>NC_141687.1:922175270-923375270 GCF_964263255.1 Lissotriton vulgaris | reverse complement strand
TCAGCAAAGCACTAGGAAATGCCCATTGAATGAATAAAAAAACAACACAACTGATATCCATTGGCCAAGTGGACACCTGCAAATCACACCATAAAATACACCCTACGCCAGACCATGATCCTTTGCCTCTCCACTGCAGCACAGCAAGACAGAGCAGTAATTTTGGCCACCAATGGCTTCCCTTTTTCCCAATCCCACTTAACATTTATTTGCAATTCTTACTAATATCCCTTGGTGTTTTTTGTTAGTCATTGTCACCGACTTTAATTTAAATTTCATGTTGCATTAAAAAAAAAAACAATGTACTTTTTTCAGAGGCTGAGTTGTCAGTCATGGTGGATGAACTCATAATAGTAGAGCTACAAATGCTTGGAGCCAAAGTACAACATACTCCCTGTACAACATAACATGTTGCGTGATTATCTGTATTGTACACAACTAGGCTTTGGAATGGTCAAATGTATATGTTATGTCTCCACTGTTTTGCCTTCAATATTTGGGCGATATCGTGATCATTTCTTAATCCAAAATTCAATATAATAATAATATTAATAGGGGGGTCTTGTAAAGCGCATGGTGACGCCAGACGGCGTGTCCCCGCGCTATGATGCAAGCGCTAGTAGGAAGAAAAAAAAAAAAGTGCTAAGGTGGGAACCCACTACCGTTTTTAACTTAGCTCTGAAGATAGGCTCAGAGGGTTCCAGGTGCAGCGCCACAGGGAGTTTCTTCCAGCTAGAAGCAGCCAGGTACCTGAAGGATCTGCCGCCCATCCTTGCTTTGGACACCTTAGGAATGGACAGGCGTCCCGAGCCAGAGGATCTGAGGGAACGAGAAGGCTCATATTGTGTCAGGAGACCCTGTAGGGGGAGAGGTGCCCTGCCATTGATAATCCGATGACAGGTGCATAGTGCTTTAAATTCCACCCTGCTTCTCACCGGAAGCCAGTGTAGGGCCTGGAGCGCGGTTTTAGAAGCTGATCTTCTGGGCAGTCCAAGAACCAACCAGGCTGCGGCATTTTGTAAAACCTGCAGGTGGCTCAAATTCTTCTCGAGGGTCCCCAGGTAGAGCAGGTTGCCATAGTCCATCCTGGACGTGACTAGTGCATGCACGAGTATTTGGCGGGCTTTAATAGGAAGGAGCTCCAGAACCTTCCTAAGGGTCTTGAGGATCCCGGAGCAGGTACCAACCACACGATTGACCTGGGGTCCAAAAGTTAGGTTGGAGTCGAACCAGACACCTAGATTCCTCGCCTCCTGGCAGGGGATTGGTGTTGGTCCTAGGCAAGGTGGCCACCACGCCGACGTCCAAGCCGCTCGGTCTCCCCCCACCACCAGCACCTCAGTCTTGCCTCCGTTGAGCTTAAGGCAGTTGGCAGACATCCAGGCAGCTAGGTCTTGCATGCATGCTCTGAAGATGTCTGCCGCAAGACCGGGTGCTCGCAATAGGGAGATGACCAGCTGCGTGTCGTCGGCGTACGACACCATGCGCAAACCGTGACTCTCCACTATGGTGGCAACCGGGGCAACATACAGATTAAAAAGAGTTGGACTCAGGGACGAGCCCTGCGGCACCCCCTGGTCCAAGGCTACTCGCTCAGAGTAGCAGTCGCCCTGCCTGACTTGGAAACCTCGGCCAGATAAAAACGACTGGATCCATTTTAGCGCTGCACCTCCTACCCCTCCTTTGTTCAGACACTGTAGCAAGATGGAATGAGCTACAGTGTCGAACGCAGCGCTAAGGTCCAGAAGGATCAATGCCATAGTATGGCCCTCGTCGGCGCCCTGCCTGATGGTTTCGGATGCCATGAGGAGCGCTGACTCCGTCGAGTGGCGAGGCCGGAACCCAAACTGGGTGGGATGTAGAAGATTGGTATTTTCCACAAATTGCATTAACTGCAAATTGGCCACCTTCTCCGCCACTTTAGAGAAGTAGGGTAGAAGGGAGATGGGACACAGATTCTCCAACTTTTCGAAGCTTATATTCGGCTTCTTGCGGAGGGGGAGCACCACAGCTTGTTTCCATTCCCTAGGGATAGTGCTGGACCTAAAGGAGACATCAAACAGATGCACATCTAATGAGTCGCTTAATTTTAGTACATGTATTGAATGTCTCTAAATGTCTTGTTAACAAGTTCAATACCACAGAAATATATCACAATTGTATTTTCTACCTATTTTGTTTCCCAGGTTTCTACTTACTGTGCCACAAAAGATTTGGATGTCGATACCACACTGTCACCAATAACAATGTTCTCTATTTTACAACAGGTCGCTCCGTCACAGCACCTGCCCAGAGCCTGGCCACTGAACAGACTACCACTCCACCCCCGGATGAAGCCCTCAGTAATGACAACACTCCTGGACCTGTGGACATTTAAGTTGTTTCTGGCCTATCTGGTCAGCCTGGGCAGACTGCAACAGTGAGTCTCACTGTACCAACACCTCCAACACCAGCTGGAACACCTCAGCCAACACCTGTCCTCCCAACGTGTGCATCTAGCACAGTCACTACCATATTGTGCCCCCAAAGTCCTGGATGCTGAGATGAGAATCACCAGCCCAATCACAGAGGAACCCTGAACGAGTGGGAGAATGCACTCTGAGCCAAGGCCACAGACTCGTGGGGGTTGGGTTCATGGGAGAGTACTGTGTGCCTGCTGAGTGAAGCTACTGGGGCCACTCACATCCAGGCCACCATCAACCAAGTCTTGGGAGCCTATCATGAGTCCCAAGACGTGATGGGCCAGGGATTGTCCTGGGGATGAAGCAGCTGCAGAGGGACATGCAGCAGGTGCTAGCCACCCACAACACCAATATGGGCAAGCTCATTGGGGTGCTGCAGGACATCAACACAAACCTCTGCAGGGCTTTTCCACCACCATCATCTCTTCCTGTGGTCCAACTACATCCGGGCCATTTACATCTGAGGCAGCCATATGAAGGGAGGCACTGTTAGAGGAAGACACTCCTGCAGGCACCCCAGTCTCTGCAGCAGTGAATCCCCCACGCGGTCGCAGGCGGGGACATCCGTGCTAAAATCCTGAAGGTGCTGGTGACAAGACACACACTACAGCCAGCAAGAAACCTCAATCTTAATTTCATCCAGTGTGTGCAACACATTCACTCTGTGGACTATTTTTGGACACTTTTCTGTGATGGGAGTAGTATTTTGGACTTTTGACTTCAGACAATGTGGCATCTGTAACTAGGATTTCCTTCACCATGTCTGCCTACTTTACTTTTTTATGATTGTTTTTGCACAAAAGTATCTCTTCACATTTATCACTTTAATAATACACAAGTCACAAATCACACTTGTAGGTGCAGAACCTAACAATATGGAAGGAGGGGATACATCAGGCAATTTCCTATTGAATAGGTAAAATAAAATTGGTCTATATCATCAGCTGGAGCCATATTGCCAAACTCACAAAAGGAATGCCACATTGTTTAAACCAATAGACAGAGAGATGGCAGCACAACTGTTTCTAGTCACAGGGTCATTCCAATCCAGTGTTGTTGCATTTGGTGGGATGTCACAAACAAATGTCAGTGATGTGCCACAAGCACTTTAGGCTACAATGAGGAGACACATCAACAGCTACATACAGTTTATACACAATGAGGTTTTATCCAATCTGAAGGAAGACCAGCATGATTTGGGCACACAACAAACTTTTGTTGGAGAACATGCGCACACATATTGCAATTGGCCCACCACACAACAAGGAACACGTCCAATGGGTTGCTCTTAATTTCCATCCTTTCATCTTGCAAGCTATCTTGGTACAGGTTTTGTACACCCAAAGTATGTGACAGACATTCCAAGAAACAATCCATGTGCACTTCACACATCCAAACAGCATCATATACCTGCTAAAATGTCCAAATGAAGATGCCATGGTGAAATTACCTAATGCACACCAAAACAAAGAGATTAGCTTGGCTAAATCCTTACGTCTGGGTAACTGGTTGTGACTGTCAATGTGTCTCATCTTTGCTGGCTTGGCAGTTCGGGCTGGACTGTTCCCATGAGGCACAGGGTCAGACTGATTTGCACATAGCCATGTCTGAACTGGGGCGGCAGAGTGGGCTAAAGAACGGTGATGGATTAAACCCAGATCTTTTGACTGGGTGTGAGTGTTTGATTGATTCAGATGCTCCGTCCATCACCACCCCCTTTTGTACATCATCTTTGCTGAAAGCACATCTTGCAGTACACCACTAAACACTGGTTATGACATACCACCAGATATAGCCAAACTATATTGAAATCATCTGTGGCCAGAGAATGCAATAATGTCATAGGTTTCACAATAGGTGGGATACATGTGGGATTAGTGTTTTGAGGAAGGAGACCAGGCTCCAATTGATGACATCAATCCTGTATTGTTTGTCTATTCAAACTAAACTTTTGATGACATCTCTTTCTTCCATGGTCCGAAGGTCTGGAAATGGGCGGTACACTGGAGGATGTTGTCTACTCCCTTTCCCAGGGTACCAAAGTTTTGAGTGAAAACTATTTTGAACATTGTTCTCAGTGTCCAGAACAACATATATGAAGAATAAGCCAAAAGGCATGTGACAACACATAACTGCTTCAGAAAGTATTACACTTAATTCACATAATAATTGTCTACTGTCCAACATACACCTATATTTCCCATTGTGCTCTTTACATGTATCTGTAACAGAAATGTGCACATTATACATCCAACAATGTATCATGAGTCCCTTAATATTGTAAAGTTTGAATTGTTCTCACAAAGTACTGTCACTGTCAGTGTACAGTGCACCCTGGTAATATAGTATTTATGCACAATAACGCAGTACACTGATGTTTGTGTAAAGCAAATTATAGAGCAAAGAGTAATACATCATGTCAACATGTTACAACACATTTGCAATGGTGGTGATGTAAGTAAAAGTCACCAATACTGTAGTTCTAACTTCTAAAATGGCAAATGCCTGAGCTCAAGTTCAAGTTCAAGTTCAAGAATTTATATAGCGCACTACTCACCCAGAGGGTCTCAAGGCGCTTGGGGAGGGGTTCATTATTTATCAAATATCCAGGTTTTAAGTTCTTTTCTGAAGGAGATGTGGTTCTGTGTAAGGCGGAGGTGATTGGGGAGTGAGTTCCAAGTCTTGGCCGCCAAGTAGGAGAAGGATCTACCTTCCATGGTGGATCTTTGGATACGCGGAACTGCGGCGAGGCCTTGATTGGAGGATCTTAGTTGGCGGGTGTGTGTGTAGAAGGATAGTCGAGTGTTGAGGCATTCGGGCCCTAGTTTGTAGAGGGCTTTGTGTGCGTGGGTGAGGAGACGGAATGTTATTCTCTTGTTGACGGGAAGCCAGTGGAGGTCTTTTATGATCTTGGCGAGGGATGTCCAAAATGAGTCTCGCTGATGCGTTTTGGATGCGTTGGAGTTTTTTCTGTAGTTTGGCTGTAATTCCGGCGTATAGGGTGTTTCCGTAGTCTAGTCGACTCGTAACCAGTGCGTGGGTGACGGTCTTTCTTGTTTCGGCGGGGATCCAATGGAAGATTTTTTTGAGCATACGAAGTACGTTGAAGCAGGAGGATGAGACGGCGTTGACTTGTTTGGTCATCGAGAGTGAGGAGTCTAGGATGAAGCCAAGGTTACGTGCGTGGTCAGTGGGAGTGGGTTCTGAGCCCAGCTCTGCAGGCCACCATGAGTCGTCCCAGGCAGAGGGGGATGATCCTAGGATGAGTACTTCCGTTTTGTCTGAGTCAAGTTTAAGGCAGCTGTTTTTCATCCATACGGCTACTTCTTTCATGCCTTCGTGAAGATTGGTTTTGGCGGTTTTGGGGTCTTTGGTGAGGGAAAGGATCAGCTGGGTGTCGTCAGCATTGGAAATGATGTTAAGGTTGTGTTGACGCGCGATGGAAGCGAGTGGACTCATGTAAACGTTGAAGAGGGTGGGACTGAGTGAAGATCCTTGTGGTACACCGCAGATGACTTCGGTGGCTTCTGATTTGAATGGGGGAAGTCAGACTCTCTGAGTTCTTCCAGCTAGGAACGAGATGATCCAGTCCAAGGCTTTTCCTTTCATGCCGATGTTGCTGAGGCGTTGTATGAGGGTGTTGTGACAGACAGTGTCGAAGGCAGCGGAGAGGTCGAGTAGGATGAGGGCCACTGTTTCTCCGTTGTCCAGTAGTGTTCGGATGTCGTCCGTAGCTGCGATGAGGGCGGTTTCGTGCTGTGTTTGGCTCGAAATCCAGACTGCATATAGGACATTCTGAACATCCAGCTGGCGGCACACGTTGGGTGGTTTAATCCAGGGTGGACGCAGCCACAGGCTAACATTGGTGACTTTGATGGATGTGGCCCATTGGCTGTGTCGGGCCACCCTGATGACTGCGTACGTGGCGTACATGTAAGCCATGGTTTGAAGAATAACTCACTTTATTCCAGACACTGCTGCTATCAACACCTCCTCCAGTTTAGCTGCTGTTTGCCAACTTTTGGAGCAATCATACCAGGCCAAGCAGGGGTGAAGGCCCTGCCTTCTCTCCAGGGGAGCTGGAGATACTTGTTGAATAGATCCTTAAACTGTATTGCCAGCTCTATGGCTCACCCGATGAGCAGGTAAATATCTCACATAGATGTTTTACTATGTTTAACTCCATCCTTTCCATTCCCACAGGCTTCAATGTGCCTCTGTGCCCCAGACTGAATTCAGATTACTGTTGTTACATTTTTTTGTCCCTACATGTGACAATATGGGCCGGGATGCCCGCCACCCCTCCCAACACCAATTCCCCATGTGAGGAGACAGACACAGGTTTGAACTTTTGGAAGGCGGGGGGCCTTACCCCCCCCGGCAGTATTTATTAAAATATGAAACAAAATTTAAAACTTTAAATTAAAACGTTTCATGAATCATGTACAATTTTAACTTCCATTACATTTTGATGAAGACAATTTTTTGGCTAACCTTAACAAATCTCTAATACAAAGGTTTCCTAGCTGAGTCTAGCATCCTGCAAATGCATAACATTCTAAGATAAAATTGTACAACCAGGCATTAAGGGCCAACGGCAAGGTCTTAACCGGTGTCAGATCCCTACTACCAAATTCCCGCCCTCACGGTGTGAGTGGCGCATGCGCAGAGGACTTTACCCTCGCAGCTAACTGTAACTTTCCTTGTCATGGGGGGCCCCTTTCACTCGACGCCATCTTAAGGTCGTCCGAGTCCTCGTGCGAGGTATCCGTAAGAAGGACAGCGTGGACTCCCCCCCTTCCCCACACTCTCTTCCGCCGGAGCGGATATCCAGCCCCCGGGAAATTCGTAGGAGGGGCATATAGTCGTCTCCCCCTGGGAGGTGCCTATGGCCGTATCCCCCTGGGCGACCCATCCGTAGTGGGTGCCGCCCCCCCCCCCCGTGGGAAGGGCCAATGGCCGCCTCCCCCCGGGCGCTCCCATCCATACTGGGTGGCGCCCCCCTAGGGACCTTGAAATCACTGCTCACCGATCATGACCTTACCGCCCGACCAAAATAAATACAACAGTTGTTTTTACCTACTAAGGAGAGAAAATACGCCTAATCTGTAACAGCTTGACAATTCACCAACTTTAACATTGCTACAAAGGAAAAAAGACCTAAAGCACAAGACAATCATTATTTATTTACTCCATTCCTCTACGTTTCTACAAAGGAGAAAAAGGCCTACAAGCATCTATTCAATCAAAGGCATACATCTATGATGTAGAAATGACTGTATCTTTTTATTACACTCGAATAATCACCAGCAATTACTTTATTCCACAAACATTGCAAACAGGGGCTGGTGGGTGGGTCAAAATTGCAGCTTGTTCACTAGAGGGCTCACGAGCGACGAGTGGTGCAGCCTTCAGAGCACTGGAACAAGAGGAAGCTTTGTTGAATTCCCGCTCTATTTATCCATCTGCGGGAGGGCGGGGGCCCGCCTCAGGTACGCCCATCCGTGCACGGACTTCCGGGCCGGTGTCTGGGCCAACCTCTTCTGGGCGGGAGGGGCGTGCTCCAGCTACGCCGCTTTGGGCATACCAGCCGGGACACGCCCCCCGCCCACAATAGTTTCCTGGGGGATCGGGGCACCCATCCATACGTTTGGGGGGACCGAGTGGTCTTCCCTTTCCATATGGGCCGGGATGCCCGCCACCCCTCCCAACACCAATTCCCCATAGGAGGAGACAGACACAGGCTTGAACTTTTGGAAGGCGGGGGGGCCTTACCCCCCCGGCCGTATTTATTAAAATATGAAACAAAATTTAAAACTTTAAATTAAAACGTTTCATGAATCATGTACAATTTTAACTTCCATTACATTTTGATGAAGACAAGTTTTTGGCTAGCCTTAACAAATCTCCAATACAAAGGTTTCCTAGCCGAGTCTAGCATCCTGCAAATGCATAACATTCTAAGATAAAATTGTACAACCTAGCATTAAGGGCCAACGGCAAGGTCTTAACCGATGTCAGATCCCTACTACCAAATTCCCACCCTCACGGACTTTACACTCGCAGCCAACTGTAACTTCCCTTGTCGTGGGGGCCCCCTTTCACTCGACGCCATCTTAAGGTCGTCCGAGTCCTCGTGCGAGGTATCCGTAAGAAGGACAGCGTGGACTCCCCCTCTTCCCCACACTCTCTTCCGCCGGAGTGGATATCCGGCCCCCGGGAAATTTGTAGGAGGGGCATATAGCCATCTCCCCCTGGGAGGGGCCTATGGCTGTCTCCCCCTGGGCGACCCATCCATAGTGGGTGCCGCCCCCCCTTGGGAGGGGCCAATGGCCGCCTCTCCCCGGGCGCTCCCATCCATACTGGGTGGCACCCCCCCTAGGGACCTTGAAGTCACTGCTCACCGATCATGACCTTACTGCCACAGGCCGGATAGTTGACCGACTATCCACCCCCCCCACACCTCCTAAAGGTCATGTCTCCTCAGTGCCACTAGCCATGCTACGAAGTCTCCTATGAGTAAGTCATTCCCAGCCCTGGACAGGTGCACCCCATCATTCAAATAATAGTGATCACCCCGAATACACCCATGGGGAATGCTTTGTAAATGAGTAGAGCGAAACAGTTTCTTAATCTTGTTGTTGACCCTCTTTACCGAGTGGTTCAACGCTGACACAGACAAACCCCCCCGCCAAATTCTTCTGGGAATCATGTGGGACCAGGCAATCGTACACCCCGGGAGCCTCTTGGCCAACCAACTGACTGCTGACAATATGTGCTCTACTAACACCCGTCTTCCCAGTCTTACCAAGTCATTGCCTCCCAGATGCACCATGATTACAGATGGCGGTGACCTGTGCTGCCCTAAGAGTTCCTCCACAAAGCTCTGAAATCGGTCAAAACAGAGGCCTCCTTTCCCATGGAAGGTCACTCTGAACCCATATTCCTCAGATGCGTGAGTCGCGTCACCTGCATTGAATACGTCCCCGGCACGCCTCACGTATGAGTGGCCCATGACCCATACCACTTGATCTCCAGTCGGTGATCCTTTCTCACTGGTCCTCTGGTGTTGGGCAGATCCCAATTTTCGCCCCACGTTACAGGCTTGTGAAACTGTAATCCAAACAAAAGACAACAAGCGTGAGTGCATTTCATCAGTCTTTTACAACATGTGCAGTCGCACATACATCTTGAAACAGTTCGAGGACCAACGGCCTAACTGTTTCACTTCCTCTGTACACAGACCCCGAGCCGTAGCCTCAGTAGCGGCCCCTATTCTGAATGAGTGGGTCCCAAAATCACACGGGTTCAAGCCCGCCGCCGCAATTGTAATTGCCAGCACCCTCCGAAATTGAAATCTTGTCAACGGGGTGCCATCCTCGTGTCTAAGCAGGGTCCCCCCCCATGTTGTCAACCTCTGTGCCATGTAGTCCTCCAAATACCTTACTGGACAACTGGGGTTCCCCCGGGCGCGCTGCAGCACCACACTACTCCCCAAAGCCTCCTGGTCTGTCTTTGACCTGGCTATCGAGATCAGCAGAGAATCGCCCCTTATTTGGATGTGATCCCTGCATAGACCTCCCCCCACGTCCTTCTTATTCCTCGCCATGAGTTCACTTACCTGCATGGCCTCATGGAATGCCAATGAGAAAGCCGCTCGGAACATAATTACCTCACTGTGCGAGGAGCATGTCTCATCCAGTTTCGCTAGTAGCAAGGACAATCTGTCTAACCCAATCGGGTACCTTGTATCCTATCTGCGACCCTCCTGGCGCTGCCAGCCACGGAGTGCCTTCCTGACTAAGAAGGAACCCGTCGGGTCCCGTATCCCGTGGAGCTGTGCCATGAATGATATGGCAGCCCTATTCCTGTGGGCGGTTGCCGCCGATCGGCCTTCCTTATGAAGTGCCACCAGAAACCGGAGCAAGGACTCTTCCCGCCCCCAGCTATGCCCCCCTACCGGCCCTAAAAAGGCGCAGTATGAACAGAACGCTCCTTCATAAGCTTTCCTCGTCCTGGGCGCTAAACTGGCTGCCACGAGGTCTTGTAGTCCGGGGCACCGATCTGCCATAGTGCTTTGGGGAAAGGTGCCACCACTAGTTCCGCTGTGGGTAGATAACCCCTGAAAGCCTGCATGTGTGAACGAGAGAGTGCATCAGCTGCATTATTTAGTACACCCGGCACATGCCTTGCCCTGAATTGTACATTCAATCTCATGCATCGCAATACAATTTCTTTCAACAGTCTTAAGATCCACTTGCAGCGTGCAGCCTGGTGATTAATGCACTCGAGTTCCGTCATGTTGTCTGACCAAAACACCACTGAGCGGTCCCTAAAGTCTTCCGGCCATGCCATCAGAGCCACCCAAATAGGGAATAGCTCCAAGAATCCAATGTTACCTGTCAGGCCGCTTGCGTGCCACCACGCCGGCCATGTTTGTGCCGACCACCGGTTTCCAAAGATTGTGCCAAACCCCACGCTCCCCGCTGAGTCGGTCCACAATCCCAGTTCGTCCGACGAGGTTGGGGGTTTGTTCCACACCACTCGACCGTTGAAATCCGCCAGGAATGCCAACCAAATGCGCATGTCCTGGCGAACCTCTGCCGACAGTCTAGTGCGGTGGTGTCCTTCTTTAAGGCCTAAGATAGCCTGTGCTATGGAACGCGAGAAAGGGCGAGCCATCGGCATCACTCTTAAGGCAAAATTAAGCTGACCCACTGTCTGTTGCAAATGATGTAGGGTCACCTTTTCTTTTTGGAGACATCGTACCAAGGAAGCCCTGAATTTGTCCACCTTCTCAACCGGCAGACAGAAACACCCCTCCACCGAGTCTAGTTCAATCCCCAGAAACTCCAGTGAGGTAAATGGCCCCACCGTCTTACCTGGCGCCAATGGGACCCCAAAATCCCGCATGAGTGTGCAGAAGTCCTGCAGCGCTTGTGCACAGTCCCGAGTGCCCGCCGGGCCCAGGAAAAGGAAATCATCCAAATAGTGCATCACCTGTCTATGCCCTGTGGCCTCGGTGAATGCCCATTCCAAATAGGAGCTAAACATTTCAAAATAAGCACATTAAATTGAACAACCCATGGGCATACATTTATCCATGTAATACTTCCCTTGAAACGTGAATCCCAGCAGGCGCTGGTCCTGAGGGTGTACCGGGAGTAACCTGAATGCAGATTCAATGTCTGATTTCGCTAACAATGCACCGGGGCCCAGGCGATTCAACAGCACGACTGCGTCATCGAACAATGCATATCTCACTGAACATACCTCGGGGTCAATAGCCTCATTTACCGAGGCCCCCCTAGGGGTCGATAGATTGTGGATGAGTCTATACTCCCCCGGGTCTTTCTTAGGAACCCCTCCTAACGGAGAACCCACAAATTCTGCAACTGGCGGGCAGATAAATGGACCTGCTACTCGCCCCAAGCTAACTTCTTTTGCTATCTTTCTGGCAGCCACCGCTGGGTTGTGCTGAATAGACAGCTGGTTCTTACAGGAGGGGTTCTCTCGAAAATTGCCTGCCGGGATCCTGAAGCCATATAGAAAGCCATTCCTCAAAATCCCGGCGGACGCATGATCTGGGTATTGGTTCAGCCAGGGGGTCAAAGCCAAGATATCAACGGGCGAAGATGTTTGCTTCCAAGGCACCACATCAATCCTGCTTGGATCCCCCCTTTCCACCTGCACCATTGGTCTTGGATCGGCAACTGGTTTCCGGGTGTGAGGAATTCCCACAACCCAAATAAGCATGCCGGAACCTACACGTTCCTTGAGGCCTGGTACAGGTTCCTTTGTTGAATCCCCAACAAACCCCTCACTTGCCTCCATTCCCGCCAGACCTGGGGTGGGTATCCCCCCGGCGCTCGCCCGAAAGGGCTGCGACAGCTTCTGATGGAATGCCCCAGAGCCACTCGTGCTTGGTAACGACGTGCCCGCCGGTCCCGGCAAGAGCTGAGCATGCCATGACACTGTATCCAAACAATCCCATGTCAAGGTCTCGTTAAACTACTTCGCTTTTCGAAAGGCAACATCCTAACCCTTCCATTCATTTCCCCCCGTACATTGCATGGAAATTCATGATCCTGTTCTGATAACATGCTAAGTCAGTCAACATTTCTTGTTTACGCTCCCCAATAATTGCCGAAAAAATAGAAAAGGCCCTGACCCAGTTCACCATGGTCTCATCGACCCTGAATTCCGCCATCTTGGCCCGCCATACGCTGGGGTGCCACAAATCTTTCTGGGTCTTTGCATATTCTAACTCACGATGGTCAGTCAGAAGTGAAAACATGTTAATGTACTTATCTCCCCACACCATCTCTTTCTTAGCCATGGGAATGTGTTGCGACAAACTTGCCCGCCTTGAAGGTACTGGACCCTCCCCCACCAAAGGCAACGCTCTCTTACCGGCTTCAGCCGTCTTCCCAGCCGTGCCCGTTGTCTTCGCTCGACCGTCAGCCATGACCCCCATCACCACCTGCGGGGGAATAGAAGGTACATTTGCCGTCCCGGCATCCCTTGACTGCCGCAACTGCTCAATAATGAATCTGGCTTCTTCAGCCGTGTCTCCCGCACCCACTGATCCCCCTGCTCCCTTCTTTACCCATGGTAATACTGCCGCTAACTGAAGTGCTAGTTCAGGGGGCATTTGGTCATCCCCAATTGGCGTGATCACCACGGGAATTGGCAAATCCCCATCCGGTCCTAGTACCGGGCTATCTACCGGCGCGACGGGGATGTCCGCGCCTGGGCTCGATGGAGTTACCCCTGGGACTGGGACCTCACTGGAACCTGCCCTCCCCTTCTTCTTCTTACCCTTATCCCCCGGGGCGACGTTCGGCAAGGCCGGTCCTATGACTCTTTTAGGCTGCCCGAGGGGGCATTCTGGGCCGCCCCCAGTTTCCTGATGGCCGCTAAGCCACGACCGAGCTGATTCACTTTACCCAACTTTCGGTCCATCACCGCCACTTGGTTCACCAAGGTGCGTAGCATCCTCTCCATCTCGGAGCTCTTTCCCGCTTTCTTGCCAGGCATGACTTTGATCACTCCGTCCGACTTGACCCGCAAGGGTGACTCGAGCTTCCACACGCCTGTGGTGCAGCCTTCAGAGCACTGGAACAAGAGGAAGCTTCGTTGAATGCCCGCTCTATTTATCCATCTGCCCGCCTCAGGTACGCCCATCCGTGCACGGACTTCCGGGCGGGTGTCTGGGCCAACCTCTTCTGGGCGGGAGGGGCGTGCTCCGGCTACGCCGCTTCGGGCATACCAGCCGGGACACGCCCCCCGCCCACAATAGTTTCCCGTTCGGGGGGACCGAGTGGTCTTCCCTTTCCATCATGTCATCAATTGTGTATTTAGTCTACTTTGCTAATCAGATCATGGTACATCTGTAAGGAAATATGTAGGCTTTACAGCATGAGCTGTGTATGTATTCTGTAAGAGAATGTGAGTTCTTTGTTTGAAGTAGAGGCAGGCAAGAAATGTATTAGAGGCAGGCATCCTGTCTCCCAAGCCCCCTTTTATCATCGGGAGTCAGAGGACAGAGCAGGTCTCCCTTCTACGTGTCACTCCCTCGCTGACGGGTGAGCATGCAAAGCACACAAGGACAACAATGGAGTCGGAGGTTGTGAAGACCCACCCTGAATGTGAACACCCAATGCACAGCGATCAAATGGCCGTAGGATCACTCTGATGAGGTCAGCTTGTCTATACTGTTGATCCACCTAAGCAAGAGGTAAAAGACCCATTAGGTATCTTCATCTATTCATAACCGGTCCCATTTCGAACTAGAGCTCACTAAGAAAGATGGCTTGGTTCGGAGAATTGTAGAAGGGTGTTATTTATTTTTCTTTTCTGCCCAAGATAACACTTGCCTGTAGATTGCCCCCCGCATACCCAAAATTCACTTGCATTTTTAACGGCGAAAGGGGGCATTTGCAGGGAACCCATTTGGACTTTATAACATTGACTTATACCGGATCCCCTTTGATGGCAAAATGACACTGAAAAGACAGAAAGAGACAGGGGACTTTGCCTCACAACTCATCTCAGAAAGAAGAAAGGACCAATTACAACACATCGCATATAGAGAGGGACATAGGACTTTGCCCCATAGCTGACCAATTCATAGAGAGAGTGATAGGACTACCTCTCAGAGCTTAAGATATCCTTTAGAAATCAGGGGGCCATCTTGGACTGACCTCAGTGTTTATGGGAATGGGTTACTCCCAAGCAGACACTGACAACATACAATGGTACTCAAGCTCCCATGTACACAGGCAAGATTCTTACCTAACCCTATCACTACTACCCAGTTCCTTCACTATAGTTGCACCTACACCGGCCTGGCCTTGTCAGTGGCTCCCTTTTGCCCTCACCACCCGTCACAACCGTCCACCCTCATCCCCCCTCTCATTACCTCTCTCCCCACCACAGCACTTTACATAATCGTATCACTGCTTACACAGGACTGACCTCTTTACAGGCCAAAATGCACAACTGCTTATAACTTCTCCCACCTCACGCCGGTCATCACCCTTCTAGCACTAGCTCACTACCCCTACCTTTCTACCCCCTCAGAAAAGCGTCAATTTCATGATGGAGCGCTCAGGTCAACATACATATATCAGTAAGTAACCTCCTAACCTCTCAAAAAAAGCAGCCAAACTCTTTAAACATACTCTGCTAAAAACACAACCCGAGACGCCAATCTCAGACCCTTAATTCTCTACAAACAAGTGCTATGTAACTAACAACATCATTTTTTACACTAAGAGAAGAGCCCAATGGAGGAAAGCTTTATAGACCCTGTTCTCGACATCCTCGTCCAGGAAAAAAGCACATGGTCTCAAGATCTCCATCATCCCCTCTCCATTCGATAGAGCCGCAGCAGCAATAACCATTTATCATAACAGGATTATCCTCATGCAATCATCAGACCACAATCTATAGTTACTCGATAACATCTTTCCTCTCATCAAGGATAAAGTCCTTTGGCCCTCCCCCCTTCCCCAGGCACCCCTAATTCCATAACACCCCTATGTCCACTCCTGAATCCCCCTCAAGGCATTCATATCTTATGGGCCAATCTTTTCATACTCCCATCCCTGTGCCAGCAGACATCCTAGGTTTTGATAACCCCCCCAACTCCTACATCACCCAAACCACACCTATTATCCAATCAAGTAACATCTCTTACTATCGGCCCCCGAACACCAAGTACACCCCTATACCCCTTAACCCAACTGCACACCCACACAATACATACCTCTCCGCCTTTAGCTATTTCTCCCCCCTCCGGATAGCCATACATGTAGATCTCACTATGCAGACTCAGATCTCTGTTACCCTCAAAGCCCCATCCCGAACCCATCCACCACTCCCCTACCCCAGACCAAACAATTAGCACGTTTTCCACACCAGACCCTAGACTTAATGAAATATTACTTTTACTACAACATGTCAAAGATGACCTCCAAACGCTACAGGACTTGATTTTGCATCAACCTAAGATCAGACGACATGCTGAAGATGTGAATTGGAACCTTCACAGTAACAGCCCCCGATACCCGTACTAGTTGCAATCACGATCACCAAATCATCCACCCAAATACGGAGAACAGTTCTTTACCCAATGCCACAACCTGTCCGGTCCGTAGGAAGAATCCTCTATCGGCCAAAGACATACACTCCCTTCTCCTCTCTTACAATCTGCCTCTCCCCAGTCAGAACACAGAGTACTCGAACACTCTGAATAAACTCTCCTCAATCCAAACCATCCACTCCAATACACACAGAGCCCCTAATCACAAAACACAAAACTAGAGGTATAATCTTAGAGAATCTTATGCAGTGCTGCTGGCACAGGAACCTCCAACCACCACCAAGCCACGTCTCAAATGCATTTCACTAAACTGTAGATCAGCTTCAAAACATGCAGCTGACATAGCTGATCTTATACTCACTCAAAAACCTGACCTCCTAATTTTGAGGGAAACATGGTTAAATGAGTCGTCAGCCTATCTTCAACATACTGGTACCCCCAATCATGACATCACCAGACTAAACAGACTCAATAGAACAGGAGGCGTTATTGCCTGCATTCACCGGAACAGTCTCTCAGTGAACCGCTCACTTTCAACGGTTCAATCTTCATGTGAGTACCTCGGTTTAGATATCACAAGTAATACCAAACCAATCTGTTCAGTGCACATATTCTACTACTTGCCAGGTGACAACCTCACCTTCATCGAACAATTCATGGATATCGTGACTACAGATCCTGGTCAACAAAATACTCAAATATTCCTTGGAGATCTTAATCTCCATTGGAACGACTTTAACGGCCCGGTGGTAAATAGCCAAAAAACATTCCTCTCTGACCTTGACCTTAATCTGCAATAGCCTCAAACATGACAAAGGCTCAATCCTTGATTTGGTTTTTGCCAACCCCGAGAGGCCATTCAGCTTAACACAATCCTCTCCTGTTATTGGTCTGATCACCATTCCATCTCTTTCTTCATTAAGGAATCAGTTAAACTTCGCTCAGCACAATCTACAAGACTTAAAATATGGAAGAGGAACCTGAAAAACTCCATCACGGACCTACCCACATCTGCCAGTGTCAACCTTCTGCTCCCCCGTAAGGTCTATCTGATGTTCAAGCTTTGACAAGCTACTACTTTAACTCTATGACCACAATATTAGACACAAACGCTCTGTTACAACTGTAGAGGCTCTCCACAAAAGGCTATGAAAACTGATAGGATGGTAGAATGAATGAGTAAAGATGAGCCCTAGGCTAGTTGAACGGCGATGGAGATCATCACCATCCCCTGACCACCTCAAACTGCTTAGAGCCACCAGAATCTCCTACTATAGCAAGATTCGAATTTTAAAAGCAAACATTTTCAAAAATCAGTGAGACCAAGCCAAGAATCAACACAAAAAACTATTTGAAATAATCAATACTCAATCTATTGGCTTATCTCCAACCCCCCCCCACCCCCCCAAGCTGGACAATGCGCTCCACCCAGCTGCCAGAATTTTCCTCTTTCTTCATGAAGAATTCAGAATACTTGAAGACAGACCTACTTAATGCCTTAGTAGCTCAGAATGACACGCAGAAGGACACGTCATTTACCACTCCAGCAACCCCAATCATTTGCACATCTAAGCTTGCCCTCAAAAATAACACTGCATGGTCCTCCTTCACAACTTAGAGTGAAGATGTAATACTAAAAGCGCTCACCTCTTTGAACCCCTCCAACCACTTCTCAGACCCTCTTCCAGCAAATTACCTAAAATACTTCATACCGCTGTTACTGCCACTTTGGACAGAGATTAATAATGCCTCTCTACTCCAAGGAATCATTCCTGAAATTCTTAAATCGGGGCAATTGTGCCCCATCCTAAAACAATCCTACGGCGGACCCCACAGACTTAAATAATTACGGCCCAATTTTCAACATCCCAATTCTGGCTAAACTCCTGGAAAAATGTGTACTCGTCTATATGGACAACCACATTGCCCATTTTAACCTGCTCAATAAATATCAATTTGACTTCTATGCAGGGCACAGTACTGAATCCTAGACCAGAACGAAGCCTGCCTGCTAATCCTGCTTGATTTATCTTCGGCCTTTGACACCGTCAAACATGATAATCGCCTAGACCACTTGAAATATAGAATGGGCATATCAGGGTCAGTACTAAATTGGTTCACCTCTTTCCTCCAAAATACATCCCAAAGTTTAAAGGTCAATCAATCCCTGTCCATGGCCGTCCCAGTCACATTAGGAGTCCCTCAACCTAGCATGGGGCCGCTCACTGAGATTCTCAGCTCATCAAATATTCACTATCACATGCACGCAGGTGACATGCAACTATATTTAAAAATCTCTGGAGGAAGTAGCGGCCCGTGGTGGGAGTGCTGCCGGGTGCTGATGTGAGGCTGGGGAGGGGCAGGATGGGGGTAGTAAACTACGGATTACGCCAGATTAAAGGCCGATTCCTCCCTGCACCATTGTGCAAACGTGCCCTGTGGCGCATTTTAAGTTGGGGGATTAATTATCCTTCAATCCTTAGGGTCCCTGGGGGCCACCTATCCCACGAGGTAATTCCAGTAAGCTCCACAGGACTGCATTGCAGAGAGGTGGTCGAGGCGCTGCCCTTTTTACACCTCTCAGCAACGCAGCTCTGTGGCGCTTACTGGAGATACCTGGTAGTTAGCCACCAGGGACCCTCAGGATTCACTATGTGTGAGAGCAATTGTTTGCCTTTCTGTGATGTTATTTATCCTACTCTTTCATGTGTTGAAGATTGCAATTTCAAGTTTCTTTTTCAGTTTTTAGTTCAACTGCGGGTCGGGTGTCTTGTTTTCTGTTGGGGGAAAGGTTTATTTTGGTAGCATTTTAAATATCTAGGCATGAATCATGTATATGGGTTATAAGGTTTTAGTTTTTACATATATTGGTTACTTATACTATATCTTGATTTTACTTACTTATAGAATGCTTCTGTCCAGGTATTCAAGTGTGGAGTTTAATTAAGCATTATTTTAGGATACCAGGAGAGTATTGTTCTTTTGAAGTGTTAGACTTGGCATCTTTTGGCATGTTTAACCTGTCTTTTTCCTTTCTTACCTCCCAGTTTTTACTCTGTTTTTACTTTCTCACTGCTGTTCAATGTTAAAGTGCCAGTGCTCCTGTTGTAAATTGATGTTATGGATTGGTGATTCCATGATTGGTCATTTGGATTTACTAGTCAGTCCCCAGTACAGTGCTCTGTATGTGCCAAGGGCCGTGAAATCAAATTCTGCTAGTGGGCTTGCAGCAATAGTTGTGCCATTCACACAATCAGCCTTTCAAAGGTAACTCAGACCTGCCACTGCAGGGTCTGCGCGCAGTTTGTAACTGCCATGTCGACTTGGCAAGAGCACCCACTTGCCAGGAGCTACCCTTCCCTTTTCTTACATAGTAGTCATCCATAAGGTAGGCCCAAGGTACCCCTCTGGGCATGGTGCAGCTTATGTGAAAGTTAAGACATGGCCTGATGTGTGTGGCATGTTCGGATAGTGAAATACTACCAGTTTCGTTTCTCAATATTGAAAGGCTGTCTGGCCCATAGGAAAGCATAGGAGTTCATTTATAACATCTTATAAATATAACTTCTCATTGGGACCAGATAGGAAAATGAAGTTTAGTATGCCTGAACTCAGAATCTAAAGATGCATCTTTTAGTAAAGGTGATTTTTACAGTCTGTGTTTGAAAATACTACTTTGAGAAAGTAGGTATGTTCTCACCTAGCCATCCTGTGTGCCTCTTCTAGGATGTGGATTGACTGTCTGCCTTTGGAATGACAGAGGCTGGGGATGTGCAGTGGCTCTAGAGAGTCTGATTGTTCAGGGCTCGGCTGAATAGACCTGGGATGCATTTAAAATAGTGGGAGGGGATTTCCTTGCACCTGAACGGGCCTGGTCTCCCTTCCACTATGCTGTATCCACCCCCTGCCAGGAATCTGGGACAAAGAGGACAGAACTGGTTTGGACTAAGCACAGACACTCTGCCTGAGAGGTCAAAAGGAATTTCGGGTATAAATATTGGAGACCAGACCCCAGAACTTTAGAACCCTTTTGGAACCATGAAGACTGCCAAGAAGAAGAGCTGTGGAAGCTGTGAGGAGAGACTACCACTTTGCTGTGTGCTTTGCTTGCCTGTAGTGGCTGCTTCCTTCTAGGGCAGTGACTGGACTGAATTTTCTGCAACTTCCTTTGTGTGAGTTTCTCTCAGGGCTTGTGATAGAGCTTTCCCCCTGTTCAAGAAGTCTCAGGAACAACAACGACTTCAAGTTCTTCTGCCATCAGCACTGGGTACTGTGTGTTTTGTGCTGCAACAGAAGAGAAAGCAATTTGATGCCGTCTGCGATGCCACTGCCAACTCTGTGTCCTGAAGGATATTTTTCTAAACAGGTGTGGTGTCCTTTTGTAGTGCTTTTACTGTGTTACTGTTGGGTACTTGCAAATGCTTTACACACTGCCTCTAAGATAAGCCTGACTACTTGATCCTAGCTAACAAGGGGGTGAGCAGGGGTGTACCACCCTTATGCTGACTAAAAGGAAGGGTCCCTACTTGAACAAAGGTGCAAACCCTTGCCAACTAGAGACCCATATTTCTAACATGAAGGTTTTGTCTTTCTTCTGTGGTAAGTAATGAGTTTTTCTGTTCCTTGAATATTTTCTCTGTTCCTTAAATATTTGTTTTGATGAACTTAAGGCCTGGATTAGATCTTGATGGTCTTACTGCCGTCCCTCCATGGTGATGGTCCCAAATGCTCCACCAAGTTGACGTTCTTTCCCCCGGGGAATTTACATACATGCTGGCGGACTTGCTGTCCATGTCGAAAGAGTATTTCATTCTGCGGTAGCAGCTCACTGCTTTCGATGCGGCGCACCTGATGTCCATTGGCTAAATGTAAACACCTGCATACCACACCATAAAAAAACTTTGTTTCAGACCACAATCCTTTGCCATTCCACTGCACCGCAACAGTTCAAAGGCGACTATTGGTCAGATAAGGCATGGTTTTGCTTGTTCACGTTCCCACTCTCCGGTCACTTTTTTCACCTCACATTCATTTTCTTGGTGTGATTTATTGTGTTGTCTTGAATCATTATTTTCCTTTGTGATTATGGCAGGGAAGAGACGTCCATGTTTTACAGAGGGAGAGTGGTCAGTCATGGTGGATGAAATTATTAGAGTAGAGCTGCAATTGTTCGGAGCCCAAGTCCAAAATACAACTTTAAGTCGGAAAAGGCAAATGTAGACTAGAATAGTTGACAGAGTAAATGCTTTAGCTAACAACCTGTGCACACATGAGGACATTAGGAAGAGGTGGAACATCCTGCAGGGCAGGGTGCATTACCTGGCCTCCAAGTCTCACCTATAGGCCTAGGTGGTGGTTCTCCCAGGTCCCCAATACAATTGTATCCCTGGGAGGAGATGATCTTGCAGATCTTACATCTTGAAGGCTTGACAGGAATACCTGGTGGTGCGGAGTCTGGTAAGTTACACTTTACTAAGTCTCACTAAACGTCTATGTCCTGTTTGTTCTCAAAGCAAAACTAAAGGGGATGATGGACAAAGTGTTGAACATTGCAAGCACTCACCCCAAGTCAACTGATCTGGGTTCAATTGATCTTCATTCTTTAGCTCACTCCACCACCCCAGTTCTGACATGGCCATATGCAAATCAGTCTGACCCTGTGCCTCATGGGAACAGTCCAGTCTGAACTGCAAAGCCATGTTTTCCTTGGAATCAAAACAAGCATCCTGGGACCGGTTTCTGGCTAACCAGCCGTCATCAGCCAGGCTAGCTTGAATCCAGTGGCAAAGTGAGCAAGGGACCCACGTCTGGGCATACCCTGCCAACGTAGGGCGAATAAAACAAAACCAAATGGGATGATGGACGGAGTGTTGAACATTGCAAGCACTCACCCCCAGTCAACTGATATGGGTTTAATCCATCATCATTCTTTAGCTCACTCCACCACCCCAGTTCAGACATGGCCATATGCAAAACAGTCTGACCCTGTGCCTCATGGGAACAGTCCGGAACTGCCAAGCCATGTCTTCCCTAGATTGGAAACCGGTTTCTGTCTAATCAGCCATCACCAGCCAGGCTAGCTTGAATCCAGTGGCAAAGGGAGCAAGGGACCCATGTCTGGGCATACCCTGCCAACTTAGGGTGAACAAAGCAACACCAAAGGAGATGATGGACGGAGTGTTGAACATTGCAAGCACTGTTTGTTCTTAACTCAGCTGTTGCCAATGTGTTCTGCACACATTTTCCTAAAACATCAGTATCAGAAAATGCTGATTGTTTGTGTGAATGTATTGTGTTACTTCTAAGATTACAGGTGTCAATCTCCATTACATGTCACATGATGGCATGGTGACTGTAAGTGTTAGTAGACAAAATAACATATTTCCCATATGTGTGTCATATTGGAAGTGTCTGTCCACTTCAACTGTATATTTTCCACAGGTATGTTCCGCTAACCATTTTGGATGTGTTGGGAAGTTGTCTTTGAAAATCATACAAATGCCATTAAGCCCTGTTTCAGTTTTGTGAAAAGAACACTGCTATGTCATATTGCTCATTCTCTCTTGTCTAACACATTTCCACATATAATAAAGTGTCATGTACTGATCTATCCCTGTTCAATGCTCTCATTTGAAAATGGTTTGTGTTGTTTTCTTAATGATTTCCTGTTCTTCTCAACCAATTGGTTTAATATCATGAGTTTCAAAAATTAACCTGTGTTGACAGTTGTACAGTATGAAAATGACTATGCTGAACATAAGTGGTAATTGAAAAAAATTACTCTTGGAAAGGGGCGACCACTCGGTCCCCCCGAACGTATGGCGGAGTGCCTCGATCCCCCCGGGAAGCCATTTTTTGGCGGGAGGCGCGTCTCGGCTGGTATGCCCGAAGCGGCGTAGCCGGGGCGCGCTTTTTCCCGCTCTAGAGTGGGCTGGCCTAGACACCGACGTAACCAGCCCCGCCCACGGGACGGGCAGGGGCGGGTTTACGCCCGCCCTGAAGACGGATAAAAAGAGACGCAAGACCAGAAGACGTCCTCTTGTTCTTGTGCTCCGAAGCTGCACCTCCTCGCTACACGTGAGCTCGGGACAGAACGAAGAGCCATTTTTGAGCGTTTTGATCTTTTTCTTTGTCTTCCAGATACTTCCTCGGAGAGATGCCAAAGAAAGTCCTGAAGAAAATGTCGACCGACCAGATGGTGCGGAACCTTTGCAAGGAAGTGTCCGAGATAAAGAAACGGTTGGCGGAGCGAGACGGGGAGGAGGGTTCGGGCCCGGCGCCGGCTGGGGGTAGACCTAAGAGACCGAAAAGGGTTCCAGCCGGTGGAGACGCCCCGGTTCCCTCCGCACCGCTCGAGGCGCCGACCCCAGTTCCAATGGAGGGAATTCCAATCCCCGTTGTCGTCACCCCGTCACCCAAGGATGACATGCCCCCCGAGCTGGCGGCACAGCTAGCAGCTTGGTTGGGGGATAGTAGTGATGGCGCCACGACTGCCGAGGCACAGGCGCTGATAAAAGGGCTTCGTGAGAAGAGAGAGGCAGCTAGAGTGGCTGCGCCATTGGCGGGGATAGACAAGCCGCAAGCGGCAGAAGCTGCGTCCAGTTCAGGTAAGCGGCCATTGCCGATTGCAAGGGACGAGTCAGCACCCTCTCGTAGAGAGAGATTGGGACAACATGTGCCTTTAGCCATAAAGGAAAAGATCTGGGCAGGGGAATACGTGAATATTTTTTCCTTGCTTGTTGATCATTATGATGTGGAGCATGTGAAAAGTCAGAAGGACTTAATGCATCCGAGTGTTTGGCGCGCAAAGATGGCCGCCTTTAAGGTAAATGAGAACATTGGCAATTGGGGCAATGCATGGGGTATTTTTACATCGATTTTGGGGGAACGTAAGCCCGAGTTGCTCCCTGAGTTTCCCGTTTATCAATCACGGATTATGGGTTACTCGACAACGTATCAGGGTAACCATTGGTTTTGTTACGACAATCTGTTCAGGAAAGAAAAGGAACATAACAAGAGTTTGACTTGGGATTGTTACGATTCTCTAACATGGGATAAGATGAAGGAATCGGGGATGTTAAGAATGCCATTGGTCGGGAGCAATGTTGTTGACTACTCCCGCCAAAATGTGGGGACACCCTTTCGACCAAGTACGAGCACCGACGACCAGTCGAGGCCCGCGGGCAATACAGGGAGAAAGGGTTTCTGTTTTAATTTCAACAAGGGGAAGTGTACCAGGCCTCCGGGGTCGTGTAAATTCAAGCACGAATGTAGTACGTGTGGATCATCCCATCCTGAGTCATCGTGCAGAGCCAGAACGAGTGAGAATGGGGGTAAGGGAGGCGCCAAACAGGTCTAAGCTAGGCCGAGGGGCGCCTTTACCAACCCCGATTGATACCCTGGCAATGATTCCCTGGCTCAGCAACTACCCGGATCGGACTTCTGCCGGGGTGCTGCGGAACGGTTTTACACATGGTTTCCGCATCCCGGTAGGGGACTTTCAGGGTGTAGGGATGTGCAAAAACCAACTTTCCGTTTTTCAACATACATCTGTAGTGCAGGACAAAATCCAGAAAGAGGTTAGCCGGGGTCGGGTCGCCGGCCCGTTAGTGTACCCCCGGTACCAGATTTCGTTTGTTCTCCGTTAGGGGTGGTCCCCAAGAAGGACCCAGGTGAGTTCCGTTTGATCCATAATCTGTCTGCTCCCCATGGGCTTTCGGTGAACGACGCAATTGATCCAGAAGTTTGTTCGGTGCGATACGCATCGTTTGATGAGGCAGTAGCCATCTTGAATCGCCTGGGGCCCGGGACGCTGATGGCGAAATCAGACATCGAGTCAGCGTTCCGGTTGCTCCCGGTACACCCAGACGATCAGCGTCTGCTAGGATTCGGGTTCCAGGGGTCATTCTACATGGATAGGTGTATGCCAATGGGATGCTCTATATCATGTGCTTACTTTGAGCAATTCAGTACTTTCCTGCAATGGGTGTTCACTACGAAAACGGGTTACCGAAATGTAATGCATTACCTTGACGACTTTTTGTTCCTTGGCCCCGCCGGAAATCCCGCATGTGCCCAGGCCTTAGCTGAATTCTGTGTGTTGATGGGTCATTTTGGCGTACCGTTGGCACCGGGTAAAACCATGGGTCCCACGACTTGCCTCGAGTTTTTGGGGATCGAGTTGGACTCAAGGGAGGGGTGTTTCCGTTTACCAGCTAGCAAAATCTTGAAATTCAGGGCAGCCCTCCAAGTATGTTTACATGTATCCAAGGTTACGCTACATCAGTTGCAACAATTAGTGGGAAAGTTGAACTTTGCCTTGAGGGTGATCCCAATGGCCCGCCCCTTTTCCCGCTCAATTGCTCAAGCGATGGTTGGCCTAAAAGAGGGTCATCATCGCACGAGGTTATCGGCCGAGGTTCGCCAGGACATGCGGATTTGGTTAGCATTTCTGGCGGACTTCAATGGCCGAGTCGTCTGGAACAAGCCAGCCGTGTCCTCCGAAGAGCTTGGGCTATGGACAGATTCAGCAGGAAGCATAGGCTTTGGCGCCATTTTCGGCACAAAATGGTCGGCACAAAGGTGGCCCCTATGGTGGCACGATAAAGGGCTGACGAGTAATATTGCCTTCCTGGAACTTTTTCCCATTCTGGTGGCCCTGAGAACCTGGCCAGAAGGGTTCAGAGATCATTCTGTTGTGTTCTGGTCCGACAATATGACCGTGGTAGAATGCATCAATAGTCAGGCAGCCCGTTGTAAATTGATTTTGAGGCTGCTTAAGGAAATTGTCCTACTCTGTATGCAACTGAACGTGATATTCAGAGCTAAACATGTCCCAGGGGTGTTGAATCAGGCTGCTGATGCACTGTCTCGTTTTCACATGCAGGCTTTCTCGGGTTTTCTTCCTTCTGCGGACCCAGAGCCGGCACCCTTCCCCGAGGCTCTCTGGTCTCTCGGTGCCCCGAACTTCGTCACCTCGTGGGAGAGAGTCTAGCACCCAGGACAAGGAAGGCATATGAAGGGGCGTTTCAGGCCTATTTAGCCTTTTTAGGGGCAGAGAGAGGGGGACTGTGGAGTCAGGAAGAGGGGGTAGTACTTTTTCTGATGTCCTTACGTAAGGCTGGGAAATCGGTGGCTACGGCCCAAAGGCATCGTGCCGCCATTTCCTTTGTTGCCAGGGCCCATGGCATCCTGGACCCCACAGCGTCTTTTACAGTACAGAAAGCGCTGCGAGGGTGGCAACGTCTTGAGGGTCGCAGAGTGGACATAAGACGACCGATAGGTTTTGATAGATTGTCCCAGTTACTGGCCACACTCCCTAGCACATGCTCGTCCCCTTTCGAGGCCTGTTTGTTCCGGACTGCATTTACGCTGGCATTTCACGGGGCTATGAGAGTTAGTGAGCTAGTTGCAAGGAACAAACAGGATGTGTCGGGGGGCTTGTGCAGGGAACATGTTCAGATCAGGGGTGATGCGATGGTTGTCTCCTTTCTCAGGTCCAAGACTGACCAAGATGGGAGGGGGGACTGCACGATCATTCGCAGGATTCCCGAGTCATCCATGTGTCCGGTACAGTGCTTAGAAGATTACCTAGCACGAAGGGTGGCATCATGGGGGGGGACATTGTTGAGGCATATAGACGCCACCCCGCTGACGAGGTTTCAGTTTCAGCGGGTGCTTGCAATGGCCATTGCCGCAGCGGGCTTGGACCCGGGTGAATTTGGGACCCATTCCTTTCGTATAGGGGCTGCCACTGAAGCTACAGCCAGGGGTCTTAATGTGGAACAAGTGAAACGTGTGGGGCGTTGGTCCTCCAATTGTTATAAGAGGTACGTGCGATTGCACATGTTGTGAAGCTGTAATCATGTACTCACGCTTCTTGTCTTTTGTTTGTTTTCAGTTGCGCAAGCCTACGCGGCAGGGCGGACTGTGCAGTTGACCCAACACCAGGCCAGCGGTCACACATCACCGGCTGAGAGAAAGGAGGTGTGGGTCGTAGGCCACTCATACGTGAGACGGGCCGCAGACGTATTCAAAGCAGGTGATATGATTCACGTACCTGGGGAATACGGGTACAGAGTGTCCTTCCACGGAAGGGGCGGTCTCTGTATTGACCAGTTTCAAGCATTCTTTGAGGTTTTGTTAGAGCGGATGAGGTCACCGCCGTCCATAGTCATAGTACATTTGGGGGGCAATGATTTAGTCACCACCGGTAGACGACTTCTCCTGGAAGCTATGCTTTCCACGGTAAGTTGGTTAGCAAGGAGAGTTCCGGGGTGTGTAATTGCGCGGTCGCATATGATCCCACGAAAAGTGTGGCGGGGGGCTATCTCGATCCCTGCTTTGAATCATTCCGTTAAAAAATTGAATAACAAAGTGAGTAGGTTGTTCCGTTCCAAGACATTGCATTCGATCTCACATAGTTGTATTAATGATGACAGTATGTATTTGGGGGATGGTGTGCATTTGTCAAGGGTGGGCAATGAGTTACTCATAGGAGACTTCCTAGCTTGGTTAAAATCGTTAAAACATGACCTTTAGGTAGGAGTTTTGTGGGGGGTCCGGATAGCCGGTCAACTATCCGGACCTGTGGCGGTAAGGTCATGATCGGTGAGCACTAATTGGTAGATCCCTATGAGTGGGCGTCACCCAACACGGATGGGAGCGCTCGGGGGAGGTGGCCATTGGCCCCTCAATGGGGAGGCGGTCCCGTCTAAGGGCGGGTCGCCGGAAGTCAAGGAAAGGCGGTCAAGGCCCCTTCCTGTGTAGGAGGGGTTACAGCCCCCTCCTGAGGAATTTCCCGGGGCCAGTGTCATCTGCGACGGCAGATGCGGTAAGTTGTGTGGGGTGGGGGGAGGTCCACGATACCTTCTAGATACCACACACAAGTATTCGAACGACCTTTAAATGGCGTCGAGTCTTAAGTGCCCCCGACAAGTCAAGGGAAATTGTTAGTAGTTGCACTTGAGGTAAGCCTCTGTGCTGTCGCCCTTCCCAAGTGGGAGGGGTAAGTCTGGTTAGGGATCTTGACACCGGTTATGACCTTGCCGTTGGCCCTTAAACGTTAGGATGTACAATTTCAATGTTTATAGAGAATGTCTTTTGTAGGATGCTAGTTCGGCTAGGAGAACCTCTGTATTAGAGAATATGTTAAGATTAGCCAAACATCGCAATGTGATAATGAAATTGTACATAACATGAAACGTTTAATGTTTAATTTTTTGTTTTAATAAATACGGCCGCGGGAGGGTCACTCCCTCCCACATCCAAAAAACTTTAAGAACTGTTTCCGGTTTCCCTCCTTTTGGGATCGTGTTGAGAGGGGGTGGCGGGTATCTCAGCCATATGGAAAGGGGCGACCACTCGGTCCCCCCGAACGTATGGCGGAGTGCCTCGATCCCCCCGGGAAGCCATTTTTTGGCGGGAGGCGCGTCTCGGCTGGTATGCCCGAAGCGGCGTAGCCGGGGCGCGCTTTTTCCCGCTCTAGAGTGGGCTGGCCTAGACACCGACGTAACCAGCCCCGCCCACGGGACGGGCAGGGGCGGGTTTACGCCCGCCCTGAAGACGGATAAAAAGAGACGCAAGACCAGAAGACGTCCTCTTGTTCTTGTGCTCCGAAGCTGCACCTCCTCGCTACACGTGAGCTCGGGACAGAACGAAGAGCCATTTTTGACCCACCCACCAGCCCCTGAGGACAGCAAGTTGTTGTGCAATAAAGTGAATTTTCTAAGTATGTTTTTGCTGTTTTCGTTTACAGGTTGTGAAAGTTTCAGTTTTGTGTTTATCATAATAAAGTATGGTGAATATCGTTTAGGTTGTTACGATTAAAATGACTTGATGTAGTGTTGCATTTTAAGCATGCTCTTTCGGTCGTAGCGACCAATGTTGTCATAGGTTCGAGTAAGAATTGTCGTATTTTTTTTTTTTTTTGGTAGGCGGTAAGGTCATGATCGGTGAGCACTAATTGGTAGATCCCTATGAGTGGGCGTCACCCAACACGGATGGGAGCGCTCGGGGGAGGTGGCCATTGGCCCCTCAATGGGGAGGCGGTCCCGTCTAAGGGCGGGTCGCCGGAAGTCAAGGAAAGGCGGTCAAGGCCCCTTCCTGTGTAGGAGGGGTTACAGCCCCCTCCTGAGGAATTTCCCGGGGCCAGTGTCATCTGCGACGGCAGATGCGGTAAGTTGTGTGGGGTGGGGGGAGGTCCACGATACCTTCTAGATACCACACACAAGTATTCGAACGACCTTTAAATGGCGTCGAGTCTTAAGTGCCCCCGACAAGTCAAGGGAAATTGTTAGTAGTTGCACTTGAGGTAAGCCTCTGTGCTGTCGCCCTTCCCAAGTGGGAGGGGTAAGTCTGGTTAGGGATCTTGACACCGGTTATGACCTTGCCGTTGGCCCTTAAACGTTAGGATGTACAATTTCAATGTTTATAGAGAATGTCTTTTGTAGGATGCTAGTTCGGCTAGGAGAACCTCTGTATTAGAGAATATGTTAAGATTAGCCAAACATCGCAATGTGATAATGAAATTGTACATAACATGAAACGTTTAATGTTTAATTTTTTGTTTTAATAAATACGGCCGCGGGAGGGTCACTCCCTCCCACATCCAAAAAACTTTAAGAACTGTTTCCGGTTTCCCTCCTTTTGGGATCGTGTTGAGAGGGGGTGGCGGGTATCTCAGCCATAGCATTGTTTACATGATGACTAATGCCAAACATCCATCCAATTTGTATAAATGTCTGTTTTGAAGTCAGCTAGGCCTTGGATTTGTCAATTATATATTTCACCTCTCCGCTGTGTTGGGTTGAATGGTTGGGAGATGTTAGGTATATTTCCTAATTACTTTATGAACATTTCAGGACATCTTATTACCTGCTTATTTGAAGTTGTACTATTTGAAATTGCAAACAGTTAAGTTAATATTTTTAGTTCCACTGAAAGCTATAATCATAATAATCTCTACCTTTTTTTCTCCGAAGTATCTACATTGTTTGTCTCAAAAGATTTGGATGTATAATCCACACTTTTACTACTAAAAAGGTTCTCAATTTTTAAATAGATCCAACTGCCAGAACATGGGTTCAGGAATCTGCCACTGAAGAGACCTCCACTTCAGCCCAAGAGCAAGTCTTCAGTGAAAACAACACTCCTGGTAATCTGAATGACAATGTGGATCCTGGTCTATCTTGTCAGCCTGGGCATCTGGTTCCGTGAGTCTCAATGGGTCCACAGCAATACCTCCCTACCCAGCTGTAACACCTCAGCTATCCAAAGCCTCTCCTTCCTGTGTTCCTAACTCTGTTAAACCGATCGTGTGAGCCCCAGTCCTGGCTAATGTTAAGACCACAGCACCACCAGCTCCATCTCGGCCCAGTGGGATGGGGCACACTGGGCCAAGGCACAGGGTACTGGGTTAGGAGTCATGAGAGGGATTCTCTGGGCCAGCATAGTGAGGCCACTGTGGTCAATCTCACTCAGACCACCATCGACCTCATTGAGCTCTGGGAGATTAATCAGTTGCAGAGGGGGCTCAATTATCATATGGAGGCTCACAAGTCCAATATGGGCTCCCTGGCTGGATGCTGTAGGATACTTACGCCCATTTGTGCAAGGCTTTCCCAGCATCGTTCACCCTTTCTTGTGGTCCTACAACGTTTGGCCCATCTGCATCTCTCACATCCTCAGGAAAGCAGGCCCTGCCACAGGAAGAGCCACCTGCAGCTGCCTGAGGTCCTGCAAACATGGATCTCCCCTTACCCGCAGGAGGGGATGTCCAGCCGGATTATCAGAAGGTGAGGATGGCAAGACCTCTACCACCACTAGCTAGAAACCCTGACCCTAATTTCCTCCAGTGTATGACTAGCATTCACTCTCTGGACTATTTATGGACACATTTACATTTCTGATGCCAGCCATATTTTGGATATTTGACTTCAAACTACTTTGGCTCTTCAACTATGGTTTTATTTAACATGACTGACTTCTTCATTTGACCATTTGTTTAGCATATTGTTTATTGAATTACATTTGCTACAAATAATATATGAAATTTGTTTTTATTATTTTGATTTGTTTATAAAAAGGTTAAGACCTATAAAAATTAATTATTCATTTTAATAATAAAAAAATTGTTTAAGGACCTAGTTTTTGGTTAGCAGTTTAATGTTCACAAATATTTTCATGTTTCCTTCAGCGCCGAGACGCTCCCGTTGGTGGTAGCTGTGCGCTCTACAAACTCCTTGATAAAAATAAACAAACAAATGTTTATTTTCTATGAGTTTTCTCCCATTTTCTTCACTGTCTTTGACTGACAGCTTTTACTTGGTGGTGACGGACAGTGAAAACAGGCCATATGTCCACCCCCTCTAAATAGGATTTAGGTTGTCAAATGGTTGGAGGTGTATATAGGCGGTGAAGACTGAGTAGTCTCTTATGCCAACATACTGACGGTCCACTCAACTTAAAATGAGGTGAGCGCACTTTCAGTTTGATGTAGAGGGAACTCTGGGGCATAATACCAACAACTAGCGATATATATGACTAAGTAGGCTTAGTGGCAATTTTTTTATCGCATCACTGGATATTATCGCTGAGATAACGTGCTATTAGCAATGTTTATCTCAAAAGCGATAATATTTCCGGTGATAGCGGAGAAATCCGTGAATATCGCTGAGAATACAGCGGTATTCAAACATTATCGCTAACAGGGTCTTAGCCATTATATCTACCTTCCATTGGATATAATGGCTAAGAACTGGTTTGAGCAGGCGTTAGTTTTTGGAGATATTTCCGCTTGGCGCAAATATTCCCATCTCTACGCCTGCCTTGCTAATAGGCGATAGCGACGTTAGCAACTGCTTTCAGTCGCTAACAGGTTGGGTACCCCCACTTTGCATGTCATTAGTGATAAATATTGCTGACATGCACAGCGGGCCCCAAACCGCTCGCTATCGCCTACAAGCTGACTGCTGTTAGCGACAGCTTGCTAATAGGGCAATAGAATTATCGCCGCTTAGCGGCTGAAAAAGGCAGCTAAAGCGGCGATAATCACATATTGCCTGCCTTGGTAATATGCCCCTCTGTCTGTTGTGACAGAGTACCCTCTCGGCCAAACTATAAATGTGGTGCAGAGTCTTTCTCTCTAAATCTTTCGTCGAGCAGAGAGACGCTTTTCAGTAGTGGTGGAGTCTTGTACAGTGGTTTGTTTTTGCTCTTTTTATAGTGTTTTTAAAGTGTACATTAAATATATATATATATTACCTACTGGCAGTCGCCAGTAGGTAGTTATAGTTAGGACCTAGTTTACAAAGGAAATCCACAACATTCTATTTGGAATAACTTTGGCGTCAGTGGACGAATGTTCGTGAATGTCTCCAAGAAAATGGCCTGCTCGGTTCCACTCCTTGCCTGAAAGTTTGGGGGTGATTCGTCAAGCCGGGGCCGAGAGAAAAGAGGGGTCCCAAAACATGTTTTCCCCATTCAATTTTCCATAGAGACCTTTAGCCAAGGCTGCAGCCCGAAAAGGCTAAACGGAATTACACGAAATTTGGCAGAGAGGTAGATTTCGGTTCGCAGAGTGTGCTTTTTGTTAAATGGTGTATATCCGTTAAGTAGTTTATGAGAAAATTGCAAGTAAAATCATAGTGATATCTAGAGACGGGGTGCAGCACGCGTACGGAAATTCATTCAATTACGAGCGCGAGCTGCATGCTGATTGGCTGTTTACTGTCTGTCAACGCTCGAAACCAGGAAGTGTTGGCGGCCATCTTGTGCCTCGGTAGAACCGAGTAACAAGAAAACAGTAAAGAAAGTTGAGAAATAAGGGAAGGGGGTAGGCTACAAACATTTTGATCCTTTACTCTTGCTCAGGGGGTTGTACATGGATGTTTAGGCTCTTTTTTCTTTTTTTAAAAAAAAAGAAAAATCGCGGAGTACGCGTACGGAAATACATAGTATTACGAGCAGGAGCTGCATGCTGATTGGTTGTGAACTGTCTGTGAACACTTGATACCAGGAAGTGTTGGCAGCCATGTTGTTCATCGCTAGAAGCGAGTCACAAGAAAACAGTAAATCAAAGTTGCGAAGTAAGGGAAGGGGGCAGGCTAGAAACATTCTGAGCCTCTAGGCTTGCTCAGGGGGTCGTACATGGATGTTTAGGCTCTTTTATTTATTTTTATTTTTTTAAAGAAAAATCGTGGCATACGAGTACGGAAATCTGTGGAATTACGAGCACGAGCTGCATGCTGATTGGCTGTCAACTGTCTGTCAGCACTCTAAACCAGGAAGTGTTGGCAGCATCATTTATTTTGAAGTATGCGGGGGGTCACGGGTCTCCTACATTCTTCGGGGACCGCCACCTTCCTGGGGCAGTAATAATTAAAATAGGGGGTCTGTGATGGCATGGATTTCCCAGCTCTGGGGACTTCCACTTCTCAGGACTTTTAAATGTTGGGAGGGGGTCGCGCTGCCTCCTTACTGGAACTCTTGATGGCCCTGGGGACCATCATTTCCCAGGGTCGGCTATTGCAGTGTATCTGGGCTCCTGTCCCTGGGACACTGCTGTTTGCTATGGTAGGGCGGGAGCGCTGCGGCTCCCACTTTAGCACTTTATTCTGGTATGTCTTTTGAGTAGGAAAGAAGGTTGCTTTTCATTAGAGAGAGCAGCATGTAAGCTGTTCTCTCTGAGAAAGCAATGCCGGCTCTTGAAGTATGCGGGGAGCCGGTGGCGACCGTGGGGGCATTGGTGTTCTCTCCACGGTCCCCAATGTTATTTTTTGAGTCCCGGGGGATGGGGGTCCCTTTGCAGTTCCTTAAACATTTGTTGATATAACTTTTCCAAAATCTTTTTTTGTGTTGGGGAACAGAGTATTACTCCAGTGACTTTGTCATCCATGTATCTTTTTTACTTTTTATTTATTTGAATTCCGCTTTATTTACAGTATGTTTCTACCTTTCTTCACAATGAGTTTTACAGTGTAGCGTCCGTTGCAGTGTTCTTAACTTTTTTGTTCTTTTGGTGACTTACCAGTTTGTGATTAAGTGATCTATTTGTGTTGCTTTTCTCTGTGTATCTTTTATGCAGACTTTTTTTTGTGTATGTTGTTTTGTATCTAACTTTATTTATTCAGTGCTTCATGTAGTGTTCTAAATATAGGAGTACATCTGTCGACATGTAGTTTCCTCCTTTCCTTGCCTCTCTCAACCCTAATTGAGAATGTAATGGGGTGAGTCAAACTAAGGCAGTGCTGTTGTTAAGTTTGCAAAACAGTAGGTAGTATAAATAAATAAGTAAAGCACTCGACACAATGTAGAGTGACACTGTATTTATTGTATTTAATTTTAGAATATTTTGAAAATAATATACACTCACGTACAAAATATTGGTTTAATTGTAAGATATTTCATATAAATCATCAAATATCCTGATATTACAGTGAAGATAAAATTAAGTGTTTATGTTTTTGTACAAGAACCTACAACATAAGAAATTCAGTATGGAAAATGAACAAAATTTGAAAGACGGTTTTTCGACATTAGTAACAGTGTCATAGAAGAGCTAAACATAATTTTTATAAGTAGGGAGAATGAAGAGGAAGATATGAATGCTGTAGATATCAGGTGTGATTTTCTAAAATAAACTTTAGATGCTGATTTTGTGGAAGTATTAGATGAGATCGAGCATGATCATGTGAATTTGTGTAATCAAGAAATTGAAGTAAATCATCTCAAGCATAGTCAGCAAAGCTTAGCATAAGGAACTATGTAGGAGTTTCTAAGTTCCTTAGCATGCATTTTAGTTGTCCATGAGGACGGTACCAGTACTCATTACTTCAACGCTGATATGCCATGAGATTAATGAGGTGAGATTCCAAAATATTATCTTTCTGCTGTACTTTATGCATAAATTTGTTTGCTGAAACATTTTGCAGATGTATACTTGTTTTCATAACATTGTTTTGTGCATAAGAAGTCCGGACAAATCACTCTCAATCAAAAGATGGAACAAATATGGAATACATTGTTGAAATCTTGGATTTTCTGCATATAACATTTATGTCTGGTATTCAGATGCAGGAATCTGCACAGGTCGGTCATCATATCGTCCTCTTTTTCGTGTGGGAAGGAACTGAGGGAAAGAAAGATCTTCCAAGCATTTTTCGCATACAGTAATGGGACTTCCCTTTGCTTCTTTCATTTGGAATAACTATAGTATTCCCCATCACTTCTTTAGAATGAAGTGGATGAATACTGTAAAGTTTGTATATTTCTTCAGTTATGGAAACAAGCAGTTTTTCAATTTTGCCAGATGGGAAGTTAGTATCTTCTACTGTTATATTTTTTTCCAACATACACATTTTTGTGATATACATTTTTTATAGCAGATAGAACAGAACGTTGCCTTTTTCACTTCTCTAATATCTGCACATTTTTGACATATTTTCTTACTCTTAGCAGGAACACCATTGACAAGAATAACTAAATGTTCACACTGTAAATTTTCTACACCAATTGTCTGTGTTTTAGTAAATCAAGACTGTATTGAATGTTTTCTGTAGTGCTAGCGCTCTTGGTGTCTAGTTGTGAACTGTACTGAGCAGAGAATTGATTGAAGGCACTTCTAAGCACACATAGTGAAGAGAAATTTACATTGAAAGCAGAATTAAAGTTGTGAACTCCGCTGTGTCTAATGTAGATCGAAGGTACTATTTGATACAAATATTAACGAATGCTATTTTGTACAGTTAACAGAATCTTTGGACAGAGTAGAATTGTATCTGCGTTAGTTGAATGTAATACTGTTCTTAATGTAGAAGGAAAGCTACATTGAAGGACTGAATGCAGCTGTCTGCAGTTTTAGATTGAAGGCAGTTGTTGACACAAAGATCGATTAATGCTATTTTGTACAGTAAACAGAATGTGAGGACACAGTAAAATTGTCTCTGCCTTAAGGAAAGGAAGGCCGGATGCAATGTTGTCCTTTATGTAAAGGAAAGCTGATTTGAAGTTGTGAACCCATCTGTCTGGAGTGTAGTTTCAAGGTAGTTGTTGACAGAAAGATCTGTCAATGCAAGTTGTCCAAGTTAAGAGTATCTGTGGACGCAGTACAATTGTATCTGTCTTAAGGAAAGTCAATACAATGGTGTCTTTAATGTAGAAGGAAAGCTGAATTGAAGTTGTGAACCCGGCTGTCTGCAGTGTAGATTGAAGGCGGTTGTTGAGACAAAGATCAAAGAATGCTATTTAGTCACAGATAACAGAATCTAAGGACACAGTATAATTGTTTCTACCTTAAGGAAAGCAAGGTAGAATGCAATGCTTTCCTCAATGTAGAAGCAAAGCTGAATTCAAGTTGTGAACCCAGCTGTCCGCAGTGTAGATTGAAGGTAGTTGTTGACAGAAAGATCTGTCAAGGCAAGTTCTGAAAGTTAACAGTATCTGTGGACGCAGTACAATTGTGTCTGTCTTAAGGAAAGTAAAGCTCAATACAATGGTATCCTTAATGTAGAAGGAAAGCTGAATTCAAGTTGTGAACCCAGCTGTCTGCAGTGTAGATTGAAGGCAGTTGTTGACACAAAGATCGATGAAAGCTATTTTGTCACTGTTTGCATAACCCGAGGACACAGTATAATTGTCTCTGCCTTAAGGAAGGCAAGGCTGAATAGAATGCTGTCCTTAACCCCTTCGCTGCAGATGACGAGCTTAGCTCGTCATCAGCCACAGTGGTCGTGTGCGGATGACAAGCTGAGCTCGTTCTGTAACGCTGCTTTTTGTAATTTGCCGCACACAGCGGGAAAAGCCGCCGCAGCGATGCGGTTAATGTAGAAGGAAAGCCGAATTGAAGTTGTGAAACCAGCTGTCTGCAGTGTAGATTGAAGGTAGTTGTTGAAAGAAAGATCTGTCAATGCAAGTTGTACAATATAACAGTATATGTGGATGCAGTATAATTGTGTCTGTCTTAAGGAAAGTAAAGCTCACTACAATGTAGGAGGAAAGCTGAATTCAAGTTGTGAACTCAGCTGTCTGCAGTGTAGATTGAAGGCAGTTGTTGAAACAAAGATCGATGAAAGCTATTTTGTCAGTTTTCATAACCTGAGGACACAGTATAATTGTCTCTGCCTTAAGGAAAGCAAGGCTGAATATAATGCAGTTCCTAATGTAGAAGGAAAGCTGAATTGAAGTTGTGAAACCAGCTGTCCGCAGTGTAGATTGAAGGTAGTTGTTGAAAGAAAGATCTGTCAATGCAAGTTGTACAAGATAACAGTATCTGTGGATGCAGTTTAATTGTGTCTGTCTTAAGGAAAGTAAAGCTTAATACAATGGTGTCCTTAATGTAGAAGGAAAGCTGAATTCGAGTTGTGAACCCAGCTGTCTGCAGTGTAGATTGAAGGCAGATGTTGACACAAAGATCAATGAAAGCTATTTTGCCACTGTTTGCGTAACCTGAGGACACAGTATAATTGTCTCTGCCTTAACACCTTGGCTGCTTTGAGTTTTTCCCTCCAATGCTGAGCTTTGATGTTTCCCCATTGTTCATGACGAGCTCAGCTCGTCATAAGCACAGCTCAACCGTGCCTCATGACGAGCTGAGCTCGTCATGAGCAGCGAAGGGGGTTAAGGAAAGCAAGGCTAAATACAATGCTGTTCTTAATGTAGAAGGAAAGCTGAATTAAAGTTGTGAAACCAGCTGTCCGCATTGTACATTGAAGGTAGTTGTTGACAGAAAGATCTGTCAAGGCAAGTTCTGAAAGTTAACAGTATCGGTGGACGCAGTATAATTGTGTCTGTCGTAAGGAAAGTAAAGCTAAATACAATGGTGTCTTTAATGTAGAAGGAAAGCTGAATTGAAGTTGTGAACCCGGCTGTCTGCAGTGTAGATTGAAGGCAGTTGTTGAGACAAAGTTCGAAGAATGCTATTATTCACAGATAACAGAATCTAAGGACACAGTATAATTGTCTCTGTCTTAAGGAAAGCAAGCAAGAATACAATGCTATTCTCAATGTAGAAGGAAAGCTGAATTGAAGTTGTGAACCCAGCTGTCCGCAGTATAGATTGAAGGTAGTTGTTGACAGAAAGATCAGTCAGTGCAAGTTGTGAAAGTTAACAGTATCTGTGGATGCAGTATAATTGTGTCTGTCTTAAGGAAAGTAAAGCTCAATACAATGGTGTCTTTAATGTAGAAGGAAAGCTGAATTGAAGTTGTGAACTGAGCTGTCCGTAGTGTAGATTGAAAGCTCTTGTGAGCAGTTATAGGTGAATACTATTTGTGACATTCTTTTACAAAATCAGAAGACATAAAATCCATTAGTCTCTACCTTAAATAAAGCTAGGCTGAATTCAACGCTTTCTGTAGTGGTGGAGCTCTTGGTATGAAGTTTTAATTTTTACTGACAGCAGGATATATTGAAGGTTGTTATACGGACAAATATTGAAGATAATTTTAGTTCTAAAGCTGAGTTGAAGTTGTGAACCCTTCTGTTCCCAGTGTAGATTGAAGGCAGTTGTTGACACAAAGGTCGATGAATGCCATTTCATCACAGATAATAGAATCTCAGGATACAGTATAATTGTCTCTGCCTTAAGGAAAGGAAGCAAGAATACAATGCTGTCCTCAATGTAGAAGGAAAGCTGAAGTGAAGTTGTGAACCCTGATGTCTGCAATGTATATTGAAGGTGCTACTGGACACAAACATTGATGAATGCTATTTTGTACAGGTAACAGAATCTGAGGACATAGTACAATTGTCTGTCCCTCAAATTAATTGAGACTAATATGTCATACTTTGTTTTAAGACTTTGCATCATTCTTAAATGCTCAAAGGTAAGCATTAATTGTGATGCCATGCTTATGTTATCAATAATGAGAAGTTTCATTTTCTTCAAGAGTCTTCACAACAAGCTTCTCCAGATATCTTGTGGTATTATAATTTGTTGTTATGCTCCATAGGTAGTATAAGTAAATGATGTAATGTAGCATTGGTAATGTTAACATTTAGTCATATTTTTAATATAAGGAAGTTATTAAAATTATGCAATAAGGAAATGATGCTGATGGAACTATTCTATTAGAAATAAGAATTGAAGAAATGACTGAACATGTCAAAGAAGTTTTACAGAGACGATTATTTTGAAATTTGTTTCCAAAAGAAAATATTGTTGCTAATATTGTAGGTACTTTTAAAATAATTGTCAACCCCAATGAAGAAAAGCAGCAAGTGTAAAAATATCCTACTTTGTTTGGCTGGGGTATTAGCTACAATAAAAAGATTCGATAAAGGTCCCTGACTTTGAATCAGAAAATGAAATTGAACAATAATTGATAACCCCTTGCCAAGAAAAGCAGTTAGTCTGCAAATTTTCACTGCCTTCGGCTGGAGTTGTAGGTACAACAAAAAGTGTTAAAGGGCACGAGTTTGTATCAGAATATGAAATTCACGAACAATTGATAACCCCCAGTCAAAAAAGGCAGTTAATGTGTAAATGTTCACTGCCTTCGGCCGGAGTCGTAGGTACAACAAAAAGCCTCAATAAAGAGCCACGAGTTTATATCAGAATATGAAATTCACGAACAATTGATAACCCCAGCCAAGAAAGGCAGCAAGTGTGCAATTTTTTACTGCCTTCAGCTGGGGTACTTGTTACAACAAAAAGGCTTGATAAAGGGCTTGTAGTTTGAATATGAATTTGAAATAGAATAGTTGATAACCATAGTCAAGAAAGGCAGCAAGTAGGTTTGTGTACGTGTAGATAATGTGTTGATTGAGTAGAATATAAATAATGTTAATAACTAAGAAAGGCTGTAAGTGTGCAAATTAGCCACTGCTATTCACGGGTAGTAGTTTGCAAGAAGGCTCAGTAAAGGGCCTACACTATGAACTAGAATAACAAGAGAAGATTTGATAACCATAGACTATACTGGCTCTTTTTTAATATTGGTAGACTTTTGTTAAGCTTTTTTTCATACATGAATGGCAGGAAGTGCGCAAATTACCCACTGCCATTCACGAGTAATAGTTACCAAGAAGGCTCAATAAAGGGCCTGCACTTTGAATTTGTATTACAAGAAGGACAATTGACAACCCCAGCCAAGAAAGGCAGCAAGTGTGCAAATTTCCCACTGCTTTCGGCCTGGGTAGTAGGTAGAACAAAAAGGCTCAATAAAGGGTCATGAGTTTCAATCAAAATATGAAATTCAAGAGTAATTGATAACCCCAGGCAAGAAGGGCAGCAAGTATGCACATTTATAACTGCCTTTGGACGGGGTAGTTTTTAGTACAAAAAAGCTTCATAAATGTCTAATAACTAATGTTGAGGACAGCGCTGCTTATGTTTCTTGCTTTTGATGATGTTGATATAGTGTTTGCATAACAAAAAAGGTCATCACAATAAATGCATAGAAATTTAAGTTTACGAAACTCAAGATCAATATGCGGGTATGGACTGTTGCTAAAGATGGTGTTGCAGCTGTTGATGTACTTGGTGTAGTAGCAAGTGGTTGTCCTGCAATCTCTGTGTTGCAGCTCAAGCAAAGTTGTTGGGGTGCAAGTAGTTTATGTGTTTTGTACTATATTTGATGTGACAAAGGAGTATTATTTGGATTGATCACACCCTCAAAGATTTGTTTGGCAAATTTTATAGGTTACTATTGGTTGGTTTGTTTCAGTTAGTATGTGTTTGTAACTTCGCTTGAATGTTTAAGGGACGCATTAGGGATTCCTTAATAGAGAAATACTTTGTACTTAGTGACATCCAATTCTATTTTATGAAGAACAGTTGAATTCTACATCCACCTCTAGGACTAGTGGGAGGGTAGTATTTCAAAGTGTTTGACAGGTTACACTACATGTTTCTATGTAGGTAAAGAAAAGTTAGCTTGGTTATGTATGGCATGCTCTCACACAAAACTCAGCACTCAGCATTCAAGATTGTAAAGGCTTAGCATAGTGTCAGTTTACTTTGTTTTACATTAGAGATATACAGACCTGAAAGACTATGCATGTAAATTCATGAAATCTTTTTTGAAGGTTTGGAAGAAAGCAGTGAAAGGGTGTTTAGAAGCAATACTGTCCAGCATAAAAAGTGCATAAATATTTGGACACTCCTGCAGTCTAGTCTTGTGCCCAAATTATCTTAAAAAGTAATGTTGAGACACACTTTTTTCACCTGTTAAGATTTCCACAATGCTTTTAGAGTTGGAGCAGACTTCGTCTAACATTCCTACTTAATTTTCTTTTTGAAATAGAGTAATTTTTTTGTTTATCTGTTGAAATATAAACTTAAATCTTCCTCTTTGAAGGTGAAAAAGCAACACAGCTCGTCTACACAATATTGTCGTCTAAAAAGTAGTGCTAATTCCACTATCACCACGGTAGATATCTGACAATAGAATGAATTATATTTTATACCACTATTACATAGTCCTAATGCAAAAGGTGTGTTTAGAGTCAACAAAATCAATACATGTTTTAAATATACAGGCAGAAAAAGACAAGTATGATTTACCTTTGATTTTGTTAATTGGAGGTGGTCATCTGCTGCATTCGAAACATTGTGCCTATTGAGAAGAAAGTGAAAAGTACGTTGTAATTAATATTGCATTGTTTAAAGGTGAATAGCTTTTTGAAATAAAAACTTTATATGTCTTTACATGGTAAACATAGTTCCAGGGTCAGAATGGCCTTTTCAGTCTGTGCAAACCCACTAACTTCCATGTTTGATGCGTTTTTAAGATCTCTTCTCTAATCTTTTGTTATAGTCAAGAATATTGGAAATTTCTTCCCGACAATGGCAGACATCAACCTTCTTTCTGAGTTGGGAAAAAAGGTGTTGGAGGAAAAGTGAATTTGTAAACATTCAGATTTTCGCATGAGCAAATCTACACATGCAAATTTGCTCATGCTAAAATGTAGTTCACAAATATTTTCTAGGAGTATTATTTCTTGTCCTACTTGTGTACATTTTTGAGAATTCACAAAAGCTGTATAGCTGCACTTAATGCTAGGACATATCCAGTGGTGCACTTTTGAGACTTTCTTGAATAGTTAGGCCCCTAATTTGGTCTGGCATTAACCGTGACCTTTTGCTTTTATAACAAATCTCTCTCTCTCAGTCCCCTCCACTCTCGTCCACTCTGTTCTCTCTCCTGTCTCTCTCTCTCTCTCTCTTTCTCTCTCTCTCTCTCTCTGTGTGTCTTTGTATCGGATGGCTTCACTGTGAGTCACAGCATTATGCTGTTTCACAAGGAGTATATCAGCACACAAAGTAGTTTTGTTCAGTGCCAGTAACTAATGTGGAAGTTTGTGCTTTTTAAAACCAAAAATATTTTTTGCTTTTGCCAAAGTTTGTTATAATAGTGAGGGGGCCACAGCTTACATGGCAATTAAGTTTTACAGATACAATGCCAAAACGAGTCACACAATGACAAAAGTACAAAGGTGACTATCAATGTCAGACCTACTGTGTTTGCCAATGGCTGTTGAATTTTGTTTCCCATAATCTTATTGAAAGTAGTTACAGAGATTTTCCATAATGAATATTTTTGGGAAATACTAGCATGGATGAACAGGTTATTAAATGATGCTGCAACAAAATTGTTATAGTAGTTTAGCAAAATGTTTTTTTTCCTGCTTTCTCTTTTTTATGAACATTTTATTTATTTATGTATTATATTGTGAGAGCAGTATACATAGCCTCATAGTGATAAACTTTGGAAGTGTGTGTACACTTTTTTTACTACAGAAACTGTCAGTAGTGCAGTCTGAGTTTACAACGTTTATTTGGAAGAGCCATTCTAACTAATGATAATGACTGCATCAATGTTGTAGAAGTTTGAAGGTCTTTAAAATATGGACACAAATATTAACTCGGCAAATATTAACTCGGCAGTAAACATTTCTGATAAGCATACGTGGGTCAGGCGTGTTTCAGAGCTGCACGCTTTTGTATACTGGAGCCACTGACAGTTGTGCACTCAGAGGTTACAACATTTACTTAGAGTGCGCCCCCGAGTAATAAACGCATTCAATTAATGAACCATAAATACAGGTTTGAACAGTATTAAGATATGGGCAACCATATTACGTTAACTACAGACAGTGCCCTTCTCTGACCCATTATGTGGTACTGCTAACTTTCAGCCATAGGGTTTGTGCTGCTGGGAGTTGGGCCTACTTGTGCCAAGGACACAATACATATGAAAAATTGTTGCCCTTGACCTCAAACAAGACCTCAAACAATATGTGCTGTGCGTCGGGCTATAGGAATTACACATCCTTGACAGTGCATAGTCAGCTTTCAAATAAAGTGTACGCAACTCAAAAAATATTCTTACCATAAAGTTTTCTGTATAAGTTGCTGAAGCTTTTTGGTTGCAGACACCACAATACTTTTCAATAGACTGTAAATGTAAAAAAGATGTATATTAGGGAATCATAATAGAAATGCTAATCATTGAAAAGGTAGTTTGCAAAATAAATGTTATCCTTGAAACCCTCTTTAGTATTTATAAGTATTTTAAAGAAGTTGCATCAAGCAAAAAAACGGTGGCAAACGGGCAGATTCTCAGAATCTTTCTATTTGTGAACGGTATTTTTGCATTTGGGATGCATCATCCCAAATGCAAAAATCGCAATTAAGGAATCTCTTAATTGAGATTCCTTAAATTGCAATTGCATTTAAGTAGCCACTGTTCATGCAGGGCCTTACACCCAGTGGTGATGTCAGGCAGAGGAGGGGCAGGGTGGGGGTTGTAAAATGTGGGATATGGACGATGTCAGGTAAGTACCGAAATAACATTTTTTTTTACCCGCGCTGCATTGCCAAATGTGATGCAGCGCGGGCAACAAAATTTGTTTTATTTATTTTCTTCGGTACTTACCTGACATTGTCCATATCCCGCATTTTACAACCCCCCACCCTGCCCCTCCTCTGCCTGACGTCACTGCCCGGCGTAGCGCCCTGTACGAGCCATGGCTGCTGACGTCATCGCCCGGCGTAACGTCCTGCACGAGCCGTGGCTGCCAATTACATTTGTTTAGACTTACAAGTATTCGAAAACGAATACAGGCTTGGGAGTGTCACGTGACGCAGTAATAAATATTAAAACTAATGGGAGAATTAGGAGGGAGCAAATACGATGAACCAGAAAGCATATATTCCAGAAAAATAAAGCAAAGCAGAGCTGGGAGGGCCACGTGATGGATAGAAAGAAACAGTTGTGCAATAACTCTCTGTTCACAACTTCTGGGTTAGCAAGAAAGGCCACTTTAATAAGACAGGTGCAAATTAACTTCTAATCATACATCATGCAATTCATTATTTAATAAACCAAAAATTCCTTCAACTTATCTTAGCATCCTTATGAAAGATGAAACCCCCACCAAGTTAACCCAAACAAACTCAGGAGCATCTGACTCTTGTTGATAGTTACCCCCCTCCCTTCCTTTAACTGCCCTTTGAGGATGGACCAACCCGCTCCAGGCTGCCCACCCCCCAGAAAAAGTACCTACCAACTTAAATTGCACCTAGACCTGTCTTAGCGTGACAACCAGGAATAAACAGTTTCGGCAGTACCCAAAGCACAATAAAACAACAAATAGGACCTGAAAGAGCAAGAGGGTGGGTGGGGCAAAAACAACCTTCGCCACCCGTCTCCCCCGACACAGTTCCTTTTCCTGCCCTTTCTACCCCTATTTATCCCTTTTCCCTTCCGCTCCAACTAGCTAATCACCGCGCCTTGCACCTGTGGCCAGTTCCCTTGTGCGAACCAACCCAGGGGAGAGAGCGGCTCACGCACGGCTCCCCCTGGGTCCTCCCTTATACTATATACATAGAAAATCATTGAGGGGTGGGAGGGGCACGTGATGCAGAAAACAATACCATCATGAACATACAATAAAAAGAACACATTGTAAAGCACGTGACACACTTCAAAAATAGGATACATAAATTCATGGAAGCTCAATTTATAAAAAAAAAGGCGTAGGAGTGCTCCGTAAGACAGAAGGAAATTTTAGGATCAACAAAGGAAGATCAATAAGAATAGAGGCCTGGGACAAGGGCCGGACTGGGAACCAAAACGGGCCCTGGTAAAGTGCTCGGCCACCCCCCAACCCCCTCCCCCGGGAGGAGGGGAGTTGGGGGTGTGACCGAGGTCTTTGGGGGGGCCAGTTTTCGGCCGATTTTGTTACAGGTCTGATGTAGCAGCTATGCTGCAAAAATGGCCCTGTAACAAAATCGGCCCCCACTTTTGCGGCATATTGGGGGATTGTCTGTGCCCGCAACGGCCAGTCCGGGCCTGCCTTGGATGGCCTCATGACGCAGAAAAAAAATATCATGATGGACGCACAATTAATAACGATAGAGGCCTAAGCACGTGGCGTATTACAGAAATACGACACAGAAATGTATGGATGCATAATTTATAAAATTAGAGGTGTATAGGACCTCGTGATGCAGATAGAAACTTTTATACTATGTGCATACAATTTTAAACCATTAAGGGGAGAGCCATATGATGGAGAAAAAAATAGCATCATGCATATACAATTTAAAGCGGAGTCTGATGTTGTGACGGTTTCTCTTACCTTTGCTTCTGTCATCTTTTGACGTGTCTTCAAAGGCTGCGGTTTCGCTGGGGCTGGGGTGTTTTGGATGCTGGTGCCACCGCCTCCGCGCCTACGGTATTGTGGCTGGGCGGCAGCAGTAGTGATACCACGTCGAGTGTCAGGAGTCCTCCTCCGCTCGAGCTGTGAGTTTGTAGTAAAATTGATGATGACACTCTGTCTGTCACCCCAGCACAGGCAGGCAAAAGAGAGCGTGCTCACGTCAGTGTCCGTATTATATGGGAACCACGGGGGCTGAGCAAACCAAGCCCAGGAGCATCATTGATTGCGTGTTTGTGGTCTATAAGAATGATGGCCTTGGGGGACATCACATTGGCTAATGTATTGGTTTCCAGGCTTAGTGATAGCAAGCATGCTAGGTGGTGGCATGTGGGGAGTGTGGGCGGGCGTGGACCGCGCATGTGCAAGTGTGAGTGTGTGCACCAACAATTAGCAACAGACACAGATGGGGGCGATGTTATCATGTGCGCAGAGGCAGGCCCAGAATCGGATCTCCAATGAGTGACTACTTCTAATCATTCTCTTTTGCGCGCCCTGTGTTCTGATTTGTCACTGAGAGGGTGATCGCACCATACATGTACTGCTAATGATAGTCAGAGTGTACCCGCGAATACAGTACGAATATGGTTTGACGTCAAGCGTTGCATCAAAGGTTAAGTGTGACGTCATGAACGGCGCCCTGTACGCGAAAGGCGCCAATGTTTCAACATGGTTAAAAACATATATGTATATATTTAATGTACATACTAAGGGAAGATATTATTTGGGATAACTATAAAAAATTTTTTTACAGTTTTAACAATCATATATTGCTTTTAAAATCAATTACACATATCGCGGTAGAACATCATGTGTACTGGTATCAAAACAGCTGCGTAAGTATCATAAGTGTACGTAAAGTCATGTGACTTTAAAAGGAGAGATTTGATTGGCTCATAAGTTTTCCTATTGTCACTGTTGAAAGTTCCGTCCCATTATAATCGTTCGACTTTGACTTTCTAAGAAGAATCATTTCTTCTAACAATTTTTTAAAATAGAAAGAAGATCATTATAAGAGCAATGGACTCATCTTTTAGCAGTTCTTCAGAGGGATGTTTCTTTCCTGAAGAACCTCCAAAGAAGAGGAAAGAAGCTCTAATTTGGCAATTTTCTACTTTTCCAGACGGGCAAAAAAAGGTTAATGCTCCAAAAGTAACCTGTAAAATTTGCCAAACAACTCTTTCAAGGGGTGATCCACCTAAATATTAATCCTTAGGCACAGCACATATGGTGTGCCATGTGAAGAACTTGCACCCCAATAACTTTTCTCGAGCTGCAAGTTGGAAGTTGCAGGAGAATCCACTGCTTCTGCTCCAAGCACATTAACTACTGCAGCAGAATATTCAGCAAGCAGTCCACACCCACAAATTGATCCTGATTTTGCTGACATTAAAATTGTATGCATTTATTGCGATAGACTTTTATGTTATAGGGAGCAGTCTATGATCTGATGAAACGCAGGATGCAGGAGCATCGCTGTCCTCAAAATTAGTTTTGGTTTTTTTTCATTCTTTTGTTCCGGTTTGATACTTTTTGGGTTCCAGTTCAATTTTTTTTAGTTAAAAAAAAAAAATTGTTAACCAAACACAAAAAAGATTGAAAAGTAAAAACAGAAAAAAAACAGTTCTTTTTAGAACTACCTTCACTGGTCAAAGAAAGAACTATCAGCTAGATTCATCATAGTCCCGTTGTGCGAGTCCCTAATAGCGATTATTAAGGAATCGCTATTAGGACTTGCAAAACGGGATTCATGTAGGAATCGCTAAATAAATTGTGATTCCTACACATTCCTTATTTGCGATTAGCAAATTGCTAATCGCAAATAAGGAATAACTCCCCATTCATTCCTATGGGCCCGTAGGAATGAATGGGGAGTTATTCCTTATTTGCGATTAGCAATTTGCTAATCGCAAATAAGGATGCAATTTCAAGGGTGCCAGGGGTGTCCAAAGGACACCCTGTAGCACCCCTGGAATGTAATCTACATTGGTGTTGCGCACACACATGTCCTAAGGACATGTGTGTGTGTAACATGCAACTCGCTATTTACCACGAGGTTTGACCTTGCGGTAAATAGCGACCCAAAATTGCGATTTCGCAATTTTAAAATGGTTCATGAATTGCATTTAAGGAATCTCAAATAGAGATTCCTTAAATGCAATTCCTCGCAAAAGTGCAAATTCTTTATTAGCGAATTTTGCATTTGGGATCATGAATCCCAAATGTAAAATTGCACTCGCAAAGGGCCAGATTCTCAGAATCTGGCCCTTTGCGAGCGCAATTAAGTTTGAAGAATCTGGCCGTATATACTTAGTGTGTATAAGTTTGTTAGAATGAATGTGTAGTTTACAAATGAATGAATAAATATATTGCTAGTGTATGGAGAATGTGAAAGTGCAGAACTATAAGGAAGTGCTACAGCATAAATCTATAAGGCGTTTACCTATAGTATACTGTAGTATTTCCGTAGCACTTGAATGTAACATATGTACATAAATATGTTACAAGTATGTGCTTCAATTTGCGCTGCTGGTGAAACTGTCTGGGTGAATTTGTATGTTTGAGAGACGGATTTACAAACCCAGAGTGCATGTTTTACACAGCCATTGCATCACTTTTGTGACACAGCGGTGGTGCAAAAGATGTGCCATGGTGTGTTGTATTAAGAATGTGAGGCATCTGGAGAGTGCATTACATTGTAAAGCCCTGCGCCAGAGGGAGGCTTTCCTGTGCAGGAGGGGGTGCAGCAACGTCTCCTAAAAGGGACTGAGTGAAATGTATAACATTTCATTCATTTACTTTTGATCTTATGCTGCGTCAAAACCTTGCATATGCTTGAAGCAGGTGTAATGATTGAGACAGCATTGTGAGCATACGGCCCCAAAAGCTTTGCTGGAGTCGTGTTATGGTTGCAATCGAAGTCAAGCAATAATTAATCCCAAAAATATTTAGCAATTTAGTTTTGTTAGTATTTTATAATAAGAATATGAAATATAATCTAAAAAATTAAATAAATATACATATTTATATTAAAAATATAAGAAATTAGTATAAAAAGAAAGACATAATAATTAATACATTTATAAATTAATATTTACAAAACCTTAGAAATTCACTGAAAAAACCATAGGTTTCAGCCACGTTACAGTTAGGAATTAGCATTTAAAAACCTTAGAAATTCGCTGAAAAAACCATAGGTTTCATATATGTTATAGTTAGCTGGACATTTTTCTCATACGAAACCATTGAAATTCCTCCGTTATAGATAGTTCAGCTAACTATAACTCGCGCGCCCGCAATGCACTGCTGATGACGTCACATATTACATTACTCATGACATGGTCAGTGACATCACTCATGACATCACTGATGACATCTCAAATGACATCACTGATGACATCACTGATGACGTCATCCTTGTGAAAGAGTGGGAGACCTCCTCTCAGCGTAATATGATGCACACATTGAAAAATAGAAACTAAACATTTCAAAACAATGGAGATACCAATACCAGTTACAACAGCCTGTTCAGTAATTCCAACATCTACATACACATCCACTCATTCACCAACAGTTCTATATAGTCAGACATACATGTACTCACTCATTATATGTACTAATACACCTATACATCCTGTTACACACAATACTCATTCATAGAGTTACTCACACACATGCTCACACATGCAAATAAACTATCAAACATCCATTTACTTGCATTTATAGCGATACACACACCTCTACATTTACTACTACAGAAACAATCTCTTAAACAATCACTTATAGAAACACATACTTATTTATATAGGAACTCTTCCAATCTGTCACACTCTCACATATACTCACTTATATACATTAATACTCACATATACTAGTTTAAAACATATGTAGTTACTCATAAAGATACTGTTGAGACAGTCGTTCACTCACTAACACACCCATACACACACTCATCCATTGATACAGTCCTGCACACATCCTGTCTTCAAAATACATACAATTTGCGGATTTGCGAATTCGCGATCCGCAAAATTCGCAAATTTGTGCGAATTTTTGTTTTTTGCGTGTTCGCGGGGTTTTTTGCATGTTCGCGGGGTTTTTTGCATGTTCGCTGGGATTTTTGCGTCTTCGCGAGCCGCTTGCATAGCGAAGTTACCCATGCAGTCGTTTATGGGAGAGGGAAAGAGAGATAGATAGATAGATAGATAGAAAGAGAGAGAAAGAGAGGGAAAGAGAGAGGGAGAGAGAGAACGAGAGAAAGAAAGAGAGGCCAGATCTCTGAAGGGCCAGATTCCTGAGTTGCCCCTACAGAACATACAGCTTTTTATTTTTAGCAAAATGCATATGAAAATTGTGCTGTAAAGGTCTCTTTTAGTTTAACCCCTCCTGACAACTCAAAATGGGTGTATTTGCCATCCTCTCCCTTCTTCCTGTTTTTTATATCTGTGAGTGCTTCCTGATGAGGTTTAATTCCTTGGACAGGTGCCTTGTTGCCTACTTGTAACTATTCTCTGACCCTGCTTCAAGGGTCAGAGCAGGGTCAGAGAATAGTTGCAAGTAGGCAACGAGGCGCCAGGAAGCAATTAGCAGCAGGTGTCCAAGTTGAAGTTAATTTGTTTGTAACCCTTTTGTAAAAGGTACAAAGAAATTAGGTTCAACTTTTGCACCTGCTGCTGTAACCCTTGCTTGGCTGAAAATCCGTCCCCGCTGATTCGCGGATGTTACCGTGATTTCGCGAGATTCGCGGATCGCGAAATCGCGGAAAATCCACAAATTCGCCCGCGAAACGGATTTTACGCCCACCCTTAGTCAGTTATTCATGCATCTATGCGCTAAGTGATACCCCCTACTAAACTATACAGACACTCATACTGATACTCAAAAATCAACTAATAGCCCATATAGACACACATGTAGCTACTCACCAACCCATGCAGCCACTTATGCACAAAGTGAGACACTAATACAGATATTTATATATTTAAACATTACTTGTTAATACATGTATTCAGTAAGATACACTTAATAAGTCAGTTATACAATCAATTTAACAAAAAAAAATCCATTTAGACAATTTTTTACCCATTTGTTCTTCCATCGACCTTTAGATATACATATAAAAAAATATTTGTTTTTCAGAAAAACACACATTCACTGGATGATTTCATCAGTGATGCCATCAGTGATGTCATTAGAGATGTCATCAGTGATACCATGAGTGATGTCACTGACCATGTCATGTGTGACGTAATATGTGACATCATCAGCAGTGCATTGCGAGCGCACGAGTTATAGTTAGCTGAACTAACTATAACGGAGGAATTTCAATGCTTTTGTATGAGAGAAATGTCCAGCTAACTATAACATGGATAAAACCTATGTTTTTTTCAGTGAATTTCTAAGGTTTTTTAAACGCTAATTGCTAACTATAACATGGCTGAAACCTATGTTTTTTTGAGTGAATATATATATTTATATATATTTATTATATTTATTAATATGTTACATCTAAGGGTGGGCGTAGAAGGCGTAGTGCCTCTAAGCGTATTTCCACAAAGTTTGAAAAAAACTCAGTGGAAATACGCTACGCTCCCTCCCCCCTCCCAAATTAAGAAAACATTTAAAAAGAAGGCCCTTATCTTCATGGTTGCATCCTCTTCTGCCTGTCAGCTCTCCTTCCTGCTCCTTGCCGTCCTTCTCCTAAGAAAAAACACTACGTTGTGCGTGCGCAAGATGGACAACTTTGTGTTTTTTCATAGGAGAAGGACGGCAAGGCCGGCGAGGAGCACGAAGGAGAGCGGCCAGGCAGAGAAGGAGCCAGTCACCCAGGTAAGTGCCTTCTCTTTTATTTTTTTAATTAATTTGGCGGGGGCAGGAGCTGGCTAACTCTGCTCCACCACAGAGGGGTGTTTTTGCCTAAACTCCGCGTTTAGAACAGAGCGCAGAGTGGGCAAAAAGTTGTAAACCTAGTTGCCGGAGCGGAGTTACCTGCCTGGCGTTAGTTACATCTAGATTTCTTTTTTTGATTTTGGTTGGTGATATTTTGTTTTTGGTGTTTGTGTTATGTTTTATTTGTTTTAGTGTGTTTTTATTGTGTTTTTATTTTATGTTTTCTATTTTTTTATGGCTATATTTTTGTAGTCAATTGTTTTGTGCTTTGTATTTCATATATAGAAAGCTGATATTAAAGTTCACAATGTTTTTGTGTATCAATGTTTTTGCATTTAATAGTCTGTCATAGAATAATGGAACTGGTATGCTATAGTATATCAAATTAGGCTATTTTACAACTGGCTTAAGTCTGTCACCTGCGGTGTACCTCAAGGGTCCCCATATATGCAAATTGTCATTAGTCATTACTAAGAAGCATGCTAGACCTATGCAAACATCATCCAAATATATTAGTAGTAATGGTAGGGAGGTCTTATAGTTTATGATGGCTGAGTGATTCCCCTTTTTCCTCCATCAGCAGTAGTAATCTCTCACCATGTTTCTTTGAGGAGTGTAGCACATTAGTATAAGATCAGGCACTAAAGGGCAAATGTAGGATATGAAAAACAGCAACCCAAGTTGTGCTGCACTGCATAAAAGGGAGACAGTAGAAAAGCCATATATCTACTTAGATGTGGTGCGGTTGTTCAACCCCGAAAACTGAGGCATTTTAGGCTGCCTTGTGCCACACACATGCATGCACCATAGTGCAAGGATGTGTGTGTGATGTTAAGTAAAGGTTTTGTTCTGGAATTGAACACTTCCATTACAAAATTACATTACAGTTCCCTTTTTTCCTCTGGACTCCACAAATGCTATAGCGCGGGGATGCCTACGGGTCACCAGGCGCTCTACAAATCGCTAAATAATAAAATGCTATGCTTTGACATAGTCTAACACTTTTATAACTTTGTATTTGTGCTGTGCAGTACAAGATACATACAAAGTTAGTGATGTTTTGAAAAAAAGCATTATGCCTTCATTGAGGCATTCATTTGTGTCTCAAGGTCTTGCCTACCAATGCTACTAGAAGAGGAATACTGTCAAGATCCATGTGTGGTTGCATGGTAACACCATGTACCACTCATGGTATGCTGTGAAGAAAAGTAGTATTTCCAAGAGCTACTTTACATTACATTGGAGCAACTTTGGGGCTACTTTTCAGAGCTAAGCATGGTTTGAAATGGAAAGTAAATCCCAATATCAACACTTTGAGCCGGTTTGCTTCACTTTTGTGATGCAAACCGATGCAAAGAGTTGATAAATTTGACCCTGATTGGTTTGTGGCACATCACATTGGAAATGACTAGAAACAGCTGTAGCCAGGTGTCTCATTGACACACCGGGTTGGTGGTGTCTGAAAACCCCTTATTCTGAAAATTTGATGGGCTATGTAAAGAGCGCATTTGCTTGTGCCAATTCCAACGGAAAAATTCGATTTCCCAGCCTGATGGTTGACTGACCCTGGATTATGCTCCAAAGCAACATTGAGGCAAATGTATGGCTCCCTGTGACTACGTTCTATGCAGCTCCTTGTGCTAGTTTCAACAGTATATGAGTGATCTTTGTCTGCTGTGCTCTAATTACAGTGATTTTCACTGGAAGTAAATTCACACATAAAAGTATAAAAAAATTACAGAAAAGAAGCAAAAAAGCTGTCTTCCTTCATCAAGTCGACAAGGTGCACTCTTACAATTGAAATGCTGGCCAACTCAGCAATTGAATTACAGAGCTCTTTCTGAATGAGTTCCGATTAAGTTCATAAATGTATATCCTCTCTAGAGGCAGCACAGCTGCTGACAAAGACCATAAACTACTGGATCAAAGAAATTTCACAGAGGGATAACCTTTGCCAGACTACCATCATCCCACTCCCTGTCTCTCTCTCACACACGCTCTCTCTCTTTCTCTCTCTCTCTGTTTCTCCCTCACTCCACCTCCCCCTTCCTTTTTAGCGCTGGCCAGAAGAAATAGGAACCCAGCCTCATCATTAATAGGTGAACTTCTGAACTTTTGTGGAGTCGAAACTGTAAGTGTCCAACAGAAATGTGCACCAGTTCAGTGACTGATAATTAATTGACTGACAGACAAAACATTAGCACCATATATCCGTCTTCCTTAAGAAAGAGATGCCAGAATTTCAGAGAAAAAAGTCTGGACGGAGCACAAAAACTGAATTTATTCAGATTAAATGGTTGCAAATGTCAGGCTGCACGAAGCCAGCAGGCTTTATCACACACGCAACCAACACAATTCAGATAGATTGTCTTGGACTGAGTATCCCAGTTTAGCTAATATTTACTTCTAATGAAATTATTTATCTAGCCCTATTATTTTATGCATAAAAAGTGCCTTGAAAGAAATAAACCCAATTTTATGCGCACGTCATGACCTTTGAGGATAGGTTTCAAAAGGACGGGGTATATTTTTCCAATTAATTGAATGAGAGCACTTCTAGCCCACACGAATGTAGAAATCACCTGCAGATGTTTCTGGACAGGGATGGTTAACAGTTTGAAATGCTAACCCAAATCAGTAACTGAAAACAAGGATCTTTCCTAGGTAGCATGTGTCCTCCAGATGTTGAATTCTAGTGGCATCTATTTTCTATTCTAGGCAACTGGGAGACACATATTTCACATTCTCCATCTCATATAGCGCTTCTAAAACTCAGAATCAATTTAAAAAATATATTTGAACGAAAAACAGCTAACTGTGTAAAATGTACAATGAATGTATTATTATTTGCACACTGTGGCATGGCTGTGGGAAGGTTCTGGCATAGTGGGCACTTGTTCGGCACTTTGAATCCTGCTCTGCATGGCACTATAAGATTATCAAGAAGTAAAAACGTGTACAAATGCCTCTGAGATAGATGCACAATGCACACTGGATGCAATTAAGTCCTCATTCATTATTTGTAAACAGTACCCAGTTCGCAAAATTATATGTTGATGGTCAAAGTTAGGCTAAACAATTATATCATTCTTAATTACCAGTTCCTCCAATCAGTTGAGATTGGCTTCTTTAAGTCCTGCAGTGTCCTTGAAATTAAATTAGGTCAAATATTTTCACCAGCTGTTTTTTAGTGGGGAAAGTCTTCTTAAAAAGGTACTCCAATCTTTAAAGTGCATGCGTGCGTCTATCTGCTTCCTCTCGACGTTCCCTCTCAGAACATGGACTAAAGATTAATCCGTTTTAAGGCGTTTGCACCACCTTGTTTCAGGTCAAAGATGTCTCTCTACGACTTTCTCATGGCTTGTAAACTGTGAGTAGGCCATTCCCACATGAGAGATTTAACAGATCGAGACTGACTAATTTGATATGTTAGCATCTGGTAGTGCCCTGATCAAGCAGCCTTTTGCTTTCTGTAAGACTAGAAAGGAAGGTTTCTCCACGGGCCATCAAAGAGGGAAGGTTTAAATTAGGATGATGGCCTTGCCAGTGGGCTGATAGGAACATGTTCAGAATCAGGGTGTAATTGTTCCTGCACCTGAAGAAACGAGGTAGGTGCAGGAAGGGGGATGGTAAGAGGCATTTGTCCTTTTAATGAAACATTAAGGGCCTTATTTATGAAGGCCTTGCGCCGCCGGTGCGTCACTTTTAAAATGAGGAAAAGTGACGCACCAGTGGCGCAAGGCCTTCATAAATGAGGCCCTAATTGACAAAGAGGACTACGAAGTAGCTGCATATCTGTGAGAGATGGTGATGCCACTGGGCGCTGTGGCTCTGTTGAGCAGGGCCTTTTAGATGTAATGTAATGTAATGTTATGTAAGCTGCCATTTATACCACGCAAATATAACTCCAGGGAGCATCTTGGCGCCTATGCTGACCAGGAGAGATCTAAATACTGGTCAGGCTGCTTTCAATAGTCAAACCAGGATGTTCATACTAGTGCTCTAGCGCCAATGTCAGGGAGATTAAAGATCCAGGTTTTCAGTGCCTTTCGGAACTCAGATTCCCGTTCCATAGCACGGAGATGCGGGGGGAAGTTTATTCCATGCCTTTGACCCTAGGACTGGCAAGGATTTGCCACCCCTCGAGCTGAGTCTAAAAGCCGAGACAGTTAGCAGGTTAGCATTGGAGGACCTCAGAGTGCGCGAAGGATGGTATCGAAAGAACCTCCTTTGTATATACTTTGGTCCTTGAGAGTGAAAGGCCCTAAAGGTAATTAACAGGACCCGTTTGACCACTGGTAGCCAGTGCAACGTATTTAATGCGGAAGACGCAGAGGATTTCTTTGGCCATTTCAACACCAGCCTGGCAGATGCATATTGGGCCTGGTGTAAAGGCTTCAATGACTTGTATAGTGCTTGGTGTAGGCCATCCATAATAAATACGAAAATTATCTTGTAAGATGTCACAGGCCAACATAATTAACCAATATACGACTACCAGTTTAGAGGCGCCCCTTTAAACCTCCTACAGGTGGTGGTTGGCAGGATGAAGCCCTCTGCAGCAGATCTCCTGAAAGTTAAGTATTCCCGTGTAGCACACCTGACGCTGAATCAAACTGACGCTGATTGGAGCTGACCAGCAGCAGAGAAAATGTAGGTGGCAGAGGAGGCGATCCAAACCATCACGGACAATGGTGCTGCGGGGCCTACTACCATTATACCACTGCAGGAATCAAACCTGAGTCCTGGAGGCAAGAGTGAAGGCTGTTGGGGGATGGGAGGGGCGGGGGATCACATTGCAACAACCTCTGTTTCCTTAGGTATCCTGAAAGAGCAGAAAACCCTGCGGCCAACCTCTTGTTTGACAAATTGATACCTGAAACCCTAAACCTGAGGGGTCTTTTGATTCTATTCAGAAATGCAGGGGACCATGGGCTGTTGACTCCTCCTCCTAACCCTGGATGCAATTAACAACCTATCCAAAAAAGAGACGTCATTTTCAAAGTGCCAGAAATTGGGAAGTAGCACATTAGGAGGACATGAGTTTTCAGCTATTTCCTGATTACACGCAGCTTATTTCAACATCAATAGACATCCTTTGATGCTGTGGTCCCTAAGAGAAAATGATCTGAAATTGAGGATACATTCTCTTGTAAAATTCAGCGCCATTAGAGATAGCATCACATTTCCACACATCCCCAGAAGTGACATGGGGTTGGTTGGATGCTTGAGAGAAATCCAGCAGGTTACATAGAGTGGCACCACTCAACATTTCTGGCCAGGGGATGCTGCTCACCAGAGAGATGGCCCTCCTCAGGAGGGTAGTGGACCCCTTGGGGCATATTACCAAGCAATAGCGCTAATTATCGCTATTGCTTGGTTAGAGACAAAAATTTACCGCTGAGCAGCGGCGATTTTTACCGCAAATAAACCTTGGTATTACCAAGGTTTATCGCAAATGTGATAAAAATCGCCACAAATTAATGAATATCGATGAAAAGTCAGCGATATTCATGCATTACCGAGCTAATGCTCTTAGCCATGTTATCCACCTCCCATTGGATAACATGGCTAAGAACTGCTCAGGGCAGGTGTTAGCTTTTGGAGATATTCACGCTTAGCGCGAATATCTCCAAAAGTTGGTAATAGGAGATAGCGATGTTAGCGACTGTTTTCAGTCGCTAACATCTTGGCACGCCCACTTTCCATGTCATTAGTGATAAATATCACTGACATGAAAAGTGGGGCCCAAGATGGTCGCTATCTCCTACTAGCTGTCGCTAACTGGTGTTAGCAACAGCTAGGTAATAGGGAGATAATTTTATCTCCGCTTTCTTGGCTTTTAAAGCCAAAAAAGCGAAGATAAACCCCCTTGATAATATGCCCTTGTCCTCACTGTGAGGAGTTTAATGGTGAATTGTGGTCGGGTATGAGGGCAAATGTATGCACCGGAATAGAGATATCAGAGCACTGGGCATTATTGTGTGATATCTGGCAGGGCTGCACATCGTCCCAGCTTGTGTTGACTTGGCTATTGAGCCAATGGCAAATATATAAAGGAGAGAAATGATTTGGCTGTGATATCAGAATCAGTAACATGGTACAATGTCAATTTTGGGGGATGATGCGCTTGTGTATCCCAAAGTACTGTCCCTTTTATGTGTGATATTATCTCCAACATGTGAACAAATAGGTCCAAATCATGCAGGTGCTGTTTTGGAGCTATGGCTGTGCACAAAGTCACTAAATTACCTGAAACTGACCTACCGTTGCAACTAGAGACCTGACGTACCTGGGTATAATGTTTCCAATAAGCACAAATATGTTTTAGACTTAATTAATGGCTGCATCCTAGGTGGCATGCACATCCAGCATGAGCATTGCTACTATCCCTGCTGGATGTGTGGGATTAAGAGAAATTAGGGGGCATATTATCAAGCACGGCATTAACATTATCGCCGCATTAGCGGCAGAAAATTGCTGCTAAATCGGCGATAATGGGCTTGATAATACGCCGTAGAGAATTCCCATAAAAGTCCATGTTCACACCAGAACATGGGATTCTATGGGAATTCACAAGGGTGTATTATCAAGCTCATTATCAACACTTTAGCTGTAGTTTTCTGCCGCTAAAGCGGCAATAATGTTAACGCTGTTTCTTGATAATATGCCCCTATTTTTTCCCAAGTGCTTACATTTTTCCAAGGGTCTTCTGTCTGTTGTCCACTTCAGTATTTACTGATGGCAACAACATACTAACTTCCTGTTTCTGGGCTATCTATAGACAGGATACAACTGAATTTACAGACTGGGGGTCTTAGGCTCCCCAAGTTTGAGCACCACTGTTTGGCATCACAGTTGCAGTCCTTGCATTTCCCAGGGAAGCCCCATGAATCTACTACCTTATGGCAGCAATATTAGTGGATGGTAAAAGACCATTCTTAGCGTTATATTGGGGATTGCTTGAAAATCCCCCTTCAGTGACTTAACCATTGGAAACAGATGGGAAGGTTTCTTGCATAAAAGAAAAAAGTAAAAAGCAAATCCACATTCCATTTTGCTCAGGCTTATTTAACTCCAGTACTATTATGGAACATACAGCTGGCTTGCACATATAGCTGTCTCTGTGTCAAGCTGAGGGAGCTGATTTCCTGTACATTGATATGTTTTTGCCTGGGGTGATGACATACTGTGGGAGGGTGTTGACACAAATAAAGCCAGCAGCAGTTAGTTTGATAGATTTATTACTAAAACTTTGTGTTAGGTCTGCATCCACAGCCAATATGGTGAACACTATGCCATAAATTCATTGAACTATCCCCCAGATTCATCATGAACACATTTTGCGATTCCTTAATAGCGAAAAATACTGATTCGCTATTAAGGAATAGCAAAATGCTATTCATCAAGAAATCCATTCAAAAATAGCGATTTCTAATAATTCCTTAATTGCGACTCACAAATTACGACTCGCAATTAAGGAATATCTCCCCATTCATTCCTATGGGCCTAGAGGCCCATAGCAATGAAGGGGAAGACAATCTCAATTTGCTAATCGCAATTAGCGATTCGCAAAATGAGATTGTGATTTCAAGGGTGCAGGGGTATCCAAAGGACACCCTGTTGCACCCCTGAAATTGATTTGTGCACATATGTTGCGCACACACATGCCCTTAGGGCATGTGTGTGCATAACATGAAACTTTGAAAATGCACTTTAGTGCATTTTTCAAAGTTTTTGCTATTTACCACGTAGTTAGACGTCGCAGTAAATAGTGGCCCCAGATTGCGAATTCGCAATTTTTAAATGGTTCATGAATTGCATTTAAGTAATCTCAAATTGAGATTCCTTAAATGCAATTCATCGCAATTTAGCGATTTCTATAATTGCGATTTTTGCATTTGGGATGATGAATCCCAAATGCAAAAATAGCGCTCGCAAAGGGCCAGATTCTCAGAATCTGGCCCTTTGCGAGCCGATTTCGGCTTCATGAATCTACCTGAATGTTCATTCTTTGGCAAGCTATGCTGAGCTGTTCACTGAAGTAGTGTGGCTCACTGGTTAGAGGCGGCAGACCCGAGAGCAGAGGACGGCCCGGGACCAGGGTTCGATTCCCGGCGCGGCAGGTTTCTGGACCAGGGTCAGCGGACTCGATAATTCTCTCGCCTCGGTGCCCACTCTGATCAGCGATCACACTCGGCAACTCTGGGCATTAGCTTGCCTCATCTTCACTAACGGCCCCACCAGACCGCCGGGGATGCCTGGTCTCACCCTGGAGATACCCATTAAGGGACCATCTCTCAGGGAAGCCAGGAAGAGTTTCGCAGCGGTCGAAGGGCCTTGGGACCCTACGGGTAAGTAGTGCGCTATATAAATGCCAATACATTTACATTTACATTTACTGACTGCAAAACACCTGCCCTTCCCATGATATATGGTGCTGTGACTTAGTAAAGTAATTTCTAGCATGCTAAGGGTCTGATTTAGAGTTTGGCAGAAAGGTTACTCTGTCACAAATGTGAAGGATATCCTGTCTGCCTTTTTACAAGTGCCCATAAGATATAATGCACTTGTAATAAGGTAGACGGGATATCTTTAACATTAGTGATGGAGTAGGCCATCCGCCAAACTCAAAATCAGTCTCCAAGTGCCTGATTGAGAGTTTGCCGGATGGGATACTTAAACATGACAGATGCCCTGTCTGCTGCATTACAAGTACATTATAGCCCATTGCACTTGTAATACAGTGGACAAGATATCCTTCACATTTTGATGGAGTATCCTGTCTGCTACGCCCCTAAATAAAGCCCTCAGTATGCATGGTGAGTGTGCGACCAGGCATCCAGTTAGCTGATAACTTGCGGGACTTGGGGGGAGATGTCCATTGCATTCTGTAAATATTAGGAGAGTTTTGGACCTGCCCAACAATACGATTAACAAGGCAATACTTTGAATGTTTAGTTGAGAAGGGTGAGTACCCACCTCAAGTATTAACCACAACCCTTGTCAGGGTGAACCACTAAAGTCATTAAATAAACCTGAGCACAACCCCTTCGTAGCTCTGGCACAGAGCAGACAGGCTTAACTTAGAAGCAATGTGTAATGTAATAATGCAGTACCAAAACAGTGATACAGTTAAAACACAGCACAAGATAAATCATGGGGTGGGCGGAACTTACGAAGTTTCACTATCCAAGAGATTAGGCGAAGTTCCGTGAAATAGGTGAAACTAGGCATGTCGAGCTGCTTGCACTGATCTTTAGCGCCAGGAGCTCGTTCCACGCTGAAAAATCAGCACAAGCTGCATCACACGGTGCACCAGAGGGTGCTTCTTCTCGAGTTGATTTTGCTGCAGCTCGAGTACATTTTCTACTCGAACAGCAGCTTTCTGACTGCAAACGTGTGTCTGCGTTGGGGAAATCTCGCCCGGTGCCCTCCTAGCAAGCAAAAATCATGCTAGGGGATGCCAAATCTTGCTCGCGCTTTCCACCTTACTGTTGCTAGAAAAAACTCTGCCACTCAGCAGAATTTGGCTGGAACTCTGTGTTACATGTGTAATAGCCAAAAAACCTGCCAACGTATGCCTGCAGAGACAAATTTGTTGCCCAACCTTAGAATCCCAAACCAATTAAGAAAATTGAGTAAATTTTGATAAATAAAATGACACCAAAATGACAACAGTCCAAATAGAGTTACGAATTTTAAATTTCAAATAATGAAATAGTGCTAAAAAGTATTAAATGCTAACTGCCATCATCTGGTTATGCTTCGGGTCCAAAGTACCCCTCCTTTGGACTGGATTCTGCCCCATCTGTATGCCTCTCCCTTGGTTTATGTTTCGGGTAAAAAGACCCCCACTATTCTCTTGTGATTGTAGTTGCGACATTGCCAATGATTTGTTTGCCTTGATATCTACTTTGAGCTCTTCTAATTTGTGCCCTATGGCACTAAATCTCTCTGCAATGGCGGTATTAACCAATAATGTCATGCCTTAATGTGTTCCTCTAGGAGGCCCTTGATTAAAGTTTCAATATTTGGATTTGGATTGATTATATTCTTTTCTTTAACTAGGTGGGGATTTGGAGAGTCTTCTAGTTGGATGGGGTCAGACTCCTGAATAAGTGATCGAGATTCCAAAAAGGATGGTTTATGAGGAGCCTTTTTAATCTCGTCTTCTTTCCCCTTTCTGCCCTTCTTCTTTGGGAGTGTTATCGTTTCTACTCCTTTTTTTAACTTTTGATGGTTCCGAGTTTGAGGGCCAGCGCGTACTGGGGTTAAAGTCGCAGCCCCTCCCGGATCGTTTTCGGGAGAATTGGCTACAGTGGGGGGGTTTGGAGTTGTTGCGATTACGATTTTCTGCCTCCCTAATTAATGGGAAAAGGGTGGGATCAAGAGATAACCTTCGTTCCGTGAGCTGGATTTGGTGGGTGAGGAGAGATTCAGCTCTAACCAAAGTACCCACTGCCCCCTTGCGTTTCTCTATTTCAAATTTGAACAGGTATTAAATTAACAGTATAGACGTTAAATGAGTACTTATGCGGGAGGAAAAAAACTATCAATCACTCAGGAAGTAAAAATAAATACCATGGGGGAAGTAGCCCTGCCCCAGCCCCCTCCTGGCCCTGACGGGCACAGATGGGCCCACCCTTGGCCCGGGCTTCGCCAGGCACGGGCCCGCGCGTGTCCCGTGCAGCGGGGGCTGCGAGCCGCTTTCAAAGAGGAGGAGGCGGGGCTGGGAGCAAACACAGGTGCAATTGGGCTCCGGACACTTTGGGCTGTGGAGAGGGTTGTTTTTTACGAGAGAGGGGGTAGTTTGAGGTGTCAGAGCGGGGGCTTCAGGGGCCATTTTAGGGCACAGGGCTGGGTGCAGGGTTCCTAATACTTTTTAGGGCTTAGGGAGGCAGGGTAGTTTTTAAGGCTCAGGGGGTTCGGAGCAGTTTTAAGGATTAGGGGAGGGCTAGTAGTTTTTAGGGCTCAGGGGGAAGTTGGGGTAGTTATTAGGGCTTAAGGAAGGGCAGGGTAGGTTTTAGGACTTGAGGCAAGGATGTTTCTAGGGCTTGGGTAGGGAAGTTTCGAGGGCTCTGGGGAGGAGGATGGTTTTCAGGAGGGAGGGGTCGTTTTAGGACTAAGGGCAGGGGCAGGGGTCGGGGCTTAAGACTTACCTGTCAGGTCTTAACTATAGATATGTGTTTACCATGCATGCCTTAACAACAAATAATTTGTTGTAAAGGCATGCGCGGTAAAGGCACATTCGTGGTCATCAGCATGGTGGCCACCCTGTCTGGGGTCGACTCCAACACCATGTCAGGAAGCCAAAAATCTAGGCGTGTGGCTCGATGCTGATCCAACATTTGGGCCCCAGATCAGTCGCGTGGTGGGGTTGTTCTTTTGCATCTTGAAAGGCCTACAGAAGGTTCTAGAGTACCTCCCTACAGAGGCTAGAAGGACACTGGTGCATGCCCTTGTCACTGCTCGATTGGACTATGGCAATCTTCTTTATCTGGGTGCCACGGGAAAGAGCCTTGACCACCTACAGGTGTTACAAAATGCTGCGGCTCGTTTGGTCTTGAGGCTGCCCAAAAGATCCGCCTCGAGGGCAGCGTTGCAGGCACTTCACTGGCCACGCCCCCAGACACTCGCGTATAAAAGGCGCCGTGTCAGGGCACCCAGCAAAAACTGAGAGTTGACTCCTGAGGCGGAAGCCGGGAGTAAGGCAGCATCTTTTTAAAATTTTGTGTCACAGATTACTTTTATTTTAAGAAATTAATTGTCACAGATTGCTTGTTTTTTAATTTCACTCACCTGATAGAACAGTTGTGCACGCAGCGGAGCCAGCGCTGACGCTACACGCATTCTCCCCCTCGCGCCCTCCCGCCACGAGTGGAGGCCACGCCCCTTTCAGGCCACACCCCCTCGTTCCACAACTTCAGAGCAACATAAATTATGTGTAATCCTCGGTCGCGCAGCGGGCGCGACGTTTGCGCGCCGAAGGTGCGCCTAAGGCAAGCCCGTCTGCGCCCGTCCGCAACCGATCGGGACTAGGGTCTATACCCCCTACAGGCTCCAACTCATCCATGTCTATACCCATCTGTTATACACGCAGTAAACTACTAGCCCTCAACAAAGCTACTACGGGTGTTAGACCTCACCTATGTATCCAAACTGGCCCCGGCCTATCCTATGGACCTATCACCTGTCTCGCCTGTCGCTGGTCAAGTATGGGCCAATCCCCAACTGACCACCACACAATCTCCGCTAAAAATCAGCTGGAATTGAAATGTCTATACCTTAATGCCAGATCCCTACCTAAACATGCCCTGGATATCTGGGACATGTTGACATCCAGGAGCCCTGACCTGGTTTTTATCTCCGAAACCTGGCTATCTGACACTAGCGCTCCAGATCTCGCTAATGCTCTTCCCCCTGAATACAAAATAATTACACAAAATAGACAAGGCAAAAAAAAAGGAGGTGGAGTCGCTGTGATCTTCATAGATCACCTAACATGCCTCGCGGAAACGACAACTGTTTACCCCGAACATGAGATATTACCATTTAAAATCCTCCTTGAGGGCCTCATCATACTAGCCGGTGCAGTTGTCTACAACCCCCCAGGGCAACAAGCCAGCGTAGGTGCCAAACTACTGAACCAACTGCTACCATTCTGCTTGAAACATAAAAATTACATGGTCGTCGGCGACTTCAACGTCCATTACGAAAAAACAGACGCCCCCGGATCTTCCCAGCTGAAATATGACATGGAAATTCTACAACTCAAACAGTGGGTTGAGGGCCACACGCACTCAGCAGGGCATACCCTGGATCTTCTTTTCACTAATATTGAATCGACCACCATAAAGGAAATCCTCCCCCTGTCCTGGTCTGACCATTCCATGTTATCCTTCTCATTTAAACTCCTTGGTAAACCCTTGAAGCCCAGATCCACCCCCCTTATCACCAACAGAGCTTGGAGACTAATCAATGACTCTAATTTTCAAAACCACTTTCTTGAGACAGACGTCATTTTGCTGGACGACTCTTCCATCTGCAGCAATGTCACTCTTTTAGACACCGGAATTCGCCAAACGCTAGACAAACTAGCCCCTATGCGGCAATCAAGGAAAAAAACAACCACTACGGAAAAAAGGTATACCCCTCTCCTCAAGAGCCTCAAAAAGGAATGCCAAAAAAACGAACATCGATGGAGACAAACAAAAGACTCGGAAACTAGAGCAAATTATGTCACCAAACGAAAACAGTATATCCTAGCCATCCGAGACGCAAAAAAGCATACTTCACTCAACGAATCCAGGAAAACCACAATTCCGCTAAAGAATTGTTCAAAATAGTGAAGGAGCTCAGTAACCCATCCAGCACCTCACAAACCCTCACCCCCTCAACCGAGGCCCGTGAACGCATCAGCACCTTCTTTGCTGATAAAATCAACAAAATTTACTCTACCTTCGCCCCCTCAAACACCCCTACCCTGTCCGACAATTCTGACAAGCATTCTCCAACACCAGACAAATGCAATGACCAACCAGACGCAGGCAACCTACCGCGTCTAACTAGTTTTCAACCATTCTCTGAAAACGAGGTATTAGCGGTATTGAAGACATTTAAATCCAGCTCTCCCGCAGACCCTTGTCCCCACTTTGTGTTTTCCAAAATTGCACCAACGCTCTGCCTTTTTATCACCAAACTTTTTAATCAATCTCTCACCACCGCGTCCTTTCCGGAAGCCTGGAAACACGCATCCGTGACCCCCCTTCTGAAGAAAGCTGGATCCGATATCTCCAATCCGGAGAACTACAGGCCAATTTCTCAGCTCCCTTACCTCTCCAAAGCCTTGGAGAAACTGGTCAACACACAACTGTCCCGGTATCTGGAAAACAACTCACTCCTGGACCCCTCCCAGACCGGCTTCAGGGCCAACAATAGCACTGAGGCAACGTTGCTGGCAGTGTCGGACAGTATCAGATGCATCACAGATCAAGGGGGATCTGTGGCTCTGATACTGCTTGACCTGTCAGCAGCGTTTGACACGGTATCACACGATTGCCTACTAAATACCCTCTTGAGTAAAGGAGTGCAATCTACAGCATTAAACTGGATTAGATCATTCCCTAGCAATCCTACCAAGGCCGTGCACATGGGCCAGTTCTACTCAAAACCCTATCCCATCGGCTGTGGGGTCCCACAGGGGGCTTCGCTGAGCCCCTCACTGGGGTCAGCCCCCACCCCAAAACAGCACGCCAGAAATCTAGGCATCATCATGGACGACGCCCTGTCCATGAAGGACCACATACGATCACTCTGGGGCAAAGGCTTTGCAATACTCAAACTCCTGGCAAAAATCTTCCCCTGGATACCCCTGGACTGTCGGCGTACAGTCACTCAAGCCCTACTGGTCAGCCGCCTAGACTATGGCAACGCCCTATTCGAAGGGATGAACGAACAACTGTTCTCCCTCCTACAGGTCCTACAAAATCAGGCGGCTAACCTGGTCTGTAATAAAGGCAAGCGAGACTCAGCATCCGCATGCCTCATGAAACTTCACTGGCTACCGATGCGCCAGAGGGCTACTTTCAAAATACTCTGCCACGCGCACAAAGCTCTGCATAAAACTGGCCCCACTATCCTCCAAGGGAAAATTGAATTCTACGTCCCCAACAGGAACCTAAGATCGAATCACTCAGCTCTTGCTAAATCCAAGCGCATCCACAAGGCAAGGACAGGCGGACGCGCCTTCTCATACCTGGCAGCCAAAAGGTGGAATGAGTTACCTGTAGACCTCAGACACACCATAAACTACCTTCAGTTCCGCCAAAAACTAAAAACTCACCTTTTCCCCAAAAACTAATCCCCCAGCACAGTCCTCAGCAGTCTCCTTTGTTTTACAGCGCCGTGATATCCCATGGGATGAGTGTCGCGCTTTACAAATACCAGAAATAAATAAATAAATAAATAAATAAATAAATAAAACTGGCTTCCGGTGAGGAGTAGAATTGAGCTTAAGGCTCTGTGCACGTGCCACCGCATTATGGGCGGCAAAGCACCGAAGCCGTTACAGGGCCTAATTACTCGCTACGAGCCAGCCCGAGCATTGAGGTCCTCTGGCTCCGACCTACTGATGATTCCCAAAGTTAAAAAGGCACGCATGGGGGGTAGGTCCTTCCGGTTTCTTGCAGCCAGAAACTGGAATAGGCTCCCGCTGGAACTCAGTAGATCGGCGCTGGGTGCTGCTGAGACTTTGTTGCTTCCACTTACCATAGCGCGGGGGACACGCCGGTGCGCGTAACCAGGCGCTCTATAAGCTTTCCTATTATTATTATTATTAAGACTTGCCTTGTTGAGATTGAGTGCAACGGGCATGTATGGTAAACATATGTGTGGTTGCATCACACAACCGCTATCACAGGGTATGATTTGACCTCATCTTTGACTTTGCATTTTCTAAGGAGCAGGGGCAGGGATGGCTGTAAACCAGCTGTCATCAACTGGCACCTTAGAACGACCATGCAGGCGGTGGCCCACATTTTTTAAGTTAGACAAATTTAGAGCTTCATTTAACTTGGTGCTCTAGGCAGCTGCCTAGTTCTCATGCTTTGATAGACGGGCCATGGGTGTGTATGACTATTTTGCAGCCGTTTCTCTTCAAGGCTACACTACCATATGCTTATAAAATGAAGACTGTTATGAAAAATAGTTGCAGACATGTTAGAAAATACTTAATGGCGAAGGCGTTGCCCCAGGATTGCATCACCATTTGCTAATAAAGTGAGGGTTATAACTGGGAGTAGCTGCAGACAGCCTTACAAATTGCTAAAGCAGCTTACTAGGGTTTTTGCAATAAATCAATTCAGCACAGACGTTTGGGTTTTACTGTAAATTTGACTCTAAATTTCAACTGATAAGGAGGAGACTGATGCATATGTAATGTTGCTCCTTTGAGCTTAAATTGTAAAAATAATTTTAAAAAGCAGGAAATCAGCATTCACTGGTTTACCCGGCACAGGACTACCTCACATAGGTGGAATTTAATTCATTGTTAAAGGCTTCCAGGACTACTAATGGAAACCTGTGACAGTCTCAGGTTACCAGCAATACTCTTTGAAAGCTTTTCGAAATATTTCCTTGTTATCACATCACATCTGGCTGCTCAGAATCCTACCACTCTCTTTCTCTTGACTTTGAGTTATAGGATATTTTTTGTGTCTGGTTTAGCAAAGACCTTTCAGTTTTACTAAAGTTATATGTTTAATTTATTTATATGGCTTTCACTCAGCCCTCTTCAGCCATTGGTCTATTGTTTATCATTCACATTTTCTTCTGCCTCTTACAGCATGTTGCAGTGGGTTCCCCAGTTGAACCATTGGCAGTGGCGGCTCCTCTGCTACGGCAGAGGAGCATCGCCCCCTGCTTTTACGCAGTGCAAAGTAAAGGAAAAATGATAATAACTTTAAGTTATTACCATTTTATGTTTCTGTGCTGCTTAGTTTGCGGGTGACCGGGGCTTCTCTGCTCTTGGAGCAGGGCAGGGGGGGGAGTGTTTTTCCCACTTCTGAGTGCACATGAATGTTTGACCAGCCCTTTCCGGCCACCCAAACCAGTCATGCGCACTTTCCCTGTTCTCCATGCAGGCTGCATTACAGCCAGCATGGAGAACATGCCCAGGCCCCCATTCCCTGGTTGAGCATCGAACCAGGACGCCCCTACCAATCACAACTCTGCATTGCAGCGTTGTGATTGGTCACGGTAGCCTAAGCGCTTATCAATCACAACGCTGTATTGCAGCGCTTGTGATTAGTCAGGGGGAGCCTGGCTGTGCTCCCTGTTCCTTGAGTCATGATGAGGAGAGCAGGAGCAGAGACGCAGGACACGACAGCAAAGGTTTTTTTTATAATGCCCTCAACCCCCACAAAGCTCACCTTGCCACCCAAGAGTCATGCTGGCCGCCACTGACCATTGGCTGACTTCATTGAGAGTGTTTCCATTATGCCCTTCCACAAAAGGCACATCGACATCCAAAATTGTTTCTTTGGGCCAAGGACTATGTTAGAAATAGGATTTCTGGTTGGCTAGGACTTGCACCTCAGCCAGGCAGGACCCACCACTCTAGTCAGGGCAAAGGAGTTACACTCCAAACATAACCCCTGCTCACCCCCTTTGTAGCTTGGCAGAACAGTCAGGCTTATCCCAGAGGCAATGTGTAAAGCGTTTGCGCAGCACACTCACACAGCAGCCAGACACTAGGCACACTACAAAAGAAACTCTAGTCAAGGTTATATCAAAAATAGCCTTTGTATTACTCAGAAAATACCTTAGAATGTAATCACAAATATACACTGTACCACCAGGCAACAGGTATTACTTTACATGGGATTATATACATTACAGGGGCAATCGGCCCACTGTCATAACCATTACATATGTAGCTAAAATCACAACCAACCAGTAACTACTGGTAACATTGCACGTAGCATAAACACATTATGCATAGGCACCTTAGCATGAGCATCCTACCATGACCTAGTATAGCATACTATGCAAAACAGAATCAGCAGTAGCACACATCACCACAATAGCAACAAGTGCCCCACCATAACTAGGGCACCATTCTTGTGCATCAGGCAACTACCAGTAACTGGCAATGTGCCCTTACATCATTACACCACATAGAACAGTCCTAGGAGTCCGCAATTACCAGGCCACTAGGCGAACATCGACAAGCCAAGGAGCACACTGGCTCATTCTTATAAGCCACACCAGGCCAGATAATCCTGGCAACCATTGGGTATACTATGGGGACTACTCGACTTTCTTGGTCACCACTCTGGTTCCAAGGCACTGAGAGCCTATCCTGGGCAGTACCACACCATTAGGGTGCTCCGTATTCCATGCAGCGGGAGTCTCTGCCGAGGTTTCAACCCATTCCTGCCTAACAAGAATTGCTCCGGTACCCAGTAAGGGAACAGGGGTCTAGCACACACAGTCACTGCAAAGGAAGAATGCCCCCTGCTATGCAGGAATGAGAAAAGGAGGGGGAGAACACCCGTGCTGCTGGAGTCCTTGCCACCCCATCCCACAAGCACTCCACAGTTAAAGGCAGCTCGGCCTGGTCTTTTCCCTGCAGCAAACTGGAGTGCAGCAGGCCATGGTCGCACAGAGGGGCTGCTGCTGCAGAATCAAGGATCCCCTTCTAGCAAGGAGCCCTTCATGTGTTGTTGTATATGAATTTAGGATCCTAGTGTAATTTTTTCGATTCATGCCCATATATAGGTATAAATCACCCTATCCTTATATAGGCAAAGAAATCATAACCATATTTAGACTTAGCCTATGCAGTCCAAATACGGCATGGCTACTTCCAATAGTTCCGAAAATCTACTACGATTTCTTGGAAAAACCTGCCTTCAACAGTTAGGGACTTCACCTTGCTTGAATATTGATTTATCCAAGAACTCCTGGAGTTTTCAAAGAACTAAGTCTTTGATGACGTTATGTCCAACCTTACGTCAAACCAGGCACTTTCAAGATATAAATAAGCCCACACTTGCCCAAGCAAACACACAGTGGTTTGGAGCAGTTCGACTATCTACTTGCCCAACGCATCTCGCTGCAGCAAGTGCCGAAGGAAGCCGACCCTCCAGCACACGCACTGAGAGAGTCTTTTCTCCTACAGAGAAATCCAGCTCCTGTGTTTCCAAGCTGCCCTTGTGAGTTGTTGGGAAATCGAGTCCTGAGAGAGATACCAGACCTCCTTTGTTCTAAACCAAGGTACGGAGCTGATTAGACCCTTAGAGAATTCTTGGATAGATTCTTGGCAAATAATACTGAAACTAAGCTACACCTCACTTACTTCTTCCCTTGTACTAGACCTAGGTTAGGTACACCGGGGTAGGCATATTTTAGAAGCACCAGTTGAGTACTTTTTAGTCTTTATTTAGTAATGTATGTATTATATGTATTTTATGGCTTAGAAACCATATCATCCTTTTACAGTATTATTTTATAATACTCTTCGTACTGTACGCATTGTACTTTGCTACCAGTATTACGATTGTAGCAGTTAATTTCTTCTGCATGAGAAAGAAGACTGTTCAATAAATACTTTTATTGAAAATGCCCATCTCTCTATTTCTCTGCATCTCTGGTGAAACGAAGCATGCACGATTGACTGAGTAAAATAACTATCTATTGTTTCCGTGACTCTAGAGATACGTTTCTTATTCTTGGGAAACAAAGTTGTCATGTTTATGCGGTTGTCAGAAACTAATCCCTTCTTGTGAATTCGAGAAAGTTTCTAGTGACCTCTGAGCTAGCTGGCACTCACAATTAAGTCTAATATATTCGAGAGAGACCTAGTCGACCTCAGTCCTGAGTCTAATCTATAGTATATATTATTCCAATGCACAGAGCCTACTGGGAATATAGGAACTACACTTCAGGGCCTCCCGCTACCGACGACAGTCCTCACCTCCCTTTCGGCCTTCGTGGGGACTCTACAGGTCTCTATGCTGGGGCCGCTTTGCATGGAGCTGCAGCCTCATGTCCTTCTCCCAGAGAGGGACCACGGGACCGAGAAGCAGTCCGCAGCGCGCACCACGCTGGACTGCAGAAATTCTCTAAGATCAGCCGCAGGTGCCTGCTTGTGCCCCGGGGGAACCAAGCAGCTTGCAGCTCTCTGGGGGCACTGGTGCCAGACGGAAATGAAAGGAATCTGAGTGCTTACATGCACTACATTTGATTCCCAGCTGTGTCTGCTGTCATCCCAAACTAAGAAACAGCTGGCACAGCAAGTCCAGGCATTCTCAGCACGCGCTGATGCCAGCCGACAATAAACAGCAGCTGCTCCCAGAATCACCAGCCAAAAATAGAGCTAAGGCTGAAACAGGTAGGGAGTCACACAGTCTTTAGAGAACATTAGGGGACTATCAACAGGGCAGAGTTGGGTCCAGGCAGGCCAGCTCATAGGGCCCTCCAGCAGAGTGGTAGTCCTTTACGGCGGTTCCTCCTGTTGCCCAGCAGCCCTCTTCACCCAGATCCTAGGAAGCAAAAAAGCACAGCTTTCATGGGGTCAGAGCCCCAATACTTATACCAGTTATGTTCTTTGTTCTGCCCTCGCACAGGGCTTGCTTACCCAGTTCAAACCTGTTCTAGGGGGCACTTAACATGTGCACAATAGCTCCCCGTTGACAGTGTAGGTCCTGGCCCCAGACACACTACAGGGGTGGAGCCAGCATTGTACACGCCTATTCAGGGTCATGAGCTACTCCTCCCACTACTCCAAATGCAGATCAGCCTATTCAGCCTAGCGCTGACTCACTCAGCCCCTCTGGAGCCACTGCACCTCCCCATAATCTGTCTCTCCAGAACCAGACATGCAATACACAACAGGCAGGCACAAAGAAATGCCCACTTCAAAAGTGACACCTCTAAAATAGTGATAATACATCTGCGAACACCATTACACAGCATTTATTACCACTATTCCAAACAAATCAAACTTGATTACGCTACTCCTCTCATCTCAGGAATTTCCCCTGAAACACATATCAGGGAATCCCCAATGCATTCCCTTGAGAGGGCAGTCTCACAGTAGTGAGAAACCAAAATGGCTGCTTGTCACTACCAGGACATGCCACACAGTTAAGGCACATGTCCTACCTCTTACCTACACCCTGCCCGTAGAGCTATCTAGGGCCTACCTTAGAGGTGACTGATATGTACTAAAATGGGAGTTACAGACGAGGCACCCACGTTATGTGCCATGTCTTAGCAGCAGTAAACTGTGCACGCAGGCCCTGCAATGGCAGAGGCCTGAGACAGGTTTGAAAGGCTACCTTTGTGGGTGGCGCAATCAGTGCTGCAAGCCCACCAGTAGCATTTAATTTACTGGCCGTGGGTATCTGAGATTTCACTTTACAAAGGACTGATAAGTAGATTAAATATGCCAAACAGGTGTAGACCAATCTTACCACGTTCAGCATGGATAGCACAAGCACTTTACACTGAACAGCAGTGATAAAATGCCCACAGTCCTAAAACCACCAACACCAGGTGAGAAAAAATAGGAAGGCAAAAAGTTCAGGGATGACCCTTCGATTGGGGTCAAGTCCAACAGACTACAACAGCAATATGTGCTATTTGAATCCCCCAAAATAGCTTTGCTTTTAGATAATATTTTTATTTTAGATTGATAAGGACCCAGCTGCTTCCAGCACAATAATGTTTTGCAAAACCTATGACAAAATAACACAAGCAATGAAAATGTGAAAGGGCTTCTGGCCAACTCCAAACATCCTGTCGTTGCCAATGCTGATTGTACTGATTGACAGGGACAGCATTCAAAACTGTATTGTGAAATCTTAAATTTTGCTCTGTAGCTGAATCACAAATGAATTGTTGTTGAAGAGTGGCTCATGCAAGTAGAATCATCTTCCCGTCCAGATGATAACTCAGCATAATTCAGAGTATAGGGGCCGATTAGATGTACAAACATTGACGTTCTTCATATTTGACAAATCATACAACTTAATTGCACATTTCTCCATACATTACTATTGCTATATATTATAGAAAGGAGGTTGAAGGTCAGTTTCTTTATATGGTAATGGAACTCTGAGGTGACTTGCAATATCCTTTTAATATGTAACTGAGTTACTGAGGGCATTGTATTTCTTGCAATACATGGTCCCACCATCATCCTTCCTATAACCCATTCAAACCTTGGAATCCTGCTATTTCATGTTCATTGCAGATAAGAACAATACAAGGAAAATCTTTACTGCAAAATGATGCATAGAAAAAAATAGTTAATAATGATGTAAAGTATTCAGTTTAAAATAAGGTAAGCTAACAAATAACGTGTCTTAGATTGTGCAGATAAATATTGCGTAGGTGCCCTGAGCACACCTGGTTACACTGTCTTTACCTATATTAATACTTAGTATTATGATCTGTGTGCTGCACCTAATGGGGTGTACCTAAAAACCCACCTAATGTCAAAACAAAAGGGGCTAGTAGGCAACACAAGCCTACTAGACTCAAGTGCGCACAACTTAAAGAAATTAACTTGATCTCACAAAATTAACCTTGATTCTTAGCACCTTATGCATGCCAGTTTATTCATAAGTAAACAATTAGTTCAGAATTTCTAGAACATTGATTGTACATGTAATTTGATTTGTATAAACAGAAATAAACAATAAAATCAAGAAACACAGAAACACATTTTCATTTGAAGATGTTGATAGCCCAATGCATTTTGGGACAGGAATGAAGTCCCTTCGTCAGGGTCAAACTCAAGAAAAACAGAAAATATTACAAGGACATAAGTTCAATTATAGTACTTACGGATGAAGTTCTTTCAAAAATAGATTACTCAACAGTAAAAAACAGTAAAAAATAGTAAAAGACCATCAGCAAAAGGCAATACCCCTAAAGTGAGAACAAGCAGTTCATCAACTCACTCAATGAATAAAGAAAACACCCTTCTCGGAGTATGAGGCAAAATGATGGAAAATGACGGAAATACCTGAAATTCAAAATATATGCAAAACAACATAAAATGGCATGTCAATGTTATGCACTTCTCATGTAAACTACAATCCAAAGGATACTCACGTCCTAAGACGATGCGCTATCTGCAAATTGAATTAAAAAGATACATCAATAAGGTTCCTACCACTTTAGAAAACAAAAGCATTTACCATTCCAACACTCAGCTGTCACGTACCGTAAGACTAGAAATACCGGACCCTCATAACTCTGCTATAATTACACAGCTACAGGAACCTTCACCAGCTGCAAATATACAAAAAGAATTCAACATCAACATTCCGAACGACGCTACTATCCTGCAAGCTACTCTCTCAAGTTTCGTAAAGAAAACGCTCACCTAAAAGACACAAGTGTAGCCCTCCTTGTTTCCGCATTCTGTGAAGATCACTCGATACTCATCACGTTGAGCTTACCAACGTATTGCGTCATCCCGTAACTAATTCTGATTGGTTAAACGCTGTGTAGGTGACTAGGGTAACATTAAACAACAAACCTACACCGAGCTGCCTTGCTATCTCGTTGCTAATACAAACCTCACGCTCTGGAGTATTCTACAGTCTAGCCTTGACCATTTGAACAAAACGTTATAAGAACAAATGTGAGGCGCAACATCAAAGGAGAAATCCCTCTCTCTTTTGCGATGCATCATTCAATAGAAATAATCCACAACGAAACTATTGTGAAACAACCGTGACCAATAACGGTATAAAATGGAGTGTATCTGCTTCTGTGAACGCCATATAGGAGAATATCCCTTGCTAGAAAGTATATTGTGGATTATGCATACAAAACGTGAATCAGACAGGGTGATGAGAGATGAATACAGAAAAAAAGTAAATAAACAGAAAAATAATACAACAAAATATGAGATTAAGAACAACTACATACAATAAACATCAATCATGTCAATCCATAGTACATTTGTGGAATAACCGTATTATCCATCAACTTTTACAGAAAACAACTTAATTCTATACGGTCATTAAGACCGCACAGGGTCAAAGTGTTAAGCCTTTTTATCCAGAAAATTATTCATATCCTGTCCTTCTATAACAACTACAGCCTCAATAATCTGGAATCTGACCTGTGCTATGGTGTGGTGCTTTTCAGCTAAGGTTGAAGTTGTGACCTGATTACGAACCCTGCTCTTATGTTCAGAAATCCTAATTTTAAACTTGCGTTCGGTTTTGCCTACATACAGTAGGCCACATGGACATTTAATCATTTAAATAACGTGGCTGTGTTGCAATCTCCATCCAAAAATAATTTGATCTTTTCTCCGGTGTGAGGATGAGAAATAATGTTTCCACTGATAACATTATTACAATGGACACAACTTACGCATCTAACAGCTAAATTCATCAAAGTCCCGATTTGTGAATCCTTAATAGCGATTATTAAGGAATCGCTATTAAGGACTTGCAAATCGGGATTCATGTAGAAATCGCAAAAAAAATTGTGATTCCTACAGCCTCCTTATTTGCGATTAGCAAATTGCTAATCGCAAATAAGGAATAACTCCCCATTCATTCCTATGAGCCTAAAGGCCCATAGGAATGAATGGGGAGTCAATCCTTATTTGCGATTAGCAATTTGCTAATCGCAAATAAGGATGCGATTTCAAGGGTGCAGGGGTGTCCAAAGGACACCCTGTACCACCCCTGAAATGTGAATTTACACTGATGTTGTGCACACACATGTTCAAAAGATGTGTGTGTAACATGCAACTTAGAAAAATGCATTTTAAATCATTATTCTAAATTTTCGCTATTTACCACGAGGCTTGACTTCGTGGTAAATAGCGCTCCTAAATTGCGAATTCGCAATTTTTAAATGTTTCATGAATAGCATTTAAGGAATCTGTAATAGAGATTCCTTAAATGCTAATCCTCGCAAATTTGCGAATTCTTTATTAGCAAATTTTGCATTTGGGATGATGAATCCCAAACGCAAAAACTGCACTCGCAAAGGGCCAAATTCTCAGAATCTGGCCCTTTTGCGAGCCCATTTCGCCTGATGAATCTGGCTGTAAGTCTTTAGTTGGAAGTTTTTTTTTGCCTGTTTTCAGGATTTCTTTAATATTCTTTGCATGTGTATAGGCAAACAGTGGTCTTTCTGCGAAGAGATTTTTGAAATCTGTTTCTGACTGGAGTAGTTCCCATCGTTGGTTAATAATACTTCTAATTTTCTGGGAATTTATTGAAAATTTTCATACAAAAACGCTGAAAACAGGCAAAAGAAAACTTCCAACTAAAGACTTTAAAGGCATGCGTAGATGCGTAAGTTGTGTCCATTGTAATAATGTTATCAGTGGAAACATTATTTCTCATCCTCACACCGGAGAAAAGATCAAATTATTTTTTGATGTTGATTGCAACACAAGCCACATTATTTACGTGATTAAATGCCCATGTGGCCTACTGTATATAGGCAAAATGGAACGCAAGCTTAAAATTAGGATTTCTGAACATAAGAGCAGGATTCGTAATCAGGTCACAACTTCAACCTTAGCTGTACACTAGCTTGAAAAGCACCACACCATAGCACAGGTCAGATTCCAGATTATTGAGGCAGTAGTTGTTAAAGAAGGACAGGTTATGAATAAAAAATTACTCCAAAGGGAGTCTTTCTGGCTTCTGAAAAAACATACGAATTGTAACTCTGAAAGAGTCATATACATGGTAACCTGTCCGTGCTCTCTAAGATACATTGGGTACACCACCCGTAGAATCAAACTTAGGATCAGTGAGCATAAGAGCACGATTCGGTGCCACAAACAATCTACCCGCTTGACTGACCATTTCCTTACTCACAAACATACAGCAGAAGATATGAGATGGGTGGTTTTAGAACAGCCGTTCATCCCACCCCACATTAATGACATTTCCAGATTCCTATTCACTAAGGAACAAAAATGGATTTTCTCCCTTAAAAGTGACAGCAGGGGCCTCAACGACGATATAGCATGGATTTCATTGTAGGTTATCCACTAGACCTCTATACATGTGCAGTAAGTTTCCTTGAATATAGGAGACAGTAAGGGACATCCTATAGGTCCTTTATAACATTAAACATCTATGTACTGGGCTCTGTTGCCAATACATGGAGTGCTATAACTTACTGCACTCTGAGCCTGCTCGTGTTTTTCTCTCAAATTAGTGAGTTTAAGATGAATGCATTCACAACATCTGGTTATACCACCCATATATGAAACGGTTTTGTTTGCTAATGGCCGTTTTATTTATTTTTCAAATATATGGCTGAGTGAGTCGATGTATCTAATTGCGCCACATCTCACCATTTTATGACACATATTCTGGTGGATACTAACTGCTGGTCTGTTGTGAGCACACATTACTACATTACTACTTTCCTACTGGATCGGGGGAGTTTTATACCCCTTGCGAGACCCTTTTCTCCTGTCCAAAATTTCCAAGATCGATCCTTTTACAGGCAGGACACATACCAATGGCCGGGCGCGGCGGTAGTGGCCTGGGCGCGTTACCGCGCATGCACATGCTAGGCTCGGGAAGCTGCACATCTTTGATTCTGCGCATTAAAGATCGCTAATTTATCAGCGCGTTTGATGCACATCACCTACATGTGTGATTAATCTTAACCAATTAACTTCTGGATAAAAAGGCGCGCTCTCCTCCCGTACGGTACCTCCACTCCCACTTGGAAGCAGGCGAGAGGTACCGACGGAGAGGTGAGCGCAGAGGGCTAGTTTAGTTTATTTTATTTTACTGCTGATGCCTAGCCACTACTCTCCAAATACTGAGTTCTTCCTATGCTGCTCTTCGTTAGAGCTTGACATCTGACTCTATATGCAAATTAAATACAAGGTTCATTGCCATATTTGTAGTCTGGACCGGTATGTATTTAGACATTGGTCTGAAGGGGCGGCGTCTATCATGAGAGCAACTGGACATTGTTTAAAAAAAAAATTGGGAAGCTTTACAAATATATCGCAATTATATAATCTCTGCGATGGAATATATTCTACTATTTCTTCCATCTTTTTTAAACAGAGCGGGCCGCAATCTTCCCGAGCGGGTGCCGGGTGAGGTGAGGCGACTTCCCACATAAAGCTGGGTGAGTATATAACTGTAATATCACCATGACCCTTGTCATTTAAATTCAGGAGGACTAATGCCTCTGTTAAAGTGAAGGAGACTTTAAGCTCGTCTTTGCAATATGTGTTGTGTGTACTTTTCTTTTTTCTATTTAGTGATGAATGGAGACACTGTTTGATATCATATATTTTGTATATAACTCTTCCTACAGGAAAGGATAATTTACTCATTTTTCCTCCAGACCACATTGGGGTTCCAAGTTCCTGGTAGAATTGAATTGAATTGCAGGTTTATATAGCGCTAGGAATCGACTCCCGGAGGAGTATCTCCGTGCTTCGACCGCTGGGGAACCCATCCTGGCTCACCCTGAGAGATGGTCCCTAATGGGTATCTCTAAGGTGCGACCAAGCATCCCCGGCGGTCTGGGGGGGCCGTTGTGAAGATGAGGCAAGCTAATGCCCAGAGTTGCCGAGTGTGGTCCCTGACTGGAGTAGGCACCGAGGTGAGAATTATCGAGCCCGCTGACCCTGGTCCACGACCCTGCCGCGTCGGGAATTGAACCCTGGTCCCGGGCCGTCCTCTGCTTCCGGGTCTGCAGCCTCTAACCAGTGAGCCACACCACTCCACTGGTAGGATTACTTTGACTTGATATTTTGCTTGTTTCACTATTACACTAGTTCTTTTTTCACTGACATTTGCAGTATTACATCACGGTCCTGAAGAAAGCTGGATATATTTTATCCGTCAAGCTGAAACATGTCGACCACTCTGCACCACGCCTTCACATAGTCATATTTTCACACTATGGGGCATAATTTTAGCTTTAACACCTTGACAGTGCCTATTAAACATATTTTCTGTCACAGTAGTTAATTTTAAGTACACACTTTTTTCACATTTCACACCATCACCACCTTATTGAAATACATTGTGGCTAGAGGGTCACCCTTGAATCCTTCTCTACACCATCACCTGATGGGCTGGGCAAGACTTGGATTTACCATCTGTATCCCACGTGATGATACTCCGCCATAATGGTGGTCTGATGGGAGTTTTTCAGCCACATGTAATTTCTGGTGTATTCCACGACTCCGTTTAGCTCAAAGATTTAGTACAACACACACTCTGACTGTATATCTCCTGTATGTTTTTTTTTTTTAAACTGTAGAATACTCTTGAGCGTGAGTTTGTATTAGCAACGCGATAGCTCGGTGTAGGTTTGTTGTTTAACATTACCATAGTCACCTGCACAGCATTTAACCAATCAGAATTAGTTACGGGATGACACAATATGTTGTTAAGCTCAACGTGATGAGTATCGAGTGATCTTCACAAAACGCGGAAACAAGAAGGGCTACACTTGTGTCTTTTAGGTAAGCATTGTCTTTACGCGACTTGAGAGAGTAGCTTGCAGGAAAGTAGCGTCGTTCGGAATGTTGATGTTATATTCTTTTTGTATATTTGCAGCTGGTGTAGGTTCCTGTAGCTGTGTAATTATGGCAGAGTCATGAGAGACCGGTATTTCTAGTCTTACGGTACGTGATAGCTGAGTGTTGGAATGGTAAATGCTTTTGCTTTCTAAAGTGGTAGGAATCTTATGTTGGACGTGAGTATTCTTTGGTTTGTAGTTTACATGAGAAGTGCATAACATTGACACGCCGTTTTACGTTGTATTGCATATATTTTGGATTTCAGGTATTTCCATAATTTTGCCCCATACTCCGAGAAGGGTGTTTTCTACATTCATTGAGTGAGTTGATGAACTGCTTATTCTTACTTTAGGGGTATTGCCTTTTGGTGATGGTCTTTTACTATTTTTTACTGTTTTTTACTGTTGAGTAATCAATCTATTGAAAGAACTTCATCCATGAGTACTATAATTGAACTGATGTGCTTGTAATATTTTCTGTTTTTCTAGAGTGGCCCCTGACGAAGGGACTTCATTTCTGTCCCAAAAGGCATTGGGCTATCAACATCTTCAAATGAAATTGTGTTTATGTGTTTCTTGATTTTATTGTTTATTTCTGTTTATACAAATCAAATTACATGTACAATCAATGTGCTAGAAATTGTGAACTGATTGTTTACTTATGAATAAACTGCCACGCATAAGGTGCTAAGAATCAAGGTTAATTTTGTGAGATCAAGTTAATTTCTTTAAGTTGTGCGCACTTGAGTCCAGTAGGCTTGTGCTGCCTACTAGCCCCTTTTGTTTTTAGATTGGGCAGAGATATACATATTCTATCTTCCCTACAAGGACATATAGCGTCAGTGGCGGCTCGCACAGGTAATGCTGTGGGGCAGCAGGGCGAGGGCGGGGCTGGGTGGGGTGGTAGTGGAGTGTGACATACAACGTGAAAGTGGAGAGAAAAGAAATAAATAAATAAAAGCACTTACTTTGTGCTTGCAGCATCGCCGAGGCAACGATGCTGCAACAAGCACAAATAACCATGCTGAAGTTCAGAAAGCGAATGAGCAATAAAGATGCTTTAAATGTTCTTTTTATCTTGTTGAATTTGCAATTGTTCAGAGACAGGCGAAGTCTTTTGAGAAACTAAGGCTTATTATTAAAAAATGGATATTGGTGTTTACTTTTCTTTCTCTGACTGCAAAGTGAGAGAATTTTGTGAAATAAACTACATGAATATTATGCTGGGTACAGGTAGTGTGAAAGAAAAGGCTTTTCAAACACACAACATTTAATACCCATAAATGAACTGTACAAATATGCCAAAGTATATCAGCAACAGAAAAATCACAAACAAGGCACATTTTAAAATCTGAAGTGTTTTAGAAACAAACATTTTAACAGGATCAAAATTAATCAAGACACTTAAGTGGGTGATGCAAAAATAACAAATAGGTGCTGAAACCAGTTTTCAACACAAAGCATCTGTGTGCTATACATTTTTGTAAGGAAAATTGTATACCAGGCAAATGCAGTGGACTTTGCATTAGAAAATGTGCTGTCTGTAAATGCCAATGCGCTACCACACCATGGTCTTTGCATATCTTTGCCTCCTAACCCTGCTGCAACTGTGCAGCAACATGGATTGATCAGGGGCTCAGGTGAGTAAGCTCTTCACTTTGCCTGACCCAGCACATAATTGGCATTTTTGGCAGCCCCTCATTTCATAACTAGTACCTCACAAACGGGTATTAACCACATTGCTTGGTCAATTTGTCTCTAAACTGCTCTGTTGCTTTTCCACTGCCAGACTGGAAAGTGTGAGAGCAGCAGAGCAGCATATCGATTTAATTCTCAATGCCTTCAGTCAGGTGGGGAAGCACCCCTTAAGCCCCTGTGAAAAGGCCACTTAAGACTTTCCCTTGTTGCTACTGACTTAATGAAATCAGAGATAGGGGGAAACAATGGCAAAGCCTGTTGTGTCCAAGGACAAGTACGTTTTAGAAACTGGCTCTGCTACCGCAACTTGACCTTTGAGCTTGCACAGTAACAACCTCATAGGTCTAGTCAGAGGTTGATGTATTGAATCGTTCCTATCATATTTTAACCAACAAATCTGAAATAACATGTTAAACTGTTTTTTAATGTGAACATGAAAAGCATTGGGGGAATTATTATTCTCTAAACTGGTGTTCAGCATATACATTTGCTCATAATGGGAGATGTAGAGCTCATAGACCCGCGCACAGCTATTACACCACCACTACTCTTACTGTATTTTGAAGCTTCTCTATTTCTCACACAATGTGCTGTGCTCCACTGCTCCAGCTAGTTTGTTTTCTATAAATACTAACAAACATACGCATAATCTAATATTTTAACCTTATGTTCCAAATGTATGCAAAGAGCACTAATTCATTTTCACCTTAATGGTTAGAGGAGTCTTGTTCCACCATTAAAGAGTGTCTAGACCATACGAAAGATGACCTACACTATTTCTCCATAACAGCATCCCACTGTAGGAAATACGCCTCTTTTGTGAGGCCACTCCATATATTTCTCCATTTGCTGGACTCTATATTTTTGTTGGCTTTAGAGAGCTGTGCAGTTTACTCCTGCTAGCCAGTGGTGAAGTGCCTGTGTGCCCTCTTTAAACATAGTTGAACTTGCACATTCCTAATTGGTATATTTAACTTACCTATAAGTCCATAGAAAATGAATGGTAGAAGGTGCACCCAGGGCCTGGAAGGTAAATATCACTTGTGGCCCGAGGCACCTATTGTGCAATCCACTACAGTGTTAGAGCAAATACGGCTTCAAGCTTTCCCCGTGCCGACTGTGTTTAGCAGTGTAAAAACTACAGTTTTTACCACATCAAAATATGCCCTATTGACAGGTAAAAACCTTCCTTTTAAATATTAAGGTCACCCCTATTTAGGCTGCCTTGTGACCCACAAGGCAGAGCGCATTATTTTTAAAGGTAGGGCATGTAGACATTTAAAGTTAACATGTCATTACAGTGATTAACACCTTGCATCTATTTTCACTGTTGGAAGACTGACTACTGTATATTAACCCTAGATGGAGTGCGCTGAGTTGCGCTACGGAAAACTCTGCGAAGTGGTAAAGAATCTCTGTCGCACTACGCAGATCTCTGAGAGCAGCGGAGTTTATAGAAAAATGCTGTTCGCAGTGATTGCACAGTGCTGGATGCTTGTCCACATTGTGCGATCATCGCAAACTGCACCATGCACAGCGCAGGCTTTACTTTTCTGCCCTTCAAGTAGATTTTTACTCGAGCAGCAGCTTTCTCAACGCGAACGGGCAGTTTCTCAACGCAATCGGTCGTGAGCATACATGACCACTCACAATGAGAAAGCTGACCCTCTGCGTTGAGAAATCCCACCGGGAGGTTTATTTTCCACGCTCTCCAACTTGATGGTGACGATCACGAACAAGGAAAAATCTCTCCGGGAAGTTGATTTTCCTCGCTCGTGCTCCCCAACTTGGCATTGGCCGACGTGAGCAAGGAAAAAAACTCCACTGGCCAAAGCAGAGTTTTTTGGAACTCCGCGATCTCCATGTAATGCGGAGTGCGGAAAACTCTGCAAACTCCGCCAGCGGAGCGGAGCGGAGTTCACCTCCCATGCCTATTGTATACCAGAAAGGGACCAGACAGAAAAGTAATCAACTCACTATTTTTTAATAGCTATCAAAAACTAATTTAATGGTGAAACTGGAATTTTAATGAATATTAAATTAGCGCTCTCTAACTCCTCCCACACAGTAATTAGCCTTGAATAGGTGTGAAATGCCTCACAGGTTCAAACAATTTGCTGACCTGAATGGAGAGAGATGACTCCTCTGAACTTCCCCTAAGAACATATAGGGTGTGGGCAGCAGGCGTCGTTTCTGATAGTACAGTAAGTAAGTAAGCTTTTTATTTCTGTTAAATAAACCTGTTTCTTTTCTAGCATTCAATACATGGGAATATCCATTAATTTGAAATCATTTCTCATTTAGAATAACGTGAAAACTAAAGGCAGGCTTATAAAGGGCCAACATTAAATGATTATCAATATAAAGTGCTACATAAATGAATATATTCATCAAAATTATTAAAACAAGGTGCGTGTATAAACTAATGCACATTTAAAAAATGCAGTACAATGACAATAGAGACTATATAGAGAGAAGATAGCATATGATTCATTTTCTCCACAGACAGGGTAGTGTTTCCCAAATACTTGCACTGGAGGTTTAGGTTAGTGTGCTGCCAATCAGTCCTTAAAGGTTTATTTAAAATAAAATGCATCTCATTGTAAGTGACCACAGTGACAAATCCTACTTCATAGTCAGTTCCTGCTTAAAAGTCTGCTGGGTTCACATATTACAATTAAGGCACATTTGAAAGGGGAGAGAATACAACGGCGAGACTTATATATCTGGGTTTATTGATGGGAGAGTAACTGCCCCAAACTTGATTTTAGTGTTTTAAGTATGAGGACTACAATAGTCCACTCCCCACACACATACAACCAACCCTCAGAGCTCATGTGCCGTGGGCCAAAGACATTTGCCTTCTGTTGGCCTGTGCCTTGTGAATCTCTAAGTGCCTCCTCTGAGGTTGTGGAAGGGGGGTATAGACTTGTAGTCCTGTAGAGGATTGGGACTTAAAGAAATAAGACAGAAGATAAAGCCTTTGATCAGGCTAAACCTGATTGATGTATTTGACATGCGCTCCACCAGTCAGTCTGCAATTGTGCCTAGGTCCTGGTCTACTGACCACTGACTAGCATTGGCACTTTTTGCTTCTTGGCATAAATTCCTACTTAAAACGTAACAATACATATCTTCAGCACCCCTCAATGGAGTTTTGTCATTTTGGATTTTTTTTTTTTATTACATTGTATTCTATTTTTCTAATTCAGTTTGGGACTTTTAGTGTTTCAAATTTTGACTTTACTTAAGTTTTGGGACTGCGTAAATACCATCTGCTCTATGCCATAGCTACTAAGGAGCTGAGCTCATGCTAATATAGTGTATTTGGGGGTTACCCTGACAAGAGTTAGGAATGTTTCTTGAGTTGTGTAGTCACCCACCCCAAAAAATAAATCTAATTTCTTACACCCACCATCTGGTTTAACTTGACTGAGTCAGAGTCAAATTCTTTATTGTTTTATCTAATTAAACCTTACAAATATTTTTATATTATCTTGAATGGATTCCAGTACATCCCACACTGAGATTGCCCAAGCAGCTGTTTATACCAAGCACAGTACATGAGTTCTGGAAAGGGGCGACCAATCGGTCCCCCCGAACGTATGGTGGAGTACCCCGATCCCCCCGGGAAGCCATTTTGGGCGGGAGGCGCGTCTCGGCTGGTATGCCCGAAGCGGCGTAGCCGGGGCGCGCGTTTTCCCGCCCAAGAGTGGGTTGTCCTAGACACCGAAGCCGTTCGCCACGCCCTGGAGGCGGGAGGAGGCGGGTTTACGCCCGCCCAGAGAAGAATAAAAGGAGCCACAAGCCAAGGAAGCATCCTCTTGTTCCTGTGCTCTGAAGCTGCACCTCCTCGCTGCACGTGAGCTCGAGACGGAACGAAGAGCCAATTTTGAATTTAGTAATTTCTCTCTTTTCTCTTTCAGCATTACAAATCGCGTCAGGACCTTTCACCTACGTGGGAAAAATGCCGGGCAAGAGAGTCGCAAAAAAGGTCAGCACCGACCAGATGCTCCGGATGTTGGTGAAAGACATGGCAGAGATGAAGAGAAAAATGGCGGCCAGGGACGGTGCGGGAAGGCCAAAAAGACCCAACCCGACGGAGACCCCGGCCGGAAGAAGTAAGAGGGCCAGGAATGGGTCCAATGAGGACGAGGTCCCAGTTCCGGAGGCTCCCACGGCGAGCCCTCCTAGACCAGCAGAGATTCCCGCGCCGGCTCCTGCTGAGGGCCAGCGGATCCCCGTTGTGGTTACCCCAGTGGACGAGGGGGACATGCCCCCGGAGTTGGCCGCCCAGTTGGCGGCATGGCTGGGTAATAGCAGCGGGCGTTCCGTGGCTCCGGGGGACACGGCCGAGGAGGCCAAGCAATTAATGAGGCAGTTGCGGCAGTCTCGAGAGGCCGCGAAACCTCCTTGTCCGTTTGTTTCCCCGCAGGCTCCAGTAGAGCAACCCGCAGCTGGCACGAGTTCGGCGGCAATGGCGGTTACAGCTTCTAGCTCAGGTAAGCAGCTAATGCCGATTGCGGGGAAGGGGTTTGTACCCTCGAGAAGGGAGAAATTGGCTCAGCATATCCCGATGGAAGTCAAAGAACGGATATGGGCTGAGAAATACGTAAACATGTTCTCCTTGCTAACTGATCATTATGAGATTGAGCATGTGAAAGTTCAGAAGGAACTTATGCATCCGAGTGTTTGGCGCGCAAAAATGGCCGCCTTTAGAGTCGATGAGACGATAGGTAACTGGGGTAGAGCATTTGGCATATTCACTTCGATTATGGGGGAACGGAGACCTGATTTGTTGACCGAGTTACCTGTGTACCAGTCACGTATTATGGAATATTCTCAGACATATGTTGGCAATGAGTGGTTTTGTTATGATAATATTTTTCGTAAGGCTAAAGAGTTCGATACGTGCCTGACGTGGGATTGTTACGACTCCATTTCTTGGCAAAAAATGGAAAACTCAGGCATGTTAAAGGCGCCATTGTTGGGGGGGGGCGGGGGTGAGCTTTCCCGCCAACCATCCGGGGCGCCCTTTCGGACAGGGGCAAGTAATGAGCATCACCCAAGGCCGAACGGCAATACAGGTAAAAAAGGGGTATGCTGGAACTTTAACAGGGGAAAGTGTACGAGGCCCCAGGGGTCATGCAAGTTTAGGCATGACTGTGGGGGGTGTGGACAGTCTTCGCATCCCGAGACCATGTGCAGAGCCAAAACGGGTGATAACGGAAGTAGGGCAAGCGCCAAACAGGTCTGACATAGTCCGAGGGGCGGCTTTACCTACACCGGTTGATACCATGGCAATGATTCCTTGGCTCAGCGAATACCCTGATCATGTTTCCGCTGGGGTGTTGCGAGACGGTTTTTCTTACGGTTTCCGCATCCCGGTGGGGAATTTTCAGGGTAAAGCACAGTGTAGGAACCAACTTTCGGTCCTGCATAATACGGCGGTGGTGCAAGCGAAGATTGGGAAAGAAGTAGCCCGGGGTCGGGTGGCGGGACCATTCAACATGCCACCAGTTCCTAATTTTGTTTGTTCGCCCTTGGGAGTGGTCCCCAAGAAGGACCCGGGTGAGTTTAGACTGATACATAATTTGTCAGCCCCGAGGGATTTGTCAGTTAATGATGCAATAGACCCAGAGCTGTGTTCGGTGCGGTACGCATCCTTCGATGATGCAGTCGCCATGTTGAATCGCCTGGGGCCCGGAGCGCTGATGGCAAAATCTGACATCGAGTCCGCGTTCCGGTTGCTCCCGGTACACCCGGAAGATCAGCGCCTCCTGGGCTTCATGTTTCAGGGGCGCTATTACATGGATAAATGTATGCCAATGGGCTGTTCCATATCGTGTGCTTATTTTGAAAAATTCAGTTGTTTCCTGCAATGGGCATTCACAAATATGACGGGTTTTCGGCATGTCATGCATTATCTAGACGATTTTCTGTTTCTGGGGGCAGCCGGGGACACAGAATGTGCACAGGCTTTAAAAGAATTTTGTGATCTGATGAGACAGTTTGGTGTGCCATTGGCGCCAGGTAAGACTGTGGGGCCCTCAACTTCGCTCGAGTTTCTTGGAATAGAGCTCGATTCCGAAGAAGGTTGCTTCCGGTTGCCGGAAGAAAAGGTGCGGAAATTCAGGGCTTCGCTTGAAGCATGTATGTGGGTCATTTTATTGGGAGACACCCAGTTACCGACCTGCAGACCTAAGATTTTGCAGGACAAGTGATCCTTTCCCCTTTTGATGAGATACATTGTATCTACATCATATGGTACATTCTTGTTCTTCTCCCCTGCGCATGTGTTCAAATGGCAGGCATGCACCAACACCAACACCCTTGCACCATGGTGCAAGGTTGCCTGCATTACAGGGATGATGGAAAAGTTTATTTGTTGATTAATTAAAATCATTACAAACAGCCGAAAACAAATTCAATTTACAATCTAATTAAAAAAAGAAAGATAAAAAAATACAAAACCAGCACATTATTAGAATCCGAGATAAGCTCCACAGAAACAAATTGGAGTAAGTTAGTTTTCTAATAAGCAATTTAACAGCAAAAGGAATAAAGTGCAATGTGCAATCTAGATCAAGATAAGCAGCAAAGATTTCTCTGATTTAAAGTTACATTACAGGGAGTTTTTGCTCCTTCTATGTGTGCTGCAGAATGCGCCACATTTAGAAAGAGTAAAAAACAAGAAGAAATAAACGTATTTCTCCTTGTTGCATCACTCCTATGCCTCCCCTAGGGAGGCATAAGATTATGATGCATTCCCAGGTTTACAACAAAAAAATGTGGGAATGTAAGATTCTGATGCATTCCCAGGTTTACAACAAAAAGTCTGGGAATGCGTCAGGTTCCATGGATGTTGCATGAGAACTATGTAGTATTTTAGTATTGGCAGATAATGTTTTGTGCTCAACAATCTTAGCATTCTCTGTCAATTATTCTGAAATTGTTATAAAGGGTAGTTCTAATAATGATATGGTTCAAGTGGGGACTGTTAACTGTGGTCAGTTACTGGTGGGCTTACAGCTGGATAGACCTGTCAAATGTGTAGCCTCTACAATAATTCTTCTGAATTTACCTTGGCTCCAGTGTGTTCACTGAAAAATATTGGCAGGGTGGATGTGATCTATACAAGAAGATGGATCATCTGTGACTGGTTCATTCACAACGCGTTGACAATCCATTAATTTGTCTCTTAATCACAGAAATAACTTCATTGTCTGACTCCTCCTCCTCACACGCCACTGTTTTCTTTTGAGATCTCTTTTTCAGACAGACCTTAGCAAAATGTCCTGTCTTTTTGCAGTAATTGCACATGACATTTGCCGCAGGATATTTCCCCTTTTTAAGGTGTGGGGCATTGCCTCACCGGAAACACATTTTGCTACTGTTGTGACTTCCAGTGTTACCTTATTCTTGATGCTAGTGAATTCGCTGTTGCTAGCAATTTTTTGCTTGGACTTACTTCCCAACCCATTAACCCTCTCACAAGGCCTACAATAGAACTCCTTGGTTTTGTCGAATACATACTTGAGGTCAAAGGGAGGAAGATTAAGGGTAAGATTTACGTTGCAGTCTAGGGTCTAAACATACTTGGACGGTTTCACCAAAGTTTGTTTGGGATGATACTAGGACTGGGTGCCAGGGAGCATGTTTTATGGTTGCATGTGGGGAGGAGGGGCTGAAATGGAAGGAGAGTTTCCCCGCTTTATTTGGTAATAGACTATGTACGAGTCAAGCCAGCCTGCAGACACAAGATCATTGCTAAGGAAGGTGCAATTCCTGTTGAACATAAACTTAGCGAAGTTCCTTTCAGTGTGAGAGAAGAGCTAAAAAAGGATCTCAAGAGTTTGTGTGACAAAGGTATCATAGAACCTGCTGAGTCTTCTTTGTGGTTATCCCCTTTAGCTGTAGCTTGCAAAAGGAGTGGACAACTGCATGCATGTGTGGATTTGAGGTCACTAAATAAGGAAATTTGGGGTGACTTTTAGTCATTACCTAAAATCAATTACTTATTATGTCATGTCAAAGGGGCTCAAGTCTTGCATCAGTTGCATCTGTTTTTCAGAGAGTGGTGCAGAATATTTTGAGGGGTGTTGAAGGGGTATTGGTATGTCAGGATGATGTTTTAGTTCATGCCAAGTATACCCAATCTCACAATGCTATTTTACGGAATTTGCTAAAGATTTATGAGAAACTGGGTGGTTCTCTTTTGTTTAGAGAAGTAGAATATCTCAGTCACTTAATATCCCAAGACGTAATAAGACTTAGGCAGGGTCTTATTGCGGCTATTGTGAATGCTCCTTATCTAAAAGACAAAACTGGAGTTAAATCCTTGCTTGGTCTTTGTGAGTATTACTCAAGGTTCATCCACGGTTTTACCACCAGGGTGCATTGTATGAGCAACTCACTCAAGAAGGGTGTCAAGTTTGAGTGGTCGGTGGAGTGTTTTACTGCGCTCAATCAGGTCAATCCATCTTAAGTAATAGCAAACTCCTTAAACCTTTTGATCCCAATTTTCCCTGCTGTATTACTGTTGATGCTAGCCAAGTCGGGTTGGGTGCCATCCTGATGTAAGGTTGTGGTGATGAGGAAAACACTATATATTTTGCGTCAAGAGTGCTTAGGGATGCCAAACTTTAGTACTCTGTTATAGATAATGATTTACTAGCTTGTTTATGGGCTTTAGAAAAGTTTTCTCCATATGTTTGGGAACATGTTTTAAACCTCCAACTTATCACAAGCATTTGGTTACCATTCTTGGCACTGGTGGTAGCAAGTGTTGTACTCCTAAGATTGCAAGAATGGTTACCAAATTACTGCAGTACCACTTTGACATGTTCCACGTCTCTGGAGAAAAGAATGGGAGGGATGTTTTTTCCCTGCTTCCCACAGAACAGAGATGAAAGTGAGGAGTTGGATTTCTATGAGCTCTATGATGAGGATTCTGAGGATTGCTTTGTAGCTGCATTAGATATACATGAACTTTACATTGGTTTGGAGGAAGACTGGATGAGTGCTTTGAGGGATGTTACATTACTGCAGCAAGTGTGTGAGTTGGTCAGGGAGGACTGACCCAAGGAGATATTGCTGTCTCCGCTTTTACAACATTACTGTAAGGTTGAGATTGAGATTTCCCCGGAGGATGGTATGTTATTATGCTCTGATAAGTTTGTTCCTCCCCATTCAGTCAGTCAGATTATTATTAAAAGTGTGCATGCTGGTCATTTGGGAGCGACTCTCACTAAACGTCGAATTCAAGAAACATTTTGGTGGCCCAGTATGAATGCAGAGATTAATGAAATGATAGAGAGTTGATATGTGTGTTAAGCAACTGATAAAAGCCTTAAGGTGGTGACACCTTCTCTATTACCCATCGAATGTCCCTCTGGTCCATGATTCAAGTTAGGGATTGAAGTTATGGGCCCTTTCGACTCCTTGCTGGGTGATTACAGGTATATTTTAGTCCTGATGGACTATGTGTATAAATGGCCAGAATTCAAGATGGTCAGAGAACCAAATGCTATGAGTGTGGTTATGTTTTTGAGGAAGGTGTGCATTAGAGAAGGTTTCCTGTAGGTTCTTGTCTCTGTTTGTAAACAATGGGTTGGAGGCATTTCTTACTTCATGTGGTGCAAAACATTTGAGGAGTTCTTTATACCACCCACAAACAAAGGGTCTTGTGGAAAGGATGAATCATGTGGTGGGGAAGTGCTTCAAGTGGGCTAAGTCTGCACATTACCAGATCTTTGGATAGCATTTGTGGTTTTATCGGACAACTCCTCACTCTGCCACCCAAATTTCACCTATCGAGCTCTTGATGGGGGAGGAAGGTGGAAACTTATTGATATTGAATAACTAATTTGCACATTATATTCTTTTGCATATTTTACGAAGTCCCCAGGAAGAAATATGTCTTACCTGTATTTAAAACACTTAATTTAAGACAATGTAGGCCAGCACTTCTGTTTTTGTGACAATTACATACTCCATATGTAAGTTGAACAATGTCTTCTTACATATGGCAGCAGCTGAAAATTAGGAAAAGCTTGCGGGGGTTCACCCATAAAACAACTTCCGCTTTTTTAAAGAGTCACCTGAGTGGATGAAAATTGCACTTTGTTTTAATTAATAATCACATTGTATATATGAAGAGAAACTTAAAATATTTTGTAGTATATTTGTGAAGGTTGGTAATAATGCTGTTCAAGTGGAAGGGGAGCGTTGGTGGAATCTTACAAACATTGTCAATCGGTGTGAACCAAGCTTGGTGGCGATTTTGACAAAGACACGGCAAGTGCAGCAAAATGTCTGATTTAACCCAGATAGTTATTCCTAGGAGAATCTTTAGAGTTATAGTCACTCCAAGAGATTCCATGAGTGATATTTGTGTATTTTGTTATGTAATTTATTTATTTTTGTTATATTTTTGAGGGGAGAAGTAGGGATGGTATGTCGTATTCTATTATTGGCAGTCAATGTTTTGTCCTCAACAATCTTAGCATTCCCTACAAGTCAGTCACTGGTGGACTTAAAGCTGGTTGGACCTGTCAGCCATGTAGCCACTACAAAAAACCTTCTGAACTTACCTTGGCTCCAGTGTCTTCACTACAAACACTCACAGTAACACTAATGGAATGACACTTTCACACAGAGTAATGCGTGACAGGGGCCCGTATTCAAAAGGCTATGAAAAGTCATGCAGGGTGACTTTACATGGCCTTGTAAATATGGGCAGGCACACTGCACGGTCGGTGCAACTAAAAAACTTAAGATGCTGCCTGCCTAATGCGCTTCTAAATAAGGTGCTGGGGGCATATTTAAGAAATAGTGAAGTACGGTGCTGTAAGCCCTTTAGCTGCACCACGCTTAGTCATTTAAAACATGCAGGAATGCGCTGTATTTACAAAAATAAGGTGCACCCCTGTGTTTTCTCTTGCTCTGGTGCTAAAGAAAGCTGCCTCGTACCAACACAGACACCCTTGCACCATGCTTTAAGGGTGCCTGTGTTGCAGGGAGGATTGTTTATGTGCAGGAAGGGACACCTTCCTCCACATAAAAAATCTTTAAAGGTGTTTTGCTCCTTCTAATTGTGCTGCCGAATACAGCAGACATTGAAAGAGCAAACATTAAGCGAAATACAAGTATTTCTCCTTGTTGTACCAATCTAACATCTGCTAGTCAGTGACATTAGTTTTTAGTGCTGTCTCAGATTTACACATTCTTGTAAATTTGGGGCAGCATAAAAAAGCAATGGGTGTTGTGGTGGAACGCCCACAGCAACACCCATTGCATGCCCCTTTCATGCAGATACCTGCGTGAAAGAATATGATGTTTACAAAGCAGTGTTAAGCCACACAAAGTGTCTTAATATTGCTTTGCGAATATGGAGCAGGGCATTGCGCAACCCGAGCATCCTAAAAAGTGACACTCAAGTGGCACAATGCCCTTGTAAATATTTCCCCAGCTTGAGTCTTTGCACCGGTCCAACACCCTGTGTTTCTGAGCAAATCAAGTAATCTCCCCATGTCTAAAATGAATATATTCTTGTGTTGCAATGTGTAATGAAATATAACTGTTGCTCATGTAAAGCTCTCTGATACCTTCAGGTCGACTTTGCACTATATCAAACTGCAAAAAAATTATATATATGCTTGAAACGAATGTAGCACAATCAAGGTACAGAATCCTTATATGCACAGGAGCGGTGCATGGAATCTCAGTACTCCCTGACATATACAAATTTGCCTCATGAAACATGCAGCATACTCACCTTTAAATGAGCTAGCATTGGCACAGCCAAAATGTCTTGAGTTAATAATGCAAGTGCTGAGCTGTTGAATTGTCCAATGTCTGTATAGTATTGTTTATAAGAGTAAAAGAAAAAAACATTTTAAAATACTGGCAAACATATCTCATGGTATCTCAAAACTATACATTGAAGTCAATGTTTTTAGCTCCTTTGGTGGTCATGACGAACCCAGCTCGTCATGAGTCACAGTGGAGCTGTGCTCATGACAAGCTGGGCTCGTCATAAGGGCTGCGCTCCGCCCACGTGCTATTGATTCCCTGCCTGTGCGGGCAAAATAATTAGTGGGCGGAGTCGGACGAGCCCAACTTGTCATGCACAGATTATTTTTCAAATACTTTTAACTCAAGAAACTCTGAACAGAATTTAAAAAGAATTAAAATGTGTCAGAATGTAATGGGAAACGTTTGCCAAGGTATAATTCACTTTAGACAGGACTCAACCATTTGCTCCTCTGTGGTAGCCCAGGGAGCAGATTTATGAGTCTCCAGAAGAAGTGTCATGCTAAGTACACTTTCTGCTACAGACTTGAGTGAGTGCAGCTGATAGCCCGTCTGTAAGCACCCTAAAAGCCTTTTTGTGCCAAAGCTTCTGCTCTCATGCAATATGTGCTATGCATATATATGATATAATAATATGTAGGAGCTGGAAAACATATGCATTCTGATATGATGTTGAATGAAAAGTATTTCCCTAAATGTGAGCTGTATAAGCATACAAGTCAGTCATTCGAAAGGATGGTAAAGAGGCTGTGCTCCAGAGGTGGGACAAACACTAGAAGAGGAAGGCAAGCAAACGAGAATGACAAAAAAGACAAGCAATGGTAACCAATGGGTGAGCAACCAATGGGTGAGCAGTGCTCTCTGGTAGGCTTGACCTACAAATGCAGTTTTTAAGGTCTTTTGTAGCAGTTCATCACCAACACAAAGTGGCATCTAAAGCTTTTGTTTTACTTTTCTCATGGTAGGCCCTGATTAGGTATCTTCATTTGAATGAGCTAAGGCTGTGCTTAGTACTTCAAACTCGTTTTTCATTAAGTTGTCAAGTAACTAGAAGTACAGTCATGTCATATTCCTTTTAAAATGGCCCATTTTTTTATAGCTCAAGGTCCAAGTCTGGAGCATAAATGAAACAAACCAATTGCATTGTTGGTTGCAGACATGGTTTACCTCATCTTACAGAGGTTTACAGAGGGAAAAGCTCGAATGGAACATGGACTCTGTCCAAATGGTTTCATCTGGCAACCTTAACCTCTGGGAAATCGGTTATAAGCATAGATGTATCGTACGGAATGTATTAGGTGTGCCTACAAAGAAGTATCTCCCAGCTCTTTTGTTCATGCAGTTTATCACGACCTTGCAATAAAAAAATAAAATTGATAAACTGCATGGAAATCAAAACTTTCATGGAACCAAGTTCAAAACTATATTTAACTCAACTTAAATATCACATTGACTGCACAAACCATTACATATAAAAGGAAGAGAGCAATTTAGGGGAAGACAGGCTGCAAAATAATAAAAAAAGTTCTTTGTTTGGGATGCAAACGCAGACACATGGAGGTCTACTGTCCCTTTTAGGCCACCATTCCAGAGTTCCTAACCAATCACAGGACTTCTCAAAAAATGACCTGGATAGTTAATATCAATCAGGCAGGGGGTTTTGCGACCTCCAGCGAAAGCATAATTTGCAATGCCATCTATTAGTAGATAGTTACTCGCAAGTTACATCTCTTTTCCAAATCATTCGGCGTGCAATGTGCAAATGACCGATTTGGAAATGGGGATAGTGCCTAGGGCCCATATTTCTTTGTGGTATATTGCTGCTAGATTTTTTGCCTATACCATTCCGTTGACTCTTCATTCGATATTAATTAAAAAATTAAAACAGCCTGTGATGCTGGCTGCATGCAATTATTTTGAATAAACAATATGTTCAGGTCCCTTCAAAGATCAGAATTCAGCTGCCCCTCCAGGCGCCGAGCACAGGAAATGAAAATACCGAGTGTGCTGTACAAATATTTCTGTGTTGCCAGCATTACCTGAGCTCCGAGTCTTTCCATGGAGAAGCAATTAGTAAAATACACTTTTTAAGGTTTCTATTTGAAGATCAGTTGCTGATTGTACATTCAGTATACCTTCACATAAAATCTACTCTCTAAAGACACTGTGGAATTCTGCGGTTTCCCGGATATGTAAGAATACCATAAACAATAATTTTAAGGAATTTAAAAGGGACACATGATCCAGACCATATGGGATTATTACAAGCGAGCAGAGCGAAATAACAAAGCTAAAATAGTAGTAATTAACATCAGACCTGAAAAATAAACATGTCGTTAAAGTTCCGACTTCAAAAGGTGTTGTCTTTACGTGTAAAAAACTGTCCCAAATAGGCTAAATCTTAAGGAATTCCGGATATTAAACAATAACTTTAGCTTATTTATCTAAGGAACACCTCCTCTCTTAGGCAAGTTCAAAATCCCAGATGGCTTGAGCAAAAGTAACTTTTTTGTACATATTGTATTTTTTCATAGTAATAATGTGAAAACCCATGGTGCTGCAATTCCTGCCTTTTTAGATTATCAATAAATGAGACATCCAACTGATTTTTCATTCAGGCATTTTATTAGTTTTATATTTCAGAGCTATTTTGCAATTTGTTTAATGTTCTGATTGATGACTCCTAGGTAGAAGCTGCTTTGGCCATCCAAGTAGCTCCTAACAGCTCTTCCAGAGTGGTCTCTCTAGATGTTTTTTATGTCCATAAAAAAGCACAAATGCTAGTAAAGACATGAGCCAGGCCATTGAATAATGTGAGCCGGTGAATGCAGGTGGGGCCTACTGACACTCATTTTTAGGCACCAGCAATTATTTTTCTTCAGACTTTTACCCAGAGCTAGGGAAAAGAAAACACAGAAGGGGGGTAAAAAGAGGAAGAACTAGAAAAGAGCGACAAAGAAAGAAAACAGGGATAAAAAGAACCAACCTTCAAGAGTGATAAAGGGGCAGTTACGTCTGGTGATGAATGAAAGAGGCATGGGGCCTTATTTATGAAGGCCTTGCGCCACCGGTGCGCCACTTTTAACATGGGAAAAAATGACGCACCAGTGGCGCAAGGCCTTCATAAATAAGGCCCATGAAGTGGAATCAAGGCTACACAGCCTTAGTATTCGTCACCTCGGACATTGGATAGCACAAGCAGGGGGCTTCTGAAAAATACTCTGGGCATAAGGTCTGTCCAGAACGTCAGAGACTTTGATGGATTGAAGTGTGTTTCAATGACTTCCTCCAGATTTGCAGACTCAAGTGTCCTTAGACTCACAGATGTTCAGATTTTTTCCTTTCAAGTCCTGCAAAGGATGTGTCATGCAGCTGTGGTTTCTGAAGAAGCAGTGGATTGCGATGGGGAGTGCTGGTCATCATTAGTGATGCCATCGACAAGAGGCTTGTGATGCGAAAGCCTGAGTTGCGGATGCAGTGATCCCGAGGAAGCTGCGGACTGCAATGTGAAGTCCTGCATCAAGGATGCGCGGTACAGTGGCAGTTCTGATATGGCTGCGACGAGATGTGATGCGCTGGTTCGCTCCTGCTCAGAGGAACACAGCTAGGATGGCAGACTACTTACAAGCCCACTTCTAAGGGTCCAGGACTGGGATGGCACTACTTGGGTGCAGGATTCACAGCAGACAGCGAGCAGTTACTGGGTAGAAGGTGGTTGGCACCTTTTCTGTTCCTGAGCTCTGTTCAAGACGCCAGCCAATTAGACCATGAAATCTCTGGTGGTCATGAGTCCAAGATGCCGTTACAATCCTTTTCACTCAGACATTAATTGAATACTACATTAATGAAAAAATAGAACAGAATCTCTGGCAACGTCAGGGGTCATCAAACGATATATGGTTGCCTGCCCTTAGTCCTGATGAAGACTCGCACGGCCCAGGTTTAATCCACCGCAAGGCCAAAAGTCGAGTCGAAACGTCGACGCCCTTCTGATAACTTACCTGGACCTACATATTGTCGTTCCCTTGTGCATTCTAATGACTAAATATATAGGTTACATAATGACTCAAACTTATGTATGAATTGACTTATGGCCAGGTTTGAATATAGGGGTATTTATTAACCTTAGTGTACAAACAAAAAAGTGTGTTTTTATGTCACAATCTATACAACTCTATCTTTCTCTTATCACTGAGCACTACTTCATCTTCCTATTTTGCACGCTCCCTTGGGAGCAATCAGTTTGACCCATATGTATTGTAATTGTTGATTTCTATCATATGAGAGTGGTAGAAAATGAATAAATCACCACTGTTTAATGTTCGATAGCTGTTGCGTTGTGAGATTTCTTCACTTTGTAAATTATGAAACGGTTGACAAAATTGTGACTTTATAAATTATTAGTCTTTGGACCACTTTCTTCTAATACTTTTCACTCAGACAGCAGGGCAGCAGAGTAGCAGTCCTTCTTATAGACCTTCACAACACTTCTTCTGAGACTTCTACAGGTCCAGAGATGTACTGAAGAGTTGGCGTCTGAGTGTCCATTCTTTTTACTTGGTGCCCACTTTTGAAGTGGAAGTAGGTTCTGGAGGTATCCATCCTAAATGGTATTTGGAATTTCCTGCCTCCCTTCCCCTGGCCCCAGCCTGTCTGGGGACACCAAAGACTAGTATCAAACTCTTTTTGAGTGTGCTGGGCTTTTGTGATGTGCAAGTGTGGTAGATGAGAGCTTATCCCCTACATCAAGTCAGAGATGGTCCATCCTGCCAAAACCTGTTGCCCCTTTGTCCCACTGTTTGTGACCAATATGCAAAGACCAGCTACACCTAGTCATGTGACTCAGGGTACAGGCTGCAGGCACCAAATGATTGACACAAGAAAATGCCAGCTTTCTAAATGTATCATTATAAGTTGGGACATCATCCAGCCCAGTGTTCATAGTACTCTCATGTTAAACCATTCTTTAAACTCTCCTTTGAAAATCTTTTTTCTCCTTTTATACGAATCCACAAGCGGAAAATGTTGCTATTTTTCAAATTTCCTATATTCAAAAGTGCCAATCCGGACTTCTTGTAAGAATACGATTGGTGCAGTGTTCATCACAAGCAGTCTTTATTCAGTAAAAAAACCAATGTATTTCGGGCTGCTATGCGCCTTTCTTCGGGGGTCACGACAAATAACAACAATATCATTATTACTCAATTTACTAATCATTAGTGCACATTTCATTTTATCATGCAACACAGGTTCATAAAAGGTATGCGTTATACCACGTGGACTCCTTATTATTTACATAATCCCTTAAATTCCCATTTTATATACCTTGCATATCGTGCCAATCCCTTAACCTAGTCCTCCCTCCACCAATATTTGAACTCTCCCCCGGCATTCTAGTGTGACCGTTGTTCGTCACTTCATTGTCCAAATCCATTTCCCTTCTTTCACCATTACCGTCCTAAGTGCCTCTCTTCTAAATGTACACCCCTCTCATTAGGAATGTTTAACTCACAATGTATTTTCAAATGTAACCATCTTAATATCACTTGCACTTCTTCATCCCTCTTATTCTGCCTAGATTCAAGCATAAACTCCTGTTTCCCCTTGCTCCTAAGCTCACTTATACTGCGACATCCATCTTAGTTAATTGCATACCTGCCGTGAAAGCTTAAAAGCCTGCCGTCCTCACCGTCAACCCAAACGATAATGGTGTTACCTTTCTCCCTCCCACTTCTTAACAAATCTGCCACTCCTTGCTCTCACCCGATTGGCCCGATATTCATAATTTCTCACCATCCCTCCTGGAAGTTAGTTATTCGAACTATATCTCTTATAGTGCATTTCACCGGTACAGCGTCCCCCTGGTCATTGCAATCATATAAAATATGCCATCCTGTACAAATGTGGTTGAACATGCCACAGTCATTTAAAGTGAGCGTCCGTCCAAGCGCAATCGATACATGGAATCTCCTGTTGCACTTGTGATGAACCGCGATGTTTCGCCGACATGTAGATTGAAAAATCGCCTTTAGGTAATCATTTTTAACATGCTTATTAATCCAACGGATGTTATCCCTGCATAGGGCACGTTATGAACATTCACTTTTGAAGGTGGGATGCACACCTGCAAACAATGATTTTCTTTTCATTTTGGTCTCTTTTGATCCAAGAATGCGTGCAGATAGGTTTCATGGCATGCCCAAATGCCACTGAGATTAACAGTATCATTATAACATGGGACATCATCCTGCCCCAGAACCAGTCGCACAGCTCTATGCCACCATTTTGACACACATGTATCCATTTAATTTTAGCCCAGTGTTCATAGTACTCTCATGTTAAACCATTCTTTAAACTCTCCTTTGAAAATCTTTTTTCTCCTTTTATACGAATCCACAAGCGGAATATGTTGCTATTTTTCAAATTTCTTATATTCAAACTGTGCCCATCCGGACCTCTTGTAAGAATACGAGTGGTGCAGAGTTCATCACAAGCAGTCTTTATTCAGCAAGGCAGCTACAGAAGCCGTTTGTACAGCTGCCTTCGCGGCTTCATCAGCCAAACAATTCCCTGCAACGTGAACGCCATCACGCTGATAACTCTTGTGGCCACCGGACATGTTGTTCCCTCCCATGGCAGTCTCCCCCAAGGCCAAGAATCTGGGAGTGCAGATCGACGATGGACTGACGCTGAAGCCTCAGATCCTGGGCCTTGTCGGCAAGTGTTTTGGCATCATAAAAATGCTTAGAAAATTCCTTCCAATGTTGTCCCTCTGCCACCGGAAAGTGACTGTTCAGGCTCTGATAGGCTCCCGCCTGGATTATTCCAATGTGCTCTACCTGGGCCTGTCGGAGTTTCTCATCTCTCGCCTGCAGGTTGTGCAAAATGCTGCTGCCAGAGCCGTTTTCGCTCTTCATGGCAGAACAAGTGCGACTGCATTACTAAAAAAACTTAATTGGCTCCCCATTAAAAAACGTGTGGCCTTTAAGACTCTCACGCTAGCTTTCAAGGAGCTCCATGGCACAGAGGCTAAATATATCAGAAACCGACTGGCTTTCTATATGCCTTAGAGAACACTAAGGTCAGCTTCTTTGGCCTTGGCAATTGTTCCTCCTGCCAGACGGGCCCGGCTGGGCGGGCGTTCTTTCTGCCATCTAGCCCCCAAGCTCTGGAACTCCTTGCCTGTTTTCCTGAGATTAAATACTAAGCGTGAGCGCAAAATCCGTTCTGCTCGCGGATTTCGCGGATTTTCGGTAAATTCGCAATCCGCGAACTCCCGCAAATTTACCGAAAATCCGCGAGCGGTGGATCCGGGGGGCAAAAGTTCAAGCCTTCAAGCTTGAAGTTGTTGTAACTATTTTATGATGGCGCCGGCAAGCTGCCAGTGCCATCCTAAAATAGTTACTAAGTTAGCTTCAACAGGAAGCACCTGCTTTATTTTATCTATTAGTGCTTCCTGATGAAGCTAATTTAGTAACTATTTTAGGATGGCGCTGGCAGCTTGCCGGCGCCAACCTAAAATAGTTACAGGATGATGGACAGCTCACTCAAGGGACCCCTGCGCCCTTAGGGGCGATTGCATAGTAACACACACATGGTCGCTGGAACTAGTTGAAGCTCAAATTCAGTGACTCATTCATCAGCCCAAAAACAATCGTGAGCGTCGTCGAGGCTGGGCAGGTGTGCCTTCTTCGCAAATCTACCGTCGAAAATCAGCTGTGATGCTGGATAGAGGCCTTTGTATCCTTGACTTTCACGAGCGCAATCCTCGTGCTGTTCTTGTGACCAGGAGCTGCTGCTATGATCGGTCTCTGACCATTTATACACACAAGAGGCACTTGAACTCACACAGAAGACCCCCCCCAATTAAAAAAATCCACAAAATCCGCGAATCAGCAAATTCACGGATTTTGCGGATCCGCAAATCCGCAAATTTGCGGATCATGGATCCGCAAAATCCGCCCATGCTTATTAAATACCAGCCTCTTGAATTTCAGGAAGGAGCTAAAGTCGTGGCTCTTTGTTCAATAATTTCTGCCTTGTCTGTCCGCTCCTGGTCATCTGTCCCCAAATCTGCTAAAGCGCCAGGACACTCCTTTGGAGTAGCTGAGCGCTATATAAGACCAACTTAACATAACATAACATAACTCAGTATATGGATCACGTGAGTCTTTTGTAGTTCTTTCTGTAATTGAACTACTTGTTCCCAAAGCAACTTATGCTTGATTGTGCCACCTTTTGCATCTTTGAAACCGTTTTGAACGCAGTTCTGCGAGTATTCATTGTAGGACTGGACGCAGTAATACAAATCGCATACTATGAGTTTGGGGAATTCGCGATCGGTATTTTCAAGCGCCATCTTGAAAACCTGTAGTTCAGCTCGCTGTACAGTCTTCAAGAGATTGTGTTTTTGTGACCATAGATCGGAATTTACCATCGCACCAGCGACCTTTAACAATTGCGCACGCAGCACTATAAGCTTGTTTACCCCAATTGCGGGCTGTGCTGATCCGTCTGTATAAATTATACATTCGTACTGTTCTAGAGGCAGAATCTCAGTGGGCAGAGGACATTCTTGTTCGTATTATAGAAATTCTTGTGTTTTCCAGTAAGGGTCAAAAACGTATTCAACATCGGTTGCAGCAAGAGAGTTAACCCATTGTATCCATCTTGAATGTAAAGCCTTTGCATTCGGAATGCTTGCTTTTGTCACTGCTTCTAAGGCAGGTACAGGAGTAACGACCATTATGCGTTTACCCTGTGCGAGAGCTCTCTCTTTTGCTACTGCAGTTTGAACCGCTGTCAGGATTTTTTTAGTTGAAGTGAACTTCATTTAAGCTTGTGTGTACAAGTGTGATTTGTAAGCAATCGCTACCTTTTCACCTTCATTAAAGGTTAGGTACGTAAATCTGCATCTTCCTGGGATTATTCTGATTACAAGGTTGCGAACGTTTACGCATGTCTGAAAATGTGATGTTGCTAACATGTCTGTTGGCATTGAACGCAAAATTTCTGTTTGTTTTTGAGTCCAATTAATAGTTTTGAAATCAGGTTTTATTAATTCGTAGAGAGGTTTAACCCTTTCTGCATAGTTTAGAATGTAAATTCTTCCTAAATTCAGGAAACCTAGAACTGACTGTAAGTTTTTCAGCATTTTTGGAGGTTGGAGCAGCGCACACTTTTCTAAAAAGTTGGCTGTCAGGCTTTTGCCTTCACTTGATAACTCGTATCCCAAGAATAGGACGTTGAGGTGGGCAATTCTTGATTTTTTAAAGTTGAATTTGTACCCTTCAGAGGCGAAGCCAAGTATTATGGTGTTCACCCTGTTCAAGTGCCTGTCCAAATCATCGACTGTTAGATAGATGCCATCGACATAAGATAATGCCTCATCATCATACGTTTGTAGTAACTCATTTACTCTGGCTGAAAATAACCCCAGACTATTCTTGAATCCTTGGGGGAGACGACAGTAGTGACGCTGTGTCCCCATAATTGAGAAAGCGGTCAAGTTCCTACTTTGAGGTGGAATGTTTTGACAGAAGAAACCGTTAGAAATATCTAATGTGGTTTTATATTTTTTGCGCACAATGTTATTCATCAGTGCTGCACTGTGTGCATTTTGTACTGCAAAGGTTTTGCAACAAGAGTTTAAATGTCTGTAGTCCAAAACGAGACGATATGTATTGTCTGGTTTGGCGACAGGAATAAAGGATTGTTCAACGACGAGGTGCATGTTTCAATCATCCCTTGGTATTCAAGTTGATCTAGGATCTCATTGACCTGATTTTTAGCTTCTTGCTTAACTGGATACTTCCTCTGTGCAGTTGGTTGTGATTTAACTGGATTTTGTGGTGAGGAGAATCCTCATCCCATCCCACATGATTTTTATATAATGCTGGAGCCTGGGCTGCAGCCTATTTTCTGGCATAGGTGTATTTTAAGTGAATTGGAATATGATTCGAGAAGGCTGGCATAATGATGTCTTCGCCATGTGGGCACTCCCTGACAAATTTTGGTGGCCAGTCTTTTTCAGTTAGAAGAATGTCATAACCCTTAGAGAGCTTCTCCCAAAAGAGTGCTCTTATTTTCCTAGTTATGTCCATCCGGAGCGTTACTTCATATAACTTATGGGGTACACTAACCCTGGTGTCTGCAGTTTCAATTTGAATGTGCTCATTCAAGTCCACTGTCTCCAGATGATCCTTCCAGATCTTGCGAGCTATGGTGACTTCTGCTGTGCTATCCAGCCTTGTCTGGGCCCACTACCCGTTCTTGAGTTGTGTCCTCAAGATCCTCGGCATGTCAGATTTTTAGACCTGCTACCTTCTTTTTGGTGAATTGGGTTTTCTTATTTTTTGAAACGTGTTAATAGGCTTTGGACTTCACGCATTCTTCCTTGTGTTCTGACCATCCTCTTCTTTACAATTTCTGTGAGGAAGTCTGAAAGGTACGAGAGGAATGTGTATCAGTATCTTGAATTATCTCTATTCCTGAGGTTAAACCTCTTTTCAGAGGGCTCCTTTTGAGGAGACCTTCCTCTGGACTGAGAACGCTTCTCATTGAAACTTTATTTAGTATTTTCCCACTTCTTTTTAATAAAGACCTTTTCAGGATTTTCTGTTAGTCAGGCTTCACTGATTTCCCACCCAAACTATCTCTTCCTAGTTCTTCATAGGATTTTTCAAGTATTCTGGCCAGTTCATATGGTTGCTCAATTATATCAAGTTCTCTTATTTTTTGGCAGATCTCAACGGATGCTGCTTCACCTTTAATATTAGCTAATATTTTAGCTGAGACCTGTTTGAAATCTTTCAGTAATTTCATACCCAGATTTAAAGCAGGCTCTGTTTCAGGACGTCTGGTATCACCGCCATAGACGGCACACCTGGTGTTTTTGTGTATATTGCAGCAAAGACTGTACCCCAAGTGTTTCAGTCCTCCAAGTGTGGTGTGATCCCCATTAGTAAACAGATTGTTAAAATCCTGTGTTTCTCATGAGGTGTACTGTCAGGAAATACTGCCTCAATTTGAGTATTTTTTTGAGCTATCCAGGACGGAAATTGTTCCCTTTTTGCGAGCAATTTACCAATGACTGATTGTATAGTCTGAGGTGTAATTTTATTTGTGTTCCCCTGGTGAGGGGTTTGTTGTGGAATCCTTATAGGAGGTTGGACTGTTAGAGTCCGCATGACATATTTAACCAATTGTCTATGTATTTTAATTAGTTGTTTCAGTTGAACTATTAGTTCTTCACTTGACATTTCTTCAATGTCAGGATGAAGCATATAGCTGGCTAGTAACGGCCATATTGCTCCTGGTCTACCTAGTGGACCGAGCCTAATAATGTGATTTTAATGTTGTAGGGTGCCTGTAAACCAGAGCTGATGCTCTTGGTAAGTTAGTGGAATTTCAATGTCCTCGAAAGGAACATATTCCGTTTGATTGAAACCCATGCGATACTGCATTTGCTTCTGGGAAGAAGTGTCCATGATTAGAATACCTCTGTCTGCCAATATTTGTATGCCTCTAAGACAAGAATTACCCTACCACGTCTAGGTGATAGGCCATTCTTTATAAGCTTTATAGCGATGGTTTTCATGAACTTTTCCGGGATGATTATAGCATCCGTGTCAGTTTCATGGAAACCTGTAATGTTTAAACCCAGTTGGGCTGCAGCCCCGCCATTCTCGCTTTCAGTCATTTTATTGGCTGAAAGTTTGCAGAGCAAGTTTCAAGGAAACAAACATAAGGTGCACAATATTTTGGAACACTGTATCCTTCAACGTTGAATCAAACCAAAAACGAATACATAGGATTTTTGTCCAACTCAGTAATGGAGGATATTTTATCCTTTTACCCACTCCAGACGTCTATTGGAGTATTTTACGGGAAAAAGGGGTCTCTGTGAAAAGCACAACTGAGTAACTCTAGTATCCAGCATTAAATTAGTGCTTTACCAAACATTGGGCACCATGTAGCGTGGTTCCTATATTCCAAGGCTATGCGCATTGGAATAATATATCCTATAGATTTGACGTAGGACTTATGTCTACTAGTTCTCCATCGAACATATTAGACTTAATTGTGAGTGTCAGCTAACTCAGAGGTCACTAGAAACTTCCTCGAATAAAAAAGAAGGGATAAGTTTCCGACATCCGCATAAACATGACAACTTTGTTTCCCCAAGATAAAACTGGTCTTCAGAGCCATGGAAACAATAGATAGATATTTCACCCAGTCAATCGTGCATGCTTTGTTTCATCAGAGGTGCAGAGAAATAGAGAGACAAGCGTTTTCAATAAAAGGATTTATTGAACAGTCTTCTTTCTCATGCAAATAAAGTGAACTGCTACAATCGTAATACAGGTTGCAAAGTATAATGCGTACAGTAAGAAGAGTATTATAAAAAATACTGTAAAAGCATTGCATGGTTCCTAGACCTGCATACATAAATAACAAAGGCTAAAAGTACTCAACTGGTGCTTCTAAAATATGCCTACCCCAATGTACCTAACGTACGTCTAGTATGAGGAAAGAAGTAAGTGAGGTGTAGCATAGGTTTAGTTTGTCTTTGTCAAGAATCTAACCAAGATTTCTCTTAGGGTCTAATCAGCTCCGTACCATGGTTTTAGAATGTCGGAGGTCTGGTATCTCTGTCTCGGGACTCGATTTCCCAACACCCCGCGAGGGGAGCTTGGAAACACTGGAGCGGGTTTCTCAGCGAGAGAAAGGACATATTCTCTGTCAGTGCAGCAGCTGGAGGGTCGGCTTCCTTCGGCACTTGCTGTAGCTAGCTGCGTCGGGCAAGTAGATAGCCGAGCTGCTCCGAACCACTGTGTGTTTGCTAGGGCAAATGTAGGTATATTTATACCTTGAAGGTGCCTTGTCTGACGTAAAGTCAGACATAATAACGTCACCAAGGAACCCCAAGGAAATGGTAGTTCTTTAAAAATGCCATGATTTCTAAGACAAATCAATATTCAAGTAAGGGGATGACCCTGACTGCTGAAGCCGAGTTTTCCAAGAAATCGTTGTGGCTTTTTGGAACTGGTGGAAATAGCCATGCCTGTATTTGGACTGGATGGGTTATGTCTAAATATGGGCAGGATTTCTATGCCTATAGAAGGGTAATGTGAATTGTACCTATATGAGGTCATGAATCGGTAAATTACGCTTGGATCCTAAAATGCTCCACAACAATCAAGTGCTATTGCGTTCCAGGTAATGGAGATCACTACCCCACACTACCTCCCCGGAGTAGGCCTTGGACTGCTTCTGCTTTGCTACTCTAAGCAAGCCAAGTGCTACAGTGGTGTGCTTGGTTCCCAATAAGAAGACTACTGTGGATCTATTACAACTAATAACCCAATTTTTTGCACAGATGCATACATTAGGTTAAAGAGATATCAGAAGATACGTAATGAGCCAGCAAATTGCCTGCAGTGGTGTATATCATTGTAAGGCGACACGACTAAGTAGAAATAGAAGGAGAAGATAAATATTGCTGCTTTAATTTTGTGAAGATACTTAACTTTTTGAAAATATATCTATGATGTTCATGGCTGGAACAGTCCTGCATGTTGTAGCAGGGTCTAAATAAAATGTCCTCTCAATGGCAGTCCTGTCAATGAATGCCACCAGGATTAGACTCCCTGGATAAACTCATAAAATTCAATCAGGGGTCATGGATTTCTCCACTGCCATGACAACGTGTACTTGTCCAAATTATGCTAGGCAAGCTATAAGCTACTTGCACAACCTCTCAGGGGCAAAGGGACCAGGGGAAGAATCAAATGGAAGTCCCAGTCTAAGATCACATGAGGGTAAATTCAGAAACAGATGATATCTTACTTTTATGCTCCTACGATGATTGTTTAATGTAGTTATTGATGAAAGGCTTCTGGGAGTTGTGTTTTAAAAGGAAATATGCTGGACACAGCCCTAAGCAATTGTGTACTGAAATTAGGTAGGGGTGGGTATCATATGCAAAAAGTGAGAGCTGTTTCCCAAGACTTGTGGACAGTCTAGAAGTGAGAGAGAGAGAGAGCGAGAGAGAGAGAACTCTGTTTATTTAGACCATAGTCTTTAAAGTCCCAGGATCTCATAAATACATAAAACAATACAAAAAACACATTAGCATATAAAACCACGCAGTCTAGTAGTGCTACAGTTTTGCGCAAGGTGAATGTGCCATGCCAATATGTGCACAGAGCTTTGCCAATTATTTATGAGATGATGATTCTGATTGGAAGGAAATTATGTTACCTACATTAGACATGGAAAGATATCCACTAAGTGTTATGAAGGTAGGTCTTCAAAGATGGATCCTCCATTTTGATGTGTCTCAGTGGGGAAAGGTGTTGGTCAAAAGTAGTGCAAATAAAGCAATTAGAAGGATCACATTTAAAAATGTTCTTTAACTTGCAGTAAGTAACTAATCCAAAAACCTCTAAGGTGCAAAACAAAAAAATCCTACCATCCACTCTCCTTTGGATGGAAATCCAATGTTGGTATGCAAAAACTTGGCAGCCTGGTTTCTCTCTTAACACTGAATACCAGTCAAAGTACAAAATTAAAAAAAACAATCTTAATGTCTTGCTAGACAGAGATTTTTGGTAAGGTGATACAGGGGTTTGAGGTCTGGCAGAATAATAGCTATAATGAAACAGATGTCAATTGACAGTGCACTCGCATCACATCTACAACTGACCATTACAAGGACTTCTTTTGTACTCTTTTTATGTACTCTTACATTCCTTTGTGAATTGGCCTCAAAACATCTGAAATGGAAATACAGTTGGATGATTCAAGGAGTATTTATTTGCAATGAAGTATTAGAAAGGACTGTAACCTCTTTGCACTTTATATTAACTGATAGGGATCTGGATGTTTCAGGACTCATTCACAACGGCATTTAAGAGACATAAAGAGTCTTACTTTAGATGTGGCAATTCCCACCCTCATACATTCTTTTGTCAATTGGCTACCAGCTCTTTAGTAAAAAATATACTTTTTTGCTGTTCAGACATATTTTTGTTAATCTGCTAATCATAAAATATGATATTCCCTCATTTATCAAAGGTGTTCAATTTATTTGAATGCATGGATATTCTTAAAATGTGTTTCGAAACCAGCCCTCTTAAAACTATTTGGGACATCCTCCGTCTATATTTTTGGTGCAGGTACAGTTAATTATGTTTTTTTACAAACTCCAAGGGGTATATTTACTAGTAAAGTAACAAAGCGTGTTGGTAAGCCATGAAGGCTAACGATAGGCTTTGCAGAGTGCACTATAGTGAAAGGGTGTCTGCATTGCAGTGGAAAATTGTTTATGTGTAGGAAGGTGTGCCTTCCTGCACATAAACAATCTTCCTGTTCCCGTTTCTAACTTCTATGTGGGCTGCTTAATGCAGCATACATAGAAGTTGCAAAATGTCATTTTTTTGAAAATTATTGTTTATGTTCAGGAAGGGACACCTTATTCACATAAACAATCATTGGTGTTTTGCTGTTTCCATGTGCGCTGCACAATATGCATACATGGAAACAGCAAAAAAGAGGAGACGTTAAACATTTCTCCTTGATTTGCCTGGGTAAGACCAGGTTTTTCCTGGTCTTAATTTTGGCACTCCCCATATTTACACCACCCTTGTAAATATGGGGCAGCATCAAAATCAATGGGTGTTGTCATGGTACGCCTAAAGCAACACCTATTGCCCTCCCCTTTCACACTATGTATAGCGTGGAAGGGTGCCTTATTTACTAGGCAGCGTTAAGCCCCGGCTTAATGCTGCCTAGTAAATAAGGCAAAGCCCCTATCACGACCATAACATCTTATAAAGTGACGCTGTGGTGGCAATAGGGGCTTGTAAATATACCCCCAAATTTCACATGTCTCATAAAGCTCTGCCGTAATTACAGATTATCATTATGTTTACTTAGTCCGATGCAAAGGACATCACTCTTGGTCACTTGCATGCTCACTTCCTTCAGTATATATATATATATATCTATATTACCTACTGGCTATCGCCAGTAGGTATATATAGTTAGGATTAATTCCCTATGGGATTTCTGAAAATTCTATGTCTAATAACTTTGGCGTTTGTGGACGGAATCGGCTGAAATTTTCAGGAAAATGGCACATTTTGTTTCTGAGCAGCCCCTGAAAATTTGGTGGGGTTTCGTCAAGGGGGGGCTGAGAAAAAAGGGGGGTCCCAAAACGCGTTTTTTGCATTGAGTTTTCCATAGGGCGGTTGGACTCACTTTTAGCTCGAACGGCTGAATGGATTTGCACGAAACTTGGCAAAATTGTAGGGACTGTTAGCCCGATGTGCCTTTGCTAGGTCTCAATATATGTGCTTCAGTGGATTTTGAGAAATTAACGTTTAAATCAAGATATATATCTGTAACAGCGCTCCGGGCAGCGATCCGGTCCGCTTACTTTTCGCGTTTCGGAACTTTGCGCGCAGAAAGCTGATTGGCTCTCCGGTGTCTGTCAACATTCTAAACAGTCCGGAGCGGCCGCCATCTTGTCTCTCGGTAGGATCGAGAGAGAAGAAGAGGTGAAAAACGAAAGGGGAATTTAATGAAAGGGGGCAAGGTATCCCCCTCTTGACCCCCTAGGAATGTTGTTGGGGTTATTAAAGGGTCCCGTGGGGAAAAGAAAAAAAAAAGATTTTTCACGGTAGAAGCGCTTCACGGGCCGCGAACTGGGCCGCAAACTGGTAGCGAAACGGGAATTCGCCATTTTGTGCTTCGTTAATTAAATTACTAGGTATAAGGGGGTGCGGGAGACGTATCCTAATCCCCTATGTTTCCTGAGGGTGGCTGAGGAGGCTGATATATGTTGATACATCTCTTCCAGCGGCTGTGCGTGAGCTTTTTTTTTTTTGCTGCGTGACAGTCCGGAGCGCCCGCCATCTTGTCTCTCGGTAGGATCGAGAGAGAAGAAGAGGTGAAAAACGAAAGGGGAATTTAATGAAAGGGGGCAAGGTATCCCCCTCTTGACCCCCTAGGAATGTTGTTGGGGTTATTAAAGGGTCCCGTGGGGAAAAGAAAAAAAAAATGATTTTTCACGGTAGAAGCGCTTCACGGGCCGCGAACTGGGCCGCAAACAGGTAGCGAAACGGGAATTCGCCATTTTGTGCTTCGTTAATTAAATTACTAGGTATAAGGGGGTGCGGGAGACGTATCCTAATCCCCTATGTTTCCTGAGGGTGGCTGAGGAGGCTGATATATGTTGATACATCTCTTCCAGCGGCTGCGCCATCTTGCCTTTTTTCCAATGCCACAATTTTGTCGTGCACGGCAGCCATTTTAGATGCCAGGCTGGTCCCAGGCTATCACCTACCCCTGCGGATGTAGTTTATGGCCCCAGCTGTAGAGAATTCAGACATGCCAACCCTCCCGATTCAGGCGTGTGACTACTGATTTCAGTGCTAGTCTCCCACCTCCCGATTTCTGCAAGCAAAAACCCGGGGGCATATTACGAACAACTAGCGATAATTTTTGTCTCTAACTTGTTTAGAGACAAAAATTATCGCCGCACATCGGCGATTTTTATCGCAGATAAACCTTGCTATTATCGCAGAAAAGTCAGCGATATTCATGTATTATCGAGCAAATGCTCTTAGCCATGTTATCCACCTCCCATTGGATAACATGGCTAAGAACTGCTCAGGGCAGGTGTTAGATTCAGGCGTGTGACTACTGATTTCAGTGCTAGTCTCCCGCCTCCCGATTTCTGCAAGCAAAAACCCGGGGGCATATTACGAACAACTAGCGATAATTTTTGTCTCTAACTTGTTTAGAGACAAAAATTATCGCCGCACATCGGCGATTTTTATCGCAGATAAACCTTGCTATTATCGCAGAAAAGTCAGCGATATTCATGTATTATCGAGCAAATGCTCTTAGCCATGTTATCCACCTCCCATTGGATAACATGGCTAAGAACTGCTCAGGGCAGGTGTTAGATTTTGGAGATATTCGCGCTTAGCGCGAATATCTCCAAAAGTTGGTAATAGAAGATAGCGATGTTAGGGACTGTTTCCAGTCGCTAACATCTTGGCACGCCACTTTGCATGTCATTAGTGATAAGTATCACTGACATGCAAAGCGGGGCCCAAGATGGTCGCTATCTCCTTTTAGCCGTCACTAACTGGTGTTAGCGACAGCTTGGTAATAGGGAGATAATTTTATCTCCGCTTTCATGGATTTTAAAGCCAAAAAAGCGGAGATAAACCCCCTTGATAATATGCCCCACGATTCCTTGGGGGTTTCAGCTGACAGGGTTTGGTATTGTGTTACATGGTAATTTTTCCAGGAAACGTCAGAGGGTCGATGCAGGGGTTCTAGAAGAGGTGATAAACCATTTAAGCCTCATGAACAAGCGCATGGTCTTTTAAAGATTTGTGAAGTACTCGGGGCGGCGGTGTGTGTGTGCCCTCTTTCAGGAGCGGGCGGGGGGGCACTGCCAGCAACTTGCCAGGTCAGGTAGTGTTCAACACGTGCATCACCCTTTCTCTGCCTGCTATTGCGCTCCATGCTTCGGAAAGGTAAGAAAAAGAACGTGCATTTGAGTTTGAAATGTCCGATCCTGCAGCAGCACACTTCCAAAGCCCACACATGACAATAACCCGATTCAAGGCCCCATTCACCCGTTTTAAAAAAAATAGATAACACTCCAACAAAGTAAGATTATAAAACTTTATTAACTATTAACTATAACGAACGGAACAAAAACTAAAAACATTTAAACATTTTTCAACACAAAAAGCAACAATGGTTAGAAGCTGTCTTTTGTGCGAATAGTCCCAAGGCAGCACAACGTGCAGAGTTCTGGACGGCACCCAGGTGATGTCGCCTGGGTGCCGCACTGGTTTTGGGATCCTACAATGCAGCACAGAAAAACAGCGTGGGGCGTCCCGGGTGGTGCGGGGGGAGGCCTCGTCAGTAGCGGTCTGTTGTGCGAATAGTCCCAAGGCAGCAGAACGCGTTGAGATGTTGATGGGACTGTGTCCAGTGTCACATGGCTGACACAACATGTACGACAGGCACCCAGGTGATGTCCAGTAAACTACCGCACTGGTTTTGGTATCCTACAATGCTGCTCCGAAAATTGGCGTGCGGTGGCCCGGGGGTGGGGGAGGCGGCGTGAACGGGCCTCCCCAGGTGGCGGCCATCTAGCTGAGTTGCGGCCGCTCTTGCGGCTACAGCGTCTCGTTCACCATGTTGTTGAGTTGCTCCCACTCTTGCAGTGCAGCGATAGGCGGCTGCCACATGGCTCTCAAAATGGCGGACGGCTTCTCGGTTTTGGGCCTGGTCCACTGAAATGGCCCTGGGACACCTTGGAACTCGGACGCTTGTCTGCTAGGGCTTGGGCTCCATTCTCGAAAAGCGTCCCCTCAGCCGTGAAGATTCTACAAAAGTCTTGGGGGCCCCCGACTCCCGCAGGCTTCCGGTGGGGAGCGGCTGCCATGATTGCTCGTGGAATGACCACGACGGAGCCACGAGATGGTGGTGCTCTCATGCTGACGCCAGCTTCAGTCTGAATGATCCAGAAACAAGGTGGGGCTTTCATCGTTTGGGAAAAAAAAATGTTCTAAACCAATGAAAAGTGTTATTTTTAGGTCATATGACCAAGCCTTCCATCTTTAGGAAACCAAAAGTAAAATGAACCAATGAAAAGTTTTATAAACAAGTCACATGACCTGTTATGCGGCATAGGGCTACAAAAAGCGTAGAAAATCCGTTGGCACGTGAGGCGGCGTCAGTAGCGGACCGATGTGCGAATAGGCCGAAGGCAGCACAACGGGCCGAGATCCGGATGGTACCGAGGTGGTGTCCAGCAAATTGCCGCACTGGTGTGGCCATCCTACAATGCTGCGCCGAAAGACGGCGTGTCCAGCTGAGTTGCGGTCACTGTTGCGGTACAGTGACTCGAACGCGCCGAGATCCGGATGGCACCGAGGTGGTGTCCAGCAAATTGCCGCACTGGTGTGGCCATCCTACAATGCTGCGCCGAAAGACGGCGTGTCCAGCTGAGTTGCGGTCACTGTTGCGGTACAGTGACTCGAACGCGCCGAGATCCGGATGGCACCGAGGTGGTGTCCAGCAAATTGCCGCACTGGTGTGGCCATCCTACAATGCTGCGCCGAAAGACGGCGTGTCCAGCTGAGTTGCGGTCACTGTTGCGGTACAGTGAGTCGAACGCGCCGAGATCTGGATGGCCCCGATGTTGTGTCCAGCAAGTTGCTGCACTGGTGTGGCCATCCTACAATGCTGCGCCGAAAGTCGGCGTGGGGTGCCCCGTTGGCTTATGAGGTGATGTCAGTAGTGGACCGATGTGTGAATAGGTCGGAACCAGCACAAGGCGCCAAGATCCGAATGGCAAGTCCTGGATGTTGAGTGCCTCAGTTGAGAGTTCTGAGCAGTGCTTGTAAGACTGTCTGAAGCTTATTGGCACCTGCTGCAGCTTCACTATTGCCCTGGTGTGGCCAAAGGTCGCACATGACATGGGCGGCCGGCTCCCGAGGTCCGGCGGAACTTTTTTCCTTTTCCTTTCTGCTTCTTTTCCTACAATCCGTTTCATCTGAAGACACGACCAGGTCCCTAAATGTGTGCAGGGGGACGCTATTGATTGAATGAAAATGGCGGCTTGACACAAAGCTGACTCAAGCGTTACTGTTGATGCCATACAGACAAAAATTGGTTTTCAGTTTGTACATTCTTCATGGTTTTTTTTTCCATCCAAGTCTGATTGAGAGTTTGTAGAAAAATGGCTTCAGATTTTCCACATACTACTCTTCAACATTCTTCCTAAATGTAACAATGTGAAACTCACTAGGAGAACGGCTGTTTCTGTTTCCTTTCAAAATGCTGCCAACAATATTTTCTGAATGGAAGACACCATCTTGTAGCATAAAGGGCCGAAAGGGGTTCTGGTCTGGCCGATGGTTGGTGGAGACATTTTGACTATATCTTGGACCTGCCCGGTCTCGCCCAAAATGGCGCCGGTATAAATGGGACTCGTAACTCCTTGCCCGCAAATGTATATCTAGAAAATGTTATTGTAAGTGGCCCTGTCCTATTTTAATTACAAAATGTATGTCCACCGATTCCGCAACTGTTAGACACCTTAGTTCTTGCAACCTAATGGCCCGCTCGTTACGTTCCTCTACAGTGTAAATGTCTCCTCATCATATACGATTTCAGTTTGCTCCGTGGCCGGCCCACGTGGTTATAGGCCCGTATTTGTATACTGACATTTTCACAATAAAGGTTTTTAAAACAAAACACGGTAGTAGTATTTACATTGGTAAAGTTTTTACTTTTAGTCACTGTTTTCGAATCAGTAAAAGGCAAGTGAAATAAAGCAGTCCAATTACATGACGGATAAAAGGTATAATATGTAGGAACGCAGTAAAGATAAATGGTCAAGGGCAGTTGTGTTTTTCATGTCTGCAACATAAAGTGATCGATAAGAATCTGATAATCAGGCGTATCGGCGACTAAGACAGCAGGCCGAATCTCTTTTACTCAACGGCTCCGTCATGGAAGGAAGAAACGCCCTTTTTCTCGAAAAAGGAATATATTTTACTTGCAAGACAGTTGTAAATTTTCCGGGAAAGTACATTAGCCTGGAATATTATAACATATGTTTGAAAAAAAAATATTGTTCGAAAACAATAAAAAGCGTAATTTTTAGGTCATATGACCAAGCTTTTCATCATTAAATTAACAAAAGTAAAATGAACCAATGAAAAGTTTTATTAACAAGTCACATGACCTGTTATGCTTACGTTACGCGCTGCGCGCCGCGCCTCGGATCACTTCCGGGTGCGCTAACGCGGCGTGTCATATAACGCATTACGCGACAACGTAGGTCAAGAATATAGTCAAAATGTCTCCACCAACCAGCGTTCAGAACACAACCCCTTTCAGCAGTCCAAAAAGTTCTGTTAAATGACAACAGAGGGGACAGGCAACAAGAACCATCAGTCAAAGAGGGGAGGGCAAGTTCTTCTCTTCCGGGTCATGTTGGGGCGCTACCGGAACTGATCGAATTGGTAGTCTACAGTGTTTCTGGATGTTTCAGACTAAAGCTGGCGTCAGCATGAGACCACTACCATCTCGTAGCTCCGTCGTGGCCATTCCACGAGCAATCATGGCAGCCGCTCCCCACCAGAAGCCTGCGGGAGTCGGAGGCCCCCAAGACTTTTGTAGAATCTTCACGGCTGAGGGGACGCTTTTCGAGAATGGGACCCAAGCCCTATCAGGGAAGCGTCCGAGTTCCAAGGTGTCCCAGGGCCATTTTAGTGGACCAGGCCCAAAACCGAAGAGCCGGCCGCCATTTTGAGAGTCCTGTGGCAGCCGCCTATCGCTGCACCGCAAGAGCGGGAGCAACTCAACTACATGGTGAGCGAGACGCTGTAGTCGCAAGAGCGGGCGGTAAACAGCTGAATGGCGGAAGAGGCACAGTGTAGCAGAAGCGGGCGGAATGGCAACTAAAACGGTAAAGGGGCGCCCCACTACTGCTTGTCTTCAGGTCAAACGGATTGTGGGACAAGGTCCAGAATTGACGAGTCATCAAAAGGCAAAAAGTTCCGCCGGACCCCGGGAGCCGGCCGCCTATGTCGGGGGCGATCTCAGGCTACACCAGTGCTATAAGACTTGGGGAGGGTGTCGGAGCCAAGCGTCTTCTCCGAGTCCATGGCCATCACACTGCCCCTCAGGGGCCTCCGTCAAGCTGTTTAGGAAGCTAACATATCACATTGTTTTCTAATGCAGTCAGGTCCACAAACGACACTCACTTACTTTGAGAATAGTGAAGCTGCAGTAGGTGGAAATAAGCTTCAGACAGTGTTACAAGCACTGCTCAGAACTCTTAACTATGGCACCCAACATCCAGAACTTATGCTATTTGAGAATGGCAGTGACATCGAAGCATCTCAGGGACCAAAACCATTAACGTACTTTCACGTATGAAAATCTTACTTGGGGAGGGGGCAGGAGCGAAGCGCCCCCTCCCAGTCAGCGCCACCACACCGTATGTTGAAAATTTGAAGCCATCGTTCTACAAAGTCAACCAAACTTGGATTGAAAAATCTAGAAGAATGTACAAACTGAAAACCAGTTTTGGTCTGCATAGCATCAGTAGCAACGCTTGAGTCAGCTTTGTGTCAAGCCGCCATTTTGATTCAACAAAGCACAGGCATTGAAAAAGGCTCAAATTCAGAACTCTAAACTATGGCACCCAACATCCAGGAGCTTGCCATCCGGATCTTGGAGCCTTGTGCTGCTTTCGATCTATTCACACATCGGTCCACTACTGACATCATCTTATAAACCAACGTTATGTAAATAGTTTTTTAATAAAATGTTTTACCCTGTTTCTTTGCTGGTGTGTTGTCTATATTTTTAATATTTGCATAGGGTTTGTCGTTATTTTGTGCGGGATGGGTGATGGAGCCGAGCTGTCTTGCAGCCCTCATGGTGTGGAGCTCAGTTCATCTCACTATTTTCGTATTTCTCATGAAGCGTTGTTCCTAATAATTCTATTTTAGCGAGGTCAAAAAGAGATCCAATTAGTGGCCTACTGATTTTGCTCGATTACTTTTATTTTTTTTACACGATTTTTCACTATCTGCAAAGACTAAACAGAGTATTGCGACTTTGTGCTTGTTTGTAAATAGAGAATGATCCAAAGAGAACCAATTCTAAAACAGTAAATGCTTGGACAACAATCAATCAAATGGAGAGACAAGCAGGCACGACGGATTACAACGGGGGCAAAGGCTTGCGTTAACTACCGTTCACTATCTGCAAAGAGACAGTACTACTAAGACAAAAGAGGGGAGGGGGGGGGGTGCAGCGTTCAAAGCACATCAGCGTGCATAAATACGAAAATGTTTTTATCTATCACGTACTTGACATTTTAAAGCTTTTCATATTTGCTATTAAAAAACCAATGAAATTCACAGAAAAAACCATAGGTTATAGTGGATATATAGTTAGGAATTTGCATTTATAAAACCTTGAAAATTCAATGAAAAAACCATTGGTTTTAGGCCATATATAGTTAGGGATTTGCATTTACAAAACCTTATTTTACTCGCATAAAACCATTGAAATTCCATATATAGTTATAAGCGCTAACTATATATCGCGCACCCGCAATCCACTGCTGATGATGTCACATATTACATCATTCATGACATGGTTAGTGACATCACTGATGACATCACTGATGACATCTCAAATGACATCACTGATGACATCACTGAAAACATCTCATTTGACATGACTGATAACATCACTGATGATATCATTCATGTGATAATACGATGAACCTCTTCAGACTCTAATATAACCTTAGATACAATCAGTGTAAACAGACACTCACAGACTGTCACTCATCCATGGAGTTACTCACACACCTAGTCAGTCATGCAAAGAATCAATCACACCTCCATTTCCTCAACTATACAGTTATACAAACTTTACTTATTCATACATATACTAACACATATTTACTCTATTATACAATCCCTGATACAAGTTCACAATGATCCATACAGCCACTCACACATTCACTGGCTCTTATGCACAGTTATTTATATATGTCAACTCTCACATGTACTGTGTTTTACATATGTACTTACTTTGACATGTAGCACTGAGATATCCATTCACTCACCAATGCACTCATGCACACAGTCAACCGCCCATACAGCTGTTTCCACATGCACTTTTGAAACCATACATCTAGTGAATCAACTGCTCACACATCTATGCACAGAGTCATACACCTCCCAGCCACCTACACACACACTCAGTATCCCATACAAATACTTGGGCAACCAATCAATAACCCATATAGTTACTCATATAGCTACTTATCAACACATGCAACAGTTTACAGAACAACAGACATAATGATGCACAAATTAAGACAGTTTAGTCACTAACCCATGCACTCAGTGAGACACATTTAATCACTCACTCATACAGTCAGTCATGCACCTACTAAATCCTTCATCCAGACACTTATATATCCACTCATTCTTCAATATGTAAGAGATATTTTAACTTTACAGAAACATACAGTCACTGCATGTTGTCATCAGACAACTTTTGTTAAGTGAAAATCTTATCTGCAACCATGTGTTGGCCTCACCTTAAATAAACAAAACAGGCGATGGACTGAATGAGGATCAATGACACACATTCAGGGCCGGACTGACTACCGGGCAGTTTGGAATGCTGCCGAGCTGGGGGTGGGGGTTGATTTCGTTCATGGAAACCTGCGTGTGCTTTCGAAATAATGAAAGCAAAACGAATTTTGTTTAGTACACGGAGGCCCCCATCAGCGAAATCAGTCCCCAGCTCAGCAGCATTCCAAACTGCCCGGTAGCCAGTCCGGCCCTGCACACATTCACCCCAGTCCAAAGATCTGGGCCTAAACAAACATTTAGATAGGCCACACCTTATCGTCATCCTGAATTAATCATTTAAAATATTAGGGAGAGATTTATGATTGTTTTATGCATGTTTTGTAGCACTGTGTGTCATTTTTGTGATGCAGTGCTGGTGCAAAAGATTTGCTATGTTAAATATTAAGTAGAGCATTAAGTTTTTGATGACTGTTATTCATTTACTGTTTGGTAATAGTGGTTATTAACATTTTTTATTATATTTTTCCACAGATTCAACTGCAGATTTTTTCCTATTTTGAAAAATGCCTACGAAAAATAGAATTAGAAAGGCTAGAAAACGTCAAAGACAGCAGGATGATGTTTCATTGCAGCAGTCCTCTTCCCCAAATACTTATCAAAACACCAAGAAAGCTCCGGGTAAGAGCACAAAATCTTTCTTAAAAAATATTTTTAGTAAAAAAAGTATTTATCGCAAAAATGTTTCAGTTCAGAAAAAGAAGAGTCATTTAAATGGAAAGGAAAGACCCATCAAAAATGTTACTGGTAGAGGAAGAGATTACTCTGTGCATGATAGTAGAAGGAAAGAACAGTTTAGGGACATTCGAAAACGAATGTTCCGTAACAGGATAATAGTTAATTTATTAAAAAATATTAAAAAATGCAAACAGAAAGTGGCATTTTATAAGAAGAAGAAAAATGTAGAGAAAATTATTGATCATGCTTTTGAAATTAAGCGAAAGTTGTTTATTTTGGTAATCAATAGAATTAGGAAACTAAGGAAGGTCATTTCTGATTTCAAAACAAACAGTAGATGGAAGAGAGTAGTAAATCGTAGTAACTTTTGTGAAGTTTTTTCCGGAGAATGGATGCATAGTTCAAGTTCTGAGGCATTTTTTAATGAGGAGAGTTATTTTCAGGATAATGATTTGGTGTTTGCAGTTGACACCAGTGGTCGAGCTTATGAAGTGAAGGATGGTTGTCCAGTTGAAAAAGAAAAACTTGTGACAACAAAGACAGAAGAGGCGGTAAGTGATGAGGTTTTAGGAAGACGTCCTAAGGGTCCTGTGTACATTTGGAAGTGTAGTTCTATTTGCAGTGTGCAACAGGTTTCCATCAATTTGCTTTGTGATTTTATACGGACATTTAATAAGAAAAGTTTGAAGCAGAAAATGAAGTTGTTGCAAGATTTAGATCCTTGCAGAGTGAGACAAATGACAGGTTTGCGTGGTCATTCACTGGCTTGTCTTTCCAGGAGAGTGTGCCAGAGTGTTTTCATCATTTCAGGATGCTAGCAGTGCATCATAATAAAGTGAGAAAATTAGTGAGGATGTTGTATTTTGCTAAGAGTCCAGCAATTATGCTTAAACAATTATGTGCTGCTCTTTTGCATGGTTCTGAAATAGATGTGAAGAATATTTGTGAAGAAATTGAGTTTTGTTACTTTAGTAGTAAAGATGAGAATGTTCAAATTGACCCTGAAGTAGAGGGTAATGTTGAAGATAATGTACAAGTTTCCAGTACAGATAATTTTCAGAAGGAAATTGCCACGTTTCAGATCAAATCAAGTGAGAGGCCTAATTTCACTTGTGTATGTTGTCGACGCACTTATGATAAGAATCGGACTAAGGTAGTGGATTTATATGCAAAAAGTGAAAGGGAAAATAATAGTGAATGGAAGGATTTTGCCACATACTTGATGGTAGAAAATTATTTTGATTTGGGATCGGATCAACGTGTGTGTACTTATTGTTGTAATAAATTAAACCAAAACCAGATGCCTACTAGGGCAGTTCATAATAATCTGGAATTGGTTGAGATTCCTTCTGAATTGAAGGATTTAAATACTTATGAATCTATTTTGATTCAAAGTATCCATCCCTTTCAGGCTATTGTAAGAATGGAGCCAAAGACAGGGAAGTTGCCTCCAGCAGATTTACAGAGAGGATTAAAGGGAAGAGTTTTTTATTTGCCTCTAGATTTGAACAAAAACATTAACACAATTGGAGTAGAAAAAGTGGAAGAGGAACCTCTGGTTATCTTGGTTAATGGTGTTCCGACAAAGAATAAGAAAATATGGCAAGATTTAGTGGATGTTAGGAAAGTCAAAAAGGCAACAGTGTATTTGAAGAAAAATAATGGAAAGGGGCGACCACTCGGTCCCCCCGCACGTATGGCGGAGTGCCTCGATCCCCCCGGGAAGCCATTTTGGGGCGGGAGGCGCGTCTCGGCTGGTATGCCCGAAGCGGCGTAGCCGGGGCGCGCTTTTTCCCGCCCTAGAGTGGGCTGGCCTAGACACCGACGTAGCCAGCCACGCCCCCGGGGCGGGCAGGGGCGGGTTTACGCCCGCCCTGAAGACGGATAAAAAGGGACGCAAGACCAGAAGACGTCCTCTTGTTCTTGTGCTCCGAAGCTGCACCTCCTCGCTACACGTGAGCTCGGGACAGAACGAAGAGCCAATTTTGAGCGTTTTGATCTTTTTCTTTGTCTTCTAGATTCTTCCTCGGAGAGATGCCCAAGAAAGGAGCAAAGAGAATGACGACCGACCAGATGGTGCGGGCCCTTTGCAAAGAGGTGTCCGACATAAAGAAACGGTTGGCGGAGCGAGATGGGGAGGAGGGTTCGGGCCCTGCGCCGGCTGGCGGGAGACCTAAGAGGCCGAGAAGGGTTCCAGCCGGTGGAGACGCCCCGGTTCCCTCTGCCCCGCTCGAGGCGCCGACCCCAGTACCGATGGAGGGGAATCCAATCCCCGTTGTCGTCACCCCGACATCTAAGGAAGACATGCCCCCCGAGCTGGCAGCACAGCTAGCAGCTTGGTTGGGGGATATTAGTGATGGCGCCACGGCTGCCGAGGCACAGGCACTGATAAAAGGGCTTCGTGAGAAGAGAGAGGCAGCTAGAGTGGCTGCGCCGTTGGCGGGGATAGACAAGCCGCAAGCGGCAGAAGCTGCGTCCAGTTCAGGTAAGCGGCCATTGCCGATTGCAAGGGACGAGTCAGCACCCTCTCGTAGAGAGAGATTGGGACAACATGTGCCTTTAGCTATAAAGGAAAAGATCTGGGCAGGGGAATACGTGAATATTTTTTCCTTGCTTGTTGATCATTATGATGTGGAGCATGTGAAAAGTCAGAAGGACTTAATGCATCCTAGTGTTTGGCGCGCAAAAATGGCCGCCTTTAAGGTAAATGAGAACATTGGCAATTGGGGCAATGCATGGGGTATTTTTACATCGATTTTGGGGGAACGTAGGCCCGAGTTGCTTCCTGAGTTTCCCGTTTATCAATCAAGGATTATGGGTTACTCGACAACGTATCAAGGTAACCATTGGTTTTGTTACGATAATCTGTTCAGGAAAGAAAAGGAACATAACAAGAGTTTGACTTGGGATTGTTACGATTCTCTAACATGGGATAAAATGAAAGAATCGGGAATGTTAAGAATGCCATTGGCCGGGAGCAATGTTGTTGATTACTCCCGCCAAAACGTGGGGACGCCCTTTCGACCAAGTACGAGCACCGACGACCAGTCGAGGCCCGCAGGTAATACAGGGAGAAAGGGTTTCTGTTTTAATTTCAACAAAGGAAAATGTACCAGGCCTCCTGGATCGTGTAAATTCAGACACGAATGTAGTACGTGTGGGTCATCCCATCCTGAGTCATCGTGCAGAGCCAGAACGAGTGAGAATGGGGGTAAGGGAGGCGCCAAACAGGTCTAAGCTAGGCCGAGGGGCGCCTTTACCAACCCCGATTGATACCTTGGCAATGATTCCCTGGCTCAGCGAATACCCGGATCGTACTTCTGCCGGGGTGCTGCGGAACGGTTTTACACATGGTTTCCGCATCCCGGTAGGGGACTTTCAGGGTGTAGGGATGTGCAAAAACCAACTTTCCGTTTTACAACATACATCTGTAGTGCAAGGAAAAATTCAGAAAGAGGTTAGCCGGGGACGGGTCGCCGGCCCGTTTAGTGTACCCCCGGTACCGGATTTCGTTTGTTCTCCGTTAGGGGTAGTCCCCAAGAAGGACCCAGGTGAGTTTCGTTTGATCCATAATCTGTCTGCTCCACATGGTCTTTCGGTGAACGACGCAATTGATCCAGAGGTTTGTTCGGTGCGATATGCATCTTTTGATGAGGCAGTAGCCATCTTGAATCGCCTGGGGCACGGGACGTTGATGGCGAAATCTGATATCGAGTCAGCGTTCCGGTTGCTCCCGGTACACCCAGACGATCAGCGTCTTCTGGGATTCGGGTTCCAGGGGTCATTCTACATGGATAGGTGTATGCCAATGGGATGCTCTATATCATGTGCTTACTTTGAGCAATTCAGTACTTTCCTGCAATGGGTGTTCACGAAGAGAACGGGTTTCCGAAATGTAATGCACTACCTTGATGACTTTTTGTTCCTTGGCCCCGCCGGTAATCTCGAATGTGCCCAGGCCTTAACTGAATTCTGTGTGTTAATGGGTCATCTTGGCGTGCCATTGGCACCGGGTAAAACTGTGGGTCCCACGACTTGCCTCGAGTTTTTGGGGATCGAGTTGGACTCAAGGGAGGGGTGCTTCCGTTTACCAGCAAGCAAAGTGTCGAAATTCAGGGCAGCCCTCCAAGTTTGTTTAAATGCATCCAAAGTTACACTGCATCAGTTGCAACAATTAGTGGGAAAATTGAACTTTGCCTTGAGAGTGATACCAATGGCCCGCCCTTTTTCCCGCTCAATTGCCCAAGCGATGGTGGGCCTGAAGGAGGGTCATCATCGCACAAGGTTATCGGCTGAGGTCCGCCAGGACATGCGGATTTGGTTAGCATTCTTGGCGGACTTCAATGGCCGAGTCGTCTGGAGCAAGCCAGCCGTGTCCTCCGAAGAGCTTGGGCTATGGACAGATTCAGCAGGAAGCGTAGGTTTTGGCGCCATCTTCGGCACAAAATGGTCGGCACAAAAGTGGCCCCTATGGTGGCACGAGAAGGGGCTGACGGGTAATATCGCTTTCCTTGAACTGTTTCCTATTCTGGTGGCCCTGAGAACCTGGCCAGAAGGGTTGAGAGATCATTCTGTTGTGTTCTGGTCCGACAATATGACCGTGGTAGAATGCATCAATAGTCAGGCAGCCCGTTGTAAATTGATTTTGAGGCTGCTCAAAGAAATTGTCTTACTGTGTATGCAACTGAACGTGATATTCAGAGCAAAACATGTCCCAGGGGTGATGAATCAGGCTGCTGATGCACTGTCTCGTTTTCACATGCAGGCTTTCTCGGGTTTCCTTCCTTCAGCGGACCCAGAGCCGGCACCCTTCCCCGAAGCTCTCTGGTCTCTCGGTGCCCCGAACTTCGTCACCTCGTGGGAGAGAGTCTAGCACCCAGGACAAGGAAGGCATATGAAGGGGCGTTTCGGGCCTATCTAGCCTTTTTGGGGGCAGAGAGTGGGGGACTTTGGGGTCAGGAGGAGTCGGTAATACTTTTTCTGATGTCTTTACGTAGGGCTGGGAAATCGGTGGCTACGGCCCAAAGGCATCGTGCCGCCATTTCCTTTGTTGCCAGGGCCCATGGCATCCAGGACCCGACAGCGTCTTTTACAGTTCAAAAGGCGCTGCGCGGGTGGCAACGCCTAGAGGGTCGCAGTGTAGACGTAAGACGACCGATAGGGCTAGATAGATTGTCCCAGTTACTGGCCTCGCTCCCTAATACATGCTCGTCTCCCTTCGAGACCTGTTTGTTCCGGACTGCATTTACGCTAGCGTTTCACGGGGCTATGAGAGTTAGTGAGCTGGTTGCAAGGAACAAACAGGATGTGGCGGGGGGCTTGTGCAGGGAGCATGTTCAGATCAGGGGCGATGCGATGATTGTCTCCTTTCTCAGGTCCAAGACCGACCAAGATGGGAGGGGGGACTGCACGATCATTCGCAGGATCCCCGGGTCATCCATGTGTCCGGTACAGTGCTTAGAAGATTACCTAGCACGAAGGGTGGCATCATGGGGAGGGACATTGTTAAGGCATGCAGACGCCACCCCGCTGACGAGGTTTCAGTTTCAGCGGGTGCTTGCAATGGCCATCGCCGCAGCGGGCTTGGACCCGGGCGAATTTGGGACCCATTCCTTTCGAATAGGGGCTGCCACTGAAGCTGCAGCCGGGGGTCTTACTGTAGAACAAGTGAAACGTGTGGGGCGCTGGTCCTCCAATTGTTATAAGAGGTACGTGCGATTGCACATGTTGTGAAGCTGTAATCATGTACTCACGCTTCTTGTCTTTTGTTTGTTTTCAGTTGCGCAAGCCTACGCGGCAGGGCGGACTGTGCAGTCGACCCAACACCAGGCCAGCGGTCGCACGTCACCGGCTGAGAGGAAGGAGGTGTGGGTCGTGGGCCACTCATACGTGAGACGGGCCGCAGACGTATTCAAAGCAGGTGACATGATTCACGTACCTGGGGAATACGGGTACAGAGTGTCCTTCTACGGAAGGGGCGGTCTCTGTATTGACCAGTTTCAGGCATTCTTTGAGGGTTTGTTAGAGCGGATGAGGTCACCGCCGTCCATAGTCATAGTGCATTTGGGGGGCAATGACTTGGTCACCACCGGTAGACGACTTCTCCTGGAGTCTATGCTTTCCACGGTAAGTTGGTTAGCAAGGAGAGTTCCGGGGTGCGTAATTGCGTGGTCTCATATGATCCCACGAAAAGTATGGCGGGGGGCTATCTCGATCCCTGCTTTGAACCATTCGGTTAGAAAATTGAATAACAAAGTGAGTAGGTTGTTCCGTTCCAAGACATTGCATTCGATCTCGCATAGTTGTATTAATGATGACAGTATGTATTTGGGGGATGGTGTGCATTTGTCGAGGGTGGGCAATGAGTTACTCATAGGAGACTTCTTAGCTTGGTTAAAATCGTTAAAACATGACCTTTAGGTAGGAGTTTTGTGGGGGGTCCGGATAGCCGGTCAACTATCCGGACCTGTGGCGGTAAGGTCATGATCGGTGAGCACTAATTGGTAGATCCCTATGAGTGGGCGTCACCCAACACGGATGGGAGCGCTCGGGAGAGGTGGCCATTGGCCCCTCAATGGGGAGGCGGTCCCGTCTAAGGGCGGGTCGCCGGAAGTAAAGGAAAGGCGGTCAAGGCCCCTTCCTTTGTAGGAGGGGTTACAGCCCCCTCCTGTGGAATTTCCCGGGGCCAGTGTCATCTGCGACGGCAGATGCGGTAAGTTGTGTGGGGTGGGGGGAGGTCCACGATACCTTCTAGATACCACACACAAGTCTTCGAACGACCTTTAAATGGCGTCGAGTCTTAAGTGCCCCCGTCAAGTCAAGGGAAATTGTTAGTAGTTGCACTTGAGGTAAGCCTCTGTGCTGTCGCCCCTCCCAAGTGGGAGGGGTAAGTCTGGTTAGGGATCTTGACACCGGTTATGACCTTGCCGTTGGCCCTTAAACGTTAGGATGTACAATTTCAGTGTTATAGAGAATGTTTTGTAGGATGCTAGTTCGGCTAGGAGAACCTCTGTATTAGAGAATATGTTAAGGTTAGCCAAACATCGCAATGTGATAATGAAATTGTACATAACATGAAACGTTTAATGTTTAATTTTTTGTTTTAATAAATACGGCCGCGGGAGGGTCACTCCCTCCCACATCCAAAAACTTTCAAGAACTGTTTCCGGTTTCCCTCCTTTTGGGATCGTGTTGAGAGGGGGTGGCGGGTATCTCAGCCATATGGAAAGGGGCGACCACTCGGTCCCCCCGCACGTATGGCGGAGTGCCTCGATCCCCCCGGGAAGCCATTTTGGGGCGGGAGGCGCGTCTCGGCTGGTATGCCCGAAGCGGCGTAGCCGGGGCGCGCTTTTTCCCGCCCTAGAGTGGGCTGGCCTAGACACCGACGTAGCCAGCCACGCCCCCGGGGCGGGCAGGGGCGGGTTTACGCCCGCCCTGAAGACGGATAAAAAGGGACGCAAGACCAGAAGACGTCCTCTTGTTCTTGTGCTCCGAAGCTGCACCTCCTCGCTACACGTGAGCTCGGGACAGAACGAAGAGCCAATTTTGACCCACCCACCAGCCCCTGAGGACAGCAAGTTGTTGTGCAATAAAGTGAATCTTATAAGTATGTTTTTCTGTTTTGTTTACAGGCTGTGAAAGTATCAGTTTGTTGTTGATCATAATAAAGTATGGTGATTATCGTGTAGTTTGTTACAATTAAAATGATTTGATGTAGTGTTGCATTTGAAGCATGCTCTTTCGGTCGTAGCGACCAATGTTTTCATAGATTTGAGTAAAATTGTCGTATTTATTTTTGGTAGGCGGTAAGGTCATGATCGGTGAGCACTAATTGGTAGATCCCTATGAGTGGGCGTCACCCAACACGGATGGGAGCGCTCGGGAGAGGTGGCCATTGGCCCCTCAATGGGGAGGCGGTCCCGTCTAAGGGCGGGTCGCCGGAAGTAAAGGAAAGGCGGTCAAGGCCCCTTCCTTTGTAGGAGGGGTTACAGCCCCCTCCTGTGGAATTTCCCGGGGCCAGTGTCATCTGCGACGGCAGATGCGGTAAGTTGTGTGGGGTGGGGGAAGGTCCACGATACCTTCTAGATACCACACACAAGTCTTCGAACGACCTTTAAATGGCGTCGAGTCTTAAGTGCCCCCGTCAAGTCAAGGGAAATTGTTAGTAGTTGCACTTGAGGTAAGCCTCTGTGCTGTCGCCCCTCCCAAGTGGGAGGGGTAAGTCTGGTTAGGGATCTTGACACCGGTTATGACCTTGCCGTTGGCCCTTAAACGTTAGGATGTACAATTTCAGTGTTATAGAGAATGTTTTGTAGGATGCTAGTTCGGCTAGGAGAACCTCTGTATTAGAGAATATGTTAAGGTTAGCCAAACATCGCAATGTGATAATGAAATTGTACATAACATGAAACGTTTAATGTTTAATTTTTTGTTTTAATAAATACGGCCGCGGGAGGGTCACTCCCTCCCACATCCAAAAACTTTCAAGAACTGTTTCCGGTTTCCCTCCTTTTGGGATCGTGTTGAGAGGGGGTGGCGGGTATCTCAGCCATATAAGTACTATAAGAATGTATATGTTGCAGAAGAGGAAGTAAGTGAAGAAGAGGACAGCGATTTGTGTGCTGGACAAATTGAGAAAGTAGAGGCCTCTAAAAGTGAAGAAATATATGAACATTATAGTGTTCATCCTTTGCATTCCAAGGAAGTCATGGGGAATGCTATTGAGGTGTTTCAGATGAAACAAGCCAAAGGGAGTCCCATTAGTGTTTGGGAGGAAAGTTTGGAAGTTCGGTGTTTCCCACAGCTATTTCCCACAGGTCGAGGAGGACGATATGATGAGCGACCTGTTCAAATTCCTGCTTCAGAATACCGGACTTTACGATTGTATGCAGAAGATGCTAGGTTTCGACAATGCATTCCCTATTTGTTTCATCTCCTGTTTGAAAGCGATCTGTCTGGACTGTCATATGCAGTGAACCACATCTTAAAAAGTGGTATACAGATGCGAAATATCTCGGCAAGGGACTTTATGCATAAAGTCAATGTCCAAGACAGTATTTTGGATTCTCACTTAATTAATCTCATGGCGTGTCAGCGTGGTACTAATGAGTACTGGTACCGTCATCATGGTGATTTAAAATGTATGCTGAGGAACCTAGGAACTCCGACATGGTTCCTCACTCTGAGCTGTGCCGAGTATGGCTGGGAAGACTTACTTGAATTTCTACGAGAGGCAAATGGAAATATTGAAAACATTGAATTCAAGACACCTGGAGAACTGTGTTCTTTGGATCCTGTGAATGTATGCAGGTACTTCAATCATAGATTTGAAGCTATGATGTCTTTCATCACAAATAAGAAGAATCCACCTCTTGGAGAGGTGTTGGATTTCTTCTGGAGAAAGGAGTACCAAGCAAGAGGTGCTCCTCATATACATATGTTGTTGTGGATCAAGGATGCACCTAAATTTGGAACAGATCCGGATGACTTAGTGATGAATTTCATAGAACAGTATTCTACGTGTGCTGTTCCAAACGCAACGGAGAAGAAAAGCCTAAGAGAACAAGTTCTACGTTTCCAAAGCCATCGTTGTGGAAAGTACTGTCGTCGTAAATTCAGAAACAAGGACAAGTTCTACACCAAATGTTGTTTCAACTTTCCACGACCGGTGATTTCTAAAGGAAAAGTGAACAGTTTGATGTCTTCACTGCGACATAATGTGACAAGGAAATCACCCAAAAATACATACAATTTGAAAAGGAACGAAGAGTCCAAGTACATCAACGACTACAACCCAGTGATTTTGTCCATGTGGAATGCTAACATGGATATACAGTTTGTGGGTGACAACTGTATGGCTGTGGCTCGGTATGTGACATCTTACATCACCAAAAAAGAAAAGACAGAACTGAAGGATATGTGGGAGGACATTTCCCATGAAAAGAGCCTCAGCAAGAAGTTGTACAGTTTCAGTCTGAAGATGTTGTCGCATCGAGAAATCGGAGCTTACGAATGTTCAGATCGATTGTCTTCAGCAAGTCTCTATGCCAAATCCAGGAGTATTGTTTGGGCGAGTCTTGGTCTTGCTGCAACGCGAAATCGGGTTCTAAAACCTGTCCGGGAAATTGAATATTTGGCAGAAAAGGAACCAAACAGTACCGACATTTTGAAGACCAATATGTTGGATACATATTATCCAAATCGAAGCAGTCACCTTGAGAATGTTTGTCTATATGAGGTTCTACAAAATTATATATTCAAGAGGAACATCAAAGAAGATATTGAGAAAGGAGTGTATGCTGTAATTGGAAGTGAGGGATGTCTGGTCAAGCAAAGAAAATGCCAATTAGTAAACCATCGAAAATTGAGTGGCAAATCTCCAGAAAAAAAGGAGTTTTTCTATTTAGCAATTTTGCAACTTTTCAAGCCTTGGCGTGCAGAAGAGGAACTGCTTGGAGATTTCCTCTGTTATGAAGACTCTTTCACTGCTGCTAAGGAGACCATAGAATGTCCTGCTTTTCCCAAATATCAAGAAATGCTAACTTTGGAAATTGAGCAGGAAGCAACGATTGCAGCCGAGATTGCCAGAGACAGTTCTCAGGACAGTCAGAGTTCTGTTTCATTGAGTCAAGATCCACTTGGAGGACCTATTATCGAAAATGAAGCTGCCACTGCTATGAATGAAGTGGAAAGAGCCATGGCACATGCTCATGAGGATTCAGTTAACTTAGAAGACTTGGAAAAACAACTCAACGTTGAGCAGAGGAAAATATATGATGAAGTTACCAAGCAAATTGAGCATGGATTAAGTCATGAGAAGAAAGAGTGCTCATGTACATCGTTGAAGCCTGTCCGACTGTATGTGAGTGGAGAAGCGGGAACTGGAAAAAGTTTCCTCATTAAAGCAATTTCATGCTATCTGCAGGAAAGGACTGAGTCATCGCTGTCTTGTGTTGTCACCGCTCCTACTGGACTTGCAGCACATAACATTAAAGGTATTACTTTGCATCGTCTACTGATGCTGCCGGTGGAGCATGACAACAAATTACAATACCACAAGTTATCTGGGGATACTTGCTGTGAAGTTTCAAGAGTCTTGAGAAAAATAAAACTACTTATCATTGACGAAGTAAGCATGGTTTCCAATGTCATGCTTGCCTTTGTGCATTTGAGAATGCAAGAAGTACTTAAAACTGAATATGATGTGTTATTTGGTGGCAAACACATCATTGTTTTCGGAGATCTTCTGCAGCTGACACCAGTAAAAGGACAACCTGTGTTCAAAATACTCACGCATGAAGATACCAGGAAGTGCCTAGGGAGCATTGGCAACGTCAATATATGGTTAAACTTCAATTATGCTGAACTGCATGAAAATATGCGTCAGGCAAAAGATGAAGATTACAAGAATATTCTACAAGATATTAGAATTGGAAAAGTGACCGAGTATGGAAAAGAAGCTTTAAATGCACGATTACTTTCAAATTTATATCCCGAACAAGAGATTGTGGCTGAGAATATTTTTCAGAAAATTACTGAGAAGAAATCCGGAATATGGTTGATGCCAACTCTTGCAGAATGTGCCATCTTCAACAACAAAATGTTGAATTTAGAAAAGCAAGAGATTGTGAAACTTGAAGCTATTGACAAAATAGAGCATATGGGATCAACAATTATTTTGTCTGAGAATTTGAAATCAAAATTGGATTCATTAGAGAAGACTATATCTAAAACAGCTGGTTTTGAAAAGACTTTGAATGTGTGTTTAAATTGCCGAATCATTTTGAGAAGGAATTTACATGTTGAAAGAGGTCTGGTAAATGGATCAATGGGTAATGTTGTTGATTTTGAGAAGTACAGAAATAGAGATGGAATAGAATTTTTAAAAATTAAATTTGATGGCATTGAGGAAGTACAGCTAATTGGTCGTTGTTCTGCTAGGTTTTTGCTTGTTAAAGACTTATATGTTCGCCGTAAACAGTTTCCTGTTTGCTTGGCATATGCGGTAACAATCCATAAATCGCAAGGTTTAAGTGTAGATAGTGCATTGGTGAATATTGGCAGTTCTGTGTTCAAGGAGGGTATGGCATATGTGTCATTGTCACGAGTTAGAACTTTTTCAGGATTGTACTTGATTGGCTGTGATGTCACAAACATTTGTGCGGATCTAGATTGTGTTAAGGAATACAATAGGTTAAGAAGAGAGTATGCGCCACATTTGCCTCAATATCCTTTGTTTGAGAAACGTGTGGTAGGCCGGAAACGTAGAAATATCAGTAATAGTAGGGAGGTTGTTGCAAAAAGACTAAAAGTCAATGAACCGAAAATTGTTAGCAGAAAGAAAGTGGATTCTGTTGAAGATGTTGTCGGTTTTCAATTTGAAAACAGTTCTGGTGTCAACTGCTATGCAAATGTAGTGGTTAATGTTCTCTTTTCACTAGAGAGTTTAAAAGAACAGATTCTGTTGAATCCAGAACAAATTTTATGCTGTTTGTTGAATTCTGTTTTCGAGAAATGTAGCACTGATCGAACAAAAGTAGAAAGTGTGTCTGAAGTTCGTTATCTGTTAGATGAATGTTCAGGTCAAACAGACTTTTCTGAAAATAATCAGCAAGATTGTCAGGAGTTTTTAATGTATATGCTTGATGTATTGCAAGATGAGGGTGTAGATGTAGATCACCTGTTTGGGCTTTCTTATCAATGGCAGCATGACTGCGAGAATTGTAGGGTATCAAGTACTACTAGTGTAGACTCAGAAAGATTTATATATTTAACTTTGCCAGACAGTAAATCAGTCTCCTTTAATAAGCTAGTAAATGCAGCGGATCACAACATGGAGTGTAGCCAATGTAAATCTGAAATGATGTCAACATTACTTATACGTAGATATGGACAGTATGTCATTTTAATGATCCAACGATGTAGGCCTGATGGATCAAAATTGTCAACTTTAATAAAAAAAATTGTGGCTTCTCAGCTTTCAATATCAGGAAGGACTTTTGTAACTGTAGCAATTATCTATCACGATGGTCCTTCAACAACATCAGGACATTATACAGCTTATTTAAAGTCTCGAAACGGCTGGTCATTCTGCAATGATTCCGTTGTAACTTTCAAAAAAAAATTGCCGTTTGACCTTAAAAATTCTTACCTGGTGTTTTTAAAACCAAAATTTTAATGAAAGAATCTCTGGATTTCCTGTGAAGAATTGCAAAAGGTTCATGAAGTAGAGGGAATGTAAGTCTGCAATGCTGTCTAGATTATTGGTCCAAAACTTTTAATTATAATGTCATTTTAAAAATCCAACTATATAAACCTGATGCAAGTAAGTCTGCTTCATAGTAAGCAGTATCAGTGTCATAGGAAAAGGAGAACATGAGTGACAAAGAAGGGTAAGATATTAGTAGTCCAGGATTGTGAAAATAATCTTAAATGTATTCTTTTTGAAAGTTGCGAAAATAGAAAATGTCGGGATTTGATTGGAAGAATTACAAGAGTTGCGAATCGCGGCAACATGATTTGGCCTAGTGGAAACATGTGATAGAATGAGAGAAGTCTTTTCTTGTATGTAACTTATTTTTCGAATCGATGGAGGTTTTCTTTCAGAAAGTGGCGGGCTGAAAATATTTATAGCACAACAGAGTGGACGCTGTTCATAGGAGATCCTTCGACGTCATTGAAAGTAAGTTAATTTTAAGGAGTTTTGAATTCAGATTTCTTAGGTTGTATGGGTTTTTTAAACACAATCATTTTGATTGTGTTTTTTTTTCCCCGCTGTTACATGATGAATACCTTCAAGTCACTGATTTAAGTGAAATTTGATACATTCTGAGAACAGCAAAAATAAACCATTTAACATGTATAATTAATGTTCTGCTTTTTGTACTTATGATATACATTTAGAAATATGAGGTAGATATGGAGAAACTGAGTCTTGTGTAAGTGTCAATTTTAATGCTAACAGTGCTGTACTTCTGGGTACTGTTTTTTTAAAAAAAAAGGAATAGGCCTCACCTCAAAGAAAGCTCTTGAAAGCACACATCTTATTTGCATCCTGAAACACTCATTTAAAATATTAGACACAATTTTATGATGGCTTTACATCTTTTTTGCGCTGCTATTGCATCACTATTGTGAGACATCAGCAGTGCAAAAGTAGTACCATGTTCCAAAATAGGTCTCAGTTCATCAGCATGAAGATACTGTTTGTTTAAAATATATATCTTTAGGATTGTGTAGGGGACGTAGAGAAGCAGAGGCTTCTGTAAATGTCAAAGTTGTTGCAAAACTGTTTCTTCTTGAACCTTTTCCCTTTTCTTTTCTAATTTTTAAATACATGTTGTAATATTTTTGGAAATGTTTGTTCTCTCTTTTACAGATTGAAAGTATGAAAAAATATTTAAAAAAGGTAACAAGAATTATAAGGTAAATGTTTTCTACTCTTTTTACCCGCAATGCACTGCTGATGATGTCACTGACCATGTCATGAATGATGTAATAAGAGGACATGACTTACTTCATTGGTAGGCCTTCACATGCTTTATCTGCTCTGTATTCTTCAACAAGTGTAAAATTGATCTGTAACCCTGAGTAGGTCTCACCTTAAACAAACCTCAGGAGACATCACACCTTATCGTCATCCTGAATTAATAAATATTTCTATTAAACAGTATCTCTGGTTTACTCCCTATAGCTGTCTTTCTTTTTACATTACTCTCTGTTTACTTCCCTTATACTAACTCTTCTTTTTTTTAAAAAAATATTTTTTTGGTTCGCTTCAAGTTCGCGAACCGGGCAGCGAACTGGAAAGCGAACCAAAAGAAATAGAGCTTGCCAGAGTGCTAAACATTCTAGCAATTTTATTTGAAAGGGGAGGTAGTTCTGAAAAGAACTTTTTTTTTAATGTTTTTGTTGTTTTATTTTTTTTTTGTTTTTCTGAACATTTTTTTTTTTTTTTGTATTTTTGCACAGTTTTATATTTTTTTTGTTTTTGATGGAGGGGAAACAACAAAAAACAGGCATTGAAAAAAGCCCAACAGGAGCAAAAAAAAAATTACTGTTTGAGTGGGTTAGGGCAATTGTGATTCTCGTAAGCAATGTTCATTAAGTTTACGCTCATGTTCCCACATGAAAGCAATGCCCCACAATACAAGCAGGTTAGCTTCATGTGTTTGAAGTTCTTTTGAATATTTGGCACGGTTTCCTGTGCCTCTCCTCCAGTCAGAGAGATATGCAAGGTTGACCTGGCCACAGGAGTTGTTGAGGGATTATCCTGCAGGTCACGCAACTCTGCACGGCTGTAGTTGAGAGGATGCCACCTGGTCATATGGCGATGCATGGTATAGTTTCCCATGCTATATTTTTTTTCAGTGCCTCTTGATAGCCTTTTTTTACAGATAAGACAGGTGGCATATTTTGCGTTGACTTTCTTCTCCCCTCGAGGGATTGAAAAAAACTGCCACATAAAACTAGTTTTCCGACGGAAAACACGGGGCAACTCCTGTATGAACTCTTGTTCTTCTCTCTCCTCTTCTTCAAGTTCATCCTCTTCCTCCTCCTCTGTGTTCGCAATGAACCGAGATGATGGTCCTCTCTTCTCATGAGGAGGTGAAGGTGGTGGTGGGGGTGCACCAGCTGAAGCAAGTACAGAAGCCATTGCTCAATTATAGTTAATTGGTCTTTCTCTCACCAAGATGAAAGTCAGAGTGAGGAAAGAAGGAGGGGTTTTCATCATTTGGAAAAAGCAAAAGTTCTGAACCAATGAAAAGTGTTATTTTTAGGTCACATGACCTAGTCATACATCATTTGGAAACCAAAAGTGAAATGAACCAATGAAAAGTTTCATAAACAAGTCACATGACCTGTTCCGCTTACGTTACGCGGTGCGCGCCGCGTCCCGCATCGTTTCCGGTTCGCGGTCCGGAGCACTTTCTGGAGCGCTAACGCGGCGCGTCATAAGACGCATTACGCGTCAACGTGATACATCGCGCTTCCGCGACGCGTCACAGTTCCGCTAACGAAACGTTTACCGGTTCGCGTACTAGATCGCGGCATCAAGATGAGCTAACGGAAAGCTTCCCGGTTCGCTTACCGAAAACGAAGAAAAAAAAATATTTTAAAAAAAATTATCAATAAACATCTAAAATATATTTTGGGTTTTAAAGAAGAATACATTTTACAGCTACAGATGTTAGCTTTTAAAAAACCAATGAAATTCACAGAAAAAACCATAGGTTATAGACCATATATAGTTAGGAATTTGCATTTACAAAACCTTGAAAATTCAATGAAAAAACCATTGGTTATAGAACATATATAGTTAGGAATTTGCATTTACAAAACCTTATTTTACTCGCATAAAACCATTGAAATTCCATATATATCATCATTCATGACATGGTTAGTGACATCACTGATGACATCACTGATGACATCTCAAATGACATCAATTCTCTTACACTTGTACATGGTACTGAGCTTGTTGAAAGTTTACTTTAATTACCTATATGTGTAATATGTAGACAACTGCAAACAGCACAAAACAAAACAACTTGTGGATAACCACAATATTAAATTCCATAATTGAATTTCACAGAAGTTCTTCAATCAAGGCGAACCCAGCTTGACTAACAACACACACTGAAGTGAATGTTCTTTAGCTGTCACCATAAAGATGCACTTAAGAACTGAATCAATCTTTCATTCATGAAAATTATAGAGGGCAACAGCTGTACACAAGGCTCAATATGAAAGGGAACCAATACAGAACCCAATCACTGGCTGAGTTTTTCAAACTGTCATTCTTTGTCAATTATCAGCAGAAACTGGGATAGCAGATTCCACTCTTTGGTGCCCAGATAAGTAAGAGATTGCTGGCATTTTAGGAGAAAGCCATTCTCCAATGTCATAGGACAACCTCCCTGATAGTGACAAAGCCTCTTAGAAAGATACAAGGGGACAGTCTTATGGAAAGAGCGAAAAGCGATGAGAAGGGCTTTAAAGATATTATGCTTTATGATTGGCAACCAATGAATTTCTTCCACGTGTAAACTAACAAATTCACATCTGGGTAGCCCAAGTTTCAGCATGGCTGTTGTAGTTTGAAATATTTGCCGACTGTTGAGAATGTAAGAAGGCAAACACATGTTGAGAGCACTTGATAGTCCTGTGTAGATGTAATGGATGCATGAACAATAGTTTTGCATGCATTGATAAGAACAAATTCTAATATCTTGTTTAGGAGTCGGATCAAAGATAAACACACGCTGCCACAGGTGAAATCTGGGGTTTAAAAGAAAGCCTAACATCAAATTTAACCCCAAGATTTCTTGCAACCGAGAGCCCCAACTCACCCGGCCACCAATCATTTGACCAATTATTGGTGGTGTGCCCAAACAGAAGATTCTCCATCTTAGAAGAGTTTCATTTCAAGTCAATACTGTTCATCCACTTTACCACCTCCCGAAGACATTCCTTAAAAATAGACTGATCGACTGTCACCATTTTCCCAAATGAGAAAATAAGCTGAATAGGAAATTACCTGACTGCCAAAACATTCAATCATGGGAATCAGAGCTAGGGAATACATAGAACAATGTCGGTCTCAATGAAGAGCCTTGGGGAACCCCATATTTGATAAATTTAGAATCATAAGAAAAAGGCTCTAAAATCAGCAGCCGCCAGTGCAGGTAAGTGCTGTGGTGTGGTGGGGTGGGGAGGGGGGTATGTCGATGGAATAGGATTTATTTATTTATTTAATTTTCCCTATTATATCGTCTGTCAACATCTGACCCACCACGCTTACATGCGCTGGCCGCTGCTGTCTAAAATGATAGATTGTCCCCTTTCCTATAGAAAAAACTGAATCCATCAAAGAGCAGGTTTACTAACCCCTAGGTCCACAAGTATAGACAGCAGCAGCTGATGTGAGATCGTGTCAAAAGCTGTTGATAAATCCCACTATGTTGGTGAATGTTTCTTTACTTTTGTACGAACTGTGTAAATAATATCATCTTGTAGATTATTGTGCACAATTTGTGTAGATAATATTATCTTGTAGATAGAATCAGCAAGGCCAAAAAAATCAATTTCACTTTTGATGCCTTTTCTACCCCTGAGACCAGGGATCCAAAGGCAGTGTCAGGGGTATCAAAGTGCCAGTCAGGGTATAACAACCACTGCCCTCGGCTATACCTAAGTGATGGCCAATAAAGATGGGAGAGAGATTTTTTTAATTGTAACTAACTTTACTGATTCTTAAGCTATGTCCCCCCCCTCTGGAATCCAGTCAATCCCTATGCTCTCGACTGAGTGACTTTTTTGAAGAAAAAATCAGCAGAATCCAGGCTAATTTGTCTGGGTAGAACAATACTCTAGTAAGACCAGAGCTAGAAGAACCAGTGGAGCAATTACAGCATCCCTCACTGGCTACTTTCTTGGTGCCATCAGTAGATGATGTAACAGCCTCTTTCCTCGACTGCAGGTCAGGGTCCCCATTGGATCCGACTCCCCCACATATTAAATTCAATTTCGGACATTATTGCTCCAGTGTATCAGAAGTTATTTGCTAGCTCCCTCGACACAGGCGTAATATCTGATGACTGGAAAAGAGCTAGGGGGATTCCGCTCATAAAAAGGCCAATGCTGATCCTGAATGCTTACCAAACTGCAGACCAGTTTTATTGCCGCCCGTAGCATCAAACGTCCTGGAGAAATCAGTAAACCAGCAACTCACCACTGTTTGATATTTCCCAGGCAACATAACTTACTCCACGGCTCACAATCAGGGTTCAGAACTGGCCAAAGCACAGAGACCACATTATTAGAGGTCTCAGAGTCCATTTAAGTTCAATCTGGACTCAGGCCTCAATGTGGCTCTGGTGCTGTTGGACCTGTCAGCAACTTTTGATACAGTGGATCATAAAATCCTGCTGCACGGGTTAAAACATCAGGGAGTAGCGGGCTTTGCGCTGAGCTGGTTGGGCAACCCTGAGTCTTATCATTTGGACGGGACCCACTTCCCACCTGGGTTGAGGCCTGGCCTGAAAATTTTCCCCCAACGCTCCCTCCAACTGTGGTAGCAAGAACTATGGCTGTGTTGTTCGATACCCTGCTCACATTTGGAGCACATGTGTCAGCAGTGGTGAAATCCTGTTTTTGGAATTTCTGCATGTTGAGGGAGTTTCTTTATTTGCTTCCTCTTGCATAGTACTGAAAAGAAACTGCATCTGCTGTATGTGTTCATCCTGATTTTTTCATGCTTCAACAGGGGATTCATTTACCATTGGTTCACTGAAGACTCTGTACTATGCACCTCAAAATGGACACCACTGGGCTTATTTATGAGAGCCCAGCATCACTTTTGCACCACGTAAATTGGTACATGGTTGGCTCAGGTCTCTCATAAAGATTTATGAACCCATGTGCAGCCACCTTGCATGATTTTGAGTGGACTCATAAATTATGAGTAAAGGGACACAGTATGAATCACTGTGTTGCCTTATTCTGTGGTGTGCGGCATTACATGGGCATTGAGGTGGGTTTTCCCAGGCAACACCAATGGAATTTGATGCAACCCCAGATTTACAAAAACTTGCAAGCCTAGGGAAGCGTCAAATCCATAAATCTACAGCGGTGAGGAGTAACAAGGAGAAATAACTTAATTTCTGCTTGTTTTTTTCCACAGTTGTGGTAAAGACCTGCATGGTAAAGACCTGTGTGATTACGATGCATGCGTTGTATATATCATGTTTTAAAGGCATTTCAGGCTTATATGAACTGGAGTCCTGAAAGCAGCTTCTGTTATATGGAGTAATCCATTTATGGGTTCTTTCAAAGTAGTTATATGATCACCAAATCCCAAAATATTTGTGTCAAGTTCACATTCTCCTCTTCTGCCAGCTGGTCTGTACACATTTTGGTCTTATGAAATTCACTACGAAGGGGTATATTATCAAGAACGTGTGATAATCATCACAAAAGTAACTTAAAGCAACCTACAACATCGCAGTCCATCATGAGAATTTTACACCATGTAAACCAAGTATTCACAGCAAAGCGGTACCATGAGATAGTCACCTGACAACGCTTCAAATGGCAGCGTTATTATCAATGCCAGGCCGCAAAAATGCAAAACACGAATGCATAAAATGCTGCGATGAAGCCAAGCGCGATACTAAAAGCTGCAAAAAACAGCGGTTCAAGCTGCAGTCTTGTCTAAAGATCCTATTGAAATTAACATAGGAAATTAATTTTTTTGACCCCTCTTTGTCTTGGCCCCCGCTTCACAGATCACCCCGTAACTTTTCAAAGAGAACAAGATTTACCAGGGCACTTTTTTTTTTAAACGTTTGTGAAGATTCGTCAAAGTTCAAGTAAATATAACTTCTGCATTTCAATGGTTTTGTATGAGTGAAATGTGAGCCTAACTATAATGGCCCTGAAACCTTTGTTCATTTCAGTGATTTGCTAAGGTTTTTTTTAATATTATTTCCTAACTATAACATCCCTGTAACGTTTGTTTTTTTCTGTGAATTTCTAAGATTTTTTAAAGAATTTTTACATTTTATTTCCTAACTAGAACCTGTAACCTTTGAGACTGGGTATGTGAGTGGCTTTATAGATCAGTGAGTGGATGTGTGAGCAGCTATGTGGGTCTGTGAGAAGGTGCCTTAGTGTCTGAGTGGGTCTGTAATTAGTTGTATGAGTCTCTGAGGGGGTCTGGTAGTGGGTGCATTAGTGTCTGAGTGAGACTGTGAGTGGGTGTGAGGATATCTGAGTATGTTTGTGATTGGGAGAGTGTCTGAGTGGGTCTGTGAGGGGCTGCATGAGTATTTGAATACATCTTTCAGTGTGTGTGTGTGTTACTGGGTGCCTGAATGTGTGAGTGGGACTGTGAGTGGATGTGTGGGTGTCTGACTGGGTCAGTAAGTGGGTAAATGGGTATCAGAGTAGGACTGTGAATGGATGCGTGAGTCTCTCAGTGGGTCTCTGACTGTGTGCATAAGTGTCTGTTTGCGTCTGTGATTGGGTGCGTGAGTGTTTCAATGGGTCTGTCACTGGGTGCATTAGTATCTGAGTATGTCTGTCAGTGGGTGCATAAGTGTCTGACTGGGTATCTAAGTTGGCTCATCAGTGTCTGAGTAGGTTTGTGAGTGAGTACATGAGTGTGTGAGAGGGCAGTGAGTGGATGCATGAGTCTCTGGGTCTGTCTATAAGTGGGTGCAAGAGTGTCTGAGTGGGTTTGTGAGTGGCTCCATTAGTGGAGTGTAGTAGTAGCTTTCAGAGGGGGTGCATGAGTAACTCAGTGGGTCTGTGAGTAAGTGCAAAGTGTCTGAGTGGGTATGTGAATGGGTGCATGAGCGCCTGAGTGAATCTGTGAGTGGGTGCAAGAGTTTCGCAGTGGGTCTGTGAATGGGTGCCTGAGTCACTGAGTGAGTCTATGATTGGGTTCATGAGTACCTCAGTGGGTGTGGGAGTGAGTACATGAGTCTTTGCGTGGCTCTTTGAGTGGGTACATGAGTACCGCAGTAGGTCTGCCAGTAGGTGCATGAGTCTCAAAGTGGGTATGTGAGTGGGTGTATGAGTGTCTCAGTGGGTCGATGCGTGGGTGCAGGAATGAGTCAGTGGGTCTGTGGGTCTATAACTGGGTCTGTGAGTGGGCGCATTAGTGTCTGACGGAGTCTCTGAGTGGGTGCTTCAGTGTCAGAGTAGGTCAGTGAGAGAATGCATGGGTGTCTGACAAGCTCTGGGAGGGGGTGTATGCCTGAGTGGCTTTGTGAGTGGGTACATGAGTATCACACTGGGTCTGTGAATGGGGCATGAGTTACTGAGTGAGTCTGTGGATGGGTGCATCAGTACCTCAGTGGGTGTGTGAGTAAGTGCAGAACTGTCTCAGTGGGTCTGTGATTAGGTGTGTGATTGTCTGGGTGAGTGAGTGTGTTTATGTGAGTTGGTGCATGATTGTTTCAGTGAGGCTGTATTTGACTGCAAAAGAGTCTCTGTGAGTGTGCTATTTCTACTTTTATATTCGCGAATTCGTCATTACGTTACCCTGGTGGTCCACGATGAGCCTCATGATGAATGTGCTGATATCACATGTTGGATGGAAATAACTCTTCTTTAACATTTTCTGTCCACATTGTGCCCCAGAAAGACCCCTATCTCACGTATGGGGACAGGGTACATCCAAACTGAATCCTTATACCAGTTTTTTTCATTTCTGTTTAGCCCTGGAAACTGCCCATAAATTAAAATGGAGGCTGCAACTTTTTGCTCAGATTGCTGCCAGCCAATCATGGCTTTCTTATTTGTGCGTACATTCATGAATTGTCAAAAATGAGTTGCAAATTAGTCTCATCTCTAGAAATATAAATTTGCATTTCCTTTAACATCTCTAAAACTACAGAATGGATTTGCAGCAAATAACAAAATAAAGCATGCTTTCTGGACCAAAAGTTACCTTTTTGCCAAATTAGGTATAATTCCGTCCAGCGGTTCAGACTGTAGGTGTGTCTAAAATCTCTATGGAAATTATCATGGGAAAATCATTTTTGTACCCTCCTTTTTTCAGCCCCCACTTCACTGATCACCCTGAAACTTTTCACATACATTACTGGTGCACCTTGGGATGTATAGGACTGTTACAGAGTCACATGACAGTATGTATTTAGACACCTGTATTCCATGATTGCAAGGCTGTTAGGCCTTGTTTACAGGTGACTTAGTCACCTGTAAACAAGGCCTAACAGCTGAAACACGTCAAGATATGAATATGCAGCCTCTTTCAAGAATAAATGCTCTGTTTAAACTGGAATTGGACTTCTGCATTCTTTTCTGCATTGTAATTCTATAACGGAATTATCCATTCCTGCCAGCAGAAGCCACCCTGCAGGGTTGAGGGCCCCTGTGAATGGAGTTTTTAGCAGTGACATTTACTCGGGGCATGACACGCTTGCCTGTGTACCAGACAAAAGTGGATCTAGCCTGGGATTTCTGGATGCAAAGGTGAGAAAGGTAGAAGAGAGAGGCGTGTACCTTACCTCTCTTTGACATTTCCGGACTCCTTGCGTGTAAAATACACTTTTTATGGGAGAGGTGTGGTATAGCCTGAAAGAACGGCTGACTCCGGAGCTCAGGCTCACGGTTGGTTGTGTGAGTAATAGCTCATTTAATCTCCCCGACAGCTTGCTGCACCTTGAAACCTTAAAGGGTGATATGTTTTTGCTTTACGTAATATTACATAAAATGTTGCAGCAACAAAGAGGATCTAGTGCTCGCCTTCGGGTCAAAGGTCAGATTACAGAGCCCATCCCTGTCGCTAGGGGCACGAGGCCGGGGTGCCCACTCTCACCCATGCTCTTCGCTGTAGCTATGGAGTCCCTCGCTGCCAGGCTCCAGCAGCATCACATTCAGAGAGGTCTCAGCTTTGCAGCTCGAGCCCTGGTTGTTTCCATGTACGTGGACGACGTCACACTCTATGTCTGCAAGCCCCAAGAAAATCTCGGCCTCATAGTCCATGAGGTGGTGCACTTCGGGGGCTTATCTGGCATCCAGGTCAACTGGAGTAAGTCCATTCTTTTTCCACTGACGGACACCACTGTGCCCTTCACTCCGGATTATCTGGTCGTATGGGCGTTTGGGCCCACTAGATGCCTGGGCATCTGGCTCAGCAGGGATGTGGATGAACTTTGGAGGGCGATTTTTGGCCGGGCAGTTGACTGGCTGGAGTCTAAGATCCACCTCTGGCGGCGAATGCCCTTGTCCCTGGTGGGGCGCCAAGATGATGGTGCTCCTGAAGTCTGTACCTGTTCTTGAACATCCCCATCCCCCTCACGGCTCATTTCTTTTGCAAACTTTGCTGCCTTATAATCTCTCTTGTCTGGGTCGGACGTCAGCCTAGAATTGCATATAACATTCTCACACTTCCTTTATTGTGTGGTGGACTGGGTGCCCCAGATTTCAGATTATACGCCCTCAGTGCCCAAGCCAGCTTCCTTCATTTCGGGCTGCACCCGATGCCTTTTCAGCTTCATGTGGCAGTGGAGGCTGATTTTGCGGATCCCTGCCACTCCTGACCGCTATCTTTGCCCCCACGAGACCTCCGCGCGGAAAGATCGACATGGTGGAGACCTTACGCTGGGCCTGGGATGACCTCCGAAGATACTCTGGCTGTAGCATGCTCTCCTCCAATGCCATGCTCATCGCACACAATCTGGCATTCCCCACTTTGCTGAATGCCGGGATGGTTAAACTTGCGACGCACTTCGGGCTGTCCACATTGTCGGACCTTTACCCTGACAGTGGCTTCTATTCCCTTCCAGCTGAGTCCGGCCCATGGACACCCTGCTGTATTACCAACTTAGAGCGTCTTGCAGGCCGATGCACCCCACGTTTCTTCAGCCCCCTCATTCGTTGGGTGCCCTCAACTTCGCATACACATCCGCCTCCTCCGCAAGATGGTCACCAGACTTTATGCCCTCACATTGGCAGCATTTGCGCTTTCAGCTGACCGCACCCGCGCTGCCTGGATTGAGGACCTAGGCACCGACCTCTCCCAGGAGGTCTGGTTGTACTGTTTGTCCCCTAACTACTGCCTGCGCCTCATACATTTTAAATACCTGCATAGACTGTATCACTCCCCTGCTCATCTGCATAAAATGGGCCTCAGCCTCAGTGATTGATGTCTCCGATGCTCTGGCACTGCTGCCGACTTCTCCCATCTCGCCTGGCTGTGTCATAGGCTCTCTGCATATTGGCGCGCAGTGTGCACTGACATCACTGAGATCATCTCCTCGCCTGTCATGCCAGACCCATTGATTTGCCTCGTAGGCTTTGTGATGCATTGTCCAGATGTCTCCCACCAGCTAACCGCTATGCTGCTCGTTCTTGCACAGCGTAGGGTCGCCATGCATTGGAGAAGGAGGCCCGCGCCAGGGTCAGCGCTTGGCTGGGGGATGCTGCTTGCTGTCAGACATTTCTATCTTAATTCTGGGATCTCATGCCAGCAACTGGCCACCCGATTGACATTTGGGGTCCCCTTGTTCCCTACCTCCAGCACCTGAGAGCTTTGTCCTCCGCGGCCTCTCCTGCACCCCCTGCAAGCACCTTTCCCGCGGCGACCGCTGGTGATTGCTCATAGTGTGCAGCTCCCGTATTCATGCACCCCGCTGGTTTCCTGGCTATCTCTTTCACCTGCACCTGCCCTCCCCAGGGTGCTCCTCTATGTCCCTCTTGCTCCGACTCCTGTCGCTCCCCTCCAGGTACTGCTATTGGCTGATTAAGTACAATTGTTCTTATGATCCATGTATCAGATGTGGTTTTTCCTCTTTTAACGCGGATCTCCTGCCTTCATACTTTGTAACTTGATGTGCAAGTTTCTCAATAAAGGTTTTTGAATATTTTTAACCAGATTTCTGCTTGTGGATCTTGGTGCACTGCGATTCATGAGCAGGAATACACTAGGCCCCACTTGGTAAACCAAAAGAGGGGGTAGGCCCACATGGTAATGGGCCAGCCCCCCTTCCGGGGGAAATACAAAAAATATATGTTTTGTGCATTTTGTCCCCTGCACTAGGGGAGTATAACAATTGATTTTTTTATTTAAAAATGACTGAAATTGTCAGGAGGTCCGCCCTCGTACATATGAGCTGACCCCCTTTGGAGGCAATTTTTCTTTTATACATGTTGGCTTTCCCTGGGGGTCGCGATTGCCCACCAGGGAAATCAAACATGTATTACAAAATTATCTAGATAAATGTATCTCTCTCTCTCTTTATATATATATATATATATATATATATATATATATATATATATATATATATATATATATCAGGTGAATTTGCTGATAACTACTTTCAGCCAACAACAGCCTCAAATTAAATCCATCATCAATAAACATTGGTCCATTTTAAAAACAGACGGTGTACTATGCTCGAGAGTCCCTGACAGACCTATTGTTACTTTCAGAAGAGCCTATAGCATGCACAGCAAATTGGTTAAATCCAGCCCTGAGCTAGGCAGTGGCAGTGCCTGGCTCAACAGGAGAGGCTTTTTCAAATGCACCTCATGCCGTGCATGCAAATTTGGACAAAACACCACACATTATGAGACTCCTTTTACCAGCACCAAAACAGCAATCAGAGGACATTTCAACTGCCGCACGGAGTTTGCTGTATACGACCTGTGGTCTGTGCTATGTTGGAAGCACGAGATCGCAGGTGCATGTCAGGATACTGCAGCATCTCCGGGCAGTTGTAAACAATGATTCGGCCTACCCTGTGGCACGGCATTTTCACTTAAAGCACAACAGGGATCTGTCGTGCTTGAGTTATTATGTCATCGATGCAGTGCCCCCACTGAGAAGGGGTGGGGACAGGGACAAAATGCTGAGAAAGCTGGAAACAAAATATATTATCGAGCTAGACAGCAAACAGCCCCATGGTCTTAATGCGACAGAAGATCTGCATAATTTTTTATAAAGGCCCCTAAACTGTCAGCATTGGTCCAAGGTGAATTCATGAGAATATCGCAAAACCTGGAAACTCTATGTGCACTTTTTTTTATCAAGATCGTTAACTAGAGTCAACGATGAAAAAAACCCATAGAGCTACACACATGTACATATCAAGGGCATATTATGAAATTAATGCACCTTAATCATAGCTATACATGAATTACATATGTGTATATAAAAATTCCTATTTGCTCTCTTTTTTAAATATCTTGTATAGTTCAAAAAAATATTCTTTATATATCAGTTTCCTCTTTTTCTTAGTGTTTTCAATTGCTTTCCACTCACTAAAAATGCACATATACAGATTCGCACTTTTATTTTAATTTTTGAATACAAAATCGAATGTAAATAGGTCTTAATATTTATGATGTATGAAATTTAATATTTTAAATTTTGAGCAAGTATATAGGAAATAAGCTTGTGGGTAAACAAGGGGTTGCTTTCCTCCCAAAAAAAAATTTCACATGACTTAAGTGATTGTGGGAGGGCAGGTCGGATATACAGACGCGGAGGCTGAATATATTGTCGAACAGCACTTTTATTATCAGGGATCAAAGTCTTAGGTTTCACAATGGGTTCTGATGTTCCTCCCGCAGCAACTGTCTCTTCACTTTTGAAAGGGTTGGCCGTGGTACTCAGAGTTATTTTTCCCTCTTCTGCCTGATGATGTATTTCCTGGGGCGATGAGGGCTCCGTGGCGTTGGTTTACCCGGAGGTACCGAGAGGAAAAGAGAAAAGGTGCCTGTTATGGCTGTCTTTTTGCTAGCTCTTTGGAGAAGGAGAATGATGGAGAGTGACTCCAGCCTATCACCCCCATAGCATAGGGATTAGGCCGATAGACAGGGACCCTGTCATATATATATATAAAGGCATTTGCGTGTTACTTCCCTTAGAGTAAGGCTTATGAATTTAAGTGAGGGGTTAGATATATAAGTATTAGTCATGATTCACTCATTTGCTAACATGCCGATCTGTTTTTCATGGAGCTATGCATATTATGGGCTCCGTAGGCCTTAAACGAGACAGACTCCATTTTGCTTTCTGCCCGGTAGCTCGAGAAGGCTTTCTAGGTCAAGAGTAATGTTTTAGTTTTAAGCTGTTGTTCGCTTGGAGAGAACCGGTTCAGGCTGACCCTTATCGAAGGAATGTATTTTTCTCCACTCCGAAGACACAACTTCAGGCCGGCCGGCTGGGAAAGTGTCCTTGGTACGGGGAGGTACAAGAATTTGGTGGGCGGCAGGTTACTGGCCGTGAATTTCCATGAAGGAACGGGCTTTGATATTAGCGAAGGTGTTAGTCTTTTTGTCAGTTAGTTCGTAGGCGGCATCTAGCCGTTAGCATCTCTGCCATTATTCATTTTCATGGTGGACAAGTCGCCATCTTTGAAGTCGGAGAAAGATTTAAGACCGAAACTCTCTGAGATAGACTGAACGAGAAGTGGCGCGGAGCGCACTAATACAGAGAGAGAGAGACGGTAGTTAATAAACAGCAAGGTTCCGAGGGCCTGAGAGAGAGCAGACGAGGTTGAGCCTAGCGGTGCAGACGTGTACTTGTGACGGCTGAGGGTGACTGCAAGGCGAGCCAGGACCCAGAGACGAGACAGGAGCCTAGATGACTGCCGAGTCCCGATTTCCCAGTAACCAGGTGATGTCCGACCAATTCCTGTAGTATGTGCACTCTAATCTTTATCTTTTATTCCCTTTGCAAATGTAATGCTGCATAGTAATGTGATTTATGTCTATTGTTAATAAATATCCTAATTCATATAGAATTATCGTGTACCTGGTGCTTATGTTCAATCTTGGTAAACGACATTCCTAGTCGAACGCTATTTAGGTGAACGGATGAGAAATCCCGATCAGGTAAATGGTAATCGAATAAAGAGGGAGTGAGTGGACCTTTGAGGCCAAAAGCAAGAAGTACACTATACAATCTGGACCCATATTCAAAGTTATTATTTTAGGTTTGTCCCAAGTAGATTGCCGAAATATCATCCCAATAATGGTTCATAGGAATGTGGTCGTCGTTGATATGCGGCGTTAATGAGGGCGTCGGGGAGGATACCGACGTGTAAATCCACCAGATTGTGGCTTAAATAAGTGAGAACGTCAGGAAGGACACTGACGCGTAGTTTCGCAGGATCGCGAACAATTGGGAAAAGGGAGCATTGGGTTCTGCAGGCCCGTGTGTAGACACACCGGATTGTGTGTCAGATCTGCCCTAGGGTAGAACGGTCTGGGTCGGGGTGACCGCGAGGCCAACTGATGTGAATAAGATATTGTAGAAAATCTGTATATATATATATTGTTATTCCCCATTCTTAGGTGCAACCTGTATATTTATCTGTATATCTACTCATTGTGAATACGATCTAAGAAGGGAAGGTGAGTACGTTTTGGCTGGGTCACAGGGGCCCCTGGGGGCTGATCCCATCTAAACAGAAAATCCGGCCATTACATCTGGCGTCACGAACTGTTTACGAAGCCTGTGTGCATTGTGTTGTTTTAATCTTGTTGGTTTGCACTCGGCTTGTACGTATAAAATTTTGTTTATAATTGTGTATATATATTTTTTGTGTATCATTATGTTTGCGAAAAAATCATCGTCGGTTTTCAAATTACCGATTCAGATTCCCGGCTGGGAATGTACCCCTTACGAGGCCTTGGCACGTGAGTGGGCTGATTCTACTGGTTTGAGTGAAAATTGGTCTTCATGCTTGGAGCAGGCGGAGCCTGCCGATGTGGTGTCGTGCTTGCAGAAAGCGCCAGTAGTGAAGGGTGATGAGCTTCCTATTTTAGGACGCAGAGGGTGGATTGTTCTTAATGCGTACAGAATGTTGCATGAGAAGTTTGTTCAGCTACAGAAGCAGTTTAAAGATATGGAAGGACAGTGTATTGAATTACAAAATGCACATACTCTGTTGCGTTGTCAAAATAAATTGCTTGCCGACAAACTTGAGACATATCAAACCATTGCTGAAAGAGCTGCAGTCCGTATTGCACGATATAAGTATAAACATCGTCGTGGTCGTGTATCTACACGCAAAGTGCGTATGGTTGTAGCGAAAGCTGGAATGGATTGGAACCCCGATGAGTGGGACGGTAATATCTGGGATTCTCATACTTCTGACTCCTCGGCAGAGGAGGGTGACAAGCGCGAGTCTTCTCGCTCCGGACGTGATTGTAAATCTGCTTCGTGCATTGATTCAACTCCCGATTGTGACCGTGCTCGTTCTTCCCGTGCGGATGACGTAGCTTGCCCTGATTGTTCTGTTAAATCTAAGATGCGGGCTTCCTCGGAAGCTCTTCCCGCAGTTTCTGCTCACCCGATCTTTCGACGGAAATTACAACAAGCCCCTGGTAATCTGGGTGGTATAGCTCTTGACTGTATTGAAGATTTTACTCAACAGGAGATTAGTGACATCCTGCAACGATTTAAACAACGGCCTGGTGAGACCTTGCTTACCTGGATGGTGCGTCTTTATGAGCTTGGCGCTTCCGGTATTATGCTCGATGCTGTTGATTGTTTACGATTTTGCTCTTTGAGTTCTGATTCTACTATTCAGGACCATTTTCGGAATTATAATGGTAATGCCCAGACTTCTTTGCTCCAGCTTGCGTCTGATGGCTGTAATCATAAATATCCAACTGAGTCTGATTGGCCCTCTGATGAAAAGCCGTGGTATACTCTGCGCGATGCGTCACAACGTTTAAAGGAAGAAGTTATGAAAACGTGTATTTTCCTTAGTACTGCTGACAGATTATTGGATGGTCTTTTAACATCTTCTGTGCGTAATCGCATTATACGTACTTCTCCTGTTGCTTACAAGCAGGTCATGATGACATTATTGATTAACCAAACTGGCAATCCTTTGTCTGCTGTGCTCGAGTCTGTTCGTCAGCTTGGTGAGCTGGGTGAATGGTTTAAACCTGAAAGACAATCCCGACCTGAGGGTCGTACTGGTGGGGACTATAAGTTCTCTAGACGTGACATGTTTCTTGCTCTCATCTCTGATGGTGTCAAAAGGGAAGAGATTGATGGCGAACCTAATAATATCCTATGGGATATGTTTCGTAAGCGTGGTTTGGATCGAAAGGAAGGTGCCCGTCGTGTGCGAAAGAATGAGTATGATCGTGGTTCTGATGACAGTGGTGATGAGAGGCGACGTGTGAATTCTGATCGCCGTGATGATCGGCGCCATGAACGTGGTGGTTCCCCCCGTCGTAATGAGGGGAGGGGGAGAGAGGATGATCGTGAGAGGGGAGGAGATGATCGTGGCTCTAGCAGACGTAGAGATGCAAGGAGTTATTCCCCTGACGTACGAAAGAGGGAGGATCGTAACAGACTCTCTGACCGTAACTCACAACTTTTTGAATCTGATACTAATCCGTTTCGTACTGGAGACGGATATGAACAAGGAATTCTGATACCCAAGAAAACTGAGAACATTTATCCTGATCTGTCTTGGTTGACGGAACGCGGGACACATGACTAGGAAATAGGTCAAGCTCCGGTACGCAGGTGGGCCCACAGAGATTACAGACCCTATGTAGATATTGAGATTTTTTGGAAACATCGTAATATCCAAAGGGCCCGAGCGTTAGTTGATACTGGGGCGGAGGCCACTTTAATTCATGGTAAGTCAAGAAAATTTCATGGACAGTCTTTCACAATTACCGGTCTGGGTGGTAAAGAAACGCCCGCAGTTCAAACTGCACTTGAAATTAAAATTGGTAGGATTCCTCGTAGAGAATACTCTGTGTTGGTTGTGCCACTTTTGGAATACATTATTGGAATTGACATTTTGAAAGGTATGACTTTGCATTTGGATGATGGTTACTATCAATTTGGTACTAGACAGTACATTTCGACCAGACCCGTACGGGTTGGCCGTTTACGCATGCCACCTATTAAGATCCCTTTAGCGACGAAAGTGATTTCTCAGAAACAATATCGCATCCCAGGTGGTCATGAAGAAATTACAGCTACAATTCAGGATTTGGTTGACGCGGGAGTCATTACTCCGGTCACATCTGCTTGGAATAATCCTGTTTGGCCCGTGCGCAAAAGTGACAACTCTTGGCGCATGACTGTTGATTATCGAGAATTAAACAAACATACACCTAAATTGACTGTTGCAGTGCCTGACATTGTTACACTGATTGAGAGAATTCAAAAGCATCCAGGTACGTGGTATGCTTCTATTGATATTGCTAATGCATTCTTTTCAATTCCGATTGCCCCCGAATGCCAGGAACAATTCAGTTTTACATGGAATGGACGTCAAATGACGTTCCGGAGTCTTCCTCAAGGTTATGTACATAGTCCTACGATCTGTCACCGGCTGGTGTCGGAACATTTATCTGAAGTACCCACGATTCCACAAGTTCAGATTTGTCATTATATTGACGACATTTTGATTCAAGGTGAAACGCAAGACCAGGTACAGTCTCATTTAGATCAGATCATTGACTGCTTGCGAGCAAAAGGTTGGGAAATTAATCCTGACAAATTGCAAACTCCATCCCAAGCTGTAAAATTTCTAGGAATTAATTGGCATGAGGGTCACAGAGAGGTGATTCCACAGGTTAAACGAAAAATACTTGATTTTGCGGTTCCCAGAAATAGGAAAGAGGCGCAATCCTTTATCGGACTGTTTGGATTTTGGCGTCAGCATATTCCCCATTTGAGTCAGATTTTGGCTCCTTTGTATCGAGTCACTCGTAAAAAGAATGCATTTGCATGGGGCGAACCTCAACAGACTGCTTTTAATTTGGCTAAAGAAGCTATTCAGTATGCTTTGGATTTGTGGCCTGTGAGTGACGGTGATGTGGATTTGAATGTGTCCGTGGAAGGTCTGTATGCCAATTGGAGTTTGTGGCAAAAGCAGGGCAGACAAAAAGTGCCATTAGGTTTTTGGACCAAAAAGTTACCAGAGGCTGGTGAGCGTTACTTACCTTTTGAAAAACAGCTGCTTGCTTGTTACTGGGCTCTGGTGGATACCGAGCAATTGACTTTAGGCCATGTTGTGATTTTGAGGCCTGAAATTCCCATTATGCAGTGGGTTTTGAGTTCACCGAAGTCCCATCGAATTGGACATGCTCAGGAGGCTAGTGTGATTAAATGGAAATGGTACATTCAGGACAGGGCACGTGTGGGTCCGAAAGGTGTGGCGGTTTTACATGAGCGAGTGGCGCAGGCGCCCTCCAATGAGGCTGAAAGTGAGTGTTCGGTTCCCGTAGTGCAGGAGTCTCCCGTGAAGTGGGGTAAATCATTTGATGATCTGTCCGCGGAGGATAGAAAACATGTGTGGTTTACGGATGGTTCTGCGAAGTTCATTGGTGACAAAAGACATTGGAAAGCTGTCTCCTATAACCCGATTACACAGAAATTGTTAAGTACAACTGGAGACGGTAAAAGTAGTCAATATGCTGAACTTTATGCGGTTTACCAAGTTTTGAAACAGGAATTACCAGGTACATGTCACATTTTCACTGATTCTTGGTCCACTGCAAATGGACTAGCTGTGTGGCTGCCGACATGGCATTCGCATAATTGGGAATTGCATTCTAAGGAGTTGTGGGGTAAAGAGTTGTGGCAAGATATTTGGGAATTGCTTCCGCAGAGTACTGTAACAATCTTTCACGTGGATGCTCATACTCCGATCGACTCCCTTGACAAATTTTTCCATAACATTGCAGATGAACAGTCTAAAATTTCTGAGGCAGTGGTTGACATGCAAGATTCTGATTTGGCGGGATTGGCGAAATGGGCCCATCAGAAAGCAGGACATTTTGGAGAGAAAGCCACTAACAGGTGGGCTGCTGATAGAGGAATTCATATTCCCTTTTCTTTAATTAAAGATGCCATTCTACATTGTCCCATTTGCCAGCATTCTAGACAGAAAAAGGTGCCTCAAATTGTTCGAGGCCACTTACATCGAGGTAAATTGCCCGCCCAAATTTGGCAGATTGATTATATTGGTCCGCTCCCTATGAGCAGAAACTGTCAATACATTTGTACAGTGGTTGATACTTATAGTGGCCTTTTGGTCGCTTTCCCTTGCAAGTATGCTACCCAAGTGAATACAATTAAAACCCTGGAGCTAATTATTTTGTATTATGGTGTCCCATTCCAAATTCAATCAGACAATGCATCCCACTTTCGTGGAAGATTGGTGCAGGAATTCTGTATAGAGAATAATATAGACTGGGTGTTTCATATTCCATATTATCCACAAGCTTCAGGATTGATTGAGAGAATGAATGGCTTGTTGAAAGAACAGTTGCGCAAGTTGACTGATGACCGTTACAGCCAGTGGAGAGATGTCCTACTTCAAGCCTTACTGATTTTAAATAATCGTCCTTTGTTACATGCTGAATCTCCTTTGATGCGTTTGTTTCCTCCACATGTTGATGCAAAACCTAATTCTGTTGCGACCACTGTCACATATTGGGAAATTACCCCCGGTGCTTTGGCTCCATGTAGAGCAACCCCAGGCTCCGCAGGCCTCGACCTGTATGCATTAAATGATGCACACTTCCCAGGAAAAGATCGAATCATTGTTGAAACTGGCATTGGTGTCTCTATACCTGCCGGTAGTTTTGGATTAATTGCCCCTAGATCTGGCCTGGCCCTGAAAGGTGTACAAGTACTCGGAGGAGTGATTGACAGTGATTATCAGGGAGAGATTAAGGTTCTCTTGCTTAATAGCAGTGAGACTGATTTACTGATCAAAAAGTCTGACCGTGTGGCTCAGTTACTGATTATGCCTGTCTTCAGTGGTGAGATCAAAAATGGCTCTGCCCCAACGTTGCTAACTGTGCGAGGACAAAAAGGCTTCGGATCGTCTGATCTTCCTGGAGCTAAAATATGGGTGCAATCGCCTAAAAATATTCCTGAACAGGCTGATATTATTGCGACCGGTCATGACAACACCGTTTTGGTGATGAAGCCAGGGAAAGATGGCTGGGAAGCTGTCCCAGCTGATAAATGTTACTTACGAGAATGATTAAGGCCTGTGTTTGTATTCTTTCAGATCATTCTTTGGACTGCTGCTGCAGGATGTGTCGGCGTTGGACTCCTTTTGGCTTGCTACGCCGGGAGAGGAGAGGATCTACCGACGTCGAGTGATGGGATAATGAGAGCCGCGCGGTCTGCGTGGCAGAAATCTTCAAATTTTTGGATCACACTCGCGAAGCGAGTGACGAACTCTCCGCATTTTTGTCTTACCCCCATGAAGTCCGTCACTGACATTTTAGCGACCTGTTTGGTTGCTGTCCCTGCATCTAATGAAACTTTGCACTATGTGTTTAACGTATCCAATGCCCGACCTAATGTTATTCTGGGCGATTTCGCGGCCCATGAATTTTGTCCCTCATGTACTCTTCTTCCAGACCTGGATGTCCCTATTAATTCCAGAATTACTACTTTTAATATTACCCCTGGTGATCTTTGTTTTATGATGACCTGTAATCCTAAGGCCATTTCTGAGTGTCTGCGGTTGAAACTCCAAGCCGCTACTACTTTTTCATTTCATCAACGTTTGCTATGTTCAAAGAGACTTCCTAATTCATGTCTTTCAGTGAAAAACAATATGACCTGTAAAAGTTTAGTTGTAGCCACTAGCCATTATCGTTCAATGTTATTACCAGCTGGATGGCTCTTTTCCTGCGGGAATTCATCTTGGCCCTATATTCCTGCGAATATTTCTGGTGGCCCATGTGCCATCACTAGATTAAGTTTGCTAATGTTTTCTTCACGTCCTCCTTCCCACTCTCGTATTGTTCGAGACTCTATGTCATTACATGAAGATTGTGATTCCTCTGTTCATCTTTTTTCTAGATCTGAATATCTTGGTTTAGCTTTTTCTATTATTGGTGTTCCGGCATTGGCCGTTTATAATGCTAAAACAATCGGCAAAATGGCCTGCTGGATGGTGAAGTCAATCAACCAAACGTCTGCTGTTTTATCTGATTTATTATTAGATTCCCAAGGTGAACGTAGAGCTATTTTGCAAAACCGTGCTGCAATTGATTATTTGTTGTTGAAACATGGGCACGAGTGCTCTGAATTTGAAGGTCTATGCTGTTTTAATTTATCTGACCATTCTAAAGATATCCAATCCCATATTAATAAACTCCACGACTTGACTGCAGAAATTAGAGAACATATAGATCAGGGTTTCTTTGACTGGCTTTTTAACTGGCTCCCTGACATGCATTTTTTACGACAAATTTTGGGAGGGGTTATTGTTGCTGTTTGTATCCTTATAGCAATTTGTTGCTTTATTCAGTGTATCCCTTCCCTACTACAATTTTTTAGACATACTAAGGCTCGTAGATCAGTTAGTTTTGTTTCATATTATTCGTCTACTGACGTTAGCTCCATTTAGTTTGTGGATAATAGACTGGAGTCAAGGGGTGTAATGTTATGGCTGTCTTTTTGCTAGCTCTTTGGAGAAGGAGAATGATGGAGAGTGACTCCAGCCTATCACCCCCATAGCATAGGGATTAGGCCGATAGACAGGGACCCTGTCATATATATATATAAAGGCATTTGCGTGTTACTTCCCTTAGAGTAAGGCTTATGAATTTAAGTGAGGGGTTAGATATATAAGTATTAGTCATGATTCACTCATTTGCTAACATGCCGATCTGTTTTTCATGGAGCTATGCATATTATGGGCTCCGTAGGCCTTAAACGAGACAGACTCCATTTTGCTTTCTGCCCGGTAGCTCGAGAAGGCTTTCTAGGTCAAGAGTAATGTTTTAGTTTTAAGCTGTTGTTCGCTTGGAGAGAACCGGTTCAGGCTGACCCTTATCGAAGGAATGTATTTTTCTCCACTCCGAAGACACAACTTCAGGCCGGCCGGCTGGGAAAGTGTCCTTGGTACGGGGAGGTACAAGAATTTGGTGGGCGGCAGGTTACTGGCCGTGAATTTCCATGAAGGAACGGGCTTTGATATTAGCGAAGGTGTTAGTCTTTTTGTCAGTTAGTTCGTAGGCGGCATCTAGCCGTTAGCATCTCTGCCATTATTCATTTTCATGGTGGACAAGTCGCCATCTTTGAAGTCGGAGAAAGATTTAAGACCGAAACTCTCTGAGATAGACTGAACGAGAAGTGGCGCGGAGCGCACTAATACAGAGAGAGAGAGACGGTAGTTAATAAACAGCAAGGTTCCGAGGGCCTGAGGGAGAGCAGACGAGGTTGAGCCTAGCGGTGCAGACGTGTACTTGTGACGGCTGAGGGTGACTGCAAGGCGAGCCAGGACCCAGAGACGAGACAGGAGCCTAGATGACTGCCGAGTCCCGATTTCCCAGTAACCAGGTGATGTCCGACCAATTCCTGTAGTATGTGCACTCTAATCTTTATCTTTTATTCCCTTTGCAAATGTAATGCTGCATAGTAATGTGATTTATGTCTATTGTTAATAAATATCCTAATTCATATAGAATTATCGTGTACCTGGTGCTTATGTTCAATCTTAAATTCCGCAGGAGCCAGTGACCGGTGCTGACCGCTTTGTTGCCGCCGAGTTTTAGGAACTGACTTAGAACTCCTTTACTGATCTACACTTTTTACGGACTAAAAAATACAATCTGTTACCAACCCGGCTTAAACCCTCGAGTGTTGCTGATTTACGCGAGTCCTCAACTGTTAAACGGACCGAAAGGTGCAAGTTGCCCCTGTTTTTTACCACACAAGATTTTCTTTAGAAGCTCGACTTTCTTCTACCCTCGGCTCAAATGAACTTTTAGCTACATAATTAATAGGTCTCCACTGTGTTCTCTCCTCCGCGATATTCTCTCTTATGAAAATTCTGGCATATTCCATCTGAGTATAAAGTTGAGGCCCCACCAAGTTTCGCTTACTGTTGCCCTTTGAAAAAAACCCCAGGCCCTGAAGAGAATCCCCACGACCCAATGGGATTCGAAACGCGTAGGCCATAGCCATACAGTTGTCTGCAACAGTGACAAGCACGGATGTTATGAATTATTATTGTTTGCTTGTCCTCATTTTTTTGTACATTACCTGTTTCAAATAACATATAACCCTTTTTCATAGGAATGTACTGTTTATTAGATTAATTATTAAGCAACTAGGTTGTGAAGTACCTCGCAGACCCTGGCTTCTTTTCTCTATTTCCTTTCTTGTTTCAGCTTGTGCTATTTTGTAAATATTGAAAAACTTTTTTGTATTGCTTTTAGCAATTGTACCCTTTTTTTCCCCTTTGAATGGTTGTACTGTGTATGTCTGGGATATGTGTGATATGCTGAATGATTCCTGAATACCCATCCCCTGTTCAATATGGTTTTTTGTGTGATTTTTGGAATATGCAATCGTTAAACATATGACTTGTTGTGTTGTTAAAACTCTTAAGAAGAATAAAAGTTATTAATTAGCTATTGGTCTTGAATTTCACTTCAAGTACTTTATTTAAAAAATACACCAACTGTTTGTTTATCAGCATTGGCAATTCTCTTTTGTTAGTTACTGTTATGGCTCAGCCTTGCTGATCAGAGCCAACCCTTAGTTGTTTTTTGGTATGTTCAATCTTGGTAAACGACATTCCTAGTCGAACGCTATTTAGGTGAACGGATGAGAAATCCCGATCAGGTAAATGGTAATCGAATAAAGAGGGAGTGAGTGGACCTTTGAGGCCAAAAGCAAGAAGTACACTATACAATCTGGACCCATATTCAAAGTTATTATTTTAGGTTTGTCCCAAGTAGATTGCCGAAATATCATCCCAATAATGGTTCATAGGAATGTGGTCGTCGTTGATATGCGGCGTTAATGAGGGCGTCGGGGAGGATACCGACGTGTAAATCCACCAGATTGTGGCTTAAATAAGTGAGAACGTCAGGAAGGACACTGACGCGTAGTTTCGCAGGATCGCGAACAATTGGGAAAAGGGAGCATTGGGTTCTGCAGGCCCGTGTGTAGACACACCGGATTGTGTGTCAGATCTGCCCTAGGGTAGAACGGTCTGGGTCGGGGTGACCGCGAGGCCAACTGATGTGAATAAGATATTGTAGAAAATCTGTATATATATATATTGTTATTCCCCATTCTTAGGTGCAACCTGTATATTTATCTGTATATCTACTCATTGTGAATACGATCTAAGAAGGGAAGGTGAGTACGTTTTGGCTGGGTCACAGGGGCCCCTGGGGGCTGATCCCATCTAAACAGAAAATCCGGCCATTACAGTGCCGTCAGTTGGTCTGTTTGAAATTAGCCCATTTCCTTACAACAGATGGAATGGGGATAGGTTGTGTATAGGTTCTGGACGTGAAGGTTGGTGAGAGGGAAGAAGTTGGATAAGCCAGGGAAGATAAGGTAGTAGGGATAGCTGTAGACCAAAGTACTATTCCCAAGAGAAACAACCAATTTGCCACTTTTAGTCACTGTTTCGTGAAAACCTGTGAATGTGCAATTCTTCCCCTTTAATCAATTCCACCCTCCTCCCACGATATACGCTCCTCCACCCACCACCCGTAACAAAGAACAATCCCAGAATGTTTTTAGGACCAGTTTCACTCACCGGCCCCACAGTAACTCTCCTGAGTCACGGCACGCTCTCCAGCCTCCTCCGGGGGACACCACCACTCCTCCGTCCAGCGGTCTTTGGCCTCCACCGCCTCTTCCTCACGCTCAGGAACGCTGTCTTGACTCTCGGCGTTCAGCTCCGGCACCCGGCTCCGAGATTCGGCGTCTTCCGCGTGGTCCGTCCCAGGGTCCGCCTCCCCGACGTTCTGCGACCCCTCTTCCTGGTTGGCGTCCGTTTTTACTGGTCCTTTTTCCGTAACTCCTCCTCTTGACATTGATCCTCGCTGTGAAAAGAGAGGAGAGACATGGATCGCCGTCCGTGGTTCCTGTGTGACGTGGCTAATAGGACAGCGTCCTGCTCGTGCGGGGAAGTCTGGGTCTCGTAGTCCAGCCCTAGAGTGAGTTCCGCCGGGGCCCTTCTCACATCGATTTATGATCAATACAGTATTTATTCAATTGTGTTAGTCAGCTTCCCATAGTTTTAGCGATTTCATGTACCCAGTGGTATCTGCATTCATGCAGTTATGAGAAATTGTAAATAAGGATGATCAACAATTTATTGAATATATTGTTTTGGCATAGAATTTAGCACTAGTCACTTTACGTACCGGTTGGTATTTGCATTCATGCAGTGAAGATATTTGTTGAAAGATGCACGTCAATGAAATGTGTGCAATTGATTGATTTTAACCATAAAATACATGGGAGAATCATTTTAAATGAAAGAAAATGCAATTTATTTCATTAATATGTATGTATATATTCAGGCAAATTGTATATACTTGAATTGAATGCTTAGGTCGTTCAGTATTTCCCATTCACAATGTGCACTATTTCTATGTTCATGAATCAGTCATGTGATGCACTTTAGGAGTTGTGGCCCATAGGTTGGGTCAGGGAAACACAGCTTTTAAAAAAGCAAGCTGACTGCTAAACAGGTGTGTGATCAAGTGTACTTGGTACTCGAAACGCGTCGCTTGAAAGGTTCCAAAAAATAAAACAACATCTTTCCTGAAGCCGTGGGGTCGGTCTTCTTCTTTCGCCACGCTGCGTGGAGGTTTGAGGAATCACTGAGATATATATATATATATATATATATATATATATATATATATATATATATATATATATATATATATATATATATATATATATATATATATATATATATATATATATATATATATATAAATATATATATCACCACCACGTTGGTTCCACACTCGGGATTTGTGCAGCGCTCGTACATGTGCGTTGTCCTGCGTCTGAACCAACGCCGCTTAATATTCCAACAATTTTTCCCACCAGGGAAAAAACGGGTCGCACAACCAGCTGGAGTTTACAGCAATCTCCTCTTATTACTTTTAGTTACACAGGGCAATAGCGCATTTGATCTACGCGTTTCGGTGTTTCGCCACCTTGCTCACGATCACCGGGTTTGCCCCACCCCTGTGTTTTTTAAAGGTTCATTTTTTCTTTGTGTCTCTCATTTCCTGTCACATGTTACCAAGGATTGTGGTCCTTATAGTTTTCATGTTGTTTTAACAAAAGTCGATATTGATGTCTTCTCATAAGTTTTTTTTCTATGATACATTTCCTTTGTTTGAGTTTATCTCGTACATCCACTGCCTCAAAACGTGTTTTCCCCATGTTAATTTCCATAGGGCGGTCGGCCTCACTTTTAGCCCGAACGGCTGAATGGATTTCCACCAAACTTGGCAAAATTGTAGGGACTGGTAGCCCGATGTGCCTTTGCTATGTCTCAAGATATGTGCTCCAGTGGATTTTGAGTAATTTAGGTTAAAAAAAATATATATATCTATGGCAGCGCCCCGGTACGCGCAGCGGGGAGCACAGCGGGCGCGACACGCAAGGTGCGCACAGAAATCTGATTGGCTCTCAGGTGTCTGTAAACATTCGAAACAGTCTGGAGCGGCCGCCATCTTGTGTCTTGGTAGGATCGAGACACAAGAGGTGGCAAAAACAAAGGGGAATTGACCATAAGGGGGCAGGATAGACCCCCCCTGACCCCCTAGGTTTGATGTTGGGGCTATAAAAGGGCCCCGCGGTGCAAAATAATTTTTTTTGTTTTTTGATTTGCACGGGGGGAGCGCCCGGTACGCGCACCAGGGAGCGGACCGGGGAGCGTCCCATGGGGAAAGAAGAATGACAGACTTATTAAAAAATTTAGCCTTTTTTTATAAATTGGAGGTAGTTCGAAAAAGAACAGGTTTTTTTTCTTCTTTTTGTTGCCTCATCTCTGCAGCAGAATAGTTGATTGGATGCCTGCGCTGCATGTGGCGAATCATGGTGTTGTTTCCAAAAGAGTATTTCTTATTAAGGTTTCCCCTGGAAAGTTCCACGCCACAGATTAGGCAAGTCACCTTGGCCACCTTTACTTTTTTCCTTCCCTCTGGGATTGAAAAAAACTCCCATACGATGTGTGGTTTTGGCTGGTATGGGGTATTGTGTTCTTTCAGCCATCTTCTCCTCCCCTCCTCCTCCTCCTCCTCCTCCTCTTGTTGACCACCAATGTAATCTTGTGGTGGTCCTCTTGGTGGTTGTGGTGGTGGTGGTGGTGCAGATGCTCCAGCTGCTGCTGCTATTGAAGCCATTTCAAAGTACAAAATATACTTGAAAGTTTGCCAAACAGGTCTTCCTAAGTCACAGGACAAAGTCAGAATAAGGAAAAAAGGTGGGGTCTTTCATCATTTGGGAAAAAAAAATGGCCTGAACCAATGAGAAGTGTTATTTTCAGGTCACAAGACCAGGGATTTCATCATTATGAAACCAAAACTGTTCTGCACCAATAAAAGGTGTTATTTTCAGGTCACGGGTGCGTCACATAAGCGCGTCACATGTTTACGTTGTGCGATCGTATTCGCTCGAGTGCTTCCGGGTGCGTTACGCCATGCGTATCACGTGGACACGGCTACACGATATGTCACGATGATGTTTTCGTTCGCGGCAATAGCGCTAACGGGACGCTCTCCGGAGCGCGCCCTGGGGCGCTTCAAAAAACTACGCTTTTGGGGCGTTTACCGGGGCGCGCCCCGGGAGCGCTCCAGGGTAAAAAAAAAAAAAATATATATATATATATATATATACATTAAAAAAATTGTTTTAAATAGAAATAAAATATAGGATTAATTTATTTTCAAAAATATTACATTTCATAGCTATAGACATTTGCTATTAACACAATTTTGAAATTCAAAGAAAAAAATATAGGTTTGGGGCCTTATATATAGTTAGGAATTAGCATTTAAAAAAACTATGAAATTCACTGAAAAAAACATAGGTTTCACATCCGTTATAGTTAGGAATTAGCATTTAAAAAAACCTATGAAATTCACTGAAAAAAACATAATTTTCACACCAATTATAGTTAGGAATTAGCATTTAAAAAACCTATTAAATTCACTGAAAAAACCATAGGTTTCACACCAGTTATAGTTAGCTGGAAATTTTACTGACATAAAATCATTGAAATTCCACGTTATAGTTAGTTGGACTCACTATAACTTGCGCGTGTAATGTACTGCTGATGACGTCACATATTACATCACTCATGACATGGTTAGTGACATCACTCATGACATCACTGATGACACCATCCTTGTGACAGACCTCCTTTCACTGTAACCCTTGAAACACATATTCAAAAATAGAAACTAACATTTTCAAAAAAAAGGAGATACCCATACCAGTTACAACAACCAATTCAGTAATTCCACCATTTATATACACATCCACTAATTCACCAACAGTTCTATGTAGTCACTCATACATATACTCACTCATCATATGTAGTGATACACCTATACATCCTGTAACACATCGACAGTCTTCCAAAAGTTGCTCACACACATACTCACACATGCAAATAAACTATTGAACATCCATTTATTTGCATATACAGCTATACACACACTACCACCTTACTTCTAAGGAAACTTACACATACTTACTCTCTTAAACAATCACTTATAGAAACACATACTTATTTAAACAGGAACTCTTACAATCTCTCACTCTCACATATACTCACTTATATACATCAATACTCACATATACTAGATTAAAACATATGTAGTTACTGATAAAGACACTAGTGAGACAGTCATTCACTCACTAACACACACATATACACACTCATCCATCCATACAGTCCTGCACATATGCCGTCTTCCAAACACATACAAACAGTGAGTCAGTCATTGATGCATCTATGTGCTAAGTAATACCCCCTCCAAACCATACAGACACTCATACTGATACTAAAAAAAATCTAATAACCCATATACACACACATGTAGCTACTCACCAACCCATGCAGCCACTTATACACAAAGTGAAACACTGATACAAACATTTATATATTTAAACAATATTTACTAAAATACACTTAATAAGCCAGTTAACCAATCATTTAAAAAAAAAACATCCATTAAGACACTTATTTAAACATTTATTCTTCCATTGACCTTTACATAAACATATATAGAACATATTTATTTTTCAGAAAGGCACACATTCACTGGATGGTGCCATCAGTGATGTCATGAGTGATGTCACTGACCATGTCATGAGTGATGTAATATGTGATGTCATCAGTAGTGCATTACACGTGCAAGTTATAGTGAGTCCAACTAACTATAACGTGGAATTTCAATGGTTTTATGTCAGTAAAATTTCCAGCTAACTATAACTGGTGTGAAACCTATATATATATATGTATATATTTATTTATTTTCCAGGAACTTCGTCTGCATATCTTTCTCACATGATACAAAGAACGAACCGGACCCAATCAGGTGAATTTGCTGATTTTATTTAGTACAACCTTTCGTTCGCCATGACGCGTTTCGGGCCCGGAAGCCCTTGATCACATGACATGGTCCTTCAAACCTCGTGATTTAAAGTGCATACATGGGTCACCTGACCCTGGGCCTACAGACATAAACAACAGACTACTGCCTAATCCACACCCTTTAACAACATCAGCGAGATGATGCATGAAATATGAAAATTATCAGCAATGTTGCTAAAATATATACATTACATCGTTTTCACATTTGTTATTCTCCCCTTGGTAACTCAGGGACTATAAAATATACTATTAGTCCTCCATGCTTTAAGTTAGATGTTGTGCAAATTTCGCAATAAATAAATAAATAAATACATATATACATAATAAATATTAAATATAGTCCATTTCGATTTATAAGACATTAAATGTAAAATCATGGTTTAATATTTCACTATATATGTACATATCAAAAAACGAATATAAATAAACAATTTAAATTCATTAGTGCAAATTGATTGAATATTTGCAAAATTTGCTATTATCTGTGCAAAAATGTGCAACGTTTTTTCTACTGGGTTTTCAAAAAAGGGGGGAATTTAGAATAAAAGCCCAAGTGGGCTTGATGTGTTTGTGGATAACTACCTCTACACTGCCCATATGATCATGTTTACCCAATGCACATATTTGTGAGAGTAATGTGATTTCACCTGTGAATCTAGAAAAATAAAAATCAATCCTAAAAACAGTTTTCTGTTGAGATGACACACCCCGCAGAATTTCTCCCGAGCATGTCCTTTGGTCATACTCATGCTGATATATTCAACTTCATATCTCAGTTTACAAGCATGTGTACAAGTCCTCAGTCGCATTAAGGCCATTCGGTGTCTTGGTATTCAGTTCAAGGATGTATCTAGTCTCGAGTAATCTCAGGCGCGCTTCCCTGTCACCTTCTCTACGGAGCGGCTGCACCATATCTATGGCATAATAGCTGAGGCAATCCAGATCACCCTTGTGGCATGAGTTGACATGTCTCGCCACTGGGTATGCTTCATCCTTGTTGTTAATCACGCGCATGTGCAGGAGTATGCGTTTGTGGACCTGTAACTTGATACTACCCACGTACCGTAGCCCACACGCACACTCCAGCACATACACGACGAAATCTGATTTGCATGTTATTTTCTTGGTGATCAGATTTGGTACCTCTCAGAATGGGGACATATATGTCGTCTTATTCTTCCCCATGGTGCACGCCTTGCAGATAGCACACTTCATAAAACCCTTACTTTGCATGAGCCAGTTGTCTCTGCTCACCACCTCTGGGATACTTTTCACAAGCATGACGCTCATTGACCTGGCACGACTATAAGTTATGGCTGGACAGTTAGCCAAAGTTTTGCCAATCACGGGATCCCCACCAACTATTGGCCAATTTTTGCGAAAGATCTTTTGCAACTGCTTGTGTTGGTGGCTGTACGCTGTAATTAGTCTTGGTTGGCCGCCTGCACTATCTTTCACCTTCGGTATTTCATTGGGTTTCCCCTCAGTGCTGAGCCGCGTATTCATCCTGTTGGCTCTTGTCATGGCTTTTACAACCAAGGCCTCCGAATAGCCCCTTTCCATGAACCTTTTCTTACTACTTAGTTGTGATGCCAAGCAGGACTCATCTGTGCTACATATTCTTCTGATTCTCAGCATCTCCCCATAGGGGATACTGCGGATCAGGTGGCCTGGGTGGTGGTATCTATAGATAGATAGATAGATAGATAGATAGATAGATAGATAGATAGATAGATAGATAGATAGATAGATAGATAGAGAGAAAGATAGATAGATAGAAGTATAGATATAAGTTAAAAAAGCATAATAAAATGTTGGAGGATCCAAAAACAGGTTGTTTTACAAAAGATAATTTTGATGTGTCCACAATACGTTTTGGGCCCTTCCCTGTCACAGGCCCTTAACCCACCCACACAAGCAAGGTATCATTTTTATCAGAAGACATGGGGGAATGCCAGGTGGATGGAAGTTTGTGGCTTCCCACAGACTCCAGAACTTTTCATCACAGAAATGTGTGGAAAATTTGTTTTTTTGTCAAAGTTTGAGGTTTGCAAGGGATTCGGGGTAAGAAAGCATGATGAGAGCCACTCAAGTCAGCCCACCCTGGATGCCCTTAGGTGTCTAGTTTTACTAAATGTACAGGTTTGCTAGGTTTCCCTAGTGGCCGGCTGAGCTAAGGTCCAAAATCCACAGCAATGCACAATGCATAAAAAAGGGTAGTTTTCAGTGGAAAAATTTGATGTATCCATGTTGCGTTTTGTGTTGTTTCTGTCACCGGCAGTAGCTCTACCCACACAAGTGAGGTACATTTTTATCAGTAGACTTTAGGAAACACTGGGTAGATGGGTGTTTGTGGCTACCCACAGATTCTGGGAGTTTCTATCACAGAAATATGAGGAAAATGTGTTTTTGTACTCAAAGTGTGAGGTTTGCAAGAGATTCTGGGTAAAAAAAAACTTGATGGGAGCCATGCAACTCTGCTCACTCTGGTTGCCCCTAGGTGTCTTCTTTTTAAAACTGTACAGGTTGGCTAGGTTTCCCTAGGTACTGGCTGAGCTAGTCCAAAGCCTAGACCTACCCACATTGGGTAAAAAAGGGTCTTTTTTCAGTGGAAAAATGCACTGAATCCACGTTGCGTTTTGGGCTGTTTTCTGCTGCGGTCATTACGTCTACCCACACAACTGAAATACCATTTTTATTGAGAGACTTGGGGGAATACTGAGTGGAAGGAAGTTAGTGACTCCTCACAGATTCCAGAACTTTCCCTCACAGACTACAAATTAAGCCCAGGTGGGAAAGAGCAAGGTTTTTAACTGTCTTCGAAAAGTGAGAAGGCAGTTGATCTTCCTCAGATCACTAGGCAGCGAGTTCCAGAGCTTGGCCGCAGCCACGCTGAATGATCTGCCACCTGCTCTGGATCTTCTAAATCTCGGTACAGTCACCATCCTAACTGAAGCGGAGGGTAGATTGCGGACCGGCACATGCCATGAAAATTTCCTTTGAAAGCAAGCCGGGCCTAACCCATGGAGGGCTTTAAAGGTCTGACAAAGTGACTTAAACATCACCCGTTGTCTCAGAGGGAGCCAGTGCAATTGAGCCAGGGCCCCCGAAGAGGAGGATCTGTTTGGCCAATCTAAGGCGAGTTTTGCAGCTGCCGCCAGGAGTCTCTGGAGTCTGTCCAGGAGATAACTGGGAGACTCCAGCAGCAGGACGTTACAGTAGTCTATCCCACTGAGCACGGTGCAGCGCACCACCTCTATTCTTGCCAGAGACGGTAGCAGGGGTAAGATTTTTTTCAAGAGGCGAAGGATGGCCATACAACTGGTGACCACCTTAGAAACCTGAGCCTCCAAGGAGAGGTCACTATTGAACATCACACCCAGATTCCGGACTACCTTCACAGGCTGGATCTGGGGCGAGAAATCCTTCGGCCAGAAAGTACTAGGTAGAGTAGAATGTATCCTAGGCCTAGGGCAGTAAAGCACTTCAGTCTTCCCTGTATTGAATTGCAAGGAATTGGCTTTCAGCCATTCCGCAGTGGCTCTCATACAGTTGTGGAATTTCTCTCAGGAGGGAGAGTCATTCCCCTCCCAGGAAAGGATCAGCTGTGCGTCGTCCGCATAATTAACAGTTTTGATCTTAAACTACTTGAAGATCGCTATTAAGGGCATCATATAAACATTAAAGAGTATTGGACTGATAGCCGATCCTTGTGGGACACCATGTGAGATGGTAGAGAAGGCGGATTGGAAGGGAGGGAGTGACACAGCCTGTTCCCTACCCTGGAGGAAGGACTTAAACCATCCAAGGGCTTTCCCTGCAACTCCCACCTCTCTCAGCCTGTCCAGCAAAATATCATGGTTCACCGTATCAAAGGCGGCAGACAGGTCAAGCAGGATCAGAACCCCCGCCTGTCCCCTGTCTGCCTGCCATCGTAGTTCATCCAGCACGGTCACAAGGGCCGTCTCGGTGCCGTGAACTGGACGGAAGCCAAATTGAACGTCCTCCAAGAGCTTGCAGTGTTCAAGATGCCTGGAAAGGGTGCCTGCCACCACCCGCTCTACAATTTTTGCAGGATATGGTAGGAGCGAGATTGGCCTAAAATTCTTTAGGCACTCCGGATTAATGGAGGGCTTTTTCAATAGGGGGGTAACCACCACTTGTTTCCACTGAGGTGGAACCGCTCCCATAGCAAGCGACTGGTTGCACATCAGCAGCAGTGCAGGGAAGAGCTCAGACTCATACTCCTTCCAGATTTTTAACGATAGCGGATCAAGCGGGGACCCGGATGTAATGCCAGAGGCCCCTTCCCTGAACTCCTCTACAGACAGCTGAGGAAAGACTGTGAGAGGTTCAACTCCTTCCAGTACATAGGCAGCGCCGGGGGTCGGCAGACTGTCACAATCAACTTTTTCCAAAGATTGTTGCTACTCCACCCCCAGGTCGTCAATATCAAACCTGATTTTCTCCTGAAAAAACCATGCTAGGTTGTCACAGAGTTCCTGAGAAGGGGGAAGTCGTTCTTGACACACTCTGGGCTAGTGAGACTATTCAGGATGTTAAATATACTACGAGAACTGTTTGGGGCATCGAGAATCACCCGTGCGAAGTGTTCTACCTTCGCTGTGTGAATCTCCTTCTTATAGGCCCCTCGCTTGGCTTTCCAAGCTAGCTTGTCTCTGTCCACATATGCATGCCTCCATCTTCTTTCTGCTTGTTTACATTCCAGTCTCAGATCTTTGAGGCTGTCCGAGAACCAGGGTGCGGAGGGCCTCTCCCTACTCATATGGTGTTTAAGAGGAGCAGAGGTGTCCAGCACCGAGATAATCTTCGAGCAGAGGGCAGCGTAATTCACCTCAATGTCTGAGGCCGAGGTGAAACATTGCTCAACCATGAATGTAGGTGACGCACCTTTTTTCCGGGTCAGGGACTTCCAGTCCCTGCTAACATACTCCTTAACTGGCCCAGATGTCTCTACTATGGGTAGGCCTGTCTTTAGAAAGAGTTTAATCAGCGAGTGATCAGTCCATGCCATGGGAAGCACATCCCCAACCGTAAGAAGATTAGCTTCTGAAAAGACCATATCCAGTCGACGACCTCCCGTGTGAGTAGCCTGTGAAATTCGCTGGGAAAGACCAAGAGCCTCACACAAGTAAATCATGTTAAGGAAGCCTGTATTCAAAGTGCCGTTCATCCACAAGTTGAAATCCCCAATGATAATCAGGTGGCTGTGCATAACTGCCATATTGGAAAATAATTCCAGTAATTCCTGCTGCTGGGCATACGTAAAGGCCCCCGGAGGTCTGTAGCAGATGATACACGTTAAGACAGGCCTCTGTGCGTTCTTGATGGAGAAAGCGAATAATTTGCAGCCATTGCACTCTTCCATACTAATGACATTCAAGTCAAGTCAAGTCAAGTCATAAAATTTGTATAGCGCACTACATACCCAGAGGGTTTCAAGGCGCTTAGGAAGGGGAGGAGGATTATTTGTCAAATATCCACGTTTTAAGCTGCTTTCTGAACGCTAGGTGGTTCTGGGTGAGGCGAAGGTAAGCGGGGAGTGAGTTCCATGTTTTAGCAGCTAGGTATGAGAAGGATCTGCCTCCCATGGTGGTCTTGTTGATGCGAGGTACAGTGGCGAGGGCTTGGCTGAAAGAACGTAGTTGGCGGGAGGGGGTGTAGAAGGACAGTCGAGAGTTGAGGCAATCTGGTCCGATGTCGTAGAGTGATTTGTGTGCGTGGGTAAGCAGTCGGAAAGTGATCCTCTTATTGACGGGTAGCCAGTGGAGGTCTTTAAGGTGACCAGAGATGTGTTCGTTGCGTGGGATGTCTAATATGAGTCTGGCTGAGGCGTTTTGGATTTGTTGGAGTTTCTTTTGGAGTTTTGCGGTAGTACCCGCGTAGAGGGTGTTTCCGTAGTCTAGTCGGCTCGTGACCAGAGCGTGGGTGACTGTTTTTCTTGTTTCGGAGGGGATCCAGCGAAATGTTTTTCTGAGCATGCGAAGAATGTTGAAGCAGGAAGAGGATACGGCGCTGACTTGTCTGTTCATTGAGAGTGAAGAATCCAGGATGACTCCAAGGTTCCGAGCGTGGTCTGTCGGGATGGGTGCTTTTCCGAGGGCTTCCGGCCACCAGGAGTCGTCCCATGCAGAGGGGGATGTACCTAAGATGAGGACTTCTGTTTTGTCTGAGTTCAGTTTCAGACGGCTTTGTTTCATCCATTCGGCAACTTCTTTCATTCCTTCGTGTAGGTTAGTTTTGGCGGTGCTGGGGTCATTGGTGAGAGAAAGGATCAGTTGAGTGTCGTCCGCGTAAGAGATGATGTTGAGGTTGTGTTGGCGTGCGATGGCCGCGAGGGGGCTCATGTATACGTTGAAGAGGGTGGGACTGAGTGAGGATCCTTGAGGTACACCGCAGATGACTTCAGAGGCCTCGGACTTGAATGGAGGAAGGCGGACTCTCTGGGTTCTTCCGGTGAGGAACGAGGTGATCCATTCAAGTGCTTTTCCTTGGATTCCGATGTTATTGAGGCGTTGTAGAAGGGTGCTGTGGCAGACTGTATCGAATGCTGCAGAGAGGTCGAGGAGGATGAGGGCGACTGTGTCACCATTGTCCAGTAGAGTTCGAATGTCGTCTGTTGCTGCGATGAGGGCGGTCTCAGTGCTGTGTTTTGCTCGGAAGCCGGACTGTGAGGAGTCGAGGGATTTGTTGGCTTCGAGGAAAGCGGCGAGCTGGTTGTTGACGGCTTTCTCGATGACTTTGGCCGGGAATGGAAGAAGCGAGATGGGGCGGTAATTTTTGAGTTCGGTGGGGTCCGCTGTTGGTTTTTTCAGAAGGGCGGTGAGTTCAGCGTGTTTCCAGTCTTCTGGGAAGGTAGCGGAGTTGAAGGAGCAGTTGATGACGTCTCGGAGGTGCGGTGCTATGACGGAGTCTGCTTTGTTGAAGATGTGGTGAGGGCATGGGTCTGTGGGGGATCCTGAGTGGATGGAATTCATCAGGCGGATGGTGTCCTCAGTGGAGATTGGGTTCCAGGCGTTAAGGGTGTTCACGGGGGGAAGATGGTCAGCAGATGGTGGGGTGGGTTGGTTTCCGGGTTGGTTGTCAAAGCTGTTGTGGATGTCTGCAATCTTGTTGTGGAAAAAAGAGGCTAGGGAGTCGCAGAGGGTTTGAGAGGGGGTGATGTCGTTGGAGTTGGCCGATGGATTGGAGAATTCCTTGACGATGTTGAAAAGTTCCTTGCTGTTGTGGGCGTTGTTGTCAAGTCGATCCTTGAATGCTGTTTTCTTGGCTTTCCGGATCAGTTGGTGGTGAGTGCGGGTGGCGCTTTTGAAGGCGTCCTTGGTGCTGGTGGTTGGGTCTTTTTTCCAGGCCTTTTCAAGGGAGCGGCAGAGTTTCTTGGACTTCTTGAGATCATCGTTGAACCATGAGGCTTTCTTGTTGCCAGGTTTGCCTTGACGTTTTTTCAGTGGTGCTAAGGTGTCGGCGGTGTTGGATAGCCATAGGGTGAGGTTGGTGGCGGCTTCGTTGGCGTTAGAAGAGAGGGCTGGGGAGTTTCGAAGGAGCGATGCGGAGATTTGGTCCGTGGTGATTTTGTTCCAGTTTCTTTGCAGGGTAGGTTGGGAGTTGTTGATGGGTTTTGGCTTGTTGTAGGTGAAGTGAACGCAGCTGTGGTCGGTCCAGAGGAGATCCGTAGTGTGGCTGAAGGAGACATGATTGCTGGAGGTGAAGATAGGGTCGAGAGTGTGACCTGCGATGTGGGTGGGGGAAGTGACTAGTTGTTTAAGTCCGAGGTTGGCGAGGTTGTCCACGAGGGTGGCGGTGTTGTGGTCGTTTATCTTTTCAAGGTGAAAGTTGAGGTCTCCCAGAAGAATATAGTCTTTGGAGGGGAGCGCGTGTGGAGAGATGAAGTCCGTGATGTCTTCACTGAATTTTGCGCGGGGTCCTGGTGGTCTGTAGAGGAGGGTGCCTCTGAGTGTGGTCTTGGGGTCGATGTGGATCTGGAAGTGAAGGTGTTCGGAGTTGGCGAGGTTGGCGTCAGAGCTGGTTGAGATGCGGATAGATTTCTTATGGACGATAGCGATTCCTCCTCCTGTGTGGCTGGTACGGTCTTTGCGGGTGATCTTATAGTCTTCTGGGATGGCTATGGTGATGTCTGGGGCGGAAGAGGCGTTCATCCATGTTTCTGTTAGGAAGGCGACGTCCGGAGAGATGGTGTCTAGTAGATTCCATAGGTCAATGGCGTGCCTGTGGACCGAACGGGTGTTGAGAAGGATGCATTGTAGGTGGTTGGGGTCGAGAGTCTGTGGTGTGCTCGTAGCGGAGATGTTGTCGGTGCCGCTGAATTTGCAGGAGTAGCAGGAGAAAGGTCCATGGGTGTGTCCAGGAGCGGCTTGGACGCAGTTGGGGGCGCGACCGGGGTTAAGGGCTAGGAGGGTGGCGGCATCGTAGGTAATGCGGGAGGGCTGGGAGGGACGGGGGCCAGGGGGTCTGGCGCTGGGCGCGGTCCAGGCGCGGACGGGCGTAGACGGGCTTACCTTTGGCGCACCTTCGGCGTGGATTGGGCGCGAACGCTGCGCTTGGACGCTGCGCGCGGGAGCTACTGTCATATATGGATAGTGGAGGGGGAGGGGCGAGGGCGGCTCAGCTGGGAGGCGTGGCGGGCTCAGGGGAACACAACAACAGCAGGATCAAAATGGAGGGGAGGTCAGAGCAGGGCGCCGGGGGAATTCACACACAACAATGCAATGTAATGCAAGCAAAGCAATGTAAGCGCTGTGGGATAATAGCGCTATGAAATTACGAAGCTTACTAAAAATGGTGCTATGCAAATATCAGAACTTGGTTACAATGCGCTATGCAAATATCAGAACTTGGTTACAATGCAGCAATACGATACCACGCTGTAAGGAGCAGCGAGGGGAGCGATCACTCAAGGCGGAAGCGGCGACTGAATCACAGCGCTGCGAGGTTTGGGGAATGCTTTTCAATGCTTGTTGGAGGGCGGCTCAGCTGGGAGGCGTGGCGGGCTCAGGGGAACACAACAACAGCAGGATCAAAATGGAGGGGAGGTCAGAGCAGGGCGCCGGGGGAATTCACACACAACAATGCAATGTAATGCAAGCAAAGCAATGTAAGCGCTGTGGGATAATAGCGCTATGAAATTACGAAGCTTACTAAAAATGGTGCTATGCAAATATCAGAACTTGGTTACAATGCGCTATGCAAATATCAGAACTTGGTTACAATGCAGCAATACGATACCACGCTGTAAGGAGCAGCGAGGGGAGCGATCACTCAAGGCGGAAGCGGCGAGTGAATGGTGAATGGTGTCTCTAAAAATTACCCCAACCCCTCCCCCCCTCCCACTAGTTCTGGGCTTATGACGCATTTTGAACCCCGGTGGACAGGCAATTCCAGCATCCACATCACATCCTGGCACAGTCCAGGTTTCGGTCATGCAGAGGAAGTCGAGTTCGCGAGTTTCCAACACTAGTTGGATATCCACACTATGCTTAGGGAGAGACCTCACATTCAGAAGCCCACCGGCTAAAATGTCACCCTTCAACAACATCAGGGTCCCTCTGTCCCGCCCCTTCTCGCCAATGCTAAAAAGTTCCTTACTGGTGTACCGTCTAGGCTCTCCAGCCACCGCGGGTCCCTGTTCCTGCCCTACAGAAGCCGCATACTGGGCGCTATGCGCGTCCTTGGCCCAGCGACGCGCCCGCTGCGCGTCCTAGACCTAGTGTACATTTCAGGCCTCGGGAGACAACGAGCTCCGCCGGGGCTGTGCGCTGATTGGCTAGTAGTCAGCCAATCAGTGAAGGTTACTGCAGCAGATGCCCAATGGTGGCCTCCACGCGAAACAAACAGCGTGTGAGCCGAGGGGCAGGATCAGAAGGTAGAGTGTGAGCAAAGTGAGTCAAATGTGCAATTTTAAAAGGATTAAAAAGATATTTTCTAAGCTCTTTTCCCCCCAACAAATTCCCAGAATGTTCCCCAACAAACAGCAGCACTAACTAACCGGCGCCCTTTTCAGGCCTCGGGAGACAACGAGCTCCGCCGGGGCTGTGCGCTGATTGGCTAGTTGTCAGCCAATCAGTGAAGGTTACTGCGGCAGATGCCCAATGGTGGCCTCCAGGCGAAACAAACAGCGTGTGAGCCGAGGGGCAGGATCAGAAGGTAGAGTGTGAGCAAAGCAAGTCAAATGTGCAATTTTAAAAGCATTAAAAAGATATTTTCTAAGCTCTTTTCCCCCCAACTAATTCCCAGAAAGTTCTCCAACAAACAAAATGCCCTCTATTTCAAAAGCTAGTATTGGTACCTACAATTTCAGAGATGTGCAAATAACCACTGCTTCTATACTCCATATCTTGTGCTCATCTCATAAATAGATTGGTTTCCTTGATACCTATTTTTCACTCACTTATATTTTACCAAATGAATTGCTGTATACCCGGTACACAATGAAAAACCATTTCAAGGTGCAGCTCCGTTATTAGCTCTAGGTACCTCAGGTTTTTAGTAAACCTACAATCCCTATACATCCCCGCAACCAGAATAGTTCAGCAGATGTAATTGTATATTGCCACAGTTAGAAGAAGTTACAGATGAAAACTCAATTTCAATATCTTTTTATTACAACTGTTACTTTTATAGGAAGACCTTGAAAGATCTACACAAATGACCCCTTTCTCAATTCAGAACTTTGTCTACTTTCCAGAAATGTATAGCTCTCTGGGATTCACCCGGGGTTTCACACCTGTTTCCACCACTAACTAGAAGTAGGCAGTGGCGTAGGATGGGGGATACGTGTGTGCAGGCTGCCCTGGGTGTCCTCAATGAGGGGGGTGACAAAATGGGAAAATATGTGTTATAAACAAATATTTTTGCCATTTTGTCAAGGCGGGGGTGACCAGACATTTTCCGCACTGGATACCACCTTACCTTGCTACACCACTGGAAATAGGTTAAAAGTACCAAACTTTAGGAGAAATGGTCTATCCATCAATAAAATGCCAAAATTGTGTTGAAAATGTGGTTTTCTGATTCTGGTCTGTTGTTCCCCAGAGCTGGGAAGATGGTGATTTTACCAGCAATGACCCAATATTCATGCCATTTGCAGGAAAAACAGATGCTTTCTTCTGCAGCACCTTTTTTTTAAGTTGTCTCCAAAAAAACAGTATTTACCTGTATTTTGGCTACAATCTCGGTCCCCTCCAGGGGAATCTACAAACACTTTGTACCGTCATAATCCCCAGAATGTTGGAAAAAAAAGATGCACATTGGCGTGGATACCTTAAGTGGACAAAATGTTATGGAGGCAAAGCACAAACTACCCGAAATAGACAAACAAGCACTGGCATAGCTAATACGTGTTGTCTTTGGGATCTTGTGTTTAGCCAGAGCTATTGGCTTTGCTAAAGTTTTTTTTTTATTATTTCTTTTTATTCAAATTTTAAACATAAACAGTAAAGAAACAAGGCAATACAATCATTCAAATGGTGAAGCGTTCTGTGAGGAAGGAAAGCATACAATTTTGATACGATCAACAGCAGTACGGGATGGGGAAAGTCAGGAGGCATTTTAGCTGAAACAGCAGTAGGAATGTCGGGTCAGGGGGAAGGTGGGCTAATATTTTTAATTATGTTGTAGAGCATTGTGCTGCTGTGCAGCATGTGAAAATGTTATAATTAAAACATTGTTCTAAGCATTTTTGTTACTTTATATACAGCCAGAGAAATCATTGTGTACTCGCATTTGATTGAGTAAGAGTTATTGACCCTGTAAATTACAGTGTATTTTACCCATTTGTTAGGAAGGATATGTATGTGGTGTGCACTTGAATTATTTGTGTTGGATTTGAATTGTTAGTTGTGGAATTGTGTATCGGTGAATTGTGTGGTGCGGAGTGGATTTGTGTAGTGGAATTATGTGGCATGGTGTGCAGTGGAATTATGTGGATAGTTATTATGTGGTATTGAGTGCAATGGAATAATGTGGAGTGGGATTGTGTGTTATGGAGTGTAAATATGTGAAATATTATTTTGGGTTGTGTAGTGGTATGTAATGGAGTTTAATTATGCGGTGCACCATTGAATTTTGCGGCATGATGTGTAATTTTGCGGTGTGGATTGCATGAATGTGGCATCTTGTATAGTTGTGTTGTTGAGTTAAATAATGTGGTTTGGTATTGAATTTCGTGGCGTCGAACTGTGTGGATAACCAGCACTAACTTGTTAAAAGCAGCATACCAATGAAGCAACCATGTTCAACAGTCACACAAGATGACCTACACCAAACAGCAAGTATTAAAGAACATGCCCACATGAAAGCATGCGTACAATGGATACAACTCCACTGCCATAACCCTAGCATAGTAATCCTCACTTTATTGGTGTGTGCATATTAGACTCATACAGCAACCCTTTGTCCAGGCAGCACAGAGCACTGCTGCAAAATATATTGCAGACAACTGAGAGCAATGCCTCACACACTGCTGAAAAACCAAAAGAACCAGTAACGTAACATAATCCAATGCATTTCATTCTCACTTTCCGAGTGATAGAATTGTAATTATAGAAGTGTAAGTACTCACTATTTAGAGTACCTGTTTGCTCCTGAGAAGTGTCAGTACTCTACCTTTAAATGTATTGCAGCAGAAATAAGAAGTGCCAGTACACTTCCTATGAAATTAAAGAAGTGCAGGTACTCACTACCGGACAGTACATGCACAGTTAAAACACTGCCTGTTTCTTACCACAAAGTCCTTCTTTGCACAAAGGAAAGAAAGAAAGGCAAGGTAGTATGCCTTGTGGCGAGTGTCGTAACTACAATTCAGTGTCTGTCTTGTGTTTGGGTAATTACTGTGGCGCTTATTGCTGACGGTGGCAGACCCAACACACTCAGCTCATGCATGGGTCTGAGAGCCCAGCCAGACCCTTAGCTCAGCTCTCTGTGTTAATTTGTTGGCTTGCCTAACTATTGAATACACAGCAAATGTGACAATATAAAATCAAAATTTGGGCATATTTATGGATAATTCATCTTCTGAACTCCTCTTGCAGAGGCATAGTTGGAGATCAGAAAAACAAATAATCTCTCATTCCTAACAAAATGCCCCATTTTCGAATGTGTTTAAAATGGAACAGTGAAATAATTTACATGTTTTTCAGTAACCATATGGGGTAATAAATAGTTCATACACATAATTTCAATGCAATACTTCTCGACTAAGTAAATTGACATGCAGCAGGCAGACCAAGGCCTCGTTCACGCTACCTTCATAAGCTCTTCAAAAGATCACATGCCGGGATAATGGTGAATGAATACATTCAAAGTGCAACCATATCTAGAAATATCATGGGCAACCCAAATAAAAAACGTATTTATGACCGCAAGATTTGGTACTCTTCCGGGACTAATGCACGCTAAGCCTTGGCTGAGACCAACTGAGCCAACTCCCTGTAGACTATTTAACCAATGAGAAGAAAACATCATACATTTGGTTTGCATTTGTACATCATTGAAGGTGGAAAGAAAGAGATATTTAAAAACATGTTTTAATGAAAGAGGGATACGATCAAGTAGACAAGCTCTGTTAGCTTGTTTTAACCCAAGGGATATACTAATGATTGCGAACTTCGCCAAATTTATTACGCTTATAAGAAAGAAGTTGGAAGTTAATGATTTAAGCATATTAAGAAGGGAAGTTGCTGCCAGTTAGAGCATCATTCGAATACGAGATTCTGCACAAAGGTAACCAATTTATAACTGTAAATGATTGTTAATTTTATATTGGTAACAAATGAATTGTAATAATGATGAATTGAACTTGTGTATCTAATTATTTTATGATCTCTTTTGTATAGATATGTTTTAGTGATTGAGTATTGGTGATTCCTGAATTGTAAGATTTTATTAACCATGCAATAAATAATAATTATTATTATTATTAACTTCATAAGCTGTGGGACACAGCTCTGACATCACTGTAGTGCACCAGTTGCAGGTTGTCCCTGGCTCTGCTGGAAGAACAGGAGGAAGAAGGAGCCATAACATGGAAGTGGCATTGAGGGCTCTTAGGGGAGCCAGGGGTGCCCTTCTGGGAATGTTCAGAAGGGGAACAAGAGGCCAGAAGGAACGTTACTGCCAGCAAAATGTTCGCCCGTCCATTGTCATTATTTCATGTCATCTGAGATGGCAATAAACAACATGAAACAAAGGAAATGAATGTGTATAGTAGGATAGCAAATGAGGTGGGAGCATTTGGGATAAAGAAATGAGGGGCACAGGTTACGCCTCCCATGCCTGCTACCCAGGCAGCTCAACCATATCAAATAAAATGTGTTAAAAAGTGTATTCATGGCACAGGACCACGCCACTAAAAAAAGAGTGTGCCAACAAATTATAAATAGATCAAATAGTAAGGCGACACATAACAGGGCAGTCTGCACACAGTAAAAAAAAAACACACCCAAAGGCTGGACAAAGGCCAACTTCTACCAATAAAAAATAAAGGACTACAGAAAGGAACATGAAAGAACAACTCTGAAGTGGTGGGCGTGGTCTATTCACGCCGAGTAGATACAGCCTGCCCCGCAGAGCAGCACCTATAGGCTGAGCTATGCTCGACCTAAAAAGGGCTCAGTACTGGGGGCGGAGGGGGGATAGGGGGGGGGGAGGCACAGCCATTAAGGGGTTAAAAATAAAATATGATTTCTGTTGATTAATTGTGATTGTGCAAGAGTATGTGAGATATCACCGAATCTGGAACTATGAAAGAATGCAAGTGGCAGTTCAGAATAAATTAAAGTAACTTCTGTTGTCCCAAAAAGATGTCGATACAATCAAAATCCATGTAATAACTGAAACTAGTTCACATTGAGATTTTTAACGTCAATATTTTCTTGTGTAACGTACAGGTAGAAATGCAGCATATGAAACTGGTCCTGGCGTTGACCCTGTACATGCAGGCAGTTCCATAAAATATTCGCGGAGAGAGTGAGGGATGCCAGATGACGTTACTGGTCCTGATGTGACCCGATTCCGTGAAGGATGCCGCAAAGGGCAAAACATTAAGAAATGTATTTATGATAGTGGCTTTTTGTACTCTCTGCCTTTCTCTTTTCTGGCTTGGCAGAAGAAATAGGTACCTAAGAGGTTTCATTTCATTCTTAATAGAACGTTTCCAATTGCATGAAATTATACCGTTGAAACACGGATTTAGGATAATTAGGGCTGTCATTCTGTCATGGTAAATTTGTGGGGAAATCATAGATTTGTTTACGGTAAGCATGAGGAGACACGCAAAAAATCCTGAAAAGTCGCAGACGTTTCTTGGTAATGAAAACTACCCTTTGTTTCGAAAAGAGCTATTCCAAGACCGTTGAAAATCAATTTGAATAAATAATATGAAAGAAATCTTTCATTAAAAGGATGAAAGTACAATCGGTGTGCTTTACTCCTGAGGTAGTGATTTCCGCATTTTGTTTTGCTTTTTGCATGTCTGTAAAGTTATTTTTTGAAATAAGCATGATGAAAAAAAGCATAATTAAATTATGCCATTGGTTGGAGGACTTTTTTTCTTGCGAGTTGATTTTTATATTCACGAAAGGTGGAAAGTGTACTATCTCTATAGACTTTATGAGAATTTAAAGCATTAATCAATTGGCTTTTCTTTTGTATCCATTTTCTTCATCTTCACAATTTTAAGAAATCATTCAAATCAAAATTGAACATTATCAGCATCCTTTTTCCAGATACAGTGTCTTTACAGTTCCGACAACATCAGTTCTGATTACTCATCAATATGAATCTCTGTAAGGTACCTGGGGGAATATTTTCAATGATATGACGTAGCGCAGTGCAAGTAATATTGCTGCGCCAAGCTGCATCATTTAATAAAACACAGGGATGCGCCTTATTTACAGGAATACAATGCACCCCTGTGCTCTCCCTTGCGCCGGTGCTAAAACTACAGTTGCGCTCCAGCGCAGACACAATTGCACCTTGGTGCAAGTTGCCTGCATTGCAGGGATGATTGTGTTTGGCTGGAAGGAACACCTTCCTGCAGAAAAACAACCCTTAATCACGTTTTGCTCCTTCTATGTGTGCAGCACAATGCAACACAAATAGAAAGAGCAAAAAACAAGGAAAAATAACGTTTTTCTCCTCATGCGCCACTATGACACCTCCCCTTGAAAGGCATTCGTTTTTTTGAGCTGCCTCAGATTTACCAATTCTTGTAAATACGGAGAAGTGTCAAAAAGCCATGAGTGTTTCGTGGGACCACCCATGACATTGCCCTTTAACGCAAACTACTGTGTGAAAGAGTGCCATATTTAGAAGGCTGTGTAAAGCCACGCAAAGTAACTTTTTATGGCCTTGTAAATATGGGTCAGTACACAGCGCCACCAGAGCGTCAAAATAGGGCTTGTAAATATGCCCCCTTATGCCTCCTTTACCAACACCTTGTACATAGGCACATTACAGTTTATAAGGTACATCATTTACACTATCTTTTGGATTTAAATGTAATTGAACATCTGACAGATCTAACAGACCTCTCTTTAGAATTAACATGACTTCTTGAGGTCATCCAGAGGAAGGCTCTTGGAAATTATTGTTACTGTAGATGATGGGTCCCAGTGGTCCCAGTGGTCACCTAACTTACTAACTTAAAGGGTGGGGTCGCTTCCATGGGGTGAGGGTCAGGCGTGTACAGCCTTCTGTATTCTTTTCCCCTGCTGGGCAGCCTGGGAACCAAGTGACAAGCTCACCTCCAGATGGAGTACAAGCTGGAGGACTGGGCAGAACTGCTGGTCGCTCTTGGCCATGGTGCCATGGAAGCCGGGCTGAAGTTTTGCCTCTTTAGATTGTTCCATGATTGACATTGGACCCTGGTTCATATACTATATGACTTTGCCACTGTCCATCCCTTCTTAGGGGCCGTTGGTGCCACACTGAGCAATAATCTGGCAATTCCTGTGCCACTAGCCCAAGCATTGATCCTGTCCCATGACTTTGAGGGCTGTCCCATACTGTCCCACCATGATTGCCAGTGGCTTGCGACAGTGAAGAACTGCGTTCTCTGTCATTGGTGTTCTCCCCACGCCCCACACATGAGGAGCGGGTCTCAGACATTGACCAGATGGCCTTGTATGTGTGAGTAATTTTAACCTACAGAGCAAGCCAGAGACCTTACTTCGTACTTGGACACCCTTCTTGCAGGGCATTAGGCGCTAAGTGTAGAGGGCTGGTTGCCTGGTGGGCGGGCCTACCAGTGGGCTTTCTTGGCCCTCCCGAGCTCTAGTCCCATTCCAGTGGGCCACTTTGTGGGTTTCTGCAGCTGCCATGGGCATGTCTTTGAAGCCCCCTTTTCCCCTTGTGCTCATCACCTTAGCTGCCCCTCTTCTTCAGGCTCCTTCCCTTCCACTACTCCTCTTCTCTCTGCTAATTTCATCCCAAGCATTTTTCTCTCTTGCCCTTCCATCTTCCTCACTCTTCTCTGTGCTTCTGGTCCCTTCCTCTTCTAGGACTGGTGTCCCCCTCCCTCCGCGCCATGCCCCTCTTCCCTTTGTCACCGGATTATCTGGGCCAGGGCGTTGCTGGGGTGCTGTGTCATGCCTGTGCACTGCGTGCGCCCATATATTCACTGGTTTCTGCAGTTGCCACTGTATTGTATTGACTGGTGTACCCTGTTGATCTGGTTTTGTTCCCTGTTAAACTCAAATAAAAAAATGTGAAACAAACCAAAAAATAAAAGGCAGTGTAACGCTGGGGCTCCTAGCCTTGTCGGCTACTCTACACCCGGTCTAGTTGTGAATCAGAACCTGTATGCTCATTGTCATTTTCTAAAAGTGGGGGCACAACCGTCAGTGTTCATCATCGTAATAAGGGCCCTTCATCTTTTGGTTTTCTAAAAATGTTGTAAAAATGTGTATTATCAAACAAATTGATGAAGGTAACCTCTTTAGTTTTGACTGATTGTATAATGGCAAAATGGGTTTGTTCAGCTAAGCAGCATTAAACACAAGTTATACAAAGTTGTAAGAGCAAATTTCACTCCAGTAGCAGTGTTGGCACTGGTCTCCTAAAATCCAAAAATGTAACAAAAATCAAAGATGTGCCCCAGTGGCTTCACTTTGTTGTGAAAATAACTATCCGACTTCCGTACAAGGTGACACTCAGAGGTGATGTCTATGTTTAGGGCATACGCTCAAACAATGGCACAATACATTTCAGACTTTGGTACTGTTCTGCGCAATCCAACGTTGCCACACTGCTCTTTCAAAATCAAATGTATTTGCAAGTGTAATTAGGTTTTTTTCAAAGGAGCAAGACAAAGTCCCTGGGAATCTATGTCCTCTTGTAACAAGTAATTGATTTGTCCAAAAACAAATATCAGAGCCGGGGTTTAATCTTGTCCATGGGAGCCACCGTTGGCACTGCTAAATGTCGGAGTTCTGCCACACCATAGATGTTTAGTTTTGATTCCACCTCATGCCTCTTTCTTCCACCACTACTTGCCCTGGTCATTCTGGAAATGGCTCAAATAAACATTGTTTTGAAAACATTATTAAATGGAGCGATCAGATCAGTTAGCACCGCAGTGTATTGCCGCTGATATGATAAAACATTAAAAACAGCGATAATAATAAGGATAACAACAATAATAATACAAATAAATCCTATTCTTTATAGCACTCAGAGATTGAGAAAATTGTATAATTGATTCCACTAACACGAGAACATTACTCAGAGGTTCCAAATGTATAAACTCATTGCCATTTTTAACATATCCTTGAACACGTTCATTCATTTCCCAGATAGTAATGACTTTCAGACTCTGGACCAGGGCACCGGGCAAGAAACTATCTCCTCAACTGTGCTGATACTTTGTCCAAGATAAACATCTAATTTTACACACATATTTATTAAAACAGAATCAGTGATTTGTAACACTTCGTCAGCGTTTGAAAAGTGATGGCAAAGTGGCACAATGGCACTAAGTGCACATAGAAAAATTAGACTGACTCAGCCTTTTATCTTTCTGAGATCGACCGAAAGGGCACCATTTATTTTTGTAACACTAGCAATTTAAAAAAAAAATACTTACTGGTGATTCATTTGTGGTGTGTGCTATGAGATTGCAGCTGTCAGAATAGCTCCATGAGTTACAATTATTACATTACATGGCTTAAAAACCTCAAATTGGGGATCAAGGACATTCTGTAGCAGTGCAATGGGAACAGAGAATGCAGCTGCAAAGCACGTAATCTGTGAAATAAAACCTCTATGGGCAGATGTATCATTGTAACAGTTTGCGAGCCCTTAATAGTGATTTTTAGCGAATCGCTATTAAGGATTCGCAAAATGCTATGTAGGTAGAAATCACAATAATAGTTGCGATTCTTACGTATTCCTTAATTGCGAATCACAAAATGAGTTTCGCAATTAAGGCATCCCTTCTCCTTCATTTCTATGGCCCTAGAGGCCCATAGGAATGAATGGAAATTGCATGGGCAAATTTGCGAGTACCCAATAGGTACTCGCAAATTGCGCATGAAATTTCAACTGTGCAAGGGTTCCGAATGCCACCCTGTTACAACCCTGACATGTGCATGTGTGCACATATGGCGCACATAGCATGTATGTGTGCACATGGCATTTTTTGTAAAAAGCAAAAAAGTACTTTTTTCGAGGAAACCGCAAATTACCACCAACTTGAAGTTGGTGGTAAATTGCGATTCCTTACAGCAATATCGCAATTTGCGATGTCTACTAGAATAGCATTTAAAGTTGTGATAATTTGCAATTCCTTACAGCATTATCACAATTTGGGATGCCTACTAGAATAGCATTTAGGGAATCTAAATATATAGGAAAATAGGGAATTGCAAATTATGCGAGTCCTTATTTTGCGAGTAGGTTTTTGCTTACGTACATTGCACACAGCCAAATTGAAATCGCAAGCGCTGAAATTCTGTAAATTTCAGCGTGTGCAATAGCAATTTAGCTTGATACATCTGGCCCTTAGAGTTTACTACTGTTTCAAAGAATGCTTGAGGAGGGGTACCTTTTTTGGTCCCAGAGGGATTGGGGGCACATAAAAGCGCCCCATCTCTGCTTCTATGGCTGCTGGGGACAAAGGGCAGGACTCAATCGAAAGCAAAGTCCTGTGGCTACAGATTTGTGCAAAAAAGTCCATAGGTGTATTGTTGCCACAGCTGCCACCTGTAAGTGACTTCCATAGACGAAAGGCTTCCCACAGCCTCTACTTTGCCACTTTCATTTCGGCCCGCACATTTCTGACTGCAACTCGAGAACATCCCTTATTTGGATGAAAAATATCCTTTATGTAAATCTTGCGATGTTCATGATAAGTGCGTTGTAGCTTTGTAACATATCAGCAGAGTTAAGTGCCCTGTTAAGTGCTCTGAATTGATATTATTTAACTGCAAGTTCCTCTTGGAGGGAGGAAGACAAAACTGGATCATTGGAGGACCTCTCATTAATAAGCCTGGCATGGCAGCTGGGCTGACGAATGCTTCCTAATGATTTATGATAATGGTTTCAGACCATTCCTGCGTCCGAGTGTTTCTTTTTAGCCCTGGTCTCCGCAGGACATTATGGATGCATAAGATATACAAAATCCCAGCACTCCTTACGGGTAATCTGGTCTAAAGAGCCCTCCACACGGGAATGCGCACATCTCTTGTCTTGAAAGCGTGGGCTACTTTCTTGTCTTTGAACTGCTGCGTTGCCAGCTGATTCCATTTCTAAAACGCCAGTGTTTACAAGTGCGCTCAGAGCATCTCGCATTACACTTTCCACAACGCATAAATCACTCTCCTGTCTTTTCTGAAGCCAAGTGTCGCTGCTAAACTCTCGAGTAAATTTTGCTTTCTCCTTACTTCTGGTAAGTGGAAGGCTTGTGTTAAGCCAGGATGGCTTAAACATGTCTGCATTGGGATAAACAGACCCCGTCTGACGTACTGCAGGCTGCGGCCTGGCCTTGTGGCATTTGAAGATGGTCCTCTGTGAACCACTTTCTGTTGCAAATGGAAGAGACAGAACCTGTCAATCAATGCCCTAACACTTCTTCTAAGTATCCAAACTCACTTGGTGGCACCAGGTGTCACACGTTGTTGGTTCCCTTCACACACTCACACAGCGAGAAGTGTATATCATGTAGTGGCAGCGTAAGCAAGCTGGAAACCACTGCAAAGAGTGGGTTTTCAGCTGGTCTTTCGAGGCTTTGAACAGCTGATGTCCATTAAGGGGGTGAGACAACACCCCTGGTCATCTGCACGACCCTCAGCAAGCTTTTTTTCAGTTGCGGTCGGTAATGGGCGTACCTGCAGGTTCAGTGACATGGGGAGGGGCAGGTTGGGGGTAGTAATCTATGGATTACAGAGCTTTACAGGTAAGTAAACATATAAATAAATAAAACACATTTTATTGCGTGCACTGCATCCCCAAATGCGATGCAGTGCTCGCAACGAAATTCGTTTTATTTATTTATATGTTTACTTACCTGTAAAGCTCTGTAATCCATAGATTACTACCCCCCACCCTGCCCCTCCCGACGTCACTGCCCTGCAGGTACACCAACTACCGACTGCGGCTGCCTTTTTTAGGTCTTGCCTAGGCAGCGCATGTGCTGTTTCTCAAGACATGGTGTGTCTAAGTGTTTGGGCTTTCAGCACGCCCGTATGTATTTATTCATTCTTTCATGTGCCTTTTGTAATTCCTTTGTTTTCATTGGTGAAAAGTGTACATTTGTCCCTACTTTTGCTGTTTTGGTTACGCCCAATAGAATGACCCCTGAACATGAACCACTTTATTATCGGACATATAAGTTAGTTTCGGGGGCCCTAGTTTTTTTTCTTTTGCCTGGGCTTATTTTGGCCTTCTGAATACGGTCAGCCGAGGGCAGTAAATAATGTCCTTATCTTGTTTTCCACTGTCTTTGGTTTCACATGCACTTTTTCAACTGGAGGCTGTTTATTTTTTCATCCTATTACATTTTTTGTTTACTTAGCTCAAATGTTCAAACCTTAAATAAAATACTTACTTAATGGAAGTGTAGTTTAAGAAAAGGGCTGACAGTAGGATCAACCTATTTGCATTGTGCTTTTGCCAGCAAGATTATTTGGATATGATTAAAGAGGTAAACCTGCTGTTATTGCTCTGTTTTATCAATCTGAAAGCATGCTTTATGTTGTGTGCTTTCAACTTTTGATTCTTTTTCTTTAGGTTTCAATCATTGGTGAAATAAACCCAATATCAAGGAATGCTTCCTCGAGCTCTCCAAACGTGACATGTGGAGGATACTTAACAATATATCCTGCAGGTAGACATTGCAACATCATCTCAGCACCATTGCAGCACCACCGCAGCACCAGCAAAGCACCGCCTCAGTATCAGTGCAGCACCACTTCAGCACCAGTCAGTGTCGCTCAGCACCACTTCAACAGCACCACTGCAGCACCAACTGAGCATCACTCAGCAGCACTTGAGCACCACCACAACACCAGCACAGCACCATCTCTGCACTACTCAGCCCCAGTGCAGCACCACCTCAACCTAAGACAGCACCAACGCACCACCTCAGCATCAGTACAGAACCACCTCAGCACCAGTGTAGCACCACCTCACTATGTGTGCAACTACCTAAGCATCAGTGCAGCAATACCACTTAAGCATCAGTGCAGCACCAGCAAAGCATCACTCATCACCACCACAGCACCAGGGCAGCATCTCCTTGTCATCACTCAACACCACCACAGCACAACCTCAGCATCAGCACAGCACCACCTCTGCATCAGTGTACCAGCACCAACTCAGGAGTAGCACAGCACCACCACAGCATCAGTGCAACACCACCTCCACACAAGCACACCAGCACCTCATCACCACCTCAGTATCACTCAGCACCACCTCAGCACCAGTGCAGCACCACCTCAGCACCAGTGGAGCATCAGCGCTGCACCACCTCAGCATCAACACAACACTGTCTCAGCATCAGCACAGCACCGCCCTCTTATCAGTGCACCACCACCACTGCAATACCAACTCAGCATCAGCGCAGCACCACCGCAGCACCAGAGCAGCACCACCTCAACATCAGCACAGCACCATCTCAGCATCAGCACAGCACAACATCCACATCTGTGCACCACTCACTTGAGCACAGCGCAGCCCCATCTCAGCATCAGCACAGTCCTACCTTAGTACCAGCGCAGCCCCACCTCAGCAGCAATTTATCACAAATGTAGCACCACTTCAGCAAAAGCACAGCACTACCTCAGTATCAGCACAGCATCATCTCAGCACAGCACTAACTCACCACCACCCAGGACCACCTGAGCACCAGTGGAACACCACCACCTCAGCATGACTAAGCCCCACCGCATCACTCAGCACCACCTCGGCATCACTTAGCACCACCACAGCATCACTCAGCACCATTTCCGTCTGCCGTCAGAACTTGGCATCTGTTGATTCTCCCCTTCTATCTGTCTGCTGCTCGTGTTGTGATTCAGGTACTATTTCCCAACCTCCACCCTCCCATTGTTTAAGTACCCCCCATAACAACAAAAAAAGCTATAACAAACAATCATTAGAACAGGCAGGAAGAAATTGCTAGCATTGCAAGGACCAACAAACTAGAAGACATTTTTCATGTGAATTCTTTTTTTAATAGGGTTGTTCCGTTGCACATAATGTCTTCTTGGTTATATATAATATAAACTTTTCAACATGCAGCACAGCAGCCACACTGCTGCAAAACATAGCTTAAAGACATTGGCAAAGCCAATAGCTCTGGCTAAACACTTATAAGGTACCAAAGTTGAGATCTATTGGCTATGCCAACGCTTGTTGTTTTTTTGGATTGGTAGGGCAGAGACGACAAAACTACCTCTTAGGTTCTTCTCAGCTCGAGGCCCTGCCCCTGTAAGTCTCGGCCCTTCTAACACGGGGAATGTGTTTTTTTTTTATTTGGCAGGGTTGCATTGTACACATTTTCACAGACATGCCCATATTTTTACTGCCCTTGTTCGCTGAGCCTATGGCAAGGCACCTGAAAATCCACTTCCCCCAGGTATTTTAAGACTGAAATTCCAACAGAAAAACATCATCTTCTTCAATATTTTGGTAAAGTTCTTTAGCTTTCCTCTGCTTTTGAAGGGAATCATGAAATGTGGCTAATAGTGGCAGGCCTGGATGATTGCCAACCTAACATGCAATTGCAATACTGTCAGAAACATACAGGAGAAAAACAGGAAGTGGTTATGTAAATAAGCAGAGCATTTTGATGTCAGAAGTTTAAATTGTCTACAAGTGACATATGAAGTCAGACGTGCTGCTTTCTGAAAAATTGTTACCCAGTGCAGAGGGGGCAGGACTTTGTGACGGGCACTGCCTATGAAAAAGTTAGACCCTTTTCCCCTTCACACAAAAGAAAGCAAACAAAACACAAAGGATTCTAAAACTGGCACCGATGTCCTGAGTTGGTTTAAACAATGCTAATAGACATCGGCTGAGCAGAACCCCTAAAGACGAGCTGGAACCCCTTGGAAACAAACTCTGTGCATGAGATTCCAACTCACTTGGTGCTCACCGTGTGATATTAGCTTTAAACAAAGAGAACGTTCTAAGCTCTCAAAAAGTCAATCATCACATTTCTGAAGTGTCAATGGATAACACGTGTTTCATTCAGCAGCGAATATGCCTATCGACTTCCTCAGGCCTGCAATATAATCCAAAATAACCTGTAGAAGAACTACTATCATATTGTATTGAGAACACACCACCACCTGCCAGAAAGGTGTGAGTGAATCTAGAAAAAAGTGTGAAGAAGTTACCCAAAGACTAGCATAACCACCTGAAGACACATGCAATCTAATGTGTACTATTAGATCAGAGTGTAGTGTAGTTCCTATTTTCCCAATAGGCTCTCTGCATTGGAATAACATAAACGATAGTTTAGATGTAGGACTGAGGTCGACTAGGTCTCTATTGAATATGTTAGACTTAATTTAGGTTTGCCAGCTAGCTCAGAGGTCACTAGAAACTTTCTCGAATGAACAGGGAGGAGTGAACTTCCCTGATTAGACAAGAAGGGATTCAGCTTCTGACAACTGCATGAACATGACAACTTTGCTTCCCCAGAATAAGGAGTATATCTCCAGAGTCGTGTGAAAACAATAGATATCTATTTTACTCAGTCAGTTGTGCATACTTAGTTTCACCAGAGTGCAGAGAAATAGAGAGACAGGCGTTTCAATAAAAAGGTGTTATTTATTAAACAGTCTTCTTCCTCTTGCAAAAGAAATGAATTGCTACAATTGCAATACTTGTTATAAAGTAAAGTGCATACAGTAAAAGGAGTATTACAAAATAATACTGTAAAAGCATTGATATGGTTTCTGAGCCATATGATACTTTAATGGTATAAAATCTATACAGTTATAAGTAAGTAAGTAAGTAAGTAAGTAATCTTTATTGTAGTGATTATTTAAAATCTTACAATATTACACATCTAAAACGAGAAACCAGTAAAAGCTATGTTCAAATATAAAAACACTTAAAATACCATTACATCGAATAAATTCATTTGGTTTCTTAGTAATTTACATAATAAAAGTAATTATTCTCCTAATTTCTTTTTAACTATCAATAAGAACTTTACAAAGGTAACATTCAAAATACAGTTATATACAATGATAAAAGTTTGACTAAACGTACTCAACTGGTGCTTCTAAGATACGCCTACCCCAGTGTACCTAACCTAAGCCTAGTACTTGGGAAGGGGTAAATGAGCTGTAGTTTAAGTTAAGTTAGTTTTTGCCAAGATTCTGACTCAAGAATTCTCTAGGGATCTAATCAGCTCCGTACCTTGGTTTTAGAATGGAAGAGGTCTTGTATCTCGCTCTCAGGACTCGATCTCCCAGTACCCCACAAGAGAAACTGGAAACACTGGAGCTGGATTTTCCCGGCAGGTGAAAAAGACAGCGTCTTTCTCAGTGCGTCAAGGGGGAGGGACGGCTTCCTTCGGCACTCGCATCAGCTGGGCTTCGGATAAGTAGATAGCCACTCTGCTCCACACCACCGTGTCTTGCTTAAGGCAAACGCTGGTATATTTATACCTGGAAGGTGCCGTGTTTGACGTAAGGTTGGACATAAGACGTCAATTAAAGATGTCACCAAGAACTGACCGTTCTATCAGTGCTTGCAGGAGTTCTAGGACAAATCAAAACAAAATCACGGGGAATTCCCAGGTTGCTGGAGGTTTGGTATGTTGTAAGACCTCGTTGTGCTTTCTAGGAGTCTAAGGAAGTAGCCTTGCCGCATTTGGTTTTCATTGGCTATTTACTAAATATGAAATATTTAATTGGGGTCCTAGATAAAACACAACACCCACTCCACGTATAATGTCCATCATTACTAAATACTAAGCAATATATAAACATATAGGTATGCATGTGTTTTTCCATCCCACCACAAAATACATTAAATGCATTTGAAACGGCATAGATACACGAAAATGAGTATTATACTGTACGCATTCAAGCAGTGGTATCATTCAGATAATTCAAACATAAATATCAGCTGAATGAATTACATTTATGAAATGGCTCCTAATACAGAAGAGAAGGCCGAGACCATTTCATCACATATTTATACAAGATTGTAAGTGTGCTAGAGGCTGATTCAAAATATTGTCTCTAGAGTCTCTAGAAATAGAAGCTCTGTTCTCTAAGAATAGTTCTACTCTAAGAAGAGTACCTTGTGCCAAAAAAAGTAAATATTTTGGAAGTTCTTGGAGAGAGAAAAAAAATTAACTTTCTTTCAGGGTAAGAAAAATAGTTCCAAGTCTCTTCAGCAGTGATGTTTTTAAAAGTTGAAGGCCGAATTCAGAGTTCAGGGAACGCTGTGTGCTCGCTATTTCAATTGTTATTCTCATTGTTAGGAGAGAACATTACCTCAGCTAGACCAGCAAAAAAATCGTCTACAACAGTAGGTGAAAGTTGGGCCAACGCTGAAAAATCAGAAATAGTGCATATATGCGATGCATTGCCATCATCTGTGTTTAGATCAGCAATGTTCACAGAAGGTTGTACCTGTGTGCTGCCGCTTTCATCTCGTACTTCACCGCCACCTACTCGTAGTGGTGAAATTTCAACGAATGCCGTCATCAGAATCGGTAGCCGCTGGGGACAACACATTCCATGAGTCGTTACTGGACAAAGCAAAGCGTCGTCATCCATCGGTACTATTGATGGTAGTGTAAGACAAACGTCCAACACGCATTCTTCTCTGCATAGCAGACATCGAAGCACAGGTAAGATGCATTTTTGCCAGATAGGTCTGAATAAAAGAAACCAGGTTGTATTCAGATCTCTTAGCCGGGCCAATCCGAGGACCTTAGTGATACGGTCTCGGTATCATATTGCTAGGATCGTTTCTTCCATCGAAGCCTGAGTTTTGTTGTGTGACTTGGCTTGTCATAGGAGCAGAAGGAGCAAAAATAAAATTCCTGCTACGAGTCCCAAAATAGGTGGCAGGCCTCCAAAAAGAGAGTGAACAAAATTTGGGTAGATGCCCAGAACTGTTTCAAAAGGTGTTAACAGTCCTGAAAATATTGTCTTAAATACATGTGCGATGCCACTGGTATCTGACATGTTTAAAATTTGGCTTAACATTTCTACGAAATGCACGGGGCAGTTTGTTGATAAAAGGGTATGTATCTCTGCCGCTGTCCTTGCAGCTTGCAGTTCATACGTCTCTTTGGACGAGGTTAAAGGCACAGTTGTCTGTAAAAGAATAGACTTCATTCTGCTTAAAGTATCAATTCGAATAGAAGAGATATTCACAGAAGGCCAAATTTCCGCCTCCATGTCTGGATTGCTTTTTGGATACAATACTTGCATACAACAAATGACCCTGGAAGTGACGCTCACGAGATAGGGTTTTCCTGGCACCATGCCACAACAGCTGCGGTCACTTAATATAACGTAGCTACCGTTGGAAAGATGTCTGAAAAATGGCTCTATCGGTGTAGCCGGGCTTCCTTGCAGGTGACATGACAGGTTATTTGATGAACCCTTGCAAGGTCCATGCAGGTTTATACCTACGCATAGGAGTGTACCGCTCAGTGATGTTTTGCAGTTACTACCACTAAGTAATACCTCTTTCTTTCCCCCACTCCAACACATGTGTGTAAATGGTAAATTCCAGGTTGAATTGATGTACCCTTTACCCAACCTTTCATACAGGCCTGCTGGTATATACTCTTGGCAGTATTGAAACTGAAAAGTCGTTATCGGGATTGTAATGGTGCCATGTATTATCCATTCAATGACAGGTTTTTCTGACATTGTCAATGGTAATCTCTCAAGTTTTTCAATGCTTAGCACCGTATAGTCTGCTCCTTTCTGTGCCAACAAAATTTGTCTATCAGTAAGGTTAAAGATAGAAAATAATGACGTTATGTTGATTAGATGCCATGGCACGTGACTTGAACGCACATTTTGTAACGTCCAGCCTAGCTGTACAATAGAACGCAATTGGGACTGACCATGTTGTAACATTATCATATCCTGTTCTATTATATTGATAGCAGATGATACAATGCTATCCAGTGAAAAGATTCTGGAGGACAGAGTCGTTAATCCATTGTCCACTACAGAAAACGCTTTTTCCAAATTAATACGATCAATTTCTCGTATTTTTTTTAGCAGTTTCAATTTGATTTAATTTCCAAGCTTCATTGTTTGCTGCGTATATACCGGCGTATATGAAACGTTTTTGACGCTGTTTGCGAGGTCCCATTATGAAATCTCGCAAGTCAGCACCTTCTTTAAGTAAAGTTAAGTGTTGCTTAATTTCGGGAAGCGTGGATTTCTGTAGCCATTCGAGGCATAGTGTTCCCACACTGTATGTTGTGATTATCCCTGGATGTTGTCTTTGGGAATATCGTGGGTCTGGCCTATTTTGTTTGAACCCCTGTATTTTGTTCAGGAATCTATCATGACAGGTATTAGTGTCTTTGGGCCAGATCAACCATTTTTTCCAATCAGGAAGTGTTCTGTTTTGTTTTAAAATATAGGCCACATGTAACTCCTCATCTGTAGTGTTGTTTCTATCAGGTATTGGCTTTGGTATAGACGGGTTGTTTAAATCTTTTATCTTGGCTAAACCAAGACAGGTTGTTTGCTGAACTGTGTCATTCAGAAACAATATTTGTTCTGGGATCATACAGGCTCTGAATAATGCTTCTACACCTTGTAGCTGCCATTCTTTAGTTCCGCAAATGGTTTTTGTCTCAATGTTGTTTTTCCAATATTCAAAACCAAATGTAGACATTTTTTCATAAAATGTTTCTGAATAAATCAGTTTAGTATTTGTCAATATATTTTCCACCCCTGTCTTATTTAACATTTTAAAATCGAATGTTTCCGGATCAGTGACATTAAACCCTGTAAAGTATGGGAATTTTTCCAAAAATTTCTTTGAGCTGCCTTTTGGCGGGGTTAGGCAATGTTCCCATTGATTATAAACGAAAGTATTTCTAGGATTTGCGGATTTATGCAGATAATGATGCCGTAATGGTTAAAACAGTACATTTCCTCATAATTCGACGCACCCTGTAAATAATCATGTGCAGTAAATTTTACTGACATTTCTAAATCTGACGTCATATTATTAATATTTTCAAAGTCCCAATCATCAGAGAATCTACTAGGTGAAACAAAGTCACTCAACGAAATCTTAAATTGGTGTGGTAATTTCAAGAGCTCAACTTGGCCATAAATTTCATAGTCAGTTTTGTCCCATGCTTTACCACCAGGTATGGGGATGGCTGTGATGTTCACTGATGACAGTTCTCGTTTTTTGATGTGTGATGATCTGTGTGGTTTCAGGACCAAGTTGGTGTTCTGACTTGCTGTGCCCATTGTACTATATTTTCTATCAATAAATCTACCCAAACTTAAAACCAAGATGAGCCACAGAAAGAGGAAAAGTACGCATAACACAATTCCCAGTTTAATCCATTGAAGAGTTAGATATATTTCTTTGAGTTGATGACAGAGTTATTTTACTTTTTCTTTGAATGTTTTCATTGCTGGCTTGTCTCCCTGTTCACTTGGATCATCGGAAAAATCATCAAAGTTTATAAGATCGCAGATGCAGTTCTGTCAATTGGTGGGATTGCTTCCGGATTTCCATTGATCTTTGCATTTTCTTTTTTTACATTTGTGTAGTCCGAAGCTACATCGTTGTAGACTGGTGTTTCTTGTTGAACTATAGAAATTTGGGTCTCAAGAGGCACAAGTTCCATGGCTTTGTTACATAGTCCTTTCTTAATCACCATAGGTTTATCAAGTGTGATTAGTCTCTCAGTTTGAACCTCTTGGATTGTAGCAAGATTTGGTCTTCTGCTATTTCTTGGAAGTCCACTGGGCCTACTACTTATTATTGGCCACATGGTTGTGGTTTCACTAGGTCGATTGATACAACTCGGTTCTCCTTTTTACCAGCAAGAGGCGGTAGCACTACTGATCTTGTTCCGCTGACAGCTAAGACAGGTACTGCTTTTCTATAAGAAGGCCCAAATTCCTTCTTCACCGCGATCTTTTCTCTGACCAGATCCCCAATCTTTAGAATCCAGACAGGTCTTGCTGGGACAGGTGGTTTTTCTTCAGTGGTAGTTGGCTTTAGCTTTTTCGTTACTCAGACTTTTTCTTGTTTCATTTAAGTCCTGTAAAACAGCCAAACGATCTTTGATATCAAAAGCTTTTTGTTGCACCACTGAAGTTTGACGATCTAATTCCTGAATAAGCATTCTAGTACCAAATAAAAGTTCATATGGGCTGACACCTCCTAGAGAATTTCTTGGCGTATTATTAAGACTACGTTGGACACTTGTTAGATGTTTGACCCACCCATCACCCGAACCTAATACCCTCGCTGTTATAGATTGCTTTATGTCCAGGTTTTTTCTTTCCACAACCGCATTTCCCTCAGGATGGAAGGGAGAAGAGTACCGCAATGCAATGCCCATGCTGGCCATGGCCTCCTTGTAAGCCCGAGAGCTAAACGCAGGACCCTGGTCAGAATGTAGCATGCCAATTGCGTATGTGCCAATAAAGACTCGCAAATCTTTTATTACAGTTCTGGCGTCAGCCGAGTGCTGGGGCCACATCCAAATGAATCCTGTCCAAATTTTTATGGGACCGCATTTGTCCGTTCGGGCGTCTGCGCATAGATAGCATGATGCTTTCTAATAGTGGTGTCTGGGCTGGTGTCTGGTCCGGTTCACAACTGCGATCTCTGTTGCAGTCTTCACAATTCATTGCAAATTTATAAAGTTCTACGCTCATCCCCGGCCACCAGTAAAGAGATTCTAGTTCTATTAGAGGTTTCATGATCTCTTGGTGCCTCAGACCCAATCCCATGTGTGCTTCTTGTATCAAGAAGACTCTCCGGTACGTGTTTAGAATTACTCTATCCCCCACTCCAGGGATTTGAGCAAACGGAACGGAGTTCGCATCACTTATGTATGTATTACTGAATGGATAGTTTAGAGGTAACGCCGCATAATTGCCTTCCATTGAGGCTTTTACTGCAATTAGCGTTTCGCCATCTATTTGTGTTTTCGTACGCTTTTTTATACCTACGGAAGCCGAGTGATCAGCCGCCGCTGTGGCTTTGTTAGCCAATGAATTCCCTGCAAAGTGAACGCCATCACGTTGAAGACTCTGCGTATGTATCACGTGAGTCTTTTGTAGTTCTTTCTGCAAAAGAACTACTTGTTCCCATAGTTTTTTATGTTTTATTGTGGCACCTGTCTCATCTTTGTAACCATTTTTTATCCAGATCTGCATGGAATTATTTTAAGATCGGACGCAGTAATGCGAATCACACACTATTAGTGTTGGGAATTCACGATCGGCATTTTCCAGCGCCATTTTTAGGGATCTTATTTCAGCTCGCTGAGCAGAACAGTTTCTGAGTGATTCAGTTTTAGTGACCATCGGTCTGAATTTACCTAAGCGCCAAAGACCTTTAACAATCGCACATGCTGCATTGTAAATCTGTTTTTCCACAAAGTAGTGTTGTGCAAATCTGTCTGTGTAGATAACGCAGGTGTATTGTTCCAGAGGCAGAATTTATATTGGCAGAGGACATTCATGTTCGTATTCTAGATTTTCTAGTTTTTTCATTTTCGGATCAAAATAGTGTTTCACGTCTTCTGCAGTAAGAGAATTTTCCCATTGTATCCATTCTGGATCTAATGCCACAGCATTTAGATTGTGTGGGCTTGTTAATGCTTCCATGGCTGATTCTGCTGTTAACACAGATATCCTTTTGCCTTGCGCTAGGGCTCTTTCTTTTGCTACAGAAGTTTGAACCGCTGTCAACATTTTTTCTGTTGAACTGAATTTCATTAAGCTTCTGTGTACAAATGTGATTTGTAAGCTATTGGTACCGTTTCTCCCTCATTAGAGGTCAGGTATGTGAATCCACATTTTCCTGGGATGATTCGGATTACAAGGTTGCGTTCATTCGCGCGTGTTTGCAGTTTTGTTTTAGTTAACATATCTGTCTGCAGTGATCTTAAAATTTCAGTGTGTTTTTGAGTCCAATTAATTAGTTTAAAATCTGGTTTTATTAGTTCGTAGAGAGGTTTAACCCTCTCTGCATAATTTAAAATGTATGTTCTTCCGAAATTCAGGAAACCTAGTATTGATTGCAGGTTTTTCAGCGTTTTTGGAGCTTGGAGTACAGCACACTTCTCTAAGAAGTTGTCTGCCAGGCTTTTGCCTCCACTTGATAATTCATATCCTAAAAATAGGACAGTTAAATGGGCAATTCTTGATTTTTTTAAATTAAATTTGTACCCTTCAGAAGAGAACCCAAGTATTATGGTGTTCACTCTTTTCAAGTGAGTCTGCAGGTCATCATCTGTAAGATAGATGTCTTCGACATAAGATAATGCCTCATCATCATAAATTTGTAGTAACTCTGTTACCCTTGCTGAAACTAATCCTGGGCTGTTCTTGAATCCCTGTGGGAAACGACAAAATTGTTTTTGCAACCACATTATTGAGAAAGCGGTCAAATACCTGCTTTCAGGTGCAATGTTTTCACAGAAGAATCCATTGGATATATCTAATGTCGTTTTATATTTTTTGCGCACGATGTTATTTATTAGTGCTGCACTGTGTGAGTTTTGGACTGCAAAAGTTTGACAGCAGGAGTTTAGATGTCTGTAGTCCAAAACTAGACGATATGAATCGTCTGGCTAAGAGACAGGAAACAAAGGATTGTTCATTTGTGAGGCGCATGTTTCAATCACCCCCTGATATTCAAGTTGATCTAACATTTCTTTTACTTGTTTTTTAGCTTCTTGCTTAACAATATACTGCCTTTGTGCAGTAGGTTGATTTTTTAACTGGATTTTATGGTGAGGAGAATCCTCATCCATCCTACATGATTTTTATACAATGCTGGGGCTTGGGCCACTGCCCATTTTCTAGCAAGTGTGCATTTTTTATGTATTGGAATGTGATTTGCGAAGGCAGGCATAATCATTTCTTCGCCATGTGGGCACTTCCTGACAAACTCTGGTGGCCTTTTTCTGCTAGAAGGATGTCATAGCCTTTCGATAGATTCTCCCAAAAGAGACTTTTTATTTTCCTAGTTTTATCTTCCTCTATACGCAATGTTATTTTGTACAGTTTATGGGGCACACTCACTCGGGTGTCTGCAGTTTCCACTTGAATGTATTCATTCGTGTCCACTGTCTCCAGAAGATTCATCAGGATCTTGCAAGCTATGCTCACTTCTGCTGCGCTGTCTAGCATTGTCTGGGCCCACTCTCCATTTTTTAGTTGTGTCCTCAGGATTCTCGGCATGTTTTATTTTAATACTTGCTACCTTCTTTCTTGGAAATTGTGATTTTTTACTTTGATGAGCAGGTTCTTTGTCTTTGGACTTGACGTGCTCTTCTTTATGTTCTAACCGTCCTCTTCTTTCCAATTTCTTTGAGGAAGTATGAAAAGATCGAGAGGAACGCATATCAATATCTTGATATCTGTCAGGTTTTCTCAGATTGTCCCTATTTCTTAGGTTATATCTTTTCTCAGAGGGCTCCCTTTGGGGAGACATGCCCCCCTCTCTGGAGATCCATTTCTCCGTTGGGGAGACCTTCCCCTGGACTGAAATTGTTTTTCTCTGGGAGTGGTTTGTTTGTTACCCTCCCAGTTCTTCTTTTGAGAATTGAGATTATTTTTAATAAAGGTTTTTTCAGGATTTTCAATTAGTTGGAGTTTTACTGGTTTACCACACAAACTATCTCTGCCTAATTCTTCATAGGATTTTTCAATTATTTTTGCGAGCTCAAAAGGTTGGTCTGTTATATCTGTCTCCTTCAATTTTTGGCGGATTGCCACACATGCTGCTTCTCCTTTTATGTTGGTTAATAATATAGCCGAGACCTGCTTAAAGTCTTTTAGTAATTTCATACCCAGAGTTAAAGCAGGTTCTGGACCGTATTCATTTTGAATCTGTCTTAGCACATCTGGTATACCCGCCATAGTTGGAACACCATGTGTTTTTGTGTAGATAGAAGCAAAGACTGTGCCCCCAGTGTCACAGTCCTCCACATGTGGTGCGATCCCCATTGGAAGACAGATAGTCAGAATTCTGTGTTTTTCATGAGGGGTAGTATCAGGAAATACTGCCTCTATCTGAGTGATTTTTTGAGCTAACCAGAATGGAATTTGTTCCTGTTTTGCGGGTGATTTACCAAGACATGATTGTATGTTCTGTGGTGTAATTTTGTTTGTATTCCCCTGGTGAGGGGTGTTTTGTGGAATTTTAATCGGAGGTTGGACTGTTGAAGTCCGCATGACATATTGGACCAATTGTCTATGTATTTTAATTAGTTGTTTTAACTGAACTAAAAGTTCTCTGTCTGACATTGTTTCAATGTCCGGATGTGGTGTGTAGCTGACTAGAACTGACCATGTGGCTCCTGGTCTACCTAGTGGACCGAGCCTGGTAATGTGATTTTGATGTTTTAGGGCACCATTAAACAAGAGCAGGTGCTCTTGGTATGTTAGTGGAATTTCAACATTCTCGAAAGGAGAGTATTCCTCTGGAGATTCCGCTACTTTGTAGAAGTGGAACTCATGTGTTACAGCATTTGCTGCTGGAATAGTTACCCAGGAATGGAATACCTCTGTCTGCCGAAACTCATGTGCCTCTACCACAAATACGACTGTACCACCTCTTGATGTTACTCCATTTTCTATAAGTTTTATAGTTATGGTTTTTCTTATGTTGACCGGGATGATTACTGCATCACGGTCATCTTCATCCAACCCTGTAAGGTCTGCACCCGGTTGATTCGCATTTACTGCGGCTCCACCGGTTTCGTTGTTGTCGCCGTTAAGCGACATTATTTAATGAAGAGTGTCTTGCAGAGCAAGTTTTTTGAGGAAACAAAAGATTAGGTGCACAATATTTTGAAACACTGTATCCTTCAACGTTGATTATGCCGTAAACAAATACATAGGATTCTCATCCTACTAAGTTCCGGCGGATATTAACCTTTCACCCACTCCAGACGTCTATTGGAGTTTTTACGGGAAAAGGGGTCTGTGTGAAAAAGCACGACTGAGTTACTATAGTATCTTGAGTTAGATTATCGCCTTACCAAACGTTGGGCGCCATGTAGTGTAGTTCCTATTTTCCCAATAGGCTCTGCGCATTGGAATAACATTAACAATAGTTTAGACGTAGGACTGAGGTCGACTAGGTCCCCATTGAATATATTAGACTTAATTTAGGTTTGCCAGCTAGCTCAGTGGTCACTAGAAACTTTCTCGAATGAACTTCACTGATTAGACAAGAAGGGATTCAGATTCTGACAACCGCATAAACATGACAACTTTGCTCCCCCAGAATAAGGAGTATATCTTCAGAGTCGTGTGAAAACAATAGATATCTATTTTACTCAGTCAGTTGTGCAATGTGCATACTTAGGTGCACATTATGATGGTGGACGAACCTGAGTCTGTCCTCCACCATAGAGCAGGAGGGAACCTCAGCATGGGCTGCGGAGTTCCCTCCTGTGCAATTAGGATGTGACCGCCACCCTGGCGGTCACATCCTCTATTTTTAACATTTCGGCGGGTGCGGCTTCAAGCTGCACCCGCAGCAATGTTAAAAATGCAAGCATTGTATTTTTATGTAGAAAATGGCAGGCACCGGGCGGTGCCTGCTGCTTTCTGCATACAAATGCAGGGGGGTACCATAGGTACCCCCCATGTGCACCCCCCACCCCCCTTCACCTAGGGGGCCCGCAACGGGCCCCCGCAGTGAAGTTACACATGCTTTTCCATGGCAGAAAAGCCGCCGCGGAAAAGCATGTTTCAGAGCCCATCCTAATCTGGCTGACGGTGTCTGAGAGACACCGTCACCATATTAGTGCTTTTCCGCCACGGTTGTAAGCCAAACGCGGTGGAAAAGCTGCAGACAGAAACCAGGACCCACCAGCCATCCTAATGTGGCGGTGGGTCCGCAGAGGATTTTCCGCATCCTCCGGGCCGGCGGTGGCTTCCGCCTGCCCGGAGGATGCGGAAAATCCTCCATCCAAATGAGGCCCTATGTTTCACCAGAGTGCAGAGAAATAGAGAGACGGGCGTTTTCAATAAAAAGGTGTTATTTATTGAACAGTCTTCTTCCTCATGCAAAAGAAATGAATTGCTACGATTGCAATACTTGTTATAAAGTAAAGTGCGTACAGTAAAATGGAGTATTACAAAATAATACTGTAAAAGCATTGATATGGTGTCTGAGCCATATGATACTTTAAAGGTATAAAATCTATGCAGTTACAAACAATGATAAAAGTTTGACTAACCGTACTCAACTGGTGCTTCTAAGATACGCCTACCCCAGTGTACCTAACCTAAGCCTAGTACTTGGGAAGGGGTAAATGAGCTGCAGTTTAAGTTAAGTTAGTTTTTGCCAAGATTCTGACTCAATAATTCTCTAGGGATCTAATCAGCTCCGTACCGTGGTTTTAGAATGGAGGAGGTCTTGTATCTCGCTCTCAGAATTTGATCTCCCAGTACCCCACAAGGGAAACTGGAAACAGTGGAGCTGTATTTTCACGGTAGGAGTAAAAGACAGCGTCTTTCTCAGTGCGTCAAGGGGGAGGGACGCCTTCCTTCGGCTCTCGCATCAGCTGGGCTTTGGTAAGTAGATAGCCGCTCTGCTCCACACCACTGTGTCTTGCTTAAGGCAAACGCTGGTATATTTATACCTGGAAGGTGCCGTGTTTGACGTAAGGTTGGACATAAGACGTCAATTAAGTTTCAGTGCTTGCAGGAGTTCTAGGACAAATCAAAACAAAAGGACAGGGAATTCCCAGGTTGCTGGAGGTTTGGTATGTTGTAAGAACTTGTTGTGCTTTCTAGGAGTCTAAGGAAGTAGCCTTGCCGCATTTGGTTTGCATTGGCTATTTACTAAATATGAAATATTTAATTAGGGTCCTACATAAAACACAACAAGAGCACATCATTTAAAACCTAATGTGCTAAATGGAGAAACTTAGAAAATAAACTCATAGTGCCAAAAGGTAATAAACAGGAAGTGCACCTTGAAGTTTAAGCCACACAACCGCACAAGAGTTTTTTTCCTGCAAAACGGAACTGCGTAAAGTAGGTTCGTGCAAGCCTAGTAATGTCAATCGTAATTCCGGCATACATCTGGTCCTAATCAAGAAACATATAGTCAACAAATAGATTTATACCATATTACCTAGCCCAACATGATAGAAGTCTCACAAATATTCACACAAAAAGTCCTGGATGGTTAGTACCAACCTAACATGTAATTGCAATACTGTCAGAAACATGTAGGAGAAACACTGGAAAGCGGTATATAAATAAGTAGATCATTTTGATGTCAGAGGTTTATGTTGCCTAAAAGTGACATGTATGGTGAACCTGCTACTGTCTCAAAAATATGTACTCTGTGAAGAGGGGAAGGACCTTTGAGTGGCCAGGTCTCTGTGATGGCCACTGCCTAAGACCCTCTTCCAGTCTACACAAAAGAAGGCAAACTAAACACAAACGCTTCTGAAGCTGGCGCCAATGTCCTTAGTTGGTTTAAACATCAATAATAGACATCGACTGATCAGAACCCCCCAAAACGAGCTAGAAACCCTTGGAAACATACTATGTGCAAGGAATTTGAGCTCACCTTATGCTCACCTTTGTGATATTAGCACTCCACCCGTTGACCGTGGGAAGAAAGCCAACATTATTATTGTGTGACACAAACTAGAACTGTGCGAGTTTGGAGATCTGGTGAGGTCAGAGCTAGTGCAAAGTTGTATATTGCTCTGGTTTGATTTCACAGTTGTACTGAAGTTACTATTAGCTGGGAAAATAACATCCCAGTCACATTGGTATTGTATGACTCAAGAAACTCGACCCCCTCTCATGTTCACCACATATGAATGATGGGCCCACCACAGCATGTTTTCGTTACTTTTTGATGATTTATTTAGTTTAGCATGCCACAAGCAGGCTAGTTTGCCCCTAATACCCTTTCTGTTATTTTACTTGACTAGGCACCAATAATAGATGTAAAATACTCTTGTCCAAGTAATGCAAAATGTATACTTGCAGTTTATTCCAGGCTTCTGCTTTCTATGGAAGTATAGCACGTCAGGGCAGAAGTACCAAAGGGGTCATCGTTCTTGCTGTTTATATTGCCTACAGCATACCAAGGAGCCTTCTGCAGCACAAGCATTGTATTCTGCAGTTCCACTACTGTGGCTGCCATGCACCTATTACCTCCTCACCGTTTTACTCATCCCAGTCCTTTTGAATGAACATATGCTTCGCACTGGAAGATATAGATTATCTATGTGAGCAAAGAACCACAAACATTACATACATGGCTTCCTTCCCCTTCTTCTTTCTGCATTATAAAAGGAAAGACCCAGAAAACCAGTAGCGGCTGGTGTTGGGGCAAAGTGGCAGGGACAAAATAAAAAACAAAATAAAACAAGACACTTACCTAAATCCCACCGCATCACAGCTCTTCTGGCTACACTGCAGGCTCAGGCTCCCAGACTGCTCTGCAGCCAATCCTGCTGCTGGTCTCACAGCATGACAACAGCATCAGGATTGGCCTGAGTGCCAATGATTTGCACTCCCAGGGAGACCGGGAGCCTGTGCCTGCTCCCTCCAACCCAGCAATGCAGCTGGGTTTGAGAGAACTTCAGTGCGCATGACCGATTGACCTGCCTGAGACGGCCGTCATGCACACTGAGAACAGTGCACTCCCCCTGTCATTCCCCTGCTCCCTCTAAGAATCCTTGACATTGAGATTAATAAAATGATAATAAACATGGCTTATTATTGTTTTATTATTCAAGTTATGCATTTGCCGCTGCAGCTGGCAGAGGGGGTGACAGTACTCCACCATAGCAGAGGAACCGCTGCTGTCAAATCACTTCCTGTTTTTGTTTTCTACATTAAGGTATTATGCAAGCTGGCAGATATGAACTTCAAGTTTTTTCTTAAATTTCATAATGTACTAATTTGTTACTGTGTTTCTTGGTCTTCCTATAGCTGACCATTATTTTGAACCTTGTAAATCTGTAGCATGCCAGATTTTCACCTTACTGAGCAGGTCTATTCAGGATGGTGGTGAGACCTGTTTTAACCTGCTTTAATGTTCAGAGTCTTCAAAATTGTCCATGTTAAGGTATTCTTACTTAGAATGTTAAGGTTTTAGCTCACACAGCTTCGTTTTTTTTCTCTGTGAGCGCCAACAGAGGGATCTGGATGGCAGTCTCACAAGACGTATGGAGGCTGTGTTGTTCGGTTGCCTGGCGATGCTATAAAGCGGGCAGTATTGCCAGCAACCAAAACAAAACATTGCAATTGATCATTTGAAAGTCTCATGAAAAAAATTACATGCTGAGTTGGATTCCTCTCCAGAGGCAGTGGCAATGCCTGGTTCAAAGGGGCAGATTTGCAAGAAACTGACGCATCTGTATAGATACGCCATTTTCCCTGCGCCTCCGTCAAAAACACTTGCGCCATCATAGGTGCATCGTATTTATAATACGGCGCACTATGGCACAAGGATTGACAGATGCTTCAGAAATGTTGATGCATCTGTTGGCGGAAAAGTCAGGCATTGGCGCAGTCGTGTCACAAGAATGACGCAACTCTAGCAATGCATGTTGCGGCCTGTTACCAATACACTGCGTCACCCCTTATGCCTGCTTCAAGCAGGCGTAAGGTTTTGTCTCAGTGGTGTCCTAAAAGTCACGGAGTGAAATCTTGTAGATTTTGCTGCGTCACTTTTACGAGGCTTTCCTGCGTGGGAACGCCCCCGGTATACATTATACCTGACGTAGATATAATGTCATGCAGGGCTTTACAACGTGACGCATCTCCCGATGTGCGTCTTGTTGTAAATTTGCCGCATTTTTTATGCCGCTGTTGCGTCACAAAGGTGTTGCAAGGGGCTTACAAATCTGCCCCTTAGTCTCAATCAGAGGAGAGGCTTACTTCAGAAACTATTCAGCATAAGATAAAAAAAGAAGTGGACATGGCTTTTGTAGCCAGGGAGCAGCCAAAGGTCCCCTGAGCTGTCATGATTCCAGATAACTCCATGGAGGAGAAACCTAAAGATTACCGTTTAAAGGGATGTCTTGTTCAAAGTTCTGAGATGTCTGAAGTCTTTCATCCTTTAAGGGACAATATGAGTTCACCTGGCACCTCCAAGAGTCCTGAAGGAGATTCCTTCAATCATTACCAGAAAGGAGAGCCAGAAAGCCTTTTATTACATTCAGAAGCAAGGAAGTTGGTTCCCAAGGAACGGAAAGATGTGTACCCACCAGACAATTCCTAGGTTTCTGACTGAATGCTACCTCCTGCATTAATTTGCAGAATTGCCCTCTGTGGTAAAGTAGTATTCCCTCATAGCAAGCCTTTTCCCAAGGTGTAGTGATATGAAAAGTAGCTACTCCTTCAGCTGCAATGCACAAAAAGTGCAGGCTGCAATGAAGAACTTTGAAAATAGAGAAGCACTTACTCCAATTATATGATACCATCTCAGCACTCATTCCAATTATATTATTCAATCTCTGCTAAAGAATTTTAGTTTTTTCGCCCAACAGATCCCACAAGGTGCCACAATAACTGCTAAATGACCCTCTGTGAATGAGGACATGGAAAGTCAATGCATCCCTGAAGGATAATAATGCGTCTTCGCTTTTTGTGGCAAAACTCTTTGGCCATCAAATAGAAGAAATTGTGTAGTGCCCAGCAAAAGTCACAAAGCTGCTAACTCCTGTATTGTCATTATTTAGAGGAAGAGGGTTTGGCTTTAAAATACCTTTGGGCATTCCACAAATGTAAATGGAGTACAGCCCTTTTGAGGCAGGGTCATGTCCCTAAGATCCCAGTTGTCAACAAATCTCGGATCCATCCTGCTTCATCAGCCAGTACTCTTCCACCCCTCACTATCTACGGATCACATGATTGATCAAGAGAGTGGCTATTTGAGTTATTTTTTTAAGTACTTGAGTAAAGAATATTTGCAACATTTGGGTAGCAAAGGTTGTCTAGAGAGGATGAAGAGTGGCTGGGGAGCTGCACTCAGACCCTCAGAGGGCTGTGGCTATCATGGGCCGAGGACTCCCACCATGGAGACTGGCTACCACAGCTACAGGGAGAGAGAGGGGAGTGTCCTAGAGGACTCTTTTCTGGTTTAGACCCAGTTGAACGGTCCAATGAAGTGAAGGGAGTGTAGGCCACTGAAGTGTAGAGAGGGGAGGGTCCTCCCTTTTTCAAAGACATGAGTGGGCGAGCACCTTCAGTTGTTGCCACAGTTGTGTCTTTGTAGCCCACTCACCATCACTATCATCCATGGTGGCCCAGATTTATTGACGGAGTCCCCTAGGAGCAGTGCATTGGAAGCCTCTTGCAGTGACCACAATGAGGCAGAACATCACAACGGGAGTCGCACGACCAAACAGTATGGCAGGAGTTGCTCTATGTGAGTGCATAGCGACAGCTACCAGGCAATCAGAGGGGTGCAGCGGGAGCCATTTGTAGTGATACAGCAAGAACATAAGAGAGCAAACAGCTGGGACAGCACTGTGAGAGCCGTTTGCATTGGTTACAGCAGCCACCATGCGCTAAACACCTCTCCCTCAACGTATCTACTCTTATTAGACTGAGGAGCCCACACTGGGCCAAAAAAAGACAAGGCAGGCCATCAAAGGGATCCGGGTGACACGAGAAAACCCATTGTGATTCTATTGTGAGCAGCTCAAATAGAGCAGAGAGTGGCATTACTATTTGGCAAGTGATCAGAGGAGCAGGCACAGGAGGCCAGGCAGCAAATAGGTTTGGTTCTCCTCCCGGAGAACGGAGATGAGGGGAAAGAAGGGGAAAAGCATTGGAAACGGTAAGGAGGTGGAGGCCAGGAAGTAGCGCCACAATCTGGTGCGATACAAGGCTGAGGAGGAGGAGTATAAGCAGGCAACCTGCAGTGGAGCACGGCAACTAGCTACAGTAAGCCAGAAAAAGGTGCCCAGGCAAGGTGAGCAGCTTGAGGGGAACGATAAACTGCAGAACCATATTCAAAAGCCACGGGAGGCAGTACAGACGCTAGGCCAAGATTGGTTTCTGGGACAAGAACCTGGTTCCAGCCAGGAGCTGGACAGTCAGACGGAAGCAGCAAAAAAGGGCTCTCAATATCAGGGAAAAGGTGATAGCAGGACTAAGAGACCTCATACCTCAGGCAAGTAGCGTACCTAGGCACAAAGGGTTCTGCAGCCTACTCCTCTCGCACCAGCAGCCAAAACGGCAGAGTGGGCAAAAGGCGAAGGACCTACAGCCCACACAGCAACATTGTGGACAGTGAGCTGGAAGAGCAAGAACCTGCCCCACAGAGAGCGCATGGACCCTACACAACGGCATCAGATAGGATGAACCCCACCTGCACCAGCAGGAGAACTATGGTGAGCATAACTGCACAGCAGAGGCAAGCAGCGTGGGGTAGTACAAACAGGGCGGGAAGAGGTGTCTCCCAGCGAATCCTGAATTACAGGACTCAGATGGGGGTAATAAACAACACGGGGACCGCCATAAAATGGTGCTGCTCCCTCTTATCTCATGTAAATGTTTGCGCCATGGCAAGCGAAATACTTGCGCAGCATGTGGGCAGACCCAAGAATAGTCCACATATGCAAGGTTGATGGCAGGGCTAATGAGCAGGGATACCCCTACTGGTTTAGGGTCAAACACCCAGCTCAGACATGGGGCCAGGCAAAGATTCCAACCTGGCAGGCCAGGTGCAGCACCTAAGCCGGAAGAATGGGGTGAGTGCAGGAGCATGTGACAACAGGCAATTGAGTGCACAAGGGCAGTGGAAACAACTCATGAGAGAACAACTCAGCAGGAGGCGAGGTAGGTCCTCAGCAAGCAGCAAACACTGCCAGACAGGGACTAGGAAGTGGGCAGGAGGGCTGCCTGGCAGAGTTCTCTGCTACACCAGAATCTCACAGCAGCATGGATGGGTGGGGCAGTACAAGCTCTCTCACCTCGTAAGCCGGGGAGCATATATATTAGCCAACCCCCGGTGACCCTCCCTTGCTAGCCTGGTTCCCCTGGCGGCCCAGGAGAGGATATTAAGGAAAGAAGTCATAGATTTCATCTTGCTCTTAAAGATCAGATCGGGGCTTGGATCTGGTTGCCCAGGAGAATACAGATGAGGTCAAACAAGAAAGGCACAAACCTCAGTTAGAATGCTCTGTTGAGAATTGGCTGCAAACTTTTAGCATATGGGCATGCATGGTAGTTGAGAAGTTCCTGCACAGTGCCGCGGCTCTACTGCCATATAAGCAAAAGATTCATGATGCACAATGCAAGTATCAGGGTGATGTTTGGCTGAGGTATGGTGAGGTCTTCAGGGAAAATATGTAAACCTGGCTGATCATGGAATGGGGCCATCAAGATGTGGCAGGGTACACAGAGATAATGGTGGTGTCAAGAGAGGACACAAATAGATTCAATCACACTTTTTGTAACTGAGAGGGGAAAACAAAACAGGAGGGGTTCTATCAGGAATGGAAGCCAAAATATGGGGCAGCCATATGCTGGAAGTTCAACAAGAGTGAATGTTACTGGGGCCACACCTATAAATTCGGGCATGCCTGCTTGAACTGCAGGGCAGTACACCTAGCTAGTGAGTGCAAGAAAGTAAAACCCCCTGTGGAGGGAAAGAACACCCAAAAGTAGCTGTGGGTGGGAGGTGCAGTGGCGGCTCCTCCGCTATGGCAGAGGAGCGTTGCCCCACTGCTTTTAAGCAGTGCAACAAAGGAAACATAAAATGATAATAACTTCCAGCTATTACCATTTTATGTTTCTGTGCTGCTTAGTTTGTGGGCGGGTGGGTGGCGGGGCTGCTCTGCTGTCAGAGCAGGACAGGGCAGGAGTGCTTTGCCCACTCCTAAGTGCACAATGACTGTTTGGTCGGCCCTCTCAGGCCGCCCAAACCAGTCATGCGCATTTTCCCCATTCTCCATATAGGCTGCTTACAGCCTGCGCGTAGAACATGCACAGCCCCCATTTCCCGGTTGAGCATCGAACCAGGACGCTCAAAACCATCCTGGTTCGACAGCGTTGTGATTGGTCAGGGGAGACTGACTTTGCTTCCTGTGCCTCAGTCCAACGAGGAGAGCAGAGAGTGGGACCCGGTGCAGCAAGGTAATTGTTTATTTTACTATTATTATTTTTTTTAAACTTGTGCACCGTTTCCCCCCTTGTTGTACCCCCACACGCACCCACACTCGCCCCACCACCCGCAAACCATGCCTGCTGCCAATGGGGAGGCAAGGCCCGTCGAGTGGTGGGAGCGGAAGAAAGATAGGTTCAGGGCATACACTCGATCAAGGTGGCCAGACTCTTTCAGTAATTCAGTGGTTATCACAGGCAAGGGGATGCAGAACGGCTAGAACAAGAGTTCGAGGATGGCTATGTGATACAATACAATGGTCCAATTGCTGTGCACACAAGCAAAAATCTGAAATATGCCCAGTGGCTCAAAGGAAGGTGGCGAAAGAGGTTCAGCTGAGCTGTGTGGCAGGTCCTTTTCATACTGCCCTCATAGCATTTCAGGGTATCCCCATTGGGTGTATTGCCTAAAAAACAGCCAGTAAGTTTCAGATTGATTCACCACCTTTCGCACCTGAAGCAATATTGGTCAAAGACGGCCCAGTACAGGAACCATCCATAGATGATATGAGCCCGGATGACTAAGGCAGACAAAGAATCAGCATTCAAGGTACTGCCGGGCCATCCACAAAGCTTCCTCCTGCTGAGCCTCCAACCAGACTTCCAATACTACATTGAAAAGTGTCTGCTGATGTGCTGCACTAAATCCTGCATATATTTTGAGGAATTCAGTATATTTTTTGAATGGGCACTCAGTTAGGGGCATCTGGGAGGGGGGAAGTTGCATCATTTGAACGACTTCCTGTTTATCGGGTAGCCAGTGGCAGAGCTGAGTGCGGTGATGCAGGGCCTGTCTGCTAAGAAGAAAGCCACTCTTGGGGAGCTCCAACAGCTGCTTGGTATACTGACGTTTGCGAGGAGGCTGATCCCAACAAGTAGGGCCCTCGCCAGGCAGATGGCATGCCTGACTAAAGACTGAACCAAAAGGCAGGACTGGGTCCACTGGAGTGAAGCAGGACATCGAGCTGGGGCTATGCTTTTTTGCTAACTTTAACAGCACACAGGTTTGGAGGGAGCTCAGAATTACAGCAGATTAATTGGAGCTCTACACAGACGCTGCGGGGTGAAAGCTGTGGGACAATATTGGAAACTGCAGGTTGCACCGTGCATTGGCCTGATGCTTGGAGCAAAAAAAGCATAACAAAACACATAACACTGCTGGATCTATTCCCCATAGTGGTGGCCTTCTCCTTGTTGAGAGACAGGCTAGCCAACAAGCAGGTGACACCCTGGTTTGACAATCATGGGGTGGTGCAGCTGATGAATTATGGGGCGGCCTCTTGCCCTAGGGTCCTGGGATGGCCGTGTCACCGGGTCTTGGTAATGCGTGCTAGGCACATTCCTGGTTGTCTTAACCACATTTCTGATGCACTGTAATGTTTTTAGTGGTCCAGGTTTAGGGAGCTGGCCCCGCAGGCAGATCTGGAGATGACAAACTAACCACTGGAGGTATATGAACTAGTGGACCCGATCTAGGAGTGCTGCTGGGCAAGACCCTGGTGCCAGCGATGATCAGTACCTATCTGAAGTGCCTCTGGGTGTTCTGGCAAGTGAAGGGTGGAATAACTTAGTGGGAATCAGGCAAGAGGTTCATCTTATGAGCCTTCAGCAGCAAAGAGTAAGGTACATGCCCAATCACACCTAGAAACAGTTGCTCTATGTGGGGAGCGACCCAGCCAATTCCTTCGGATACAGAGCGGCTATGAAAGGCTGGAGGTGCATGCAAGCACAGCATAGGGCTTAGATGCTCCACATTGGATTTGACAAGCTACAGACAGCTGTAGTAGCCTCTGAATTATACCCAGTGACCATTTTGAAGCCCCTCTCTTTAAGGCATCCTTTACACTGGCCTTCTTCAGGGCATATAGGGTCAGAGTGGTGGTGTCCCTATCTAAGTCTAATGCAGGAGTGTCCTCCTTGCGTTGGCGCGACCTATACCTAGGGGCAGGTTACATGGAGCTATGGTTACAGCGATCCAAAAGAGACCAATAAGCCAGAGCTATGTGGTCATGCAAAAACTGCATATAAGTGGCAGATGACCGCCTGGTTGCTTCATGCATGACTATGTGTGGCTTAGGCCACCAATAAACATATTGTTCATTCATCAGGATGGAATCTTTTTGAGCAGGTTCCAATTTTCAGCAGTGAAGAGACAGATGCTAGAAACAGCAGACTACCCCGCACACATTTTGGAACACAATTTTTCAGGCTATGGATGTGGCGAGTCATGGACTGGAAGAGCAGGCAATAAATAGAATCGGAAGCTGGAAATCCAGGACTTACAGGGCTTACATCAGACCTGACAGTTTCCAAGGCCTACATTCTCTGATTCCAGGAGCTGCAGTTTTCACCTGAACAGTTTGACTGGTTGGGTACTCACACATCACAAGGGCCCAACAAAGGGCAAGCTCATGGAAACAGTTCAAATGGATGTGGCTGAAGAACACAAGAGTGGTATAGGTGGGTTGGCCAGGGATGAGATAGGCCCAGCTGCTGTCATTTGTAAAGGCTGTAGTGGAAGCAAGAGAACCACAGGATTCCACACTGATTCACTTGGGGGGCAACATCTCACAGCTTTGGTCAGACAAATGCCCCTAGCAAGTAGAAAAGCTGATCTGACCAAGGTAGCTAAGCTGGTATTGCCTCCAGACATTTTGTGGTCAGAAATTATTGCCCACTTTGAGTGGCATGGGCAGACAACCATGTTGGGGTTGAGAGGTCCAGAAGAAAACTGAACATATTTATGAGCAAGTTCAGCAGGGGCATGGGATGGGTTTTTGTGAGGCATGGTCTCATCAACTTGATGATGCCATGGTCTATGAGGAGGACAAGGTTCATCTTTCGGGGGTTGGGGTGGATATGTTCCTCCTCAACATGACAGGGGCCCTAGAGTAATGGGTTGCTTGTAGCAGTACATGCAGGTCTGTAGGGGCGGGGGCATGGTCGTGGCAGGTAAGCACTATTTAACTTGCATTAATAAAATCGGATGGGCGGCTGGAGGGCTGATGGAAGGCAAGGAGTTGCCAGCAAGGCAGTCCTTGGGATGCCTTACAGCAGGGACACCAAGGGGCAACAAAGAAGCCCAAAAGATAGTGGCAAAACAGTCACAGCACTTGCAGGCCAAGCACGGCTGGAGAGGGACTTGGATGGCGCACATCCGTAACAAGGGAAGCCTAGATCTGTGCTACAAGAGACACAGTGAGCCATCACTATGGTGCATGCTAAATGATGATTTATGGCATGATGATTAAAAGCCAGGGTCTAATGGCCATATGTATCATTCCAAATTGCGATCGCAAATGCCGAAATTCACAGAATTTCAGCGTTTGCGATCGCAATTAGGCTTAATGGTAAGTATGAAAGCAAAATTACCACGCAGACTATGAGGAATCACAAAATTATCTATTACTTATTTTACGATTGCATTTAAGGAAGCGCAAATTGCTATTCCCTTAATGCAATGTAAGAAGCACAGAAAAAGTGCAATTTGGCCTTAAGGAATCGCAAATTACCACCAACTTCAAGGTGGTGGTAATTTGCGATTTCTTTAAAAAATTCACTTTTTTGCTTTTTTCAAAGTGCAGTGTGGTGCACATCCATGCGCCACATGTGCACACAGGCACATTTCAGGGGTGCAACAGGGTGTCATTTTGACACCCTGGCACCCTTGAAATTGCATTCTCAATTTGCGATTCTCTAATTGAGGATCGAACATTGAGAATGTCTTCCCATTCATTCCTAGGGGCCTCTAGACCTATAGGAATGAATGGAGAGGTATTCCTTAATTGCAAATCTCAATTTGAGATTCGCAATTAAGGAATATGTAGGATTCACAAAATTATTTGCAAATCCTACATACATAGCATTTTGTGATTCTCAAATAGCGATTCTCTAAAAATTGCTATTTGAGAATCGCAAAACCTAAGTTTCATACATATGGCCCCAAGTGATGATTTATGGAGTGATGGTGCAGCTCCTTGCCGAGGAGTAACATACTAGCTTTGTTGATGTGTATAGTTGACAGCTATGCATGAACTATGACAGATTAAAGACCGATTCACTTTGTGATGCTTTATGCTCATTGTTGAACATGCTAGAGAGTATCAATAAATTGCTCCCTTTTATCATCTCCTGAAGTCCTGTGGGCCTTTCTGTTATGGACTTTGGGAAGGGGTGTGGATGATAGCTAAAGGAGGCCGGATGCTTGGGAAGCAGAGGTAATCCTGGTTAGCTGGCAAATTCATATAGCCCCCCTCGGAAGATTATCACGCTATCTGCAGAAAGCAAATACCCTAGATTTCAGAAAAATGCTTAAAAGACCAGCCTAGTTCCATTTCCCACTCTTCAATTCATATTTTATTTTGTTATACCTCGTAATTTTGTGTGTCAAACAGTGAGCACATTACAGAACACATTCAAAAACCACATATCGACAACGGACAAGTAAACAAAGGGAGCACATCATAATTTTTCAATCGTGTGGCTGTAAAACATATCACTATGGATGTAATTGAAGGTGCAGCACTATGAGCACAGCATAATCAAGGTCTACTAATCAGTGCATGGTTATATAAGAGTTTCTGGGATCTAGCCCTTAAAAATATTTCCATCACCCTCATGTTTTCTCAAACTTGTGGAGGCAGCCTCTACCAATCTACACTATGTATGTGGTGCCCATGCACCAGTCCATTCTTATAATAAATAAGGGGATTAGTTTGGGAGGGGGGGGTACCCACTACAAGTAATAATCACAATCTTTGTCAGGGTGAACCACTAAAGTCACTAAGTAAACCTGAGCTTACCCCCGGTAACTATGGAACAGAGTGGACAGGCTTAACCTAGAGACGATGTGTAGAGTATTTATACAGTACTAAAACAGTTATAAAGTCGAAATGCAAAAGAATAAAAATCCCAACGATGAATAAGAATTTTAAAAACAAAATGACAAAGGGGAAATGGAGAGATACATTTTTTAATTTTTAATTATAAATGGCGCCAAGAAACAAAAAATGCCAATAATAATTTAGGACCTATGCGCAATTTGACGCAGACCATGATGGAGTGAGGGTCAGATACACTAACTAGGTGTGTTTTACCTTCTGAGATTAGCCCTCTAAATATACATCAAATGCCCCCAAAGGACCTCAGGGGAGGAACTTAGAGACTCACAGGGTGGCAATCAGAGACCAATAGGAGGGTCCAGCTCAAGTCAATTGCCAGTAGTCAGCTGGGTAGTTGCAGAAAAAGGACTCTTTTAGTTTGTTGTGTACCTGCTCCTTTAACAAGAGGTCAGTATTATGACTCTTAGAGTACACATTTTTGTCCTGAGTACAAGAGGGCCAGCAGGTCTAGTCTTCTATGCTCTTCTCAGGGCTCAGAATGCATAGCCAGTCCACTTATGATCTTCCACCTGCCCAGAAAATCTTTAAAGTTGGTGCCTGGAGATCCCATATTTATGCCTGGCACAAGCTTACGGGTGGGAATGACCCCTGGGGATGATCTAACTAATAAGGGTCCCAAGGCCAACCCAACCCAGTTTTTGCATTTTCAAGATGGCTAAAGTCTTTGGCCTCACTAAAGTTGGGCGTTGAGGGTGTGTGTGGAGAGTGTACTATGGCAATCCGAGAGTCCTACCATTTCTAACATTAAAATTCACTTGTGGTCCCTGTATCCATAAAAAACTCGGTGGCAGAAATTTGGTACAACAAAGCAGAGCTTTCAGCAAACAGACAGTGGATATCCACAAATTGTTATGTCAGTCTGTTTCCCTTCTCTGAAGTGCACCACAAATAGGACACAAAACACCACAGCAGACCTGTCACACAGGTCTTTACACTCCTGCATGATCTGAAATTGTGATGTAAACAAGGAGGACCCTGTGATGGGGGCTAGTCTGGCTGGAGGAACATTGGAAGTATTCAGAACTGAGTGTTATGATAGTGTAGGCCTCTTTGATGTTAATCAAGTCCTTGGACCACAGGCCATTCTGTGAAGGGTGCAACAACACCTCCACCCACCCAAGGCCATGTGTCTCTGTCCTGGGAGCATGATCACAGTTTTTTTATGCCCATTGATAATCTAATTACTGGCTGGCAGAAGGGAAAGAGCAAAATGCAGATTAAGCTTCCAGGGACTTCATGCAGTACAAAGGTGCCTTATTAAAAGTCAATTTTCTAAAGTTGTTATTACAATTCTGACATTATCAGTGAATTGGCTTGTAAAAAACATTTCAAAACGTCCAAAAATGTAAGGTATTGGTGTCAGAATCCCTTTCAGAGGGCCATGGGGCAAGCAGGGATTTACTGGGCCCAACCTTGGGGTTTGAAGTGTTTTACTCCTGATGTCCAGGGGGATAACTTACCAGGGATTCTGACTAACTGGGCCAAGTACCCAGTCTGCATTTGACTCTAAGGCTATGCATGGTCCAAGCAGTCCAGAGCACCCTTGGAGGGTGGGGGGGATTATGGATATAGTGGAGTGAACATAGGCTCACAGCTCAAAATGCACAGAACAGCAGAAATAAATCATTGTCCAGGCAAATACTCACTTTTATGAAAAAGAGAAGTATTTTATTTTCTACCACTACCAGCTCAAAGGAGAAATACACCATTCACAAACAAATACACGGTTTTCCATTGAGGTCGGGCTTCTAGTGTTTCTATGACGCTTACCTACCCCACTCCCTCCTTGCATTAGCGATAGTTGTTATTTCCCATTCACTAATGGTAACATTCAGGGAATGCCCCACTAGCAGTTTTGGGGCCAGATGTAGGTAAACAAATACCGGTCGGTAAAGGCTGAAAATACCGAATTTCAGCCTTTACCGACCTGTATTTGGCTTGTGAGATGTAGGGGACACAAAAACATCTGAATCAGTAAATTTACTGAATCGGTAAATTTACCAATTCGGTAAAGTTTCCGATCGGTAAATATTCCGAATCAGTAAATTTACCGAATCGGTAAAGTTTCCGATTCGGTAAGGTTTCCGAATCGGTAAATTTACCGAAAATGTGAAGTTTCCGATTCAGTAAATTTACTGAATCGGTAAATTAAGAAATGGTAAAAATTACAATTGAGATGTAGGTAACCTCTTAAATATCGAATTTGCATGAAATTCGGTATTTAAGAGTCTGTAATTACCATGGATTGAAATCAGGTGGTAACCAGGTGCAGGCTATAAAAAAGGGCCCAAAATGCAACAGTTTCACCAGAATGGCGGCATTCTATGTGATTGCGAGGCGGCTACAGGCAGAAGGAGAGAGGGTCTGGAGAAGGGAGGAGCAGGTGTACAGGCAGAGGATCACCCTATTCCAGCTAATTGAGCCAGAAATCCCACAAAGGTACAGGCTAGACCCCCAAACCATCCCGGACCTTATCAGGGACCTCCACCCACTGTTGGACCACCCAACCCCAAGGGGGTACGCCATCCCACCCCATGTGCAGGTACTGTGCAGCTTCCACCTGCTTGCATCTGGGAGTTACCAGAGTGGGGTTGCTGCGGTAGGTGGGGTGTCCCAGAGCTGCCTGTCACGTTTCTTTAAGAAATTCCTAGATGCTATGTTGCAGAGAATGCATTACTACATCAGCTTCCCTGCAACGTATGCAGAACTGCTCAGGACCAAGACTGACTTTTATCAGATGGCGCATTTCCCAAACATAATTGGCTATATTGATGGCACCCACATACCGATATGTCCACCTGCTGCCACAGAGTACATTTATAGGAACAGAAAGTCCACCCACACCATAAATGTACAGGTGATCTGTGATGCCAAATACATAATCACTGACATAGTAGCCAAATTTCATCCAAAACAGTGGGATCTACGCACGCCTGACAGCAGGGGAATTTGGCGAAAACTACTTGCTAGGTAAGACACTGTGTGAAACTCCCTTGATACATATTGCAGATGAATGTGTTCATGTGCATGTGAGTAATGTTTTTTCTTGTTACTAATAGGGGACAGTGCATATGCCCTCCGGTCCTTCATCCTCACACCCTACCTCAACCCTTCAACACCCAGCCAGAGGAGATACAACAGGGCACACAAATCTACCCGAAACATTGTGGAGTGCACCTTTGGTCTGTGGAAGAGCACGTTTCGCTTCCTACATAAAAGTGGAGGGGCCCGCCAGTACACACCAATCACCTGCTGGAAGATGATTGCAGCCTGTGCAATGTTGCACAACCTTGCGGTTAAGAAGGGCACCGAAGTGGATATCTCAGATTATGAGGACTATGATGACGAGCAAGCAGTGCCTGAACCACACACATCTGGAGTTGCAACACCAACTGATGGCAGACACAGACGGGAAGAGATCACACGCAACTTTCTTAAAGTAAGTTAAGACACACAGACAGGTGGAGTATGCACCCAACGTAGTTTAATTGTGTCATTACGTGGGTTTCTAAAGCACAAATGTTTTGTGTCCTCGCTTCCCAGTGCCAGTTGTTCACTGTGCTCACTTTTTGTTTGGCCTGTAGCCTCAGCGTGGCGCCTGCTTCTCCTCCTGGTCTCTAGGACAAGGGAGCTTGCCATGCTGCTCCTGCTTGTGCTCTCTTCACTCTCTGGATATATAGGTGAGCAACCCAATATACCCTTGTTATAAGAGGAATGGCCAGCAAGGGTTTTTTTTTGGTTTTTATATTTCTCAGCACTGTTAGGACCTGTTGTAGATAATCAGAGTACCTAAAACTGAGTTAAATCAGTGGCTGTCCTATGTTGTTTAACTTTTTCGAAAAAGAATCAAAACAAACAGTGTTACCACACTAACACAGTATATACACTTTTTGATAAAAATGCAAAAAACCAGGGTTTTGTGTTGTCTGAAAGTTATTATTTGGTTTCAAGACAAAAACATATATTTTTATACAGAAAAGATAAACATTCATCTAAAAATAGGGTACATACATAGATACAAAATGGATATTCAAGGTATCGGTTGTTTCCTTCTTTGATCTATCCAAATTATAAGTCCAGACTGCTTTAAACACAATAATACATTGATTTCGACTCAAAATCAGAAGACAATCAAAGATGACATAAAATTCAAAGTGCAGAGTTGGACTGAATAGTCGACGTTTCGGTCTTTTTGGGAGTTTTTCATAAGACCATCATCAGGACAAAAATAATTCTATATACAATAGATGACCCTTTTTGTTTAGTTAGAGACACGTCACTATTATATTCAGGACGGCAGCAGCGCTTTCAATTGTGGCGTTGATGCGAGGCAAAGAGATAAATCTTTTTATGCCAAAGTTTTACTCATATTATATACAGGAGTGCTGTTAACAATTTCTGACAGGATGTCCAAATTCGATCAATTCCAGAGCACTTGTATATTTTTCGAATCTCGATCGTAACCGCGCCAAAACTCCAAACGAATCAGGTTAGGGCTTACGAGTAAACTTTGGCATAAAAAGATTTATCTCTTTGCCTCGCATCAACGCCACAATTGAAAGCGCTGCTGCCGTCCTGAATATAATAGTGACGTGTCTCTAACTAAACAAAAAGTGTCATCTATTGTATATAGAATTATTTTTGTCCTGATGATGGTCTTATGAAAAACTCCCAAAAAGACCGAAACGTCGACTATTCAGTCCAACTCTGCACTTTGAATGTTATGTCATCTTTGATTTTCTTCTGATTTTGAGTCGAAATCAATGTATTATTGTGTTTAAAGCAGTCTGGACTTATAATTTGGATAGATCAAAGGAGGAAAAAACCGATACCTTGAATATCCATTTTGTATCTATGTATGTACCCTATTTTTAGATGAATGTTTATCTTTTCTGTATAAAAATATATGTTTTTGTCTTGAAACCAAATAATAACTTTCAGACAACACAAAACCCTGGTTTTTTGCATTTTTATTAAAAAGTGTATATACTGTGTTAGTGTGGTAACACTGTTTGTTTTGATTCTTTTTCGAAAAAGTTAAACAACATAGGACAGCCACTGATTTAACTCAGTTTTAGGTACTCTGATTATCTACAACAGGTCCTAACAGTGCTGAGAAATATAAAAACCAAGAAAAACCCTTGCTGGCCATTCCTCTTATAACACTCTTCACTCTCTGGCACATCCAGAGCAGCAGTATGTGCAGTTTGGGCATTTAACAGCGCCTCAAGAGTACTGGTTATCCTGCCCATGCCCCTAGTGACCTCATTGCTGTTTTGGGTTAGAGCCTCCTGTATGTTTATGCTTCTCCTGCATAGCAGGGATGTGGCTGTGGCCAGGCGGTTGATTGCTTTGTTTTGTTGATGCACACGCTGTCTTTCCTTGCGCCTTGATGCTAATTCGTTGTCCAGTTTGGTGCATAGCCGCTGCACCGATTGGGTCATTTCGTGAATCCCTGCAGCCATGTTTTTGTTGACCTCTACTAGTTCCCTGATGCCCTTTCCTATGTCTCCCATGTTGTTGTTCAGGGACCTCATTTGGCGTTGGCAAGGCAAGATGGCTTTTCCCTGCATCCTCTGGATTCTTACCATGCTCCCCTCCAAGCCACGGAACACACTTGGACCCTCCACACGTGCAGATGCATTGCTTTCTTGGACTCTGCGGCGTCTTGCTCCAGTCTGGCCCACCTCTGCACTGGTCTGCTGTGTGGCAGAGCTACCATCCACAGGCAAGATGTGTGTTTCTAACCCCTCCATGTCACCTGCTGATGATTCCATTTCTAAAGGTGGGGCCACGACATGCCTCCTGCTTGGTTGTGATGCAGGTGTTGTCTCATGCTGTGATACTGGCATTTCTGGGGATGACAGCAACAGAGGGGATTATGATTGTTTAGGGGACTCTGGAGCCATTTCTGCGTCTTGTGCAGGAGCCTGGCTACTTGGTGCACCTGTGCCCTGTGAGACGTTCTGTGTACTTGGACCTGGCTCATGACTCTCCTCCCTCTCTGGTGCCATGCCTTCAGTCTCCTGGGAATGCCTGTGAGATGTGTCACCTGTGGACATATGAGCGTACATTAGCTAAGCGCTACTGTCTCACAGTCACTACAATAAAATATTTCTGACTTTAGCTTTATTCTCTCTGCAATCGTTTCCCTAACTTGCTGGTTGCTGTGCTGTATGACATGGTTTTACATTTCCTAACTACATGGACCATGATGCATTGCTCCTGTATAGTGCTAGCAGTACAGGACTGGGGTTCACTTGGCCACAAAGGGTAAAGGTAAGGATGATGGAATGGGGGGAATGCTGTGCATGCGTCTTACCTTTTCTGCTTGCAGCTCTGGCTGAGCTGTCTACTTCTCCCAGTCCGCAGACGCTGTCAGGTTCAATGGTTGAGGCCACCATCTCCCCAATTCAGTTAGGGGGGTGCTGGGTTCTTGACCCCATTAGTTTTGGTTGCCTGCTTGTGGAGTTCAGACATTTTTTTTTAGTTTGGCCCCTGAGGTCGTAGAATCTCTTTTTCAGGTCCTCTGTGTCTCTGGTTGTCACTCCAACTGCATTCACTTTATCAAGTATGTCCAGCCAGAGTTTCCTTTTGGCAGATTCTGCCACAGTGAGGGACTGCCTGCCAAACAGTTTTTGGTGCACCTTCACCACCTCCTCAACAAGGACCTGCAGCTCCATGCTGCTGAATTTCATTTTCCTCCTCCTCTCTGGCTGCTCTTTCTCTTTGTTGCTTGCCATTTTGCAGTTTTAAAAGTGCACAAAACTCTTTTTGCTGCTCAGCTCCAACTGCCTCTCCAGAAGCTTCTAATTAGTTGCAGCTGCCTGTGTAGCCACTTACTGGTAGAGAGGGGGAGGTTGGTAGCACCTGATTGGATGCCTACTTAAGTTTCACTTTTGGGTTTTTTCCGATTCGGTATTTACCGAATCGGTATTTAACGAATCAGTATTTCCCATTCATTCCTAAGGGCCAGAAGGCCCATAGGAATGAATGGGCAGTACCGATTCTGTAAATACCGATTCGGAAAATACCGATTCGGTAAATACCGATTGTCCGATTCCGAATTTTACCGATTCTGCATTTTTTACCGATTTTTTATCTACATCCCATTTACCGATTATAAAATACAGATTCTGTAAAATTCAGTATTTTAGAATCTGCAAATTAGGATTACCTACATCTGGCCCCAAGTCTCAAGAGTCCACTTTGACTCTAATTTAAAGTCAATAGTGTTCCAGAGTGATCATGCTAACTAGTAGTAAGTTCCACTGGCATACAGGGTTACTGTATCTCACAGCACATGGACTCCTGCCCAATCAGCACAGTGAAGTCTTTGGCGGTGGCCACTCCTGACATATGGAGTTCCAGCCAACAATCACACAAGCTACATCCCTCAACACACAGCAGTCTGTTCTACTGCGGCCCCTCCTGGCATATGGGGAAGCTGACTCTGCCCTACATATGGACTCTGGGCCTATCTTTGCAGCACAGCACATGGCTCACTTCACTGCAGCCGTCCTTGGAATATGGGGGTCGGAGACTCTGTCCTGCACACGGGCAATGACCTGACAGATGCATCAGCTGTTTCCTCACAACTCACAGAGGTAGTCCACTCGTCAGGGCTCCTGACTTGATTTCACTGACTCCAATACTCTCCCTTTCCTCACAGGACACACTGGCCTAGACAGCAGGCAGGTGCTGTTGCTCCAGCGTAGGGATCTTGAATTCCCTGGGTGATGTCTCTCACCCAGCAGGCAGTCAAACAGGCCTTGTCTGGCTGCTTGACAGAACTCAATGTTTGGGGTCCCGAACTCCCCTTCTTATAGTCCATTTCCAGACACCAAATTTGATTTAGACCTGAGTCTTTGAAGTTTTATGTTGGTGGTCTGTTTCATTTGAAATGTCCACTCTTTTGCTCTCTGTACCTTTTGAAAAGCAGTCTACCACAGCTGGAGTGACTCCAAAGCTTATAGTCCCACGAAACAGCCCATGAGAGTAACTAGAGTTCACACTTGGATGTCAGCCATTGTGATATGTGCATCAAAGGTTATCCCAGGGCCCCCAGCCCTACTCTTTATGATTCTCTGAGTGGTCCCAACAGCTTCCTAAGATGTACCCAGACCCTTCTTTTCGACCTCTCACTGAAACAAAAAGCACCCTCTGAAGTGTACAGGTCAAGCCTGTCTCTCCCCTCTCCAAGGTGTGCCCCATAAAGCTTACAGGACTGCAACAATACCCAAATCAGGGCGGGGTTATTCTACTTCCTCTCCATATTCCACAATGCAGGCCTGGGTCTCCCAAAATTGAACCCAGGGCCCTCCATGTATTCTACCATTCACAGGCACACATATACCCAGTGCATGTATACACACTGCACACACTACAACAGCACTGTATCTTTCATGTACTGTAACACTCATTGGCACACATGCATCCAGCACGTACTTTAACATGCACACACTGCACAGCACTGCATCCTTCATGTATTATACCACTTATAGACACACATACACCCAGCACATGCACTCATCATGTACACACTGCTCAGTACTGCATTATCGCTCTATTGTACCCTTCCCAGGCACATATGCACCAGCACAGAGATACCACTTCTGTGCTGCACAGCACTTCCCAGCAACACACTGTAGGCCAAGGGTTAATTAAGTTCACAGCAGCATAAATCTGAAAATAAGAGAGCCGGTAGGCTCACTCCAGTGACACAGGTTAAAAAGGACATGCACACTCCAACAGATCACTACACGGTATGCTGCCACCACTGTGCTCATGCTGCCTAAATTCTGGTGAATGCTAAAACAACAATTGATGGACAGAATGCAGAACAATGTCATACATTCACCCCAGTACAGAGATATAGGCCTAAATCCATCGTTTTTTTGCTCACCATGCCATTCCAGTTTGAACCCAGCCATGTGCAAATCAGTCTTGACCCTGTGCCCAATGGGAAGAGTCCAGCCGGAACTGCCAGGCCAGGTCCTCCCTGGACTGGAAACAAGCATCCAAAGACCGGTTTCAGGGTTTCACCCCTCATGAGCCAGGATAGCTTGACTTTAGTGGCATGTGTATTGTTAGAAATGGCGATTTCCGGTTGGCTGAGGCTTGCGCCAAAGCCAGACAGAAACCACCACTCTACGTCAGGGCAAGGAAGTCACCCACCAAGATAACCCCTGCTCACCCTCTTGGTAGCTTGGCACAAGCAGTCAGGCTTATACCGGAAGCGGTGTGTAAAGCGTTTGCGTGCACACCCAGCAACAACACCCAAGGCCCACCACAAAGGAAACTCCACACAAGGTTATATATAAAAAATAGCCTTTGTATTATACCAAACACATTAGATAATAAACACACACTTTACAATGTGCCACTGGCACGGGCAGAATTTACAGGGGTTTATGTACTTGGGACAGGGCCACGTGGGCCACTGTCAGGAATAAGCACTTTTAGAACTAGCACTTGGTAGAATTAGCACTTTGTAGGAATAACGCTTAGCACATAGCACATATAATAACTGTAGCATCAAATAACAAATGTAGAACACAACCAGTAACCACTGGTAAAAGGTAAGTACAACATACGCAATCCTAAACACCTTAGGCAAATATCACGCTGGGAATCATGAACTCACTAACATAACCTATATTAGGAAAAACAACCTCTTAAGCATAAACATACATTCAGAGGTATAGGCAAAAAGCCTTACACATGATGCAGAAATCACATTTAGGCAGGTAATCATAATTGCGCAAAAATCACATGAGGCAAAAACCTGTAAACTGTCCCCAGGCCAACCTGGCCTCTCAGGGGCTGAAACGCCCTGTGTCCAAAATGTCAGGGCAGGCTGTGCGGACCGCCAAAGAAGAATGCTACGGCCTAAACGAAGCAGGTGCCCACTAAGTGCAGGGCAGCTGGGGATCTCCTCTGGGCTGCCACAGGGACAATGGGGCTCAATCACGACGTGGGAGCCACGTGGGCTCTAGAAATAAAATGCGCCCCGGAGCCCCTCTTGGGAACTGCTTTAAAATACATCGGACCCCACCCGCCGCAATTGTCAGCGTGGGTGAGTCTAAATAGCGGTCATACAAAGGACTGCTTAGTCGTGTCTTGTTTGATTTTTGTCTTGATTTATGTGATGTTCCATGTAGTTGTAAAACATTGGGAACACAGCACTGACGGCTATGTGTTCCCCCCTTTTTCAGTACCCGAGAGCACGCCTGGACGGCTTTCGTAACCAATTGACCTTTTGCGCATGGCACACCATTAATGGGTGAGTGCCGATTGGGTATTAATACCCCCCTTTTTTTGACCTTCATGTTGTTGGTTTGAGAAACTTAGCCCTTATATTTGTTTTTTCAGGTGCCTGTCCACACCACTGGGGTTACATGAATTTAATGTAACTAAGCCCCCTCCCTTAACCATCCCGTCCTGATGAAGACCCGTTTATGAGGATATCAACTGCCCTTCTTATCCTTGGGTCGAAACGTCGACAACCAGTCCCCCACCTGGAGCCTGCATCTTTTGTGCCCTTGTCCCCCGCCTTTTTCCCTTAAAAATAAGAGCAACAGAAGAACTGTTCACCGTAATATAGCAAGAAAGAATTACATTTTTTGCAGAATAAATATTAAGGGCAGGCTCCTCCAGAACCTCTCTAAGGATTATTTAACCTTGGATTCTAAAAATCAACTGAAACACCTTTTCTCTTGACCTACTTGGTCATTTTCTGTCCTACACGAGCACTAATAATCTTTTCACTCTATTCTATGCACGTTACTAGTTGGTAACCCCGCTTTCTGCTTTTCATAAACTTGTGTTTGTATATATTGTATAATGATGAGGAATTTTATAAAATAAATGGTAGAGTTTCTTTTCCTCTACTTTTAAGACCTTTACGAGAAAAATGTGTGTTTTGGACATCTGATCATTTTTGGGCTATTGTTTTCTCTCCTTTTTTCCAAAATTCTTCATGGCAGGATTCAATCGCATGTGGAATGAAAACTGAGTTGAATTGTGTAACAAAGTACTAATAACTGTATTTGGAGCTAGCGTCTAGGACCATTTTTACTGTAACACCGGAGCCCCTCGTGGGCTCGACAGAAGTGCCCCCGTCATTGGAGCCTCGACAGGCTCTAAATAAACAAATGCCCTCAGCACTGGGGGAGCAGCCCGCTGTCAGCCGGGTCCGCTTTAACACCAAAACTGCCCCCAAATTACGTGGGCTCTATAAACAAAAATGCCCTCGCGTGGGAGTCCGCTCCGGGGACTCAGAAGAACAATGGCCCCTTTCGAGAATATGCCCCTCAACGTTTGGAGCGGCCCGCGGGGTCTGCTCGGCAGCAACCAGCAAAAGAAGAAGGAGGAGCCCTCACTCACCGGGCTGTCCTCTCGCTGCTTGAGGCCGTCTCCTCGGGGCTCCTCACCGGCTGCTGGCGTCTTCTTTGGGCATCACGGGGTCTCTTCCAACACCAGAGCCCTTCCTGCGCCTTCAGCCGCCCTCCTCGCGCATCGGATCTGGGGGCAGGACTTCCGGCCTTTTCTCCTCGGGACAGGAGCACGGGGTGGGCTCCCAGCACTTCCTGTTCTCGTCCGGGGACTTCCAGGTCGTCGAAGGCAGCGAGGCGGCCCGGAGAGGGGAAAAGCAATTCACGGCCGCAATCTGGGGTAAGCTCCCGGCAAACAAAGAATGAAAACAGGGTGGGCACCCGTGATAGGCACTACAAAGTCGGCAAATAAGCGGGGTGGGCACCCGCGCCACAAATGGCCAAAAGGAGGGGATCCCACCCCGGGGGAATCCCTTGGGACGGAAATCACCAAATAGCAGGGCCCTTCAGAAGTAAGGGTATAGCGCTCCGAGGGTGCTTAGAGGCACAGTCCAGTAAAAATCATTTAGAAAGGCAGGGGGGGCAAGGCTGGGCCCAGGGGCCAGCTCACAGGGCCCTCCAGGCAGGGAGGCTGTCACCAGTGGCGGTCCTCCTGGCACCCAGCAGCAGCAGCAGGCCCCCCCTCAAGGTAGGATCAGCAAGAGAACCTTTTGCAAGGGGTCACACATTAACCCTTTGTCTGTGTTTGTAGGGTTGGGGGAAAACCAGTTGCAGCTGGTTTTGGAGCACTCTGATGTGTTCAGCCCCTCTCACTATTCACTGGCCAGGCTAGGTTCCTCAGTTGCACCACAGTGGGTTTTATCGTAAGACTGGTGTCATTTGATAATTGTCATTTGATAATTGGTGTCAAATGACACTAGTCTTACGATAAAACCCACTGATAAGGGCGGTGCCACTGTGGTGCAAAATTCAAATGACTATAACTCTGAATGCCTCCAGCTTTTAGCTGACCAACTAAATTATGAGATCTTAGCCGAGGATCCTACTGAACGTCTAAGAATTGAGATTGCCTGTATGGTGGTGGAATCCCTAGTCAATGACTGGCTGTCTAAAAAAGAAGCAGACTTTCTGGATAACAAACACCCTAGGACACCGTACATTTATACGATCCCTAAGATCCATAAAAGAATGGAAAATCCCCCAGGAAGACCTATCGTCTCTGGAATAGGATCAATCCTAGATCCTCTGTCCAAGTTTGCGGACGCTTTCTTGCGACCTCTAATACAACAAACCGATATGTACCTGCAAGACACCAAGGCAGTACTATGCCTGATAAAAGACCTTGATTTTGACCCAACCACGCAAATATTGGTTGGACTCGATGTGGAGAGTGTGTACACCAGTATGCCCCACAAAGAAACCCTAGAAATACTAGAGGAGGTATTATTTGAGAGCGCATGCCAATACAAAACACCCAGACATGTTGTTTTGGAATGTTGCCGGTTAGCACTAACCGAGAACTATTTTCTATTCCAACAGACGTTGTATCGTCAAAGACACGGAACTAGCATGGGAAGCACCTTTGCGCCGAGTGTGGCGGGTTTATATGTACACCAGCTGGAGAAAATGAAAATCTTGACCCCGAATAACCCCCACTCAGGACATATCCATATGTGGAAAAATTATATTGATGACTGTTTTCTCATCTGAGAAGGTGATGAGAAGGAAGTCAACCAATTCCTAGTCTGGTTAAACTTACAAGACCCCTTTCTCAAGTTTACATCCACACTGAGCAGATCAAAACTTGTTTTTCTGGAACTTAACATCCAAGCTAAAGGTTGGAAACTGGCTACTACCATGCATGTTAAAGCCACGGCCAGAAATTGCTTGTTAAAATTTGACAGTTTTCACCCAAGACAACTGAGGGAAAATTTGCCATTCGGGCAGTCCTTACGCCTAAGGCGCAACAGCTCAGAAAAACAGGATTATGAATCACAAGCAAAATACCTGAGCACCAAACTGATGCAGAGGAGTTACCCTCCACATATCGTGTCTAAGGCAAAAAAGAGAGCGTCAAATAACAATAGAGACGCCGTTTTGGAACCAAAATCCAAGATTGAACCTAACATTGACAATAAAAGGAGACCAATCTGCATAACAACCGTTAACGTGGCCTCAGAAAAGGTAACCAAAATTGTAAAAAAACATTGGAGAACGCTCAATAGTGGGGGTCTAAACCTGGCCCAACCAATGTTCAGTCACTGAAAAGGGAAGAATCTGAAGGACTTACTGGTGCACACACGCCCAAAAGAAACAGTTAACCCGGTACGTCTTTTGCACCCCTTACCTTCCGGACACTACCCGTGTTCGAGTTGCAGTGTTTGTCATTTGACTACGGCAACAAAACAAGTGATTTGCAACAATGGGGTAACCTGGGACTTAAGGGCTTTCTCAAACTGCAACACAACAGGTGTAGTCTAAATGATCACCTGCACATGCAATCTGCACTATATTGGTATGACTACCAGGAAGGTCAGTACACGTATGATTGAACACCGTAGTAACTTCAGGTGTAAACACTCCAACACCAAAATGACTACACACTTCCTGGAGAAAGGACACACCCCAACGATATGCAATGGGTGGTCCTGGAAACACTACAGTCACACACTGATATGGAGAGAAAACTTTTGGAAAAAGAACAACGTTGGGTTTTCAAACTCCGTTCTCACATTTTGGGCCTGAATGATGACATCCCATGGGGACAATTTACATAGCTAGACCCGTGCCATGGGTTCCTTATATCTGCAGAATAAGAACTTGGCATAAGGATATAAGCAGTCGGACACCTAGGTCTTATGAGATGTAACATAACACACTATCATCATTGAGTGAAAATTAATCATAGCTGAAGCACCACATAACAACTGAATGAAAAAGAGAAAATAACTCCTCGTTCCCTGGCAGGAATCATCTGCCCTTTTGAGATACCATCACTATACTGCTTTTAGCGCGATAAATTAACACAGAGCACACTTACCAGAACTCGATCTACTGCACGGAGATGTTTTGTAATTGACGCGGCCTCATCATGTGTATGTTTTTCGAATTTTTATGAATTTTCACAGAAATTGCATAATTAGAATGACAATACCCGCTCGGATGAGCATTGTACATTAAATTCTTTATTAGGGAGTAACCTGTAGCTGTTCTGTAGTATATCACTTTTATATACATATGCATATCATGTATACAACCGATATGGCCCCCATAGCTGACGCGCCCTCCGGGTGCACGATCCATTCTTCCACTTTGTCAACACGGAAGTGAGAGGAACGAGAGAAGTTAAAACAACTCACTGCCTCCGGTCCCACAACATTCGGACCGGAGAAGTACCCATAGGTGAAATTGAGGGAGGTATCCATCTTGCAAGTAAGTGAAAGATCGCGGATCCCGAGGGACCGCGTTGGGCTGTCAGAGTATCTCTTCAAGCTTTGCCAGAGCTGACACGGGCCCCCGACCATTACCGCATTTTCTTAAACAGGCAGAGGATCGGATCGAGTTTATACTATAACTTTGCATTACTTTTTCCCTTCCATTAGATTTGCTGGGATACTAAACCCCTCCGAGTCCATGGGGCACAGTTAGGCCCTATCGCATGTATGTAAAAATGATGTACATATGAAAAACTAAGTACACAAGTGTGCAAGTAGGGTGTGTGCTTGTTTTACCACGAGGTGCTAACCGTTTTTTGTGCAAGAAAACATTTTTATCTATGCACTATGTCGGGCCACATAGAATACAACCATTGTCTATTTGGTTCATGTAGTATGTGTGCAATGTATGTGCATATATTGGGGGCCTGGATACCCCGTAACTATTGCATTATGTTCTTTTTCTTACACGAACCACATGACTAATTTTGGTTACGTAGGTACAGGATGCATGCTTTATTATTTGCAGCATTTATCTATTTATCACTACTTTTTCCCTTTATTAGGTTATTGGGCATTTATTAGGAGTGGCGAATACAGAGCTGGTCCCTGTGTAGTCCTGAGGAAGTGCTTGGGGGACGCACGAAACATGTTGACAGACAGAAGTTGATAGGTACACCTAAACACATTATCATTTAGGCACCCTACTATTTCTACCCCGGTTTTAACTCTACCACCTGGGAGCAGGAATACAATTATTTAAAGCTTACTAGGCAGGTAATTTTAGTAATTCACACTAACCCCACTCCATCACATCACAACTCTCGCACTACACATAGTCTATTTGTAAGTGCTCCTACGTAATTCGCAAGTCACAGCACGCCCCAGCCCACAGCAGACTGGGATGGCCCCTAAGATGAAGCATGTCACTGTGGGGAAACCCTGGTTAGTGAGGGGACACCAAGAAAAAGAGGAATTCTATTTTTCTATTACTATATACACTATTTCAACCCCAGTGAGTGTTGCGAATAGGATTAAATATAGACGATAGCTAGGCTCCTGAACTCTGTCCTTAGAGATCTTTTGTGATTTAACACTCAGTCCCACACTCACTCCTACTCCACTGAGACAGGACATGAGCCTCTACACCCCTCTCGCTACACTGGGACCTAGTTGGGCTACTCTGAACCTCTTCCACCACGCTGGGCTGGAAGATACCTGAACCACTACTTTTGGGATCACTCACCAATGATTCTTCAGAAACTCTGGCACTTTCCCAGCGGTCTGCTTCCTCTGCAAGCTTCCAAGGCCTAGCAAACCCACACTCCAACAGATGTTGGCGCAACTCGGGGAAACAACAACTGAGCAGCTGCTCTTTGAAAACCAGATCAAACAGTCCTTCCAAATCCTCTACCGCGGGAACCGCCACTCAATCAGCCAGTGCATCATGACAATCATCCGCAAAATCCCCCCAATCCTGGTAAGACAGCTTCTTAATGTCCCTGAACTTCAACCTGTACTTTTCCTCTTGGGAACAAGGTACCATTCTGTAGGAACTGGGAAGGGGACTTCCTGCACTGAACTCTATATTGCTGCCACCACTGGACTTCACCCTCCCTGGGGATTCCAGAAAACTATAATTGCGCTCAGGGGATAATCTACCCTCTAGGGCTAATTTCTCCCTGGCAAAGGGCCTCTCAGCCTCCGCAATCCTCTCCTGCACACCCAGCTGCGCTATCTCCTTATCTCCTTGGCGTGCTCTAACCTGAGCTTTTCCAAAGCCTGCTGGTGCTCCCTCTCTTCCCTCCTATCTACCCACTCCTCTCGGGACAGGGACCGGGAAAGGGATGAGGCGCTGCCTCCTACACTGGACCCAGCAAGGGACTCCCTATCTATGGGGTCTTCACTACCTACTGGCGTCCAGGTACTGTCATCTTCTTCCTCTTCTTCAGACTCTTCAGGGCTCCCCAAAGACCCACCACCCTCATGGCGTGCGGCCCGGGCCCTCTCTTCCTCACTGCGTGCACGTTCCCAGTCCTCCTTCTGCCATTGGATTAGGTTATCCCTAAGCTTGGACTGGTGGTCTGACTCATTCACTGCGATGGCTCTCTCTTCACAAAACTCTACCAACTCATGCATACTGTATCTAAACAGACCACAGAAATAAAAAGTAGACTCCATCTTGGCAGGATGCTCACCGACACGTGCAACACAGGGGACCTAACAGTCTGAGCTGAAGCAAGAGTACACAATCTAAAAATGACACTCTTAGGAGAAGAAATAATGGAACTTCAAAAAACAATAACCCCCAGTTGCTGCTGCGGTACCAGTCCTATCCTCACTGCTGATCACCAATGTTAGAAATGGCGATTTCCGGTTGGCTGAGGCTTGCGCCAAAGCCAAGCAGAAACCACCACTCTACGTCAGGGCAAGGAAGTCATCCGCCAAGATAACCCCTGCTAACCCTCTTGGTAGCTTGGCACGAGCAGTCAGGCTTATCCCGGAGGCGATGTGTAAAGCGTTTGTGCAGGCACCCAGCAACAACACCCAAGGCCCACCACAAAGGAAACTCCACACAAGGTTATATAAAAATAGCCTTTGTAATATACCAAACACATTAGATAATAAACACACACTTTACAATGTGCCACTGGCACGGGCAGAATTTACAGGGGATTATGGACATGGGACAGGGCCACGTGGGCAAAAGGATGGGATCCCCACACCGGGGGAATCCCTCAGGACGGGAATCACCAAATAGCAGGGCCCTTCAGAAGTAAGGGTATAGCCCTCCCAGGGCACTTAGAGGCACAGTCCAATAAAAATCCTTTAGAAAGGTAGGGGGGGCAAGGCTGGGCCCAGGGTCCAGCTCACAGGGCCCTCCAGGCAGGGAGGCTGTCCCCAGTGGCAGTCCTACTGGCGCCCAGCAGCAGCAGCCCCCCCCTCAAGGTAGGATCAGCAAGAGAACCTTTTACAAGGGGTCAGAGCCACTTTTTATACACATTAACCCTTTGTCTGTGTCTGTAGGGTGGGGGGAAAACCAGCCACAGCTGGTTTTGGAGAACTCTGATTTTTTCAGCCCCTCCCACTATTCACTGGCCCGGCTAGGGTCATCAGTAGCACCACAGGGGGCGGAGCCAGCATTGTGTTGGGAAAGCCCAGCCCTATTCAGGTCCCAGGTGCACTCCACCCTCACATCACTTATGCAGATTTCTCCAGACCCATCCTGACTCCTGCTCACTCACCAGCCAGCTCCAGCCAATCACAAGCCAGACAGCCAATTCACATAATTTACACAGACAGGCCTACTTCTAGAAGTGTCACTTCCACACTAGATACATTCACGCCGAGCACATCATCGCGCAGCATTCAATCTCACGAGTCCGCACATACCAAACTCGAGCGTGTACTCCACACGCATCATGAACTAACATGGACACATACATTCCCCATGCATTCCTATGGGAGGGCAGGGCAACCTCACTACACGCAAGCACTTTACCCTGGGACACAGTGGGAAAGTGCGCAGAAGCCAAAAATCACTAACACCAAGTCATAGTTAAAAAGCAAAAAGTTTAGGGGTGGACCTTCCAGAAGGGCCAAGTCCAACATATATCTTTTGCTTTCTCGCTCTAACTGCACCTGGTATGTTCAGACGTTGGTCCCCGGCTCACTGTGCCACTGGAATCAAGCTTTCCTGGCTGATGAGGGGTGAAACCTTGAAACCAGTCCTAGGATGCTTGTTTCCGGTCCAGGGAGGGCCTGGCCTGGCAGTTCGGGCTGGACTGTTCCCATGAGGCACAGGGTCAAGATTGATTTGCGTATGTTATGTTATGTTATAAAATGTTTTGTAGCGCGCTCTGCTACTGCAAAGTATCCTGGCTCGATATGTGAGATTGACCAGAGACATCAGTCAATGGGGGAGATTATATGCTGAGATTGAATAAGTGGGTTTTGAGCCCTTTTTTGAACCCCGCCAGTGTGGGTGATGCTCTCAAAGAAAGCGGCAGAGAATTCCATGATCGAGCTGTTTGAACAGAAATGGATTGACCGCCCAATCTTGCGTATCTGACTTTGGGCATTGTCATCAAATGCAGATTAGCCGATCGGAGAGCGCGGCGAGGGGTGTACAAAATGAACCTTTTATGCAGATATTGTGGACCAAGTTGGTGCAAGGCGCGATAGGCCAGGACCAGCGATTTGAACGAAATGCGATGGGCCACTGGGAGGCAATGAAGGTCTCGGAGATGGGCAGGCACACTGGTTCTTCTCGGGAGATGAAACAGGAGTCGCACAGCCTCGTTCTGAATAATCTGCAACAGTTTTATGAGGTATGCGGGGAGACCACTAAACAGTGCATTGGCATAGTCAAGCCTTGCCAAAATCAGGGCCCGCAGAACAGTCTCTTTCGCCTCCCTAGAGAGAAGCGGAAAGAACCTCTTGAGTGACTTGAGGGTGGCGAAACAGGTCCCTGTAAGTTTTTTTAGGTGGACTTCAAACTTGAGGTCCTGTCCGAACCATACCCCCAGGTTTTTTGCCGGGCCTCCGAAAGAACTGGGACACGGAAGATCAGTCGGCCAGATGAGATCTCTGAAATTGGCCGGGAAGTTATCGTAGAGTAAAATCTCAGATTTGTCCTCGTTACATTTGAGCTGAGCTGAGGCAAGCCAGCGAAAGACATGGGACAGACAAGTACGGACCACTAAGGCATCCAGACAGTCCTTTGGCCAGGTGAACAACAGCTGCGTGTCGTCAGCATACGCCATTATTTTTGCTCCCCACTGCTCAGCCAGATAGATTAACGGAGTCATATAAACGTTAAACAGCAGAGGACTCAATGTAGAGCCCTGCGGCACCCCAGTGGTGAGCTTCTTGGGTAGCGAAGTGTGTGGTGGCATCCATACCTGCTGCGTCCGATCAGACAAGAACGACGAGATCCAGGCAAGGACCGCACCCGACAGGCCTACCTCTGCCAGCCTCGTCAGTAGCTGAGTATGGGGCACTGTATCGAAGGCGGCAGAGAGGTCCAACAGAACCAGGACCGCCTTGCCGCCCCCATCCAGTCACTCCCTGATGGCCTCCGATACATCAACCAGTGCCGTCTCGGTGCTAAAGGCAGCCCTGAACCCCAATTGTGCCGGGTGCAGGGCCCGGGAGGACTCAATGAAGTTGTTCAGTTGCCTGAATACGACCTTTTCGCATACTTTCGCAAGGGCCGGGAGCAGCGAGATCGGACGATAGCTGGAAGTGGCCAGAGGATCCAAGCCCGGCTTCTTTAGCAGGGGGAGAAGTTGCGCCTGTTTCCAGCAAAGGGGCACGGAGGCAGAGGCCAGAGACAGATTCACAATCTGGGTAACCTCCTGATAGACTAGACTCGCCACTCCCCCTAAGACCCTTGCAGGACACGGGTCAGAGGGAGATCCAGACTTTAGAGCTTCGAGGACAGCCAACACATCTGCTTGCTGAGCTGGCTCAAAGTTAGAGAATTGGAAAGCAGGTGGAGTCGGCCCAGGACCAGTGGCGGCCGGTAGGGGCTGTAGGAGACCGCAGGAGTTTTGAAGCTCCTCTTAAATTTTGGCAATCTTATTGTCAAAAAAACAGGACAGTTCCTCACACCAAAGATCGGACGCCGGGAGAGCTGGTAGAGCAGCACAAGGGGAGAGGAAGCTCTGGACAATGGCAAAGATTTCTCTGCCATTGTTGTCCGCCTTTTCAATCCTCCCTGCGAAATATCTGCTTTTAGCAACCTTAATCTCCGCATAGTACGCCTTCTGGGCCCTCCGCAGTTTGCTCTTCAGTTCTGGCCGGAAATCAAGGCGCCAAGCTCTCTCCAGCTTTTTGCAGCCGGATTTGAGTTCCCTAAGAGCATGGGAAAACCAGGGTTTAGAAGGGGAGGACCTAGTCCGCCTGCTGCTACCTTTATTATTGGACAGGCGGAGCCTTGTTCGACCCAGGAGTTGAAGGCCTCAACCGCTGAATCAAGTTCAGACGGCAAAGTCGGGCGGTTAAGCATAAGGGAGTCCGAAAAGGGGGGCCAGGTTGATCCGCTGAGAATGCGCTTGAGGGGGGGCAGTCCCCTCAACCCTTCTTTGCTCAGGGGCCAGGCGAACTGAATTAGGGCATGGTCTGACCATGCAACCCCCCTAGGGGGAGACATAGTGATCTCAAAATTCGAGAACACCAGGTCCAACCAGTGGCCGGCCTCATGGGTGGGAAACTTCACCCATTGCGTGAGGTGAGCCAACGAGAAGGCTTCGGCTAAGCGCACCGCTTCCGACGAATCCCCCGCGTCTATATGAATGTTAAAATCCCCCAGGAGGAGATATCGGGTGAATTTCAGGGCTCGGGGAACGATGACCTCCTCAATATTGGCGACAAAACTGCCCGCATGTCCCGGGGGGCGGTAGAGAAGGGTGCCTCCCAAGGTGAAATGGGGGGAGAGGACCACTACAAAGTGTATCATTTCCGTCTCACCCAATGGGTCAGGAGGTTCACTGACAACTACCCAGTGATCCCGATGAATCACCGCCAGGCCGCCACCCCTACCAGAGGGTCGATCAGTCCTAGTAATCCTGAAGCCCCGTGGTATAGCAAGCTCCACCACCGGCGAACAGGACTCGGTGAGCCAGGTTTCAGTGAAGAAAAGGAGATCCAGCTCATTCTCATCCAGCAGCTCAAATATGTCGGCCGCGTGTCTGACCATTGATCTTGCATTAATCAGGCCCGCTTTTATAACCTCTGAGCTGTTCCTAGTCACGTCGACTGAGGGCTGTGGATTCAAAAAGCTGAACCCGCTTGCTGGGCTCCGATGGGACAGAGTATCTAAAACCTCCCAGTGTTTGGCGGCATCGCAGCTGTAAGTATTGAGGGCAAGCAGCTCCTCAGAAGTATACCTCAGAGAGCCAGCCTGGAGACGACAAGGGAGGTAAGGGGGTGCCCTGGCCCTGGGCCCGTCCGGCCGTCCGTATGGCCAGGTCTAAACTGGGGTGGCATGGTGAGCAAAGGAATGATGGATTTAACCCAGATCCCTTGACCAGAGGTGAATGTTTTGATTTGTTCTGTAATCCGTCCATCAATTGTGTATATTTTGCTTTCTCGACCCAAAGTGTGCCGGGTATGCCCAGATGTGAGTCCCGGGCTCACTGTGCCACTGGATTCAAGCTATCCTGGCTGATGAGAGGTGAAACCCCGAAACCAGTCCTAGGATGCTTGTTTCCGGTCCAGGGAGGGCCTGGCCTGGCAGTTCGGGCTGGACTGTTCCCATGAGGCACAGGGTCAAGATTGATTTGCATATGGTCAGGTCTAAACTGGGCTCGCATGGTGGGCAAAAGAATGATGGATGTCACTCAGATCTCTTGACTGGGGGTGAATGTTTTGATTTGTTCTGCATTCCGTCCGTCAATTGTGTATCTTTTGCTTTCTCGCCCCAAGTGCGCTGGGTATGCCCAGACGTGGGTCCCGGGTTCACTGTGCCACTGGATTCAAGCTATTCTGGCTGATGAAGGGTGAAACCCTGAAACCGGTCCTAGGATGCTTGTTTCTAGTCCAGGGAGGGCCTGGCTTGGCAGTTCGGGCTGGACTATCCCCATGAGCCACAGGGTCTAGACTGATTTGCGTATGGCCAGGTCTAAACTGGGGTGGCTTGGTGAGCAAAGGAATGATGGATTTAACCCAGATCCCTTGACCAGAGGTGAATTTTTTGATTTGTTCTGTAATCCGTCCATCAATTGTGTATCTTTTGCTTTCTCGACCCAAAGTGTGCCGGGTATGCCCGGACGTGAGTCATGGGCTCACTGTGCCACTGGATTCAAGCTATCCTGGCTGATGAGAGGTGAAACCCCGAAACCAGTCCTAGGATGCTTGTTACGGTCCAGGGAGGGCCTGGCTTGGCCGTTTGGGCTGGACTGGTCCCATGAGGCACAGAGTAAAGACTGATTTGCATATGGACAGGTCTAAACTGGGGTGGCATGGTGAGCAAAAGAATGCTGGATTTAACCCAGATCTCTTGACTGGGGGTGAATGTTTAGATTTGTTCTGCATTCCGTCCATAAATTGTGCATCTTTTAAATCCTGGTGAATGTAGTAACCTTCAACAACTAGCGCTTTGGGCACCCCTTCTGGTCCAACAAGACCGAAATCCCTGGGACAGGCCTAGCTCATGGCAAACACATATGAAATAATCACAAAGTCTCTTTTTCACAGAACATTATCAATGACTACATAGGTTGCGCTCGGGGCTTGGATATTCTGTGGCTAGTTTATGTCAAACATACTTTTGTAACTCTGAAAAAAGCTAATTTGTTTGACAATCCTGTTTGACAATCTTGCATCTGTAGAAAGACTGATAATATCAATAAGGAACAAATGTTTCTGGACAAATGTTGTACTGAATGGGAACATCTAGAATTGAGAAAACCACTTGTATTTAACTATTCCGTTTTGAAAATCAATGCTGGTCTAGAACCTTCTTTAACATATGGGACTAATAATTAGGTGAGAGTTCTACTGTTAAATCTCAGGGCGGGTATCATATATCATATGTTTTGTTTTCCAGTTGGTCTTTATATCAGTTTAATTGATGAGAAATGTGCCTGTGACAATGTTTCCACCCTAACTTCATTGCACTTTATGATATTTTGCACATTCTATAAACCTTTTAGGATACATTATCTGTTACCGCTTATTAAATCTTACAATTTCAAACAATGTAGAGTCACCCTTAGGATTCTACAATTGTTAGAATTGGGGGTTGTTGGACTTGGCCCTTTTGGCAGGTTCACCCCTGAACTTTTGGCCTTTTCATTTTACATTTCTGGTCTCTGCGCACTTTGACACTGTGTCCCAGTGTAAAGTGCGTGCGCTCTCTGAGTGCGTGGGTGAGATTGGCCTGCCCTCCCATAGGAATGCATGGGGGATATGTGTGTCCATGGTAGTTCCTGATGTGTGGGGAGTGCAGGGTCAAGTTTGGTATGTGCGGACTCGTGTGATTAAATGCTGCGCGATGATGTAAGTGGATTTATTGTGTCTAGTGTGGAAATGCCACTTCTAGAAGTTGGCATGTCTGTGCAGTGAATGTGAATTGACTGTCTGGCTTGTGCTTGGCTGGAGCTGGCTGGTGTGCCTGGCTCCAGGAGTCAGGATGGGTCTGCCCCGGTGGTGAATGGAGAGATCTGCATGTTGATGGGAGGGAGGAGTGCACCTGGGACCTGAAAAGGGCTGGGCCTTCCCTCCACAATGCTGCCTCCACCCCCTGTGGTGTGTCTGATGTCCCTGATCCACCCTGTTAATAGGCAGAGAGGCTGAGCAAAACAAATTGCTCAAGAACCAGTTGCGTCTGGTTCGCCCCTTGCCTGCACCTTTGGAAACGAAGGAAATGGTGTATAAAAAGAGGCTGTGACCTCATGTAAAATGTTCTTGTTCCTAACTTGAATCTACCAGGGGCGTGCTGCTGCTGGGGCCCAGGGGATGGCTTGCCTCCCTGGGCCCTGCCCAACCCCTGGATGCCTGGATACCTGGAGTTCCTGCTTGGATACTAACAGGAGGGGGCTTGCTGCTAGTGGGGCCCAGGAGGGACCGCCATGGGGGCTGTCTCCTTGCTGGAGTGCCCTGTGTGCTGGCCCCTGGGCCCCGCATTGCCCCTCCTGATGCCCAGGACTGCTAGGACCCTTTGCTCTAGGGGTCCTTCCTGGGGGGGTTTGTAGTTCATGTGCCCCTAGCGCCTGGTGAGTGCTTTATTTTTCCTTTATGGGCAGAGCGCTGTCGTGTTCCCTCAGGGGGAAGCACTCCTGACCTTTTGTGGCCCCCCGCAGGTTCCCACCCCACTTATTTAATTAGTGGTGTGTGCAGGTCCCTACCCTGCGACTTTGCCCGCCTTCGTTGTAGCCAAGCGGGTGCCCACCCCACGAATCACCGCCGCAGTCCGAGCTGATTGTTAAACTGTTGCCGGGCTGCTGCCTACTGTGACCCTGGAGGTGGGCGGGCCTGGTGCACCCTTTGTTCCGCTTCCCCCTGCCTGGGGAAGCCATTGCACCACGCCCAGGAGAAAGCCCCGGGTCCCGGGAGGAAGCCCGGGATAAGTGGTGCAGCCATGGCCAAGGCCGCCAAAAGCAGCGCTGGGCTACCGTGATGAAGGAGGGAAGTCACGCGCCGACAGAGGAGATGTTGGCTGAAGCCGTGAAGGCTCGATTTCTGCTTCTCCCGGCTGGGGAGAAGCCAAGCAGAGCCTCGCGGGATCTTGGTCGGCAGGGAAGCCGGCGGTCCCTGCTATTGTTGGTGTGCTGGGCTCTCCTAGTGAGGAGAGAGCCCAGCGGAGGCCTCGACCATTCCCAAAGAAACCCGCAGCACGGAAGGAGCACCCCAGGTGCAGTCCGGTGAGTGGGGAGGCTCCAAGCTGCTTCGTGCCCTTTGAAGCACCGGGCGAGTGCGGTATTTTGAGTGGCCCCGTCGTGCCGCTCCTATAGTGTTCCTCCTATCCTTACATAGAGCTCACGTGGCCCCCACAGAGGCAGCGTTTATTTACAGAAGCCGCATGTGGCTCTAGCCTGCGCCTTAAGTTGCTCATGAGCCTGATTGCTCCAACGTTTGGCGGCAAGTTCTCTCCCTCCAGGGGCCCAGTCCTTCAACGCCCCAGTGTTTGGGGGCATGATTATTTTCAGAGCACTAGTGCGCTCCATGATGGGCATGTCTTGATTCAGAGCCTAGAGGGCTCTACCATCTGTGCAGAGTTCTACAGAGCCAGAGGGCTCCAGCAGTTCGTGCAGTTGTGCTTCTAAGGGCCAGTGAGAGCCTATGTCGCAGTTTTTGAATCACAGCTGCCCAGCAAGTAGTGGGCAGCTGCACCATGTAGGTTTTCTTTCTAGGGACCTGTCTATGGACTCAGGAGTGAGTCGCAGACCTTCTCCCCTACCTTGGCCTTCCACTGCTGCGCAGCACTTAGTGCCAGCTGCAGCGTTTAGGCCCTGCTCTTGTCCTTAGCTGCCCAGCAAGTAGTGGGCTGCTGCTACGTTTAGGTTCTGGCGTAGTGGCGCAACCTGGACCTTGATGTGAATTATGTGCTAATGCTCCAGGTATTAGTAAATGTACTGTGTGCAGTATGTTTTGCGCACCCTGTGCTTGATGCCTCTAGATATGATTTCTGCATAGGAGGTTGTTTTACCTGTTTAGGTTTATGTTAGGGAGATTGTACTTCCCTGTGTGATTTACGCCCCTAGTGTAAGGTTTTACTTAGGTGGAGATGGTCTAATGTAGTTAGACTGGTGGGTTACAGTGTATGATGGATTTCATGGCACAGACTGTTGCAAGTGCAGTGATTATCAGTGTTTACTGACTGTACGTTCTATGACCTATTTTACTAGTGTGTTATAGTTCACCTTTACCAAGTTCACTTTGTGATGATCCTGACAGTGGTCCATGTGGCCCTGTCAGGTGTACATAATCCCTTGTAAATATTGCCCGTGCCAGTTGGCACAATGTACATCCTGTGATTATTATTCCGATTTGTTGTGATAATACGAAGGTTATTTTTGATATAAACTTGTGTGGAGTTCCTTTTGTGGGGGGCCTGGGATGTTGTTGCTGGTGGGTGCGTGCGCAAATGCTTTACACATTGCCTCCAGGATCAGCCTTACTGCTCGTGTCACGTTGTCAAGGGGGTGAGCAGGGGTTATCTTTGGAGCGTAACTCCCTTGCCCTAACTAGAATGGTGGTTTCTGCCTGGCTTTGGCTCAAGCCTCAGCCAACCAGAAATCCTATTTCTAACAGGGGTCTCTTGTTGACACAGGTAGGTACTTGTGACAAATAGGGATCCTTTCCTCTAGTTAGGGTAAGGGGGTACACTCCTAAAATAACCCCTGCTCACACCCTTGGTAGCTTGGCACAAGCAGACAGGCTTATCTCAGAGGCAGTGTGTAAAGCATTTGTGAACACAGACAATAATCCAGTGACAACACTACAAATGGACACCACACAGGTTGTATATTTATAAAAATAAGTATCTTTTATATAGAGTTACCACAAGACCATAAACGACAAAAACAATCCACAATCCTATTAAAAATCAAGAGTTCTTGTTAAAAAGGCTTAAATAAAAGTTCTGTTTGAGTCGGGAGCCCTGTCCGGCTACAGCATGCTGAAATAACGCAGAGTCTAACAAATCCAGCGGACCGCGTCGGTCCGGGCCCACTCAAGTGTCGACAGACTTGGTCACAGTATCTTTACTTGATGCTGCAGGCACCGGCGTGCAAGCCGGTTCGGGCGTTCGTCGCATTGCAGAAAAGAAAGCGTTGCAGGACGCGTTGTCCCTCGATGCGGTGCAGGCAAGGGCCTGTTGACGGAGTCTGTGGGTCCGAGGCATACGTTGCAGGGCGAGACAGTGCTTCGATGCAGTGCTTGCAGCTTGTAGTGTGGTGACAGAGCCAGAGTTCTGGAGCTGGTGTCGATCAGTCCGGACAGCGGTACGAGTCGGGCGGTGTGTCGCGAAGCGTGCAAGCTGTGCTCAACTCCGATGCGTTCACAGGACTCGAAGTCAGCAGCAGTGACGGCGTCGGTCAGACCAGTACGAGTTGGTGTAGCGAGGCGCTGCACATCGCAGTGTCCACAAGTCGCAGTGCAGGCAACGGCTCAGTGACGGCATCAGGATGGAGTTGGTGAGCTCAGAGCTTGCGTTGTTCGATGCAGATGTTGTTCAATGCGGTGTCTACAGGACACTGGGCCGGTAGTGAGAGTTGGTCATGGCTCCCTGCCTCTGTAGCCACTGAAACAGCATTTCCAGCAGCAATCCACAAAGGCTGGTGAAGTCTACTGATCCTGAGACTTCGGTCGGGGGCAAGCTTGCTTCCAAGGCCCTGGAGATCCTTCACAAGTAGAAATAAAACACACAAAGTTTCTTTCTCCTTCCTTTGGCAGTCAGGCAACCACTGCAGGCCAATCCCCCAAGCAGCACTTCAGCTTACGGATAGTCTCTCGTCAGTTTCTTCAAGTCCGTATCCTCAGCAAAGGTTTCTTCTTGTAGTCCAAAAGTGATCTAAATTTGTGGGATCACGGTCCCAATACTTATACCCCAAACTCCTTTGTCCTCTGAGGGCAAAGGGGCCTTTGCCCAGTCCAAACCAGTTCTGGGGCACTCAGTTTGCATGACTCCTTCTTTCCTTTCACGGTGCAGGGCAGAGACATCAGACGTACCACAGGGGGTGGAGCCGGCATTGTGGAAGGCAGGCACAGCCGTATTCAGGTCCCAGTTGCAAGTCCTCCCAGTCATCTAGATGCAGATCTCTCTATTCACCACTAGGCATACTCATTCTGTCTCTTGGAATCCCCCAGCCCTGTCATTCAAACTCCAGACAAGGAATACACAACCTAGCAGAGGCAGGATTTGGAAAGTTAAACAAGAAAATACCTACTTTCTAAAAGTGGTATTTTCAAACACAGAATGTTAAAACCATCTTCACTAAAAGATGCATTTTATCATTCTGAGTTCAGGCATACTAAACTCGAATTTTGACTGTGTTCCCTGAGTCAGTTAGGATTATAAGATGTAATAATATTACTGCCTATTCTGGCCTATGGAGAACAGGTAGCCTTGCAATAGTAAAAAACGAAAATGGCTGTAATTCACTATTAGGACATGCAGGGCACACCAGGGCATGTCATAGCTTATACTTAAAATGCACTCTACCCTTGGGCCTACCATAGGGGTGTCTGATATGAAAAAAAGGGAAGGTTTAGGGACTGGCAAGTGGGTGCACTTGCCCAGTCAGCATGACAGTACCAGACTGCACACAGGCTCTGCCATGGCAGACCTTAGAAACATTTTACAAAGCCGCTTCTGTGGTTGGCACAACCAGTGCTGCAAACCCACCAGCAGCATTTGGTTTACAAGACCTGGGCACTCCTAGTGCACTGTACTAGGGTCTGAAAGGTAAACCAAACCAGTCAATCATGGAATCACCAATTCATACATTAATTTACAATAGGGAGAGCATATGCACTTTAGCACTGATCAGCAGTGGTAAAGTGCCCAGAGTCATAAAACCAACAAAAACAGGTCTGACAAAATACAGGAGGAAGGCAAAAAGTTCAGGGTTGACCCTGCAAAAAGGGCCAAGTCCAACAACAATTATTTCTAAGTAGTGATGTCTGTTTTAGAGTGACCAGTGTTCTTAAGGCAGCTGTGTTTTACAGGAAAAGTCTTTATTTCTAATTAATGTATTTTCATATTGCTGCTAATGCCTGCCATATGTATGTTTTTCAAATTATTTTATGTTTATCTTGTATGATTGTCTTTGACAATCAAATAAAGAGAGTTTTGACTTTTTTTACTTTGAATAATGTTTGCCTATTGATAATAAAAAATCAGTGATAGAGATCAGACATCAGCACAATTAGGCATTCAGGGCAGGTGTGCACGCCTATTAACATGCAGAGGACTTGTCCTGCCTACAATCAGCCTTTCCTAGGCATAGATAACATTTATTAAACTTAAAATTGTATCTCAATGCTTTCCTATGGAACAGCTAACCCTTCTACAGTGGAAATAGCTTTGAGGTGCTAGTCACTGTAAGGACAAGTTTAACATTAACCTTTATATGTTCTACTTGTAAATACCATGCACACTGTCTTAATGGGCAGTAAGGCTTACTTCGGGGCGATTTGTACATATTTCAAAGGAGGATTTTAGGCCTGTCAAAGGGTGTATTTTGGTGACATCTCCAGATACCTATCTGGAAAACCCAGTGCACCGCTCTAGTCACTCAAACGAGTGTACAATTGTGTCAACAAATCTTAACTAGTTATGAACAACATTGACAATAGAAATATTGTATTTACACAAAAAATAATCAACATGAACACAATAGCATGTGTTCCGAAGTCTTCAAACGTTGTTTTGATACTTATTTATTGATTGTTCTTGGAGATGGTTGCAATAAGTCACAAAATCTGAACAAAAATGTTTAACAACAGCTTCATAGGTTAAACTTAAAAATCCCAATGCATTACGGGCTTCAAAACACGGCCTTCGTCAGGGGTATCGGTGGGATAATTGTGCAAACCATTACTAAGGTCTATATATTGTACAGCAGAAAGTCATAGGCTTACAACAGTGTTTAAGAAAGCACTGAGTAGTGACAACAATGTCAACAGTTTGAGTGGAAACCAACATATGGGTGTGATTCAAAAGCACAAGGTGCATAGATACCAAACCACCAGAAAACCGGAATCCAACAAGAGCACGAATCGCAAAGTGAAATAAACATGCAAAGAAGCGTGTGTCCGAATGAACGGATAAACCAAAAGTGAGTGAAAAAGGAACAAAGAAGACTAAAAAAAAAGAATCCTTACCCAATCGGGTATCGTTACTCTACTCGAAAGCTGAGTAAACAAATCTAGTGGAGAACAGCTTAAACACTGTCGGAACATGCACAAGCGCGTCCGCGGTACTCATTGGGCAAAGCTGTAAAATGGCAAAATGAAGGGGACATGAGATGAAAGATAAGCATGAAAATAACAGGAAACGAGGGAAACAAAATCTCAAAAGACTCATCCGCCCAAAGTTTTGAGAGAAACCTCGGCGTCAGGTGGTGAATTCGAAAAGTGTCAACAGCCTGAAAAGCGAAAGGACACTACTAAACGAACTGTCGAACAATTAGTTGCTGGCTACATCTTAATGGTGTGCAAACTCAAAGTACTCACCAAGAATTAAAGAACTCAACAGCATGAGGTAAAGCAATGGTCTCAATGGTCAAAACGCTACGACCCGATACCGCAAGCCGGCGTATAAACAAAAGAGCGGAAATTGAAAACGGACTAACAAGTGACGAGGAGTGGCGGCCATATTAGAGTGGGGAAAAAACGGTAAAAGAAACCCAGTACCAAAAAACCTTAAAAGGAACTGAAACACCGAAATGAATGTGATAAGAGCATTGTTGACATAAGATTGCAAATAAACACAGCACTACAGGATACTTCCAGCACAAAGCAAACAATCATTTTCATATAACGACATTAAGAAACACATGTCAAACATCTGAGGAAGCTTTAGCACAGAAATACAATCAATGATACAGTCAACCATGAATATTACATGAGCAAGTAATAAAAATGTAAAAAAAAGCGGCATATGAGATTAGCAAAACAGCATACAAATATTAGAAACATGAACAAGAGCACAAAGTACATGTAAATGTCTGACATTACAAAAAACAAGCTAATTTAATTTGTCATTGAGCCCAGATGGGGCCAAAGATTGCATGAACCATATCCAGTATGATTCTCGTTGAGAGAGAAATTTAGACATGTCACGATCCGGGCGGTGTTCAACTAGCTCGAGCACGCCAAATCTTACTTGGGCAATATTATGCTTAAGCGTGTGCCAATGTTGAGCAATTGGTGAACTAGCTGTATTGGTTCTAATGCGACTCTTGTGTTTAGTGATGCCAGTGCGCAAGGCTCGTTCAGTTTTGCCTACATAAAATAAGTCACAAGGGCATTTGATGAAGTACACTACAAGGCGACTATTACAAGTGGCAGTAAACCTCAAGGAAATCGGTTTCCCTGACCTAGGATGATGTATCAATTTGCCAGTGATGCCGTTGTTACAGTTTCAACAATTCATACACTTCATCATGCCTTTAAATGTAACTGGTGGTTTGGGTTGAGGCTTATTCAAAATTTCTTTGAGCTTCTGAGATCTCTTGTACGCAAACATTGGGGGTTCAGAAAACATCCCTTTGAAATCAGGTTCAGATTGTAAAAGAGTCCACCTGTTCAATATGATGGATTTTAACAGTTTGGACTGGGTGGAGTACGTCGAGACAAATACTTCTCTTTGAGATGAATTAGGCCTGCTGCTTTTTTTCAGTAAGTCTTCAGGATTCAGGGCAGAGTCCCTGCTAACTGCCTGATCTAACACTATGGCGGGGTAACCTCTTTGCATGCATTTTTGTCTGAATACATCAATTGCCTGTGCGCCAGTAGACTGATTGGAGTTTATGCATTTGATTCGTAAAAATTGCAAAAAGGGTAGGTGACGCTTTAGTGACCATGGATGAAAGTTTTGATACCCGAGAGCGTTGTTGCGATCAGTGGGTTTAGTAAAAATAGAAGTCTCGATAATGCCATTAGACACAGTAAGCATAACATCCAAAAACGGGATGTGCAGTGAATCAATGTGGTGAGTGAATTGACTTTGGGGATTAATCAGATTGAGTTGCTCGATATTGTTTTCGGAACACATGCTATTGTGTTTATGTTGATTAATTTTTTGTGTAAATACAATATTTCTATTATCAATGTTGTTCATAACTAGTTAAGATTTGTTGAAACGATTATACACTTGTTTGAGTGACTAGAGCAGGGCACTGGGTTTTAGAGGTAGGTATCTGAAGATTTCACCATTTCCTGTATAAAGGCTTGCAGGGCCTTTCACCTGGTGCACGCGAGTAGTTTACTAGGAGAATTCCCACAGTGTAATTGCATAGTCTATTAAGCCAGTTTTACTGAGTGCATCACAGCTGCTTTTTCTTAAAAGGGTGTATTTTGTCAGGTTCAATTTGCAGTTACAACCCGCAGAGCCAGGCTACTGGTGGCAGGCATACAGTCATGTTTATATTGTCACTGTAGTGGATGGCACAATTGGTGTTGCAGTTGAATTGTGATATTTAACTTATAGGCATTGGGTCCACCTTGAAACCGTATACTAGGGACTTGTAATTCAATTAAATTTGCCAATCAGAAGGATACCAATTTCTCTATGTAGAAAGGAGGAGCACACACACTTTACCACTGGGTAAATGCTAAAGTGCACAGTGGTTAACGGGCAGGAAAAATAGAGATTAGCAAAAGGAAAAACAAATTCAGGGAAGCCCGGCAGAAAGTGAGCCATTGCTTTCTTGTTTGCATCACTGAGGACCACCAAATTTGTGCAATATCTTGTTTTTCTACCACCAGACCCAACATGCCGAAGAGAAGTTCTTCCGTGAAAGACCTATTTCTCCAGATGTACCCAGGAACACCAATTGGGTATTAAAGGCACTGTCATATCCCAGAATGTTGATAAGTCTCTGCAGTATGATTTTCCATTAATTTTGAAGTTTTATAAATTTGCACAATAAGAGTTGTTTTATTTCCCACAAGGGGACATCTGTGTCTTCCCCATTTTTCTCAAGTTTGGATCCATCAAAGTAAACCCTGTGTAATACTTTAAACTGTAGCAGGCGGAACCTTGCCGTAATGGCCACCTCTTTGTGACGCATCAATGCTGCTCACAGTGAATGTCCTTGAGGCTACGGAGATCCCTTTACACACTCTGTCTGAGAGCCATCAGATTACTGGGTGTATTGTTAAAAAAAGTCTTGTATTTGAAGGATATTGCACCCTTTTCAAACTCACTGATCAAAATATGTCATTCTTTGGTACATCTACTCAATCAACGGCCTCTTGATTCAGAGAGAGTCTGAGTTGTTTGAATTTGTAAAGCAATACATGCTACATCTCATACTCCCCTTGCAGTTGCTCAAAAGTTTTGATGGCATCATCCCCCATCACATCTCCAATTTTAGAGATGCCAATTAAATTCCTGTGGGCAGAACCTTGAAGCTTATTCACCTCTTTACATATTCCCTTCCCATCGGGATGTTTCCATGCTGACCTTACCCCTCAACCTCTGGTAGACCACTGTTTTATCTCAAGCTGCCAGGACTGTCTGCGTGGGGGCAGGAAGATTCTGTTTCCCTTTTACCCATAAAGGTAATGCACTCATGTGGCATTATCATGCTATGCTTGTCCAGCCGAACCAGCGGATCACCAGCAGTGGCATGGATCCTGTTGCTCAAAGCAGGCAGCTGGGAAACACAATAGTATGCCCTCAAGTGTGGCAATGCCAACCCACAATTACATGTAGGCCTGTGCAAAACTCTTAAAGCCACTCTAATTTCGGCCCCCTCCCATAATAGCAGGAGTATCTCCCTCACTAGTTTCAAGAGGATGGTCTTGGGTATTGGAAATAATGTATTTTGTGTTATATGCAGTATCTGAAGAGTTAGCATTTTGATAATTGCTGCTTGTTCCAGGATAGTTACTGGCAGTTAACACTCTCCACTCACATCGTTTTGAAACCCTTCTAGTAGCTTCTCTTCATGTTCCTTTCAAGGAACCAGTTGGGCCAAAGATTCTGAGATATTCAAATCCATCCTTAGTGATGTCATAGTTTCTGTGTCTTTCAACTGCCATGCATTGACTCTTCAGTGAGCCACTGTTCTATGGGGATTTCCCAAGACAACTATTAATGGTAAGTGATCTGAGATATATTGCAGCAGGTAATTAAACTTTAAGTATAGGCGAGTATCACCAGCTGGCATGAAGATATGGGCCTATTCCATGTGACCAGGAGAAGTAAGTGTGTTTCCTGTTTGTGGGATGTTTCTGACTCCAAAGATAAATGAGCCCCAGTGTTCTGCCAAACTGATTCAGAGTTATCTGCTGGTGTTTGGGTTTGTTCAAAACAAAGAGCTAGTCCTCTTTCTTTGCATTAGTTGAACTTAAACCTGAAATATGCGATATCTTTTCTAAGAAAATATGTAGTATGATTTGATTGGCACACGAAGAATATGTTCTAATATTTTCAGGTTTACTTTAGTTCTCAATTAAATGGGTATTGTATTGCCAAGGTTTGTTTATTCCTTCCCAAGCTCTTACTGTCTGTTTGTATTGTACTGTAAAGGAGTTTCTTGCATACATAATGAAGCGCTGCACGTTTCTCAACGAACATCCTGCCAACGTGCAGCGCTAATGAACCCCACCCGCCTCTGTCTTTAAAAGCATCCTCGGAACGCTCACAATTGCTTGTGCTCGTCTGAGGAAAATCCAACTTACCTGAACATCCTGCCTCAGTGATTCCTCCGCGTCCTCGATACCGCTCGGCTTCCAGGCATCTTCCTGCTTTCGGCTCCCTGTCCAGCGCTGAACTCGATCCCCCTCATTTCCGGCACTCCAGCTTCCAGTTTTCTCTGCAGAACGGAACAACCTGCAAGAAAGAAAATAAAATAAACAGTAAGGTTAGCGCGCTAATGCTCCAGCATTTAAACAAGTAAGTGTCAAGACTTTGGGTAAAGAAAACCTGAGGAATAAGGCACTGACTATTTTACTTGACATTTCGACTGCATAAACACAGTTGTTCTAAAGACTTTTTATTTGGAATATTCTTGGCATTGAAACAGTGTGTATTTGGGACAATACTCTTCTCATTCATTTTGGCAAAGACTCTGAAGTTAACGAATATTTGACATATGCTGTGAATTAAACAGCAGAACGAGTTTATGATAATAGGACTATTATTAAGTCACAATTTACAAGTGAGTTGGATACAAATCATCTTGTTGATATATGTGTTATGTACCCAAGACAGTGATACATATTAAGCACCCTTGTTCTATTATAGGTAGAGAATCGTTTTTTCATTTCAAGAAGGTCAATATATGGTGAACAAAGAGACCAGAATCAGAGAGGTATTTAGTGAATCTTATTATGTTAAAATCATTCTTAGTCTAGGGGAGTTAATGCAGACATAATAGAATTGAACAGTAATGTGATGTTTGTATTTATGTCTTTTGCTAGGTAACAACAGCCAGTTATCAGCGCACTTCCATTGACGCAAGTTGAGGAGCTGTGTTTCTCTCTTTTGTTATTTTATCCACTTCCCCCTTCCGTTGAGCTTCTTTTCGTTGCACACTGCTTCTTATTTCAGTGCAGCAAGATCATACATTAGAGGGAGGGTACGAATAGTCTTCAGCTTTCCAACAGAACCCTTTGGATATTTAGGTGAGTCGGATCTTGACAGAAGCACAAGATGCTCCACCTTGGTTCAATAAATTCAGGGGACGAAATGGATGCAATAGACACTGCTGCTTTGGCGCAGGCTTTACGTGAGGATTTGACTGATGACAAATCAGTGGCAACACTTTTTCAGCAAATGCAAACAGAATTGGAAAAAATTAAATTTAGGAAATGAAGCCTTAAAACAGGATTTAGTTCAGTATAAACCTCGAGAATGTTTGTGGGGGAAAACTTTTACAACTTTTAATAAGGATTCATCTGAAACAAGTACAAGGCCCAGAACAAGCAATATTAACCCCTCCCCAGCAGAGTTAACAGTAAATGTCCCTAATGTGGTGCCTTTAGCTGCCACCGAACTGTTTCATGGAGATAGTAACACATTTCATGTTTTCTTAAACCAGTGTCAATTGCATTTTGTTTTTAAGCCTCAACAATTTCCCTCAGATGCTACTAAGATGGCGTTTGCGCTTTCTTATTTAGGAGGTACAGCAGCAAATTCGTCTATCCCCTAAGTAGATAGAGATGACCCAATGCTTCATAACTGGAATCTTTTTAAGAGAACTATGACTCGCTTATTTGCTAAACCTACCTATATGCAAGCAAGTGATAACGAATTATTAAATCTCAAACAAGGGAATAAAGACCTGTTAACTTATCTTACTAACTTCAATCGTCTTTTAACTGAAACACAATGGCCTGAAGAGAAGCGTGTCCCTCTTTTTTATAAGGGTTTGAGAGAAGATTTAAAAGATGCCCTAGCTCATATAGTGGATTTACCAGAGAATTACTCTGATTTTGTAGACCTGGTGGTAAAGTTAAATCATCGTTTGGGAGAAAGGAAAGGTGATAAAGCCAGACTAGAAACTAGGTTAACTTTTGTAAGACAGGAAAAGAAAGACCTGGACACAAAATTACCAGAACCAGAACCTATGCAAATAGGCACACTCAAGGGTCCATTATCCTCAGAAGAAAAAGAAAGAAGAAGAAGGTTGCAGTTATGTCTGTACTGTGGAAAGGCAAGTCATTTCACTAGAGAATGTCCCATTAAACCTAAGACTCCTGGGAAGGTAAATGTTTTAGCTGCACCACCGGTGGAGTCGGGAAACAAATGAACTCGACAAGGGAAAAGGTCACTTGTTCGAGAAGTATTTATCCTCAGAGCTCTTACTCTGCAGCATATACTGTACCGCATATTCCAAAGCATTTTTTGATTCATGTGATCTTAATTGTGAGCACCAAATTAAGACATACTATACCAGTGCTTTTGGATTCAGGAGCTACCGGAAATTTTGTAGATAATACTTTGGCCTCAAAATTAGGTTTACCTATCATTCAAAAAACTTATCCTGAAGCCATATGTACAGGTGATGGTTCTGAATTGTCTTCAGGTCTCATCACGAGACAAACAGGACCCATAACTATGGTATGTCAGAATGGACATACGGAAGACATCAGTTTTGATTTAATACATACTCCAAATTTTAGTGTGATTTTGGGAGTACCCTGGCTTACTACTCACAACCCAAAGATAGATTGGGTTTCTCGAACAGTGCCTCTGGGTTCTTCTTTTTTTAGATACAGTTGTTATCTAGAAGCAGGACAAGACCATTTATCGGTTATACATTGTGCTAATGTAATAAAAGAATAGTGTAGTTTTCCATCAGAATATTCAGACTTCAAAGACGTCTTTGATCCAGTGAAAGCGAGTGTTTTACCACCACATCGGTCATATGACTGTCGCATTGACCTAATCCCTGTGGCTCCCTTGCCTAACAGCAGAGTGTATGCCCTAACAGAAGAAGAGACTAAATATTTAAGAACTTATTTGGATGACTTATTACAATCTGGTTTTATTCGACATTCAACATCTCCAGTGTCATCTCCACTTTTTTTATACCGAAACCGGACGCGTCTCTGCGCGAGTGCATCGATTATAGCGGGCTCAATAAGGCGACAATAAAAAATAAATATCCACTCCCTTTAATACTGGTTCTCTTAGATCAATTGCGGCATTCCACCATTTATACAAAATTAGATCTACGAGGCGCCTACCATCTAGTAAGAGTAAAAGAGAATGACGAGTGGAAGACGGTTTTTAAAACTAAGTTTGGCTTGTTCGAATGCACTGTGATGCCCTTTGGATTGTGCAACGCCCCTCTGGCGTTCCAGTTCTTTATTAATGAGGTTTTGCATGAATTCTAGATGTTTGCGTCATAGTGTATATCGACGATATCGTTATTTATTCAAAAGAACATACACAGCATGTTAGAGCAGTCTTAGCCAGGTTGCAAGAACATTATCTCTTTGCTAAATTGGAAAAGTGTCTCTTTAATACCACCTCAGTAGACTTCTTAGGATACTGCTTATCACCCCAAGGTATCACCATGGATTCAAAAAAGGTTAGTGCAATCAATGATTGGCAAGAACCTACTTCCTTAAAGGAAGTACAGAAAATGTTAAGTTTCGCTCATTTTTATAGAAGGTTTATTTCTCATTTTGCAGACATAGCGGCACCTATTACCAAACTCTTACAGAAAGGTCAATGCTTCATATGGGATCACCAGGCTTCTCAAGCCTTTCAGCTCCTAAAACAAACATTCATCTCTGCGCCCATACTACAACATCCAGATCCAGATCTTCCATTTTATGTGGAAGCTGATGCTTCACAGGTGGCCTTGGGAGGAGTCCTTTCACAGCGCAACCCAGTGGATGGTCAGTTACATCCCATAGCTTACTATTCCAAAAAGTTACTACCAGCAGAACAGAATTACACTCTGGCTGAGAGAGAATTACTGGCCATAAAGGTAGCCTTTTCTGAATGGCGACATCATCTAATGGGGGCTAAGTTCCCTGTCACCATTTTTAGTGACCACAAAAATCTACATTTTTTTAGTTCCATTAAAGCAGTGACACCACGTCAAATGCGGTGGTTAAATTTTTTTAGCACCTTTGATTTTGTTATAACATATAGGCCAGGTACACAACAGATCCAATCAGATATTTTGTCTAGGTATGGACATACTGAAGACTCAAAACAAGAAAAGAAAGGACAATCAATCATAGCACCACATAACATTGTAGCACCTATACAGCAAAAAGATTTTATGAAAGAAATGTATGCAGCACACTTGCAGGTTGAGACACAGGATTGGTTGAAAGGTTCATTAAACACCATTCATCAAGAATTGTTATATCACAATTCTTTTCTGTATGTACCCACCAGTGATCTACAAAAGCAGGTCCTAGCATGGCATCATGCATCACCTTTAGCAGGACACCCAGGTTGGGTAAAAACATTACAAAACGTCTGAAAACATTGTGGGTGGTCCACTGTGAGTACTGATGTTAAACAATATGTTGAAATTTGTCCTATATGTGCCCGTCAGAAAACATCTCACCAGGTACCTGCTGGTTTGTTGGTTTCTATGCCAACTCCCACTAGTCCCTGGCACACAATAAGGGGGTCATTATGATGGCGGATTTCCCGCATACTCCGGGCCGGCGGAAGCCACCACCGGCCCGAAGGATGTGGGAAATCCGCAGAGGAGGCTTGAAAGACCCACCGCCAAATTAGGATGGCTGGTGGGTCTCACAATCTGTCCTCCGCTTTTCCGCCGCGGTCGGAAGGCGACCACGGCGGAAAAGCACTAACATGGCTAGCGGTGTCTATCAAACACCGCCAGCCATATTAGGATGTAGGGAAAGTAATGCTTTTCCGCGGCGGCTTTTCCGCCGTGGAAAAGCATACGGACATTCACTTTGGGGGTCCGTTGCGGGCCCCCTGGGTGAAGGTTGCGTGGGGGGTGCACACGGGGGGTACCTATGGTACCCCCCTGCCTTTGCTTGCACGAAGCGGCAGGCACCGCCAGGGTGGCGGTCACATCCTAATTGCCATGGAGGGACCGCCGCTGCCCATGCGGATGGTCCCTCCTACTCAGGGGTGGCGGACGGACGCAAGTCTGTCCGCCATCCTAATCGGCCCCTAAGTGTGGACTTTTTGGTGAATCTACCCTCAGTACAAAATTTTCCCATAGTCCTTGTAGTAGTAGATTATTTGTCTAAAATGGCACATTTTATACCTCTAACAAAACTACCCACAGCAGGAGAATTTCCAGATTTTCTAAAAGAAATAGTTCGGTTACATGGATTACCAAGCAAAATTGTTTCAGACCGAGGTAGTCAGTTCAATTCCCGATTTTGGAAAACACTCTGTAAAAAATTAAAGATAGAGACAGCGTTGTCCTCTGCTTTCCATCCAGAAACAGATGGACAAACTGAACGATTAAACCAGATATTGCTTCAGATAACGGGGCCTCTTAGTAGAATATACCAGTAATTGGGTAGAGGCTTTACCTATTGCAGAATTTGTGTACAATAATTCTGAACATTCAGTGACTCACTGTACCCCATTTTACTTTCTGCAGGGATATCATCCAAAGGCTTTGCCTGTCACTATAGATGAATCCCTTCTCCCAAAAGTAGCTGAAAGATTAACACATTTGTTTGAAATTCAAGAAAAGGCGACAAAACATCTGACTAGGTACAAAGAGCGCATGAAGCACCGCTCTATTGCATTGGAGACAAAGTTTGGCTTTCCACAAAGAATCTGAAAATTAAAGGGCCTAGAAAGTTACAACCAGGATATGTTGGTACTTTTTGTGTTACAGCAGTTCTCAATCCAGTAACAGTAAAATTAGATCTCCCAGATGAGTATCCTGTGCAATACACATTTCATGTATCCTTGCTTAAATCTTATAACCCTCATACTCGATCTGAACCTCCACCCCCACCCATCCCAATTGACGGACATCTTGAATATGAAGTTCGCAGTATTTTAGATGCGAAAAGAATTCGTGGACATTTGTTTTATTTAGTAAAATGGAAGGGTTATGATGACACAGAAAATTCATGGGAGCCAGATTCTTTTGTACATGCCCCACAGTTGCTCAGATCGTTTTACCTAAGGAATCCAGGAAAACCACGGCCAGTAAGGGGGCTTTTGAGGGGAGCAACTGTTAGGGTTTGTTCAAAACAAAGAGCTAGTCCTCTCTCTTTGCATTAGTTGAACCTAAACCTGAAATATGCGATCTCTTTTCTAAGTAAATATGTAGTATGATTTGATTGGCACACGAAGAATATGTTCTAATATTTCCAGGTTTACTTTAGTTCTCAAGTAAATGGGTATTGTATTGCCAAGGTTTGTTTATTCCTTTCCAAGCTCTTACTGTCTGTTTGTATTGTACTGTAAAGGAGTTTCTTGCATACACAATGAAGCACTGCACGTTTCTCAACGAACATCCTGCCAACGTGCAGCGCTAATGAACCCCACCGCCTCTGTCTATAAAAGCATCCTCGGAACGCTCACAATTGCATGTGCTCATCTGAGGAAATCCAGCTTACCTGAACATCCTGCCTCAGTGATTCCTCCGCATCCTCGATCCCGCTCGGCTTACAGGCATCTTCCTGCTTTCGGCTCCCTGTCCAGTACTGAACTCGATCCCCTCATTTCCGGCACTCCAGCTTCCGGTTTTCGCCGCAGAACGGAACAACCTGCAAGAAAGAAAAGAAAATAAACAGTAAGGTTAGCGCGCTAACGCTCCACTCCAGCTCAAGTAAGTGTCAAGACTTTGGGTAAAGAAAACCTGCGGAATAAGGCACAGACTATTTTACTTGACATTTCGACTACATAAAGACAGTTGTTCTAAAGAATAGTTTTATTTGGAATATTCTTGGCATTGAAACAGTGTGTATTTGGGACAATATTCTTCTCATTAATTTTGACAAAGACTCTAAAGCTAACGAATAATTGACACATGCTGTGAATTAAACAGCAGAACGAGTTTTTGATAACAGTACTATTATTAAGTCACAATTTACAAGTGAGTTGAATACAAATCATCTTGTTGATATATGTGTTATGAACCGAAGACAGTGATACATGTTAAGCACCCTTGTTCTAGTATAGGTAGATAATCGTTTTTTCATTTCAAGAAGGTCAATATCTGGTGAACAAAGAGACCAGAATCAGAGAGGTATTTAGTGAATCTTATTATTTTAAAATCTTTCTCAGTCTAGGGGAATTATTGCAGACATAATAGAATTGAACAGTAATGTGATGTTTGTATTTATGTCTTTTGCTAGGTAACAACAGCCAGTTATCAGCGCACTTCCATTGATGCAAGTTGAGGAGCTGTGTTTCTCTCTTTTGTTATTTTATCTACTTCCCCTTCCCTTGAGCTTCTTTTCGTTGCGCACTGCTTCTTAGTTCAGTGCAGCAAGATCATAGGTTAGAGGGAGGGTACGAATAGTCTTCTGCTTTCCAACAAAACCCTCTGGATATTCAGGTGAGTCGGATCTTGACAGCTGGGGCACACAAGCAGTAAGTGACCTTGTCCTATCTCTTTCAGGTAACATGACATTACTGTAGTTGGGCGGTGCTTATTCGTTAATGATAGTGACAGTTTGCCCTAGTTTCTTGCACTCAGTGGAAGGTAGGTAACATTTTGGAAATTTATCTTAGCTAGTATTGCCACTCCCTACGGTCCTCAGGTGTAGCCCGAATATGTCAGCTAGACTTACTTACCTCTACTTAGAACTGTATATTCCATTCCCATCAAATGCGCCTCCAGGCGTAGTATAAAATGGTGAGAGTGCCTCTGGATATATTGCGCTCAAAATACACATTTGATTTTGTTACCAAGGCCATTCACATTCCATGAGAGATTTTGAGCCTCTCCAGATATCTATATGCCATCATCATTGCTCCAGCTCCTTCCTCCCCATAATGCCACCTACAGCCCCTCCCAGGCCCCTTCTTGCCATTGTAGCCATGTGTCTTTGTGTATCTTGTGAATATCCCAATTGGAACTGTCCTATAACCACCCTTGACCCCACTTTTCCACTGTACAATTGTTTTTATTACCCCAACTAAGGAATAGGCCTGTCAACCACCCACCCAAACCTTGCATAAGAAAATTAGAGATGACCAATTAAGTATATCTGTTCTCGCTAATTTAGGTAGTCCGTCCTTGCAGTACAGAAATGGGGGGATGAAGTTGCTCTTTACTTAGGTTTTGAGCATCTTGTGCCCTGTGCCCCAGCACATATGTCATCTTGACCTTGGTCTCTTCCCCAACCCTCCCCACTCACAGCACACCTATCAGAAAATCCTTCAGGCCAGAGCTGCTGCTCTTTATTCCAGTATGGTTGTCCACAGGAGTCAAACAATGTTGCCACAGTCATCAGGGTCACATCAGTTCCCTGCTGTAGGGGATTTGCTATGTCCTCTTCCTCAGAGTCTGAATCATCACTGGAAGGCTATGGACTGCTTTATGACACAATCTCCCAAGAAGTTCACAGCTTTCGATATCACCCACCACGCAAGCCCTTTCAGATTCTGCCTGAAGTCTTGATGGCCTGCACAGGGCTCCAGTACTCTTCATCGTATCCGACTCCACTATCTTGCTCTACCAATCATCCCTCTCCAACCTCCGGCTTCTGTTTTGCTATAGCCATTGCCAGACCTCCTCCGGCAACATGCATAGAAGAAGGAGTCCTTGTCTATGACCGCATGGTGTTTTGAAGGGTATAGATTTGCGTTGGGCAAAACCAGTTGTCTTAGCTTGGCCTTTGACCTTGAGGAAGGAGTTTCTCTTTCATTGCACTAGGATTATGTCGTCCGGTAATAGGCGGACCTTCACCACCCATAGTCTGTACATGTGAGCCATTTGGGGGATGCGGGTTCTGACTCCTTCCTTGCAGCACATCTTTGTTATCTTGGTTCTACCTTCTGCTAATCATCCCTCTCTGACCTCGGGTTTATGGTTTGCTATAGCATTTGCCAGACCTCCTGCAGCAACAAGTAAAAAATAAGGAGTCCTTGTCTCTGACTGTATAGAGTTTTGAAGGGTATAGAATTGCATACAGCAGTCCCAGTTGTCTCAGTTTGAGATTGACGCTGAGGAAGATGAACTAAGATTGTGTAGTCTGGAAAGTAATAGGTAGACCTTCTGTGCCTCCACTACTCATAGGCTGTGTGTGTGAGCCACTTGAAGGATGCTTTCTCTGCCTCTGAAATGAAGCATATTGGTGCCCATGGGTCATGTTGAACCCCTGAAGCCTGGGGACTCCCCAGCAACTGATATGCCCCTTCCACAGTATGGTAGTTTTCAAGCTTTTAACTTGCAGCTGATGATCTTAAATTCAGGCACCATAGATACAAATTCTTTTTCGGTGTCTATGGCCCTCGCCACAAGCATCCTATGATCCATCTTGAGCAGACCCACATCTAGTGTATCAATTTTAGCCTCATGTCCCTCTCGTGTCAGAGATTGCACCATGATTTTCCCAAATGGCTCTGCCTGACTCTCTATTGTGGTCTCTAGGCTCCAGAGTGAGGGCTCATTGATTCCTCATTCTTGCACCACTGCCTCTGGTATTTCTTTCATGACCTGGCCTTTATCAATTTTAGAATTCACCATCACGGCCTCCTTCCCTCCGAGCTGCTGAGTAGGATTTTGATTCTCCCTTGTTTGTGAGTCAAAGTCATCACTGGTGCACATATCTTGCCTATCTTCACTGCTCGCAGGAATGTTTTCACTCCACCCCCAAGCTGCTGGCCTACCAGTACATAATATTTGCCTAACTGTGGCCTTGACATCTGTCAGCAGCACCAGGAGCATTGTGCTGCCACTTTTAGACCACCCTGCCAATCAAATGCATATGGATATCACCTACAGATTACCAAGATGCCCCAGTCTGCCACTCCACAGAGAGGAAAGGGATGATCAGTATCCCACTTATCCAGTTTCAAGTATGTTGCACGCATGTGGAGGTTCAGTCAACAGCAGTGAAGGTGAATTATCCATGCATCTCCCCTGCTCATAGCATCTACTGTCAGTGGCCCAGGTTCCTGCAGGGTGACCCAGTACCTCCTACTAGTGCAGACCAATGTTCCTAATAGATCCAGGGTCCTGCATCCACCCCTGTCGCACCACTTCTTCTGCAGCAAAGCCCACATACCTCATGAGCTGAGGGGTGTCCACTTGTTCTCCTGCAGGGCCTCCAGCATCGGAGGGGATCAACTGTGACTACACACCACCTACACAGATTGCGATCAGAGCAGCTGTTCACCTTAGTTATGTTCCCTGTGATGGAGGCCCATGGGAGATACAGCTCTGGTCGGGAGGGTGTTCGAGTAAGAGAGCACCCCCTGGTGCTTCTCACGGGCACTGTTGGGGCCTGAGGGGGCAGGCAGCAAGCACTGCATTAGAAGTTAGATCAGTGGACTGCCATCTTGGTTGCTCCTCATCTTAGCACCATGGTTGTTAGCTGCAGAGACAACAAGCGCATCCAACGCACACAGGAGCCTCGGCATTCAGGGTGAGGTTTGGGTGCAGGGTCTGCCCATAGAGTAAACACATTATTGAATCCCATTTCTTCAAATTTTAAGATACTGGAGAACAGGGCCCATTTGCAGCACTCCATTATGATGTTTCTAGGGGACTGGTAATTCCATTCAACTTCAAAAAGTACGTTCTCAATGATATTCATAGTTTCTTCACGAGGGAGGCTAGTGTATAGGCTTTCTATAGCCAAGCCTATCAGCAATTGCGTATTGGATCACAAGTGATGTTGCGAAGTGGTCTTAGAACACCATTTGTGTCCCCATATTGTAACCATACCGGATAGAGGTAATAGTAAATAATCTTTTCCTGCCAGCCAGGTATTTTTAATATCCTTTTTTCCCCCCACTCACACCTCAACACTTCATCCAAAAACATAGTACCAACTATAAGTGCTCCAACAAACCCGTACGTCACGGCACGCCCAGTTGTGCTGTGGAACGGGAAGAACCCGATGATGAAGGAAAACACATTGTTTTCCAACAAACATCAAAGTGGAAAGAAGAAACCCCTCCTTCTAACAGAGGGGCTTTCTATGATTAGTACAAATGTCTGATGAGACCAGGGTTAGGGTGGCTCTCCTATACAGACAAGTACTGCTATTATGACACTATTATGTTTTTAAAAGGTTGGCTGGACTTGGGTAGAATCAGTCAAGATCAGGAAGAAGGAAGCAACTAAAAATGTAGGTTTTGTGAAAGTCTGGGAGCCTTGAAAAGTATTCTAGATCATGCACAAAGTATTTGGTGTAATCCGGCAGTCTGCAGCCCATTTCAAATTCATTGTTTCTCAGACAGCAGCAATTCTGATTTGTAGAGTGCTTGAGAAGGGGACGCTGCTGAAACATGCTCAATGTGGCAGCCATGTTAAGGAAAGCCACCAAAGGTATCCCTCACCCTGTCGGACCTTTTCTAATGCTTAGAAAAAGAGAGAATGATAACATAGAGCTTCGTCGATAAGCACCTGTCTAGTGAGGTGGGAAAGAAGCATCCTGCAGGATGCACCTCTGGGGATAGCTCTGCTCAGGAAGTGTCTCTTTCCCATCGGACATGTGCAGAGGAGGTATGTAAGAGCTGGGCATAGGCACTGATTCACCGTGAGTCACTGGCAGGTGATACCTGGCAATGGCCTCTTCCTCTTTGCCATTCTGGTGATCATATTTGCTGTACATGCTTGTGACTGATGGGAGAGAACCTAAATGGGTGAGAAAACAGATCAGCTTTTAACCACCACTTCTATGGGTGGGTCGGGGACTCTGTCAGTCTTTTCTAGTTTTGGTGCTCTCCACCGCAGCCTACCATTGCCTATTTATCCTAGTGAGTGGCAGCAGGCAGCCCATTTTCTGACTAGCTACCCTAGACAACGGACAGGAGAGAGCCCTTCCATTATCCTCAATAGTTGGAGCCTTGAGAGTTTGTGGAGCCCGAAGGAGTAGGTGTCAGGGTAGTATAGGTTGCCCATTGAGAAAATTACTTTGGGATTTTGGATGACATCCTGACACTGGCTTGCTGAGACCTGTATTGTTGTGTGGCGTTTTAAGCTCCGAGTGAATTTTCCCGATGCATGCCCTTATATAGACATAGAAATCAAGCCCTTATGTAGGCATAGCCCATGCTACCCAAATACAGGCATGGTTACTTCCACCCGTACCAAACGTCACAACGACTTCTTGGAAAACCAGCTTAAGCAGTCAGGGACTTCCCCTTGCTTGAATATTGATTCATCCAAGAACTCAGTTACTTTACAAAGAACAACTATTCCCTTGGGGTTCTTTCCTGACATTCATATGCCCGACTTTATGTCAAGCTATGGCATTCCTAAACACCTTCAAGGTATAAATATGCCTTTACTTGCTATGCTATGGCAAACTACGGTAGTTCGGAGCAGTTTGACTATCTACTTGCCCGACGCAGCTCGCTACAGCAAGTGCCGAAGGAAGATGACTCTCCAGCTGACACACTGATTAGGAGGCTGCCCTTCTCCTGCCAAGAATCCAGCTCCAGTGTTTCCAAGCGCCCCTTGTGGGGTGTTTGGAAATTGAGTCCCGAGACAGAGATACCAGACCTCCTTCATTCTACACAAAGGTTTGAAGCTGATTAGAACTTAGAGAATCCTTTGGTAGATTCTTGGCAAAAACAACTAAACCTATGCTACACAATACTTACTTCTTCCCTCATGCTAGACTTAGGTTAGGTACATTGGGGTAGGCGTATTTTAGAAGCACCAGTTGAGTATTTTTGTCTATGTTATTTATATATGTATCTTTAAATGGCTTAGAAACCCTACAATGCTATTACAGTATTATTTCATATTACTGTTTACGCTGTATGCGTTATACTTTGCAGTCTGCATAACAATTGTAGCAGTTCACCTCTCTTGCATGAGAAAGAAGACTGTTCAATAAAGCCTTTTTATTGAAAATGCCTGTCTCACTATTTCTCTACAACTCCGTAGAAATGAAGCATGCACGATTGACTGAGTGAAATACTTATCTATTGTTTCTGAGACTCTGAGAGATACATTTCTTATTTTTGGGAAACAAAGTTGTCATGTTTATGCAGTTGTCAGAAACTAATCCCTTCTTGTCTATTCGAGAAAGTTTCTAGTGACCTCTGAGTTAGCTGGCACACACACAATTAAGTTTAGTATATTCAATAGAGACCTAGTCAGGGAGATATTAGATCAATTTGAATACCAAGGGGTGGTTGAAACATGCACCTACTCCATGAACAATCATTTGTTTCCTGTCTCTAAACCAGACAATACCTATTGTCTAGTTTTGGATTACAGACATTTAAACTCTTGTTGCAAAACGTCTGCAGTTCAATATGCACACAGTGCAGCACTAATGAATAGCATTGCGCGTAAAAAATACAAAACCACATTAGATATTTCTAACGGTTTCTTCTGTCAAAACATTGCACATGAAAGTAGGTATTTGTCCGCTTTCTCAAATAGGGGGACACAGAGTCAATTCTGTCGTCTCCCCCAGGGATTGAAGAATAGTCCAGGGTTATTTTCAGCCAGAGTAACAGAGTTACAACAAACCTATGCTGATGAGTCATTATCATATGTCGATGACATCTATCTAACAGACGATGACTTGGATAGGCACTTGAACAGGGTGAACACCATAATATTGGGCTTCGCCTCTGAAGGGTATAAATTCAATTTCAAGAAATCAAGAATTGCCCACCTCAACGTCCTTTTTCTAGGATACGATTATCAAGTGAAGGCAAAAGCCTGGCAGCCAACTTTGAAAAATGTGCGCTGCTTCAACCTCCAAAATTGCTGAAAAACTTACAGTCAATTCTAGGTTTCCTAAATTTCGTAAGAACTTACATTCTAAACTATGCAGAAAGGGTTAAAACTCTCTACGATTTAATCAAACTTGATTTTAAAACAGTTGATTGGACACAAAAACATACAGAAATTTTGCGTTTGGTTCAAACAGACATATTAGCAACAAAACATTTACAGACTTGCGTAAATGTACGGAACGTAGGATCCGAATAATTCGAGGAAGATGCGGATTCACGTACTTAACCTTTATTGAAGGAGAAAAAGTACCAATAGCTTACAAATCACACTTGTACACACAAGCAGAAATGAAATTTACTTCAACAGAGAAAATTCTGACAGCGGTTCAAACTGCAGTAGCAAAAGAGAGAGCCCTCGCCCAGGGTAAGTGCATTATGGTCGGTACACCTGTACCTGCCTTAGAGGCAGGGACAAAAGGGAGCATTCTGAATGCTAAAGCTTTACATCCCAGATGGATATAATGGGATAATTCTCTTGCTGCAACAGACGTTGAATACGTTTTTGACCCTTATTTGAAAACACAAGAATTTCTACAATATGAACAAGAATGTCCTCTGCAAACTGAGATTGTTCCTCTAAAACAGTATGAATGTTTAATTTATACTGACGTATCAGCACAGCCCGCTATTGGGGTTAAACAAGCTTATAGTGCTGCAAGAGCGATCGTTAAAGGTCTCTGGTGAGATGGCAAATTCCGACCAATGGTCACTAAAACTCAATCTCTAGGAGATTGTACAGCTCAGTGAGCTGAATTACAATCATTCAAAATGGCGCTTGAAAATGCTGATCGCGAATTCCCCACACAAATAGTGTGCACTTCATTTTATTGCGTTCAATCTTACAATGAATACTTGCAGAACTAAATTGAAAACGGTTTCAAAGATGCAAAAGGTGGCACAATCAAGCATGAATTGCTGTGAGAAAAAGTAGTTCAGTTACGACAAGAACTACAAAAGGCTCACGTGGTACATACACTGAGTCATCAACGTGATGGCGTTCACGTTGCAGGGAATTCATTGGCTGATGAAGCCACGAAGGCAACTGAGCAAACATCTTCCGTAGCTGCGATCACTCGTTCAAAAACAAAAATAGACAGGAAAATAATGCAAGCTGTCATTGCTTCAAGCAAAGACACTGGTAAAACATTACCAAAAGGCTTTCCACTCAAATACTCATGCATAACTGATGCAAATAATGTTCTGTTTGCTCGAATCCCTGGAGTGGGGCATAGAGTAATCCCAAACATGGAATATAGATTAGGACTAAATTTAGCAGCACATGAAGGGCTGCCTCTGCACACGCAGGTGTTTGCACTACAGTGTTGTTATTAAAACAAAGATACTGGTGGCCGCGCATGAGGACAAACCAGAAACTATGTTTCGGAATGTGAAATCTATCAAAAGATGAAAGTCTCCTCAGTGAAACGACCTGCGCAGATGCCCCTGTTAATTTCAGACAAACCATTGACTTGCGTTTACCTGGATCATTGCGATCCCTTACCAAGGGATGGTAACTATAAATATATCATGGTCGCAGTGGATTCATGCTCAAGATTCATTTGGATGTGGCCTCGGCGCTCGGCTGATGCTCAAACTGTTATAAAAGATTTGCGAGTCTTTATCGGCACATATGCAGTTGGCAAGCTATATTCTGACCAGGGTCCTGCGTTTAGCTCTCGAGCTTACAAGGAGCCTTGGCCAAATCGGGCGTTGTATTGCGGTACTCTAGTCCATTCCATCCTGAGGGAAATTCGGTAGTGGAGAGTAAAAAACAGGATATAGTCTTAATAATCTGCCAAGAAGTTCTCTAGGGGGGAATCACTCCATATGAAATCCTTTTTGGAACAAGAATGATTATCTCAAATCTCGATTGTCACACTTCAGTGGTACAACAAAAACCCTTTGATATCAAAGATCGTTTGGCTACTTTGTAGGACTTAAATGAAATAAGAAAAAGCCAATGCAATGGGTTCCTGAAACCAACAACCACTGAAGAGAAACTGACCGTCCCAGCAAGACCTGTCTGGATTCCAAAGATTGGGGATCTAGTCAGAGAAAAGATCACAGACAAGAAGGAATTTGGACCTTCTTACAGACAACCAGTACCTGTCCTAGCCATCCAGGCATCAAGAACAGTATTACTGCCGCCCCTTGCTGGTAAAAAAGAGAACAGGTTTGTGTCCATGGACCTGGTCAAACCACATCATGTGGTTGATCATAAGTAGTAGGATAAGTGGACTCCAAAGATGTAGCAGACGCCCGAATCTGGCTACTATCCAAGAGATTCAAACTGAGAGACTCATCACATTTGAAGAATCTGCAGTGTGAAAAGAAGGACTATGCAACAAAGCCATGGAGCTTGTACCTCTTGAGACCCAAATAACAGTACGTCAAGAAACGCGTGTCTACAATGAAATAGCATCTGACTGTACAAATGTAACAAGTGATCTAACAAATCCCGAAGCAATCCCTACAATTGACTGAACTGCCTCTTGCTATTTCATTAACTTTGATAAAGTTTTCCGAGGATCCCAGCGAACCTGAAACGATGCCAGCTAAAAGAACTTTGAAAGAGCAAGCAACAGAACTTTTTCAGTAACTGGAAATGACTTATCTGGTTTCACCATGGATTGAACTATGGATTGTATTGGGTGTACTTTTTCTTCTACTTTGGTTGACTCTTGTATTTACTTTGGGAATGCTGATAAATGGAAGATATGTTAAAAAGGGCACACCAAGTAAGAACATCAACTTACTCCTCAAACCACACAAATCATCTCATCGTGAACAAAGAGACTTGTTATCAGCGAACATCACAGCCGTTCCTATACCTGGTGGTATAGCTTGGGACAGAACTGAATATTACATTCTTGATCCGGCGGAGCTGTTGAAGATTCCACACCAGTTCAAGATTTCCTTGAATGTTTTTGTTTCATCTAGTACCTTTTCTGATGATTCGGACTTCAAGACTGTTAATAATATGATGTCAGACTTAGAAATGTCTGCAAAATGTACTAATCATGAATATTTGGAAGGTTCATCAGATTATGAACAAATGTATTGTTATAATCACTATGGTCATCATTTCTTACATAAATCTGCAAATCCTAGAAATGTATTTACTCGGGAACATTGTCCTATGCCACCAAAGGATAGCTCAAAAACATTTTATGGCAAATTTCCATACTTTTCAGGTTTTAATGTTTCAAATCCAGAATCATTTTACTTTTATAAATGTTAAAAGGACAGGAATGAAAAGTATTTTGATTAATACCAAGCACATTTATTCTGCAGCCTGTTATGCTCAGCTGTCTTCGTTAGGTTTCAACTTTTGGAAAGACAACATTGAGACAAAAACTGTCTGGGGCACAAAAGACTGGCAGGTGCAGGGCTTAGAAGCATTAATTAGAGCAGACATCTTGTCTTGGGTTAACCAAGATAAAAGATTAAAACAAACCGTCCATACCTACACCTACACCTGATAGCAGTAAAACTTCAGAGGGGGTGGTCGACATACATACTATTTTGCTTAATAACACAACAGATCCAGATTGGAAAAAATGGTTAATCTGGCCCACAGTAATTTATCAACAGGGAGGGATGAGGAATCAAAGTGTCTGTTTCTTTCCCCAGGGTAGGTACTTAAATTAATCAAAAATGAAAAAGGACACTTGTTACACTTATCAACCTTAGGTTCAAGGAAATAAGAATACCCTCAAAAACTCAATATTAATCGGAGTGCGGTATATGTGTTACATCCGCCCCACAAGACCCAAACACCAGCACCAAGGACACCTTTAAAAACGCCACCCGCATACACCACCAACTGATCCGAACTGCCAAAAAAGCCGCTTTCAAGGACAGACTATTTAACAACGCCCACAACAGTAAGGAATGATTCAACATCGTCAAGGAATTTACCAACCCCTCGGCCAACTCCAACAACATCACCCCTTCTCAAGCCCTCTGCGACTCCCTAGCCTCATTCTTCCACAACAAAATTGCAGACATCCACAACAGCTTCGACAACCGACCCGAAGACCAACCCACCCAACCCCCTTCAGGACCCTCACCCCCCCTGAACATCCTCAACGACTGGAAGCCTATCTCCACTGAGGACACCATCCATTTGATGAACTCTATCCACTCAGGATCCCCCACAGACCCATGCCCTCACCACATCTTTAACAAAGCAGACTCCATTATAGCACCGCACCTCCGAGACGTCATCAACTGCTCCCTCAACTCCGGCACCTTCCCGGAAAGTTGGAAACACGCCGAACTCAGCGCCCTTCTGAAGAAACTCACAGCTGACCCCACCGAACTCAAAAACTACCGCCCTATCTCACTCCTTCCATTCCCTGCCAAAGTCATCGAGAAAGCTGTCAACAATCAACTCGCCGCCTTCCTCGAAACAAACAAATCCCTCGACTCCTCACAGTCCGGCTTCCGAGCCAAACACAGCACTGAGACCGCTCTCATTGCTGCAACTGACGACATTCGATCTCTACTGGACAACGGAGACACAGTCGCCCTTATCCTCCTCGACCTCTCTGCAGCCTTCGACACAGTCTGTCATAGCACCCTTCTACAGCGCCTCAGAAACGTCGGAATCCAAGGAAAAGCACTGGAATGGATCACTTCATTCCTCACCGGAGGAACCCAGAGAGTCCGCCTCCAACCATTCAAGTCAGAGTCCACTGAAGTCATTTCTGGCGTGCCACAAGGATCTTCTCTCAGCCCCACCCCCTTCAACGTATACATGAGCCCCCTTGCGACCATCGTTCGCAAACACAACCTCAACATCATCTCCTACGCTGACGACACTCAACTGATCCTCTCACTTACCAAAGACCCTAACACCGCCAAAACCAACTTACACGAAGGAATGAAAGAAGTAGCCGAGTGGATGAAGCACAGCCGTCTGAAACTGAACTCCGACAAAACAGAAGTTCTCATCTTAGGCTCCTCCCCCTCCGCCTGGGATGACTCTTGGTGGCCAGAGGCCCTTGGAAAGGCACCCATCCCGACAGACCACGCACGGAACCTGGGCATCATCCTGGACTCCTCACTCTCGATGACCAGACAAGTCAACGCCGTTTCATCATCTTGTTTCAACATTCTTCGCATGCTCAAAAAAACATTTCGATGGATCCCCACCGAAACCCGTAAAACGGTCACCCACGCACTGGTCACTAGCCGCTTGGACTACGGAAACACCCTCTACGCCGGTACCACTGCAAAACTCCAGAAAAAACTCCAACGCATCCAGAACGCCTCTGCCAGGCTCATACTAGACATCCCGCGTAAAGAACACATCTCTGGTCATCTGAAAACCCTCCACTGGCTCCCCGTAAATAAGAGGATTACTTTCCGCCTCCTAACCCACGCACACAAAGCACTCTACGAACTTGGACCTGAAAGCCTCAACACACGACTATCCTTCTACACCCCCTCCCGTCAGCTACGATCCTCCAACCAAGCTCTTGCCACTGTACCTCGCATCAACAAAACAACCATGGGAGGCAGATCCTTCTCCTACCTGGCAGCTAAAACTTGGAACTCCCTTCCCACTCACCTTCGCCTTACTCAGAACCACCTAGCATTCAGAAAACAACTTAAAACTTGGATATTCGACAAGTAATTCCCAACCCCTCCGTAAGCGCCTTGAGACCCTATGGGTATGTAGCGCGCTATACAAATCTTCTTGACTTGACTTGACTTGGCTGCCAGCCTCATCCAGAGGCACCTCTGGTTTCAAGTGCAGTGTCCAGAGATTGAGGGTTTCCCCACAAACAACGTGAAAAACAAATTAGTGAAAAAATATTAAAAAATGGTAAAGAGCCCCAATGGTTTATTAAGGGGTGGATTTCCAATAGGTTAAAAATGATGTAATACTTAGAACAGACCGAGTTACTGGGTTTGTTAGTATATGTATTGCTGTAAATTTGTCGCCATGTTTCAGCTCCTTAGGCCCTAGGGGTCTGTGGAGCTTTCGTCAGGAATTACACACTGGTATGGGTACTCACACGATTTGTGCAGTATCAATTTCCACAGAATACTTTTTTCTGGTGAGATCTACTCTCCAGGATCTGGGTAAGGAGAGCTGGTGGTCTCTCTCGGGGGATCCGCTTCCTTAAGCGCAGACCCGCATGTGAGTTTTCTCCTCCAACTGGTGCTGACTCTGCCCCCGGATCTGGCCCACAGACACAAACAACTGTCAAGACAGATTCCTGAATAAGACACAAGGGTTCAAATTCACTAGGCCAGATCCAAGATATGTTTAGAGACAGCATCCAGGAATAGTAACAACATACAGTGTAGAGAAATGGTGCCTTTAATGGCTACACAAGTCTACACTAAAGAAAGTAAAACAAGACTTATATTTACTTAAAGATGGCGTTGATCTGAGGGACTTCTTACAGGGACCTACTAAACCGCGTCATAAACATTTTATATACGCCGGTATCTATGCCATGTATAATGAAGCATGGAAGATTATGCAAGCATAGACTGCAGAACGAATACGAGAAATTGATTGTAATCATTTAGAGAAATCTCTCTCTGTAGTTGACAATGGGTTAATGACTCTGTCGTCCAGGATATATTCTTTGGACAGCCTAGTATCCTCTGCCATTGACATAATGGAACCGGACTTGGTAATGTTTAAGCATGGGCGGAAAATCCGTTCCGCTCGCGGATTTTGCGGATTTTCGGTAAATTCGCAATCCGCGAACTCTCGCGAATTTACAAAAAATCCGCAAATTTGCACGCAGCGGATTTTTTTGCTTGGTGATACAATATTGCGGCGTGCGGCGTTCACTTACCGTCATTCAGCGTTTGCCGAGTTGTTTTTCTCGATATTTTGCGAGTGCTGCGCCATTTTGGATCTTGCTGCGGGATCCCGCGGGAGTTTGGCGACGCATCGCGAGAGTTCGCAATTGCGAACATGTAGATGCGGCAGGCAGCAACAATCTTGCACTCGCGAAATTACAAAATTTGCAATTCTGCACAAGAAATCCACCAGGAAGCAGCATAAACCTTCTGAAAATGATGATTTTTATCAGAATAACTCCTCAGGTTGACATTTGCCTGCACTTTTTTAGATTTGAGGCCTTTTTGACTTTCTTTGGATCACTTTTGGATTAGAAATCAACTTTCACAAGTAAGTTTGTTTGGGGCATTACAGTTGCTGTTCTGCAGAAAAACGAGTTTGGCAAAACTGAAAGCACTCAGCAGGTGCAAAAGTTCACTCATCATTAGTAACCATTCCCTGTAGTGCTTCCTGAGGGGCCCCTCCAGAGTTCAGTTGCCTACGTACAGTTGCTGTTCTGCAAAAAAACGAGTTTTGCAAAACTGTAAGCACTCAGCAGGTGCAAAAGTTCAAACTCATCATTAGTAACCATTCCCTGTAGTGCTTCCTGAGGGGCCCCTCCAGAGTTCAGTTGCCTACTTGCAACTATTCTATGACCCTGCTCTGACCCTCACAGCAGGCTCATAGAATAGCTACAAGTAGGCCACAAAGGTCCTGGGAAAAAAAATTGCACTGCAACAGAAAGCAAATTACAGATAAGGAAGCAGGTGCCAGACAGGAAGTTTACATTCAGTGACACATTAATCAACCCCAAATTAATTCATGTCAGTTGAAGCAGGGCAGGTGTGCTTGCTTTTCCCCCCCATAATCTACAGTGATGAATCAGAGGGTGGCAGTGATGTACCAGACGGTGGCATGGGTGAATCAGAGGGTGGCAGTGGTGAAACAGAGGGTGCTGTGAACCTGTGATGATGAACCAGACGTAGAAACAACAAATTCGCGACCGTTGCGAGCCGACAAGTAAGTTCGCAATTGCGAACTGGTACAAAACCCTCGCGAAATGTCAGAAACGCTTGCGAACACAAAAAAAATTCGCAAATTCGCGATAATTCGCGGATTTTGCGGATTGCGAGTTCGCAAATACGCAAATTTGCGAACGCCAGATTCGCAAAATTCGCCCATGCTTAGTAATGTTGGGACATGGTCAGTTGCAATCACGTTCTATAATGCTATTAGGCTGGACGTTACAAAACCTTCTTTCAGGTTATGTGTCTTGGCGTTTAATCAACACTACGTCACTGTTTTCAGAATTCAATCTCACTGATAAACAGATCAAATTGGCACAGAGGGGTGCAGACCATATGGTGCTGAGCATTGAAAAATTGGAAAGATTGCCATTTACAGTAGCTGAAAAAACAGCCGTTGAATGGATAATAAGCAGGACAATTTTCCATTTTTAGTATTGCTTAAACGTATACTAGCAGGCCTATATGAAAGGTTGGGTAAAGAATACATCAAGACATCCTGGGAATTACCATACACACACAGATGTTGGAGTGGGGGGAAAGAAGTATTTCTTAGTGGTAAGAATTGTGAAAACTCACTGAGCCGTTCTCTCCTATGTCATGGTATGGTTCCTCTAACAATTTATCCTGCCACCTGCAAGGTTCACCAGCTGCAGTGATTGATCCAGTTTTTTGGCAACTTTCTAATGGGAGTTACATTATGTTGAATGAACACAGCTGCTGTGGCATGTTGCCAGGTTTAGCCTATCTCGTAACTGTGTAAGCCAGGGTCACTTGCTGTATGCAATTATTGTTTCCAAAAACCAAGACAGACCGGGAGTCGCCACTTTGGCCTTCACTGAACATCTCTTCTATACGAATTGATACTTTAAGCAGAATGAAAGCCATTCTTTTACAAAAAAACTGTACCATTGACCTCGGCCAAAGACATGTATGATCTGCAAGTCACAAGGACTTCTGCAGAGATACACACCCTTTTAATTACAAACTGCCCTATAGATTTCTCAGAAATGTTAGGTTGTATCTCAAACATGTCTGATAGGAGAGGTATTGTACATGTATTTAAGACGATTTTTTCGGGACTGTTAGGACCCCTTGCAGCAGTCCTAGGAATATTTCCAAACTTCGTGCACTCTGTGTTTGGGGGATTGCCTCTTGTTTTGGGACTCGCAGCAGGGATATTATGTTTGCTCCTTCTGCTCGGATATGGCAAGCCAAATCACCAATGCTACCCAGATCACCATGGAGAACACTCTTCTGGCGATGAAGTGTCGTGAACACATAGTTCAAATTTTGGGATTAACTTGTTTAAGAGAACTGAATACCACATGGTTTATGTAATTCAGACCAATCTGTCAAGATTGCATCTTACCTGTTCTACGATGCCTGCTGTGTGGAGAGAAATGTGTGTTAGGCATATGTCTCACACCCCCCATCAGTCATGCCAACGGAGGTTGATACTTTGGTTGGACCAGTGACGGCTCATGCACTGTGTTGTTCCCAGCGGCTACCAATTCTGATAACGGTATTGATTGAGATGTCACAGACGCAAAATGCTGACGGTAAGGTACTAGAGGAAAGCGGCACACAGGTACCTTCCAATTCGAACATTGGTAATGCGACCAACGCTGACGGCGATGCTTCACATCTATGTGCAATTAATCTTCTTAACAAGGTAATCCAACTTTCACCTATAATGGTGGACAAATTCTTTAAAGTCTTAGAAGATTTGATGTTTTCTCCAACTAATGACACTGACTTTTAATTTGGCACACGGTGCTCTGAGTGACTGTGAATTCGACCTTCATTTTTTCAAAACAAAATTTCTAACTTTGGAACTCTATTTTTTCTATGATCAAACTTTTTTTCTCCCAAATTTGTATTTTTTAATTTTTTTGGGCCAAATTAATCTGCTTACAGTAGAACTATTTATATAGAACTAGAATTCTTTGAAAAACCTCCAGGAGACAATATTTGACCTTGTCCACAATCAAACAGTTTATATAATCTGCCATGACATGGTCTCGACTTTTTCTTCTGTAATTAGGAGCCATTTCATAAATGTATTTTTGTGATTCATTCGGATAGCATTTTCAAATGTCATCTATATGCTTTGAATGAAACATTGCTTTAAATGCGTACAGCACAAATGCTTTTTGTGTACAACCAGTACCAAAGAATTTTTATGTATTTTGGGTGGGTTTTTAACACCTCATGTTTAGATATGTTTTTATGTGTTTAGAACTTAGTAATGTCTTACATAAGAAAGTGGAGAGGGTGTTGTGTGACGTTTTAAGCTCCGAGTGGATTTTCCCGATTCATGCTCTTATATAGGCATAGAAATAAAGCCCTTATTTAGGCATAGCCCATGCTACCCAAATACCGGCATGGCTACTCCCACCCGTACCAAACGTCACAACGACTTCTTGGAAAGCCAGCTTAAGCAGTCAGGGACTTCCAATTGCTTGAATATTGATTTTTCCTCGAACTCAGTTACTTTACAAAGAACAACAATTCCCTAGGGGTTATTTCCTGACGTTTATATACTTGACTTTATGTCAAGCTATGGCATTCCTAAACACCTTCAAGGTATAAAAATGCCTTCACGTGCTATGGCAAACTACGGTGGTTCGGAGCAGTTTGACTATCTACTTGCTCGACGCAGCTCTCTACAGCAAGTGCCGAAGGAAGACGACTCTCCAGCTGACGCACTGATTAAGAGGCTGCCCTTCTCCTGCCGAGAATCCAGCTCCAGTGTTTCCAAGCTCCCCTTGCGAGGTGTTGGGAAATTGAGTCCGAGACAGAGATACCAGACCTCCTTCATTCTAAACAAAGGTGTGGAGCTGATTAGAACCTAGAGAAACGTTTGGTAGGTTCTTGGCAAAAACAACTAAACCTATGCTACACAATACTTACTTCTTCCCTCGTACTAGACTTAGGTTTGGTACCTTGGGGTAGGCGTATTTTAGAAGCACCAGTTGAGTATTTTAGTCTATGTTATTTATATATGTATCTTTATATGGCTTAGAAACCATACAATGCTATTACAGTATTATTTCATATTACTGTTTAAGCTGTACGCTTTATACTTTGAAGTCTGCATAACGATTGTAGCAGTTCACCTCTCTTGCATGAGAAAGAAGACTGTTCAATAAAGCTTTTTTATTGAAAACGCCTGTCTCACTATTTCTCTGCAACTCTGTAGAAACGAAGCATGCACGATTGACTGAGTGAAATACTTATCAATTGGTTCCGCGACTCTGAGAAATACATTTCTTATTCTTGGGAAACAAAGTTGTCATGTTTATGCAGTTATCAGAAACTAATTCCTTGTTGTGTATTCAAGAAAGTTTCTAGTGACCTTTGAGTTAGCTGGCACACACACAATTAAGTTTAGTATATTCGATAGAGACCTAGGCGACTTAAGTCCTACGTCAAATCTATAGGATATATTTTTCCAATGCGCAGAGCATATTGGGAATATAGAAGCTACACTAAGTATATGAAGAAGCCACCAGTACTGTGTGTGTGTGTGCCATATCTCTACCCCTAGTAGTTTTTTGCATGACCAGTGAGTGTACCCTGAAGGTCAGAGTAGACCAGCTTCAAGAGGGCTGCCTTGTGGGAATGCAGCCTGCTCCCATAATAAGGTAAGCCTCCGAACAATAGGATTGTTGCCACCTTGTATATGAGTCTTTGTTCCTTTGGGGTGTTGCTGAAGAACTTTTTTGAAGTACCTGGATTGCTTAAAACACTTTGTTACAACGGGCTGTTGGTGAAGATAGTTACATAGGGCCCTTGGATTGCAGTCTCCATGCTTGTGAATGCTGTCTTGGCCTCATGAGGACAAAGACATATGGTCTGCACTGTGACCCTCATTCTAAACAGAGGTGTAGGGCAGATGTAACCGATGGTTACATTCAGTGCTGTAATGCAGAACCCCACAGCCACTGCAGCGCATGGGGGCTCCCAAACTTCATGGACGCCTCATTCAGGCTAAAGCCTATGAATATCTGTAAGACTTAAGGGCCCCTCTTCACATTCTGTGGCGGGCCCCATCATTTTGGATCACATTACCGGTTACACTCAAATACTACCAGCTAACTGTGTATCTCATGTCTGCCTCTGGCACCGCATCAGCCTTCGGCCCACCTAACAATCTGAAGAGAGAGACCTCCATTTCCAACCCTTAACCCACTGGGACTTATTCGCCCTCCCCTGATTCTTGAAGATGGTTCTGGAGGTTTAGAAGACCTCTGAAAAAATACCTATTTAATACGGCCTATGGCCTGGCTATGGACAAAATAACTCTCCGACATACCCTTAGAAAAGAATGTCAAGGCCATCTTTATCTCTACCATGTACACTTGTACCCTCACCCTCCCGGTTCTCTGAGTGGTCTAAAACATCTCAAAAGTGTTATGAGTGGTCTGTAAAAATAAAAAAATAAAACACTTTTACGTTGTTTTACGTTGTTTCTGTGTCCTGATTCGTGATAATAAAACGTTCATGGCCGGAAGCATGGAACTGTGTTATCCTTTCTCTTAACCATAATGGCTGTTTAATTTTCTGTCTTGTTTAAGAAGAGACAGTTTTTTTAACCAGTAGTTTTCACTTAAAATGAATAACACTACTGTAATTTCCTGAAGCCACGAATAGGATGTTATTTCTCTCTTAAACTAAAGGAATGAAAAACTGGAGGGACATAAAACCCACAAACCTACCATGCACGCAAATAGCTTCCGTTGTTGTTCTCTCACTAAAAAGAAAAACGTGCACGTGTTAAAGATTTACAACATGTTCACTTACAAAATGGAATATTTTACTTTTCAGTTGATGTCTTTTTTAGTCTCGGGTTCATCACAGCCAACATATTTGGAAGACGAAAAAAACAGACCCTGGCAGAAAACCAATACCCCAATTTCGCAGCAAGAGGAAATCAGCTTTCCCTCCTCCTTGGGCCATGTGCAACATATTTACGTTCGTACTGAATAACACAAGGAAATGTCAACTCATCGGCATGTCTAATCACTGAGGCTGCCCTGTGGTAACCAGAAAATGCAACGTGAAAGATTATATTTCTCCTAAGCGGCCTGGTTTTAGATTCATTTGACTGAATCCAAGAAGGAACCGTGTCCGAGGCCATTTTCTTGCCCTTTGTGTGCTATATGTCCTGAGCTAAGGCGGCCATTTTGAGTGCACATGCGGTTTCTCTGAGGTAGAATAAAACAACTCACAGCAATAACATCCTCACTCGCAGAATAGTATATCATGCAGTACATCATACTCTGGGTTGCCTGTGAGTAGTCAGTGCTCATTCCATTACTATTTGCTAAACACAAGTGTATACCTGTGAACAGAAACAAGTTCCAACAAATCTTACCTTGTTTCTTTTTTATATTTTATTTTGGCCACAATATTTTTCACTGTTGCTACACAACAAAAATCCGTTAAACATGTATCAGCAAGATATTCCAGAGGTATGTAGTATCGTATCCAGTGTAAGAAATCTCCCATCTTTGATGAGACGTGAAAGAGGGCTCTCTGGCTCCAAACACAACAATCATTTACTATGCAATAGGTCTTGCATTACTAAACATTTGAGCTATTGGTGTTGCATTATTATTAGCAAAGCCAATTGCTTAAACTTTCAGTAATTCGAGGCCTACTGTATTGCAAATGTTTGTTTTATTTATTTTATTGATTTTTGACAAGGAAAAAACAACAGTACATAACAATATTGTATTGGAAGTTACCTATATCCCCAGATTTCCAGGGGGACCAGATGGACTGATAGGTAAACAAAAAAAATGCATAGAGTGGAATCGCTATGGCAATCATTTGCGGTTTCAATAATTCCTTAGCAGCATGTGGCATAGTGCCAATATCGGCAACATTCATCTGTTCTCATACAGCAACATACATACATAAACCACACAACACCTTCTTTGTGGAGAAATTTGCTGCAGGTTTATTTGCATAACAAATATGCCAACATGGTGGGTTATCTTACGGGCGATCCCAGGTCAGGACAGCCCCTATGCCGCCTGCCCGCCTGATGAGCCAAATTGCACCGTGGCTGTCGCCAAACTGTGATTACCAATCATTGGGAGGGGCCAACCCTCTCATCAGTGGACCGCCAGTCCACTCCCTTACTCACGCCTCCCAAAGGTGGGCGGAGCATTCCAAGCAGCCCCCAGTTTCTCAGGCCCACAACCGCCCGTAGAACTAACGGGGCACTGTAGTTCTTCCAGGGGACATGCTATGACATCCCTGGGTATCCTTGGCTTAGCACTCTCTTGCAGTGTAGTACCCTTCTGTACCTTGCAGACTCTGGATTGCCCTGTAACTCCTCCACAGCTCTGGGGGTGGCCACCGTCACAACCAGGGCTCCCCACCAAAGCCGAAATTCCTATCTACATCTTGTTGCTCCCAAGGGCTCCCCAAGGTCCAGCAAAAATAAGTCCATGCCTACCCTTGAGAGGTGAACCCCAACCGCCTCCCAGCATCCAGTGGACTTGGCATGAAGCAAACCATGTCTGATAAAGCCAAATCCCCTTTGCTCCATGAATTTTTGCATGGCGCTGTTCACTCTCCTACGCAAGATCTCCATGGCGTCCCCCGATCAGGCCCCTTGCAAAACTGAGCGAGGTAAAATTTCCGATCACCACAGTTCACATGCCCCCAGCTGAATACTCAACTGACACATGGTGTCCCTCATGTCTTGTAGCAGTCATCTCCTCTCCAGTGTAGTCAGGTCATTCCCTCCCAGGTGTATGACCAGAATATGAGGTGGAGCGATCCCCACCCCCAAGTCTCTGCTGTGGCTTCCTCACCAACTCGTTCCAGTGCATACCAATGTAGCCTAGCCATGTTATCTCGGTGGCAGGGAAGCCATGCCGCCACTCTCTGATCTCTGCCCACCGTGCCACTCTAACGATGCTTAATCGGCCCATTACCCAGACCTTGGTTCCTGGTAAATATAGAGATGTTGTGTTTGAAAACCTTATTTATTGTAACGTATACACCCTAAAAGTCTACAATTGCACAACAAACCATATCACTGCAACATTACTTGGCAGACCAGGCCAGAACTGTACAATTTTATACACATAAATGCTGGTTGGAACATTGTACTTAAGATGTCTCTCGCCACACCCTTCTGTTCAAGGCCTTATATGTCGTTTATAGCACTGAGTCTCCCAGCTTCCCACCTGTTTAATTTGCTCTGGCGGCATCCCTGATAGGAAGGCTGTGGTTGCTGCCCCGAATCTGAAGGAGTGGCTTCTGAATCTCTTGCCCACCCCTGTCTGTCCTTACAATTGTAAGCACGCCTGCATGGTGTGCTCTACTTGAAACTGTAACCGGAGACCTGTCTTCGTGCACCAGGAAGTACCCCGCAATCCCAGGGCGGAGACCCAAATAAGCCTGTACCAAGAGCTTAGGACAATACCTAGCATCCCCCAGCCCCTGTAACAGGACTACTCTCCCTTTCCCTGCCTGATCCGTTTTTTACTGTCTCACCACTATCCTGAGGCAGGACGTGCTAATGGTAATGTCCTTGATATTCAATTCCACCCCCTAGGTGTCCTGTTTAGATCGCGCCACTAGCTCCCCAATCCTAAAGGCCCCGACAAAGGCCAGCGCGAAACTAGCAGAGAATAGGGTTGCCTCATACACAGAGCGGGTGGCCCTGGGCATGTTGCCCAGCATCCCTTGTAGGATTGTGTAACTTTAAGTGCAGCTCTGATTACAAAGGATTTGGTAGGGTCCTCCTGTCCTCTCAACGTGGCGTGATGACTGATGGCCGACAAATGGCCCAAGATCCAAGGGTGTGATTTACCACCATCCTTGGCCCACAGGATGAACTTTTGCACTCTGAGATCCAGAGAAGACCGCTCGTCCTCCCACGTTCCCATTGTCGCACAACATTTTTCTACACAGGTCCTGTAGCGCTTCATCATTCTTGATGCCAGCAACAGCTCACCCAAACCCCTCATCTGCTGCTCCACTTCAGAAGATGTGATAAGTGTGGTGGGAAATGGGTCATCTCCTCTCTTGCTCTCGGCCACGTCTCCCGGAAACGGCACCACTGAAATTAAGAGATTGAGCGTCAGCAGCCACATTCTGAACCCCTTCAATGTGGCGAGCCCTGTATTCCACATTATTTAACAGGCATGCCCTCATCAGCTCTCTCAATAGGCACAACACCAGGGGGCAGCTCGCTGAGTGTGAGTTGATCGCTTGTACAACCGCTAGGTTGTCTGACCAGAACAGAACCTTCTTCGCTGCAAAGGTGGAGAGCTATTACTATGGGGAAGAGTTCCAACACAGTGATATTTGAAGTGATCTTTTTCTTCTGCCAAGAGTTAGTCTGTCCAAGATAACCCTGAACCCTTCCCTTCCATCGGTGAACAATGACAACTATGCACTGTTAGCCCAGGGTGAGCGTCAGATGAGAGACCCATTAAAGTTTTCCAAAAAGTCTGCCCACATTAGCATATCCTCTCTAATGCATCTGCTCAGTTTCACCATGTAGTGCTTTTTTCTGACTGACGCAGTGGCTCTGGCCAGCCTGTGCGCAAAGACCCTCCCTGTGGGAATGACCTTGGCAGCAAAGTGAGTTTCCCCATGAGGCTCTGAATGAAAGCCAGCGGTGCCTTGTCCTTCCCCATGGCTAGCCGAATCTGCTGTCCCAGGTCCCGAACTTTGTCTGCAGGCAGCCTGGATTCCCCTAACACAGTGTCCAGTTCAATTCCTAGGAACGTAAGCACTTGCGCAGGCCCTTCTGTCTTCCCCGGTGCTAAAGAGACCCCCAGATGACTCGCAAGGGACTGAAAGTTAGAGAGTGCAGCCTTGCATTCCTGCGTGCCATCCCGCCCAATAAAGAGGAAATCATCCAAGTAGTGGGAAACCCCTTCCACCCCAAAGGTGTCCTGTAAAGCCCATTGCAAGAAGGAACTTAATGCCTCAAAGAAAGCACAGGAGACTGCGCACCCCATGGGCATGCATTTGTCAAAAAAGTACCAGCATTCTAGCCTGAAACCCAGCAGGTGTCTGCTGCTCGGGTGCACTAGTAGCAAGCGGAACGCAGATTCAATGTCTGCCTTTGCTAAACATGCCCCCTTGCCCACCTCACAAACAGCAGTGAGTCAGCAATAGAAGAAAGAGAGGGCCGGATATTCGGATTAAGTGGCTGTAGTGAAGAAGGATTTCAGCAGAGGCTGCGGGCTGGGGTGGAGAGAGCAGAACAGCAGCGGAGACAAACAGCAGTCAGTCAGCAATAGAAGAAAGAGAGGGCTGGATATTAGGATTAAGTGGCTCTAGTGAAGAAGGCTTTTAGCAGAGGTGGCGGGGCTGGGGTGGAGAGAGCAGAACAGCAGCGGAGACAAACAGCAGTCAGTCAGCAATAGAAGGAAGAGAGGACCGGATATTAGGAATAAGTGGCTGTAGTGAAGAAGGCTTTCAGCAGAGGCATCGGGGTTGGGGTGGAGAGAGCAGAACAGCAGCGGAGACAAACAGCAGTCAGTCAGCAATAGAAGGAAGAGAGGGCCGGATATTAGGAATAAGTGGCTGTAGTGAAGAAGGCTTCCAGCAGAAGCATCGGGGCTGGGGTGGAGAGAGCAAAACAGCAGCAGAGAAAAACAACAGTCAGTCAGCAATAGAAGGAAGAGAGGGCCGGATATTGGGATTAAGTGGCAGTAGTGAAGAAGGCTTTTAGCAGAGGTGGCGGGGCTGGGGTGGAGAGAGCAGAACAGCAGCAGAGACAAACAGCAGCCAGTTAACAACAGAAGGAAGAGAGATTGGATATTATGTTTAAGTGACTGGAGTGGAGGAGGCTTTCAGCAGAGGCAGCGGGGCTGGGACCCAGAAAGCAGAACGGCATGAAGGACTGAACTAGTGACAGCGCCGAAAATATGGCAAGTCTTATGTTATATTTATTTTTTGTTTAGAAAGAGCACCTGCAACCCGTTCACCCCTGACAAAGATCAAATGCAATTTATGGCAAAAAAATCAATCCTTGGTACCGGGGCTACTGCTGCGGAGAGTCAGACATGTAGATAAGTCGGGCTCAGGTGGAAGGGTCGCTGCTGAGGGGAGTTGGTGCAGCTTCACAGGTCGGGCTCATGTGTCATAGTCACAGCTTCAGGAGTCCGGTCCGAAGTACCAGCCTCGCAGATGAAGGAAGTGAAGTACGTGCAGTTTCTAAAAGAGCGAACCATTAACCTCCGAGGCTGACCGGGAGGTGAGCCGTGGCGTGATCCTGACTAGGAATCTCTTTAAACAAGCAACGCACGGCGTGCACATTGTGGTGCTAGCGGGGATGATTGAAAACGAACGACGGATGAAAGAGCCACGTATTTCCTGGTTGTGTGTTTTAGCGGTTTGGCATTATTCAGGTCGTGGCTGCCTGTATCGAGTGGGAATGTGTTCTATTTTTTGGCTTCTTGGTTTCAAGTCAGGTGTGTCCTCACTTTGTACTTGCAGTAGATCTGTGAGATTTAATCAAAAAAAGCACGAAGACAGCAAACGAGGGCGGAAATCGAAACTAGTGGTGCGCGCATACCACAGAGGAGCGGGGGCAAGGGAGCCTGTCGTCTGTGCCGCGCTGATGCATGTGCTAGACACTGAAAGGAATTGTTGGGGAAAAGGCGGGACATGCAACCGCCTTTGCCCAATTGTGTGCCTTATTTTTGTATAAAAAACACTCAAAAGCCAATGGCAGCCAGCGAAAGCCTGATCACATGCACAAGCTTGTGGTCAGCTTTTTTAAAACCCCATACAAGAGGTCTTGCACTGCGCGACACTGCTGCACACTACAACGCTAGGCGCAAAACCTAAAAAGACATAATTTAGCTAAGTTTATGTTAGCAGACCATTTACTTTCAGTTATGACACTGAGTGAGCAACCACTTAATTTGTAGAGGGCTTAACCATTCCTCGGCAGGGCAGCAGAAGTTTTCTCTGCTGTATATTACACAGGAGGCTTCATTGATAGTTGGCTAAAGTTACAGCTGTATGCTTTTTTTCCAATTTTTGTTTTTTTTAGGGGCACTTACAAATAATTACTTTAGGCCCGATTCACAAAGGTAAACTGAGACGAAATTCTGACTTTACGACTTTTGGTATTCACAAAAGGCATTTACTACTCGTAAATGCCCTTTGTGAATACCAACTTTACATTCACAAAGGGCATTTACTTCAAGTAAATGCCCTTTGTGAATAAGGAAAGTCGTAAAGTTAGAGTTTTGTCTTATTTTACCTTTATTAGTCAGGCCCTATGGGGCATATTATCATAGGCAATATCGCCGCTTAGGGGCACTTTTTGCCGCGAAAGCAGTGATATTTTTATCACCCTATTAGCAAGCTGTCGCTAACAGCTGTTAGCGACAGTTCACTGGCAATAGCTCCTGTTTTCTTGCTGCTTTGCATGTCAGTGATATTTATCGCTAATGACATGCAAAGTAGGCGTTCCTCAGTAACAGTAAAGGGAAACAGTCGCAAAGACAAGTTCTCCCTGTTATCAATGCCCGCGTTGCGTCCAGAATAGTAGCGCTAACCGCGATTTCCGCATCTTGGTGAATTAAGTGGGCAGTTTGGCACTTAGAAATTGAAGATTGTCAGATCAATTACTTTGAAGAAATCATTTGAATTTCTTAAATGGAGCATAAATGAAACAAAGTTAATCTCTAGAGTAATCATCATTTTATTTGTCTCAAGTCTACCGCACACTTGATGAATCAAAAAAGGCCCAAAACTCCAGCAATTGTGTGTTGTTACATGTGGACTTTTTCATTGTGTGTAAAATGGTTCTGGAGATCATTACTACATTAAGGGCCAGATGCATCAACCAAAATTGCGAGCGCAACTGGTGCGAATTACCAATTGCGATCGCAATGGAAAGAAACGGCATGCATGAAGAGAAATCGCTAGAAAAAGCAAATTCGCAAACGCAAAATTGCGAAATCGCTATATAATCGCAGAATCAAAGCCAAACCCCATTTGCGACTCGCAAGTAGCGAGAAACCAAGAAATTGCGATAAATATAGCGAAATCGCAATATCCAAATAGCGATTTCGCTATAAAATCGCATTTTCCCATGCATGTAATATCGCAAATTGCGATTCCGTCATTATTCGCTATTTAGCAAGAGCAGTTTACAGGGAATCACAATCAGGTGGTAAAAAAAAAAAAAAATTCCCACTCACCTGCCTGACATCAGAGGTGTATTTAAACACTCCCATGAGGCCCCAGTGGCCTTCCACAATGGCAGGACTCTACATATTTGCGAGGAGGAGAAGGATACTTGCAGCAGGCCAGGCCAGAAGGAGAATCCAGGATAGAATCTTCCGTCTGCGCATCACATTGTTAGGACAGACAGCTGAGCAAATTTATGATAAGTACAGGATGAATGCTGCTATGATACTGGACTTAATAGATGAATTGGACCCACTATTGCAGCGCCAAACACATAAGAGCCAGGCTATACCTACTCATGTCCAGGTGCTATGTAGCCTCCACCTCCTTGCCTCAGGTAGCTTCCAGGACATAGTGGCAGAAGCAGGAGGGGTATCACAGAGCTCCCTTTCGCGGTTCTTCAAATCCTTCCTGGCCGCCATGATGACTGTCATCAACAACCACATCTCCTTCCCCACAACCCCACAGGAATTGAGCCAAACAAAACAGGACTTCTACCAAGTAGCAAGGTTCCCACACGTGATTGGATGCATTGATTGCACCCACGTAGCCATATGTCCCCCTGCCGTGAATGAGTATATATTCCGCAACCGTAAAGCATATCACTCAATCAATGTTCAAGCAGTGTGCAATGCGGAAAACATCATCACCGACCTTGTCGCACAATACCCAGGAAGCACTCACGATTCATACATCTTCCGCCATAGCGGCTTGCACACACGTCTGCTCAGGGGAGATTTTGGCAATGGACACCTGCTAGGTAAGTGCAATACTATACACATCACTGACTTAGTCATGGCAATGCATAAGTGACTCTGACATCTTGCCTCTTACTCTGTAGGTGACAGTGCATACGCGGAGAGGCATTACATCTTGACTCCCTACCTGAACCCAGCCAGTCCACAACAACAGAGGTACAATGCAGCCCACATCAGGACACGTAACGTTATAGAACGGACATTTGGATTGCTCAAGAGTCGCTTTCGCATCCTGCATAAAACTGGAGGAGCTATGCTGTACCAACCGGAAACCTGCTGCAGGATAATTGCTGCATGTGCAATGTTGCACAACATAGCAACAAGGAGAGGCATCCCCATCGAGGAATCTGACACAGAGGGCAACCAGCCCCCAGCACAACCACGCCGTGCACATATTGCCAGTTCAGCGGAGGGACAGAGGAAACGTGCAGACATCACCCAGCATTATTTCTAAGGTATGTAACAATGACACACAACACTCATTTGCATTTGTAGGTTAACTATTTATTATCACGGCTGGCGGTATGGGGTGTCAATACAACCTGAAATGCTGTCCATTAGCACATTAACCCCATGCACCAATGGACAGAGGAGACACACTAAGGACTTGTCATGCAGTCACTAAGAATGTCTTGAACATGGTTACGTCACCATGAGGTCTAACACCCCTCCAATTTGTTTTACCGTCTCCTCCCTCTCACACCCAAATGTCTTTCTCCTGCTTCAGCATCTGCATTCGTAGATGCTGCGGGAGGTGCCTGCCTACGGCTACTGCTCCTCCTGACAGTGTTGAGTGGCGCACTGATGCTGCTCAGGCTGGAAGCCTCACTACCCTCTTCCCCTGTAACGTCGCCCTGAACACTAGTGCTAGCCTGCATCATTTCCACAGCTGTAGTAATTTGCCCCAGTGCCTTGGACACATCCCCACAACAATGGGCCATGTCAATCTGCATTCCCACAGACCGACGTGACAGGTGTGACACGCTAGTGCTTATCTTGGTGTTTGACTTGGTATAAGCCTCCATGCATGCGAGAAACTGCCGATGCCTCTTCCTCTGTGAATTGTGTCCCTCGTGCATCACACGTGCAACCTCCAGGAGGGCGTTGTTGGATTCCCTGTGAGCCTCCACTATGGCAGTTGTGAGCTCCCTCACACTGTCAGCCATTGCAGTGATGTTACTGTTCATTTTCGTCATCTGCAGGTCGATTGCTCCCATGTGCCTAGCTTGCACGCGCTGAACCCGCACCATCTGCGACTCCACGCCACCCCACTGACTGTGACTTCCTGGGACAAAGTAGGGCTCCTTGGTCTGCGTCGTGATCCTGACCGGACATGTGCCTGCGGTGTTGGTGTGTGACTGGCACTTTCACGGCTTGTAGTAGGTGTGCTAGATGTATGCTGTTCTACCTCCATTGGCTGTAGTGGTGCAACTGTGGCCCTGCGTCTTGCTGGTGCCTTTCCTTTGGATGGTGGTGACACAGGTTTTGATGCCGCAGTCTCTTGATTGGGCTGTGTGCTCTCTTCAACATCACTGTCATCAGTGTTACCTTCAGCTGCATCTGTGATGTGAAACAGTGCTATGTTATATACATGTGTTTCAATAGTTCTACAACCTTAATAAAATGACACTTTTCTGTTATGACTGTCTCTCATCTATCACTGTACTGCTTATTATTAGCATTTGGGCTTACTGTGTTGGATTCCAACTGGCACATGGGTACTACTGACTACAAGTCCCATGATGCATTGGGCTCCCTATGTTAAATGTGTGCAGGACTATTTTAGCTGTAATTTTAGCAGGTGAAATCACATTTGGGCACTATCAGTATGTGCTTTGTGCTGTTGATAGTCATGCATCTTACCTTGTGTGCTACAGGCTGCCCCAGATGTGTCCAGGATTGTCACTCCTACGACTGCTTCAGGATCAATAGTGCCCTCAATCATGTCCTCCTGGGGTGTGTTGTCTGGGACTGTTGGGCCTCCTCCTCCAGTCCCCTTCGCCTCCTTCAGCCTTTCAGCAACCTTCTCCTTTGCACGACTGCGCAGGTCGTACCAGCGCTTCTTGAGGTCATCAATGCTGCGGTGTGTGACCCCCACAGCATTCACCTTGTCCCTGATCCTGGTCCAGATTCTCCTCTTGTCTGCCTCTGGCACTTTAAGGGAGAGCTTGCCAAATAACTTTTCGTGGTTGTTTGCAACCTCTTCAATGAGGATGTCAAGTTCACCCTCACTGAATTTTATTTTGCGCTTCCTGGCCACTGCTCCCTCCTCTGTGGCTGGTTGGGACATGGCTGTCTCCACCAGTTAGCAACCTGCTGTTTGTTTGCTTCTGCTCTCACTCCCTGCACTCAGCTTCTGCCTCAGAGTTCAACTGTGCACAGGTGGCAGCATGGGCTGATTGACTTCCTGGTTGTGATGTCATCAGCCTGCTCCCAATGCGACTCTGTAGTTTTTCACGCTCCCGCTTTTAGCGAACTCGCTAATTGCGATATCGCAATTAGCGATTACGCAAATTGCGGGATCGCAAAATGCGCGATTGGAATTATTTTACTATTGCGATTACTTTACATGGAATCGCTAAAGTATTTAGCGATTTTTAGCGATTCATTGATTTTTCGCTATCCACATCATGCATTGGCTATAGCGAGTCCTTATTTGCGATTCCTTAATAATCGCAATTAAGGATTCGCTATTTGTTTGCATGATGCATCTGGCCCTAAATGCTCAGATATTTGATTTGATTGGGGTGCAATCTAGGACCCTATTTAAAGAGTTTGAGATGCAAAGTTCATTAAGAAGTAACATTTCTTTATTCAATGAGTATCCTGATACATTGCCATCGGTTTGGAAATGTAATAGTTCTAGTATAACATATGGGGCATCAGATTAAAAGAGCAGGATGTTATCTACATATTTTAATATGCTATTTTTTTAAAAGGGGTACATCAAACTGTGGGACTTGGTTACAAAAAAACTGACGGCGCGCGGCGTTAATTCTGAAAGGAAGTGCTGCACCATATTTACAAGAACGCAGTGCAGCCGAGCGTTTCTCCCTGCATTGGCACTAAATTTAGCAACCTAGCACCAATACAGGCAGCCTTGCACAAGAGAGGAAGGGTGCCTGCGTTGAGGGGAAGGATTGTTTATGTGCAGGAAGCTGTCCCTGAAATGCACATAAACACCCTGAAATGGCGGTTTGTAACTTCTATGTGTGCTGCTTTGTGCAGCCCACATAGAAGTTGAACTTCGTCACATAAACAATCAATGGCATTTTGCTGTTTCTATGTGTGCTGCACAACACAGCACACATAGAAGAAGCAAAAACGAGGAGAAATAAAGCATTCCTTCACATTTTGCCAGGCTAAAACCAGGTTTTCCCGGTCTTAATTTTGGCGCTGCCCCATATTTATGCCACCCTTGTTAATATGAGGCAGCATCAAAATCAATGGGTGTTGTGGTGGAATGCCCACCACAACACCCAGTGCCAGCTCCTTTCACGTTCAGTATAGCTTCATTGGGTGCCCTATTTACAAGGCAGCGTTAAGCCTTATCAAGTGACTTAACGCTGCCTTGTTAATAAGGCAAAACCCATATTGCCACAGAAGCATCCCTAAAAGTGACGTTTCTGTGGCGATAGGGGATTGTAAATATGCCCCTGTATTCCTTATACCCAAATGGTATTCCTTATGGCGATCAGCAGAGGCTCAACTGACAAACGAAACAACAAAAGTGATAATCAAACAGTTTTGCCTTGTACCTTGTTGTAAAGGAAAGTTGTCTGACAAGGGTATATTTATTATAACTCTAGCACTAGGCGTTACCTATAGATCTGTGCCATTAAAAATACATTTATTGAGTAAAGTGAATTGATATAAAGCTGAAAGCAGAAAATACCTTTATCAAAGGGCTTCTACACGTCCATCACCACAATGACTATAGGTAAAATGAGTGATTGGGATAATTCAGTCACATTGCAGAGAGGGTCAGCCTTTGACAAGTACAAGCTGAGCCCAGGAAAGCCGGCCCAATATTCTGAGGGGTGCAGTAGGGAGCTGTCTGACTTAATGTTATGCAAACAGCAGCTCCTCCATCCCATTTGGTCTCAATTGGGTCCCGTTGAAGACTTTGTAATCAGCCCTCCATGTACCTCAGCATAATTGTTGGCCCCCTGTCAACTCCCTGCCCTCCTCCCATCTTCCACTCACCATCACACCGCACTGATCCCCTGCCCCCACAACAAGCACCAAATGTTCTTTCCATCCAGGAAGCTGTCCCAGTCACTCTGATTTAGGGCCCCATTTGATTGTAGAATATGTGGCTGTTATCATAAGCGGGTCTTCCCTTAAGGAGTCCCATATAGGACAGAATACTAACCCCTCTTTATTCCCACTGGTGCACAATACAGGTGCACCCAGTGCTTTAATTGGGCCTGTACTCACCAGCACTAAGTACTGATGATTCTAAATGTTCTGCGCTTGAGTACTGGAACTTCTCCTTGTCCAAAGAGAGTACCGATACTCATGGGGCAGCAAACCAAGCTCAGTGAAATTTGCCATGTAAAAAACAGAAGCATGACACAACTGACGAGTCGGTCCGTTTTCGTGAAGCACTCTGATAATCTCTCCTTACAATGTGCTAAATGAGCAGCAGCCCGTATGTATCCATTCAGAGCTGACAGGAAGTTTGGGAGGGGCCGATTCACACTGTGATTATTGACACAGTGTCTATCAGGCTCTGTGGAGTCAATAGTGCAGTAAGTGTGTGAGCAGGGCCTGCTAACAGGCATATCTCATGACTCATGGGAAATCTAAGAGAAGGCTTCCTGCTGGCGAAGCAGAGTACGGCAGCTTTTCTTTGGAGTCAGATTGAGGAGGAAGGTGGTGATAGTGAAACTGTAGCACAGCCGGTGGGAATTAAGGTTTAGTAATGTTGACAACAGTGAATGTAGGTGTTTCTAAAACACATGTACTGAATGCCCTATCTGCGTGCGGTAATGCTTCTGTGTTCTTGCATGAGTGAGTGTCCTGCACGGCAGATCTATAGCTGCAAGCCTGACACTCCCTGCATTACGACACTCTGCCCATGAAGCGCATGTGAAAGGGTTTGCTTGTGGCAAGTACCTGGCCACTCTCTCTCCAGTGCAGATCTGTTTTCTCCACAGTTTATCAACAACATTGTATTCTATTTTTTAGAGGCTGTTTTCTCTTGGGTTAAAGGATGGGCTCTGGGAGGGGTAGAGGTGAGTGAACAACAAATGAACTAGGCGAGCCCAGTCAGAGCTGAACCAGGTAGTCTGGATTGGCCATAAAACCCAGTGCATAAGTCGAGCTTTGAAAACCTTACCATTGAAATAAAAGTATATTTTTGTCATGTGGAAGCAATTCACCTTGGTTAATAAGCTTATATCTCAGCACTGAGAGGAGTTTGTACTCCCACCATAACGACAATACCATTAATGAACTAGGAAGCAAGTCACTTTTCAGGTGTATATTGTATATGGCCTATTTTCTTTTCATGAATGAAGCAACATTATAGTGTATTAAATCTAAGACAAGATATCATTTTACATTACACATCCTGAACTCGTGCATTTGAATATACTATCATATTTTCTAATGGAGAAAAAGGAGGTTAGTCAGATAAAATATTTGTCTATGATCACAAGGTTTGATCATGTGGGGAAACTGTGATTGATCCCAGAATTTCGGACTCACTTTGTGCAATTCAGCCTCTAGAGGGCTATATTGTTCTTTCTCTCCGGTATTACAATAAAGGTCACTATTTTGTCTTTATTCTTTACAGATGAGATTAGAGTTTGGTTGGCAGGCAGATGCACCATCAAAGTTCAGTGCAGTTTTGGCTTGAGAGTGGAAGAGGACCTGCAACTGAGCCAGAGCCAGGCTTTCTGGCTCCAGCTTTTCGCAGCTTGCCCACCTCCAGAAAGAGAAAATCAGACTTACAGCAGGTAAGGAGCTCTGAGGCAAAGCTGTGCCATCTAGGAGGGGATGGGTAATGCCTGCTAGGTGGCAATGAGACAAGAGGGATAATCAGTTAAACGTTTCTAAAAAATGTTAAGGAAAATATCTTGTACAAGTCATATGTGATCTAAGTGTTGCACCGCGAGAAGCCCCCAATAATATTAAATGTTTAAATATACCCTTTTGCATGTATAAGGTGAAAGGAATACTCAAAATATACCAGAAATGCTTTAGTATCATTATGCACATCTGCACACCAAATAAATCTCAATCAAAATAAATGTGTGTCCCTGGCCAGGTCCCTTAGCACTGCCCGCACTCCCGCGCCCATAGCCCCACCCACAAGCCCAACCCCCCTAGTCCTCATCTCAATTTGGTGAGTACCTGCACTTATTTTATTTCCATTTAAAGCAATGGGTGCAACCCAGTAATACATTTAATACCCAATACAAGCAGTCATCTACTTGCTGAAACAGTAAATAACTGCTCATAGCCAGACATAAACACAACTTTGGTTTATGTCTCGTTAAATATATGCAATAGTTCATGACTTCATGAGGAAATGGAAAAAGAGAAAAATTACTATTAATCAGCCAGGGGCTCATTTAGTTTAAATATCTCACTTACTCACAGATCACTACACGCTCAAATGTAAATGCATTTCGTGGATATCCAATGTATACTTGTCATACAAGTCACACAACACTTTTCGCGGAATTCCACTCTATGCTCCAGTAGGTGTCTATGAAATCCTTGTTGAAATCCACAAAAACATCAATTGAGTTTAATTCTGTTGACATCCATAAGGATATGTATGTCTGACTGGGACCTGGCAACATGTTCATTTGGATGTTAAATTCTTTACCACATCAGAGGTTATGCTAAAATAGCATTGATAAGACACAGATAAACCCTTTCCAAATAGTAGAGGGTGCACCCTAATCCTAATCAAACGTAAGTTTAGGCCATGTACATGTAAGTGAAAACATACACAATGGTAATGCATTTACAAGTAGGGACAGTTGAGCAGACAGTCTGAAGGAAGAGAATTCAGGGTAAGTATGTGCTCAATGTGCTTATCGTAAAGCATACAGGGGCCAGTGGTGCCCAAAAGTGATTCACCAATTTTTTTGTAATTTTATATTTGTCGTTTGTGAATCTTAAAACTAAGAGTGGGCGGCCAGCTACGCTCCGTGCACGGAGTTTGCGTAGTGCCGCCTACTCCGCATTTTGCGTAGCGGGCGTAGCCAGGCGGCACTACGCAAGCTCCGCAGACGGAGCGTAGCTGGCCGCCACCCGCCTCCCTCCCGCCCTCCCTAAATACGTTAAATTAAAAGTATTAAATAATTAAAAAGGCACTTACCTTGCCCGCCGCTGCCCGCCGCGTCCCCGGGGCTCGATATCTTCTTTGTTGCCGTCTTGTTTAATAATGCGCATGCGCGGGCGGCCGCGCATGCGCATTTCTCACGAGAAAATGCGCATGCGCGGCCGCCCGCGCATGCGCATTAGTAAACAAGACGGCAACAAAGAAGATAGCGAGCCCTGGGGACGCGGCGGGCAGCGGCGGGCAAGGTAAGTGCCTTTTCAATTATTTAATACTTTTAATTTAACGTATTTAGGGAGTGCGGGAGGGAGGCCTGTGGTGCGTAGTGGGGCTACGCGGAGTGCGGAGGTGGGCGTAGTTTCTCGCCCACTTCGCGTAGCTCCGCGAAGCCCTACTACGCCCACTCCGCCCAGGGTTACTTAAAACAATGAAAACATTCAACCTGCTTAAATCAGCTTAAGCCCCTGCTTACACAGCCAAGCATACAATTACTTTGCAGAGAACTTTGTGTTTGCTGAAACACAAATCCCTGATTACAGACTGGGGTTTTAATTCGGATACCTTTTGCTCAGGTATCTGAATTCCAATTTGTATGAAATTTATGGCAATCTTGTCAGTTTTTGACAGGCCTAATTTGCCTCAATTTATCAGAGGATAAGGCCTGGAAAAAAAGCGAAACATGTTATGCCTCATTTTCCAATGCAAAAACCTTTAACAGGAGTTATGTTCTGCACCCAGTAAAATACGACACTCTGTGTTGGAATTTATCATGTATCATAAATACTTCGACCTTTTCCAACCTTGTTTGGGCCAGAGAAATATGCATTAGTCCATTGACCCCATGCAATATAACAAACACAGTGGTAAGAAATGAGCGTGGCAAGAGTAGCTCTCTGGTACACCACAGAACGCAGCAGCGTCAAGAAACAATTGAATAAGCATTTGCAATGCAATTGCTTTCACACTTGTTAGATGTAGAGCTATTGGCATTGTGATGATAATGATTTTAACTTGTGTGCCTATGTACATTGTTTTCCATATAATTCATAGAGCTCATACATGCTGTTTGTACGTTGCCCACATGCAAAGCTGGAAAGCTTGTGCTTATTTGTGTATATACACAAAACAAAGGGGTAACCCAGTATCCCTCAGAACCTGGGCATATATAGTATAAATAACAATTGGTTCTGTAGGGTGATGCAATTTCTTTGTAGTTCTTAACATTTGTGCTATTTAGTGAAACTGAAGACGACGCTCAAACACATACGAAGTGAGCAAATAAATCCTAATTTCAGAAGAGGGTGTTTTACTTAAAATGTTAAACATTCATCAGAATGTTTTTTGATTCTCACCACAAAATTACAATAGGAGCAGGCTGTCTGAAAATTCTGTTAATTAAACGGCGCAAGTGACAATTATTTACAGTGAAAAGGTGAATAAAATGCCCAAGTGACAGAATCAGTGTATTGTACATGTAAGTGAAAACATACACAATGGAAATGCATTTACAAGTTGGGACAGTTGAGCAGACAGTCTGAAGGAAGAGAATTCAGGGTAAGTATGTGTTCAATGTGCTTATCGTAAAGCATACAGGGGCCAGTGATGCCAAAAAGTGATTCACCAATTCCTCAAGTTAATCATGGTCAATGGACGTGTCAACGAGTGTTGAGGTGGACATGAAAGTCCGACCCATCGACCTTGATTAGTGTGTAATTCTACTGAGGTAAGCACATACTACACAGCAATGAAAGTAATTCATACCTTGATTTGGCTGAATACAACTAGACGTATTTAGCAAATAAATGTGGCTCCTAAAGATAGAATTGAAGAAGAACAGGACTTTGTAATGAAAAGAAATTGCAGCATAAGCCCCCCAGTATATTCATTTATAATTAAACACTTGTGAAAAAGGCATACCTGATGACAATGAGGAAACCAGGTGTTCCTATGAGTTTGACAAAGCTCTGGCGGTTGCGCACGGTCGGTGTGACCTCCTATTGAGTGAGCAACCCCAGCAAACATGAATGAATCGTGAAAAATGATTGCTGCAGGAAAAGGTAAGCATAACCTTAATGTGGGATTCTTAAAAATGACAAAGAAGGCCTATGGATACCTTGATGCCGCGGGAGCGGAACCTATCTTGCTAACAGCAACCAGCAAGACGGCAGAAGATTCAGTGCTTTTTGCTTGCGGCCGCAAAGTGAATCACTTTTATGGGTAAGGCCTAATGGTACGTCAGATCAACGTCCATGTCTAGCATGCACAGTGCTGTGCAGCAGCTATATCCGACAATTGTCAGTGTGGCGAAAAGAGAGAACAGACTCTCCATTTTAGTAGTCATTTCTAAAACCCCGTAGTCATGGAGCAGCATAGTTCTATGACAGAACTGTTTAAACCTGCAATGTAACTGATGGTATTGGATCAACAAACTTCAGAGGAATATACAAATTGAACAGAATGGAAATAACGAAAGAAGTTAATCATTTCAGAAACTTAAGGTTATAGACATAGAAACTAAATATATTTGTAAATCTGTAAGAATGAATTTGAGACAATTCATACGTTTTGGCCTATGTGCACAATGGACCAACATAGTTCAAAGGAATGTACAATTTAGACAGAATCAAAGAAGCAAAGCAAGTTAATCATTTTGAACACTTAAGGTTATAGATATAAAACCAATATATATTTGCAAATCGGTAAGAACGAACTTGAAACAATTCATACGTTTTGGCCTGTTACGGTCTATCGGCCAGGTGGCATGTTTGAAGTTGTTAAAATCTGTAATATCGGTTGTCAATTTCATGACCAACAAAAAACATTAATTTCCCGAATATTAATTAAAACACTCTAGATAATGAAGGAGAGCACATTAAAAAAATATTCTGAATGTCAAAGACTCTGTGGTCAGTGCCTACCTGGAAACTCCCAAACAACCTGATTTAAGGATGCAACTGAACTTACCCCCACTAACTGGCCACCGCAAATGTGGTCGTTGTCAGACCTTCCCTTTAACAATTGAAAGAAATAGTTACTCTTGTGCTAACTACACCTACACATTGGCACATTTCACCAATTGCAATAGTACCCACATAATTTACGCTATCAAATGCCCTTGCGACAAATTATACGTGGGAAAAACTACCCAGAAAATCAAATGCAGGATTTTGCAACACATTAGCAGGATCAGATACCGTGTTCAAGAGGCACCCTTAGTCGAACATTTTGTTTAAAAGAAACATTTAAAAGAATGTAAGTGAATTTATTCTTTGAAAACAGTTACCTTTGGCCTGAAAGAAATGGAGAAAACATATAAGCAAATGGGTCAACTAAGAAATTGATGATACTAGATCCATACTGCGTACCATATCATGTCCCTTGTTATGACACCCATGCCAACGTAAAGTTATTATGTTTTCTACTGATGGGCATGTAATTATCAGAACGTTATGATCCAAGCGCACAAATTGTCCAGTGAACCACCAGCGTGCATATGTGGTTTTTTGTGTCCATTTAATGTGCACTCCTTCATAATCTATCTAGAGTGTTTCAATTAATTAATGGGAAATTTATGTTTTTTGTTGGTCATGAAATTTACAACCGAAATTACAGATTTTAACAACTTAAAACATGCCACCTGGCCGATAGACTGTAAGATGCCAAAACGTATAATTTGTTTCAAATTTGCTAATATATATTGGTTTTATATCTATACCTTAAGTGTCGGAAATGATTAACTTGTTATTCTTCTTTCATTCTGTCTAAATTGTACATTCCTCTGAACTATGGTGGTCCATTGTACACATAGGCCAAAACGTATGACGTGTCTCAAATTCGTTCTTACCGATTTGCAAATATATTTTGTTTCTATGTCTATACCCTTAAGTGTCTGAAATGATTAACTTGTTTCGTTACTGCCATTCTGTCCAATATGTACATTCCTCTGAAGTTTGTTGACCCAATGCCATTAGTTTTATTTCAGGTTTAACCGCATCGCTGCTGCGGTGATTTTTGCGCTGCGCTGCTTTTTTTGAAAAGCCGCGTTAGATGACGAGCTCAGCTCGTCATCCGCACACGTCCCCCGTGGCTGATGAGGAGCTGAGCTCATCATCAGCATCGAAGGGGTTAAACAGTTCTGTCATATAACTATGCTACTCCTCGACTATGTGTTTTTAGGAATTACTACTGAACCAGAGAGTCTGTTCTCTCTTTTCTCCACACCAACAATTGTCGGATCTAGGTGCTGCACAGCACTGTGCACGCTAGACACGGATGTTGATCTGACGTATCGTTAGACTTTACCCATAAAATCAATTCACTTTGCAGCCGCAAGCAAAGAGCACTGAAACTACTGCCGTCTTGCTGGTTGCTGTTAACAAGGTATATTCCGCTCTCATGGCATCAAGGCATCCATAGTGCTTCTTGGACATTTTTAAAGAACCTCACATTAAGGTTTCGCTTTCCTTTTCCCGCAGCAATACTTTTTCATGATTCATTCATGTTTGCTGGGGTTGCCCGCACAATAGGAGGTCACTATTTTCCACATTGTGTGCCAATGCAGGGAAAAGACTTGAGTGCATTGTATAATATTGAAATACAGCGCATTCCTTCCCTTTCCATATCAAGCACCATAGCAAGGTGGCTTGCAGCGCTGTGTGATTTATTGAAAAATTTGCGCTCCCAAACGCATTACATTTAGTATTCCCACTCCAACGTAAACCAATTTCGGGAAGGTGTTGGATACTAAAGGGGTTATTATAAAGGAAACAAGCGGTCCTCAGCATAAAGGAATAAATGCAAACAATGTTATATAGAAGACAATAGGCTGCTATATATTTCTCAGTCCCTTGTCCAGCCGGACAAGGAATTTAATAATCAAACAAATCATTCAAGGTAAGGGTACACATTAGCAACAAGCATTATGGTTACAGTAGGGCACAGTCCTGTACCGTACAGGGGAGGGGAAAGTGAGAAAGTAATAGAGTGAAAGATTATCAGGCAAACAAGGTGAGCTATCAGGCCACTGTCATGAGTCAGAATTAGCAGTGTGTCCTGGAGTAAACCATACATACAATAATCTAATAGGGTGAAACGTATGTTTACTCAAAGGAGTAGACGTTTCGATCCCGTGCTCAATTTATAAAGGTATCATCTTCAGGACATAAAGAATAGTTTTTGCCTGAATGGGCATTGAACGCCTGTTGAGGAAAAACAGGGAAGAAAACAAAAAGGTAGACAGATACAGTCAGTTTTTGAAAGATTAAAAATGAACATCAGCTCTAGCCATTTACTTACAGTATTAGGATCCGCAGTGAGAGGTGTTGCCTGATGGCGTTGGCATTCAGTGCAAAAATATTTAAAGCAAACATATTTAAAAAAAGTGAATTGACCGCAGTGCTAAAAGAATGGTAGCTATGTGCAGGTGGTGGTGATCTGCTGGGGGTCATAGTGACGATTTGAAGTAAAGCCGTGATGTGGAAAGTGAGCCGGATCTGTTTTTCGATTCCGAGGGTGGGGGGGAGGAAAAACTTGCAACGGGTTTGACTTAGGACCGTGCAAAAACATATGGCCGGGATGCCTTTCACCCCCTCCCAACACAATCCCCAAGGATGGGAAGACGGATGCAGTTCTGAACTTTTGGAAGGCGGGATGGAGTTACCCTCCCGGCCGTATTTATTAAAATATGAAACAAAATTAAAACATTAAAATAACAGTTTCATATCATGTACAATTTTTCCATTTATACATTACGATGTTTATTGGCTAACCTTAACAAATCTCTAATACAAAGGTTCTCCTAGCCGAGTCTAAACATCCTGCAAATGCATACTCTCTAAATAAAAATTGTACATCCTACCATTACGGGCCAACGGCAAGGTCGTAACCGGTGTCAGATCCCTACTACCAGAACTCCCCCTCACGTGTGAGGGGCGGCTGCACAGAGGACTGTACCTCTGTGCCAACTTCCAATTTCCCTTGTCTTAGCGGGGGCCCCTTATATAACTCGACGCCATCTTAATGGCCGTCCGAGGACTCGTGTGAGGTGTCTAGAAGGTAGCGTGGACCCCCTTCCCACCCCACACTGTTCATCACATCCGCCGTCGCGGATATCCTGGCCCCGGGAAATTCCTAGGAGGGGCATCGAGCCGCCTCCTCCCCTGGGAGGGGCCTATGACCGCCTTCCCTTCGGCGACCCCATACTTAGTGGGTGCTGCCTCCCCGTGTGAGGGGCCCAGGGCCACCTCCCCCCGGGCGCTCCCATCCATAATGGGTGGCGTCCCTCCTCTAGGGATCTTGAAATTACTGCTCACCGATCATGACCTTACCGCCCGACCAAAAATAAATACGACGTTTTTGAACCTAGTGAAGAGCGAAAAGTGGTTACTGAACATTGCACTAATAATCCGTTATCTACACATGTAACTTATTTCCAAATTAGACTGTGATACTCCGCTCACTGAGTGAGAAAACATGCTATAAAGCAAATCATTTTATTGCACTTCAAACATTAAAATCTTTATTATACACGAAAAATCCTGTAGAAAAAGATATTATCACCGCAAATCAACTTAAATTGCTCTACTAATCGCTGCCATAAGGGGCTGGTGGGTGGGTCAAAAATTGCTCCTTGTTCCGTCGAGGGCTCACGTGCAACGAGAGGGTGCAGCTTCCAAGCACAGAACAAGAGGATGCTTCTTTGGATCGTTGCTCCTTTTATTGTTCTTCGGGAGGGCGTGTACCCTCCCCTGGTACGCCTACGGGGCGTGGCCACGGTGTAGGTGTCTAGGACAACCCCTCTTGGGCGGGAAAAGGCGCGCCCCGGCTACGCCGCTTCGGGCATACCAGCCGAGACACGCCCCCCGCCCAAAATGGTTTCCCGGGAGGATCAGGGCCCCCTACCATACGTTTCAGGGGGACCGAGTGGTCGCCCCTTTCCATATGGCCGGGATGCCTTTCACCCCCTCCCAACACAATCGCCAAGGATGGGAAGACGGATGCAGTTCTGAACTTTTGGAAGGCGGGAGGGAGTTACCCTCCCGGCCGTATTTATTAAAATATGAAAAAAATTAAAACATTAAAATAACAGTTTCATATCATGTACAATTTTTCCATTTATACATTGCGATGTTTATTGGCTAACCTTAACAAATCTCTAATACAAAGGTTCTCCTAGCCGAGTCTAAACATCCTGCAAATGCATACTCTATAAATAAAAATTGTACATCCTAACATTACGGGCCAACGGCAAGGTCGTAACCGGTGTCAGATCCCTACTACCAGAACTCCCCCCTCACGTGTGAGGGGCGGCCACACAGAGGACTGTACCTCTGTGCCAACTTCCAATTTCCCTTGTCTTAGTGGGGGCCCCTTATATAACTCGACGCCATCTTAATGGCCGTCCGAGGACTCGTGTGAGGTGTCTGGAAGGTAGCGTGGACCCCCTTCCCACCCCACACTGTTCATCACATCCGCCGTTGCGGATATCCTGGCCCCGGGAAATTCCTAGGAGGGGCATCGAGCCGCCTCCTCCCCTGGGAGGGGCCTATGACCGCCTTCCCTTCGGCGACCCCATACTTAGTGGGTGCCGCCTCCCCGTGTGAGGGGCCCATGGCCACCTCCCCCCGGGCGCTCCCATCCATAATGGGTGGCGCCCCTCCTCTAGGAATCTTGAAATTACTGCTCACCGATCATGACCTTACCGCCACAGGCCGGATAGTTGACCGGCTATCCGGACCCCCCACACTCCTACTAAAGGTCATGATTACACAAGCCCCTCAGCCAAGCTATGAAGTCTCCTATGAGTAAGACATTCCCCTCCCGGGACAAATGAACCCCATCTTCTAGGTACATATTATCCCCCCGAATACATCCATGTGGAATACAGTGCAACTGTCCTGAACGAAACAATCTACCCAGCTTGTTATTGACTTTCTTTACTGAATGATTCAAAGCCGATACAGAGAGGGCCCCCCGCCACACCTTCCTTGGAATCATGTGTGACCATGCTATCGTGCACCCCAGAACCCTTTTTGCCAACCAGCTAACAGTGGATAGAACACGCTCGAGGAGTACTCGCCGACCGAGCGCCACCAAATCATTGCCTCCCAGATGCACTATGATTATAGACGGCGGTGACCTTGTCCGCCCTAACAATCCCTCAACAAAACATTGAAACTGGTCAATACAGAGCCCGCCCCTTCCGTGGAAGGTCACCCTGTACCTGTATTCCCCTGCTGCGTGAATCATGTCACCTGCTTTGAATACGTCTGCGGCACGCCTCACGTATGAGTGTCCCACGACCCACACCACTCTCTCCTCAGCCGGTGTTCTTTGACCGCTGGTCCCCAGGTGTCGGGTGAACTGCACAGTCCGCCCCGCCTCGCAAGCTCGCGAAACTGTAAACCAAACAAAAACAAGAAGCGTGAGTGCATGACATTAGCTTCACAACATGTGCAACCGCACATACCTTTTATAACAATTCGAGGACCATCGCCCCAAGTGTTTCACCATTTCAACACTCTGACCCCTGGCTGTAGCCTCTGTAGCAGCCCCTATCCTGAAGGAATGGGTCCCAAAATCGCTCGGGTTCAAGCCCGCTGCCGCGATTGCCAAAGTCAACACCCGCTGAAACTGAAACCTTGTCAGTGGGGTAGCGTCGGTGTGTCTCAGCAAGCTTCCCCCCATGCTGCCGCCCTTTGCGCCAGGTATTCCTCCACGCACTGCACCGGGCACATGGGGGACCCTCGCATGCGCTGGACCACAATACTGTCCCCCATTGCACCCTGATCGGTTTTCGACCTGGCGATTGTGATTACCATTGAATCACCCTTGATCTGGACGTGCTCCCGACACAGACCTCCCCCCATTTCTTGCCACCAGCTCGCTTACCCGCATAGCCCCATGGAATGCTAATGCAAAAGCGGCCCGGAATAGCACTGCTTCGGACTGGGAGGAACATGTCTTGGGGAGCACCGACATCAACAGGGACAATCTTTCTAACCCAATCGGGTGCCTCTCTCCTACTCTATGACCCTCGAGGCGTTGCCACCCTCGCAGTGCCTTCTTTACCAAAAAGGACGATGTAGGGTCCTTGATACCATACGCCTGCGCCATGAATGCAATGGCGGCCCTGTGCCTATTGGCCGTCGCTGCCGATCGGCCTGCCTTGTGGAGTGCTACTAAGAACTTCAGCACATACTCCTCCTGCCCCCACTTATCCCCTCCTGCTGGACCCAAAAAAGCACAATAGGAACGAAACGCTCCTTCGTACTCTATCCTCATCCTGGGGGCTAAGCTGGCTCCCACGAGGTCCTGTAATCCTGGGCACCGAGCAACCATAGAGCTTCGGGAAATGGTGCCGCCACTAGATCTGCAGAAGGTAGATAACCCCTGAAGGCCTGCATGTGGGAACGAGAGAGTGCATCAGCCGCCTTGTTCAGTACACCCGGCACGTGCCTTGCCCTAAACTGTACGTTCAGTCTCATGCATAGTAGCACAATTTCCTTTAACAATCTCAAAATCCACTTGCAGCGTGCTGCCTGGTTATTTATGCATTCAACTACGGTCATGTTATCAGACCAAAACACCACTGAGCGATCACAGAAATTGTCCGGCCATGCCTTTAGGGCCACCAAGATGGGGAACAACTCGAGAAACCCAATGTTACCTGTTAACCCACTGGTGTGCCACCACGTCGGTCATGTTTGCGCCGACCATCGACTCCCAAAGATGGCGCCAAATCCCACGCTCCCTGCCGAGTCGGTCCACAAACCCAGCTCGTCTGAGGATGCTGGTGGTTTGCTCCATACCACTCGACCGTTGAAATCCGCCAGAAATGCCAACCATATGTGCATATCCTGGCGAACCTCTGCCGACAGTCTCGTGCGGTGGTGTCCTTCCTTGAGACCGACCATGGCTTGTGAAATAGAGCGGGAAAAGGGGCGGGCCATTGGTATCACTCTGAGGGCAAAGTTAAGCTGGCCCACCGCTTGTTGCAACTGCTGGAGAGTTACCTTTTCTTTGCTAATGCACAATTCTAGCGATGCCCTGAATTTCATTACTTTGTCCTTGGGCAAACGGAAGCATCCCTCCACTGAATCGAGCTCAATTCCAAGAAACTCGAGTGAAGTGGATGGCCCCACCGTTTTTTCCGGTGCCAATGGCACGCCAAACTGTTTCATGAGATTGCAAAATTCCATTAAAGCCTGTGCATATTCCGCGTCACCGGCTGGCCCCAAGAACAGGAAATCATCTAGGTAATGCATCACCTGTGTATAGCCCGTAGCTCTGGTGAATGCCCATTGCAGAAAACAGCTGAATTTCTCAAAATAAGCACAAGAGATGGAGCAACCCATTGGCATACATCTATCCATGTAATAGCGTCCTTGAAACACAAAACCTAACAGACGCTGATCCTGAGGGTGTACCGGGAGCAACCGGAATGCTGATTCAATATCCGATTTAGCCATCAGCGCTCCGGGCCCCAGGCGATTCAACATGGCGACGGCCTCATCAAAGGATGCGTACCGCACCGAACAGACTCCTGGATCAATCGCATCGTTTACCGAAAGACCCCTAGGAGCCGACAAGTTATGAATTAAACTAAACTCACCTGGGTCCTTCTTGGGGACTACTCCCAATGGTGAACAAATGAAATTAGGAACCGGCGGGTGCCTATATGGGCCAGCGACCCGGCCCCGGGCAACCTCCTTTGCAATCTTGCTTTCTACAACCACCGGGTGCTGCTGAACAGACAGTTGATTTCTACACAGTGATTCCCCCCGAAAATCCCCCGCCGGGATGTGGAACCCATACGAGAAGCCGTCCCGTAACACCCCAGCGGAGACATGATCAGGGTATTCGTTTAGCCAGGGGATCATTGCCATGATATATACGGGGGTAGGAAGTGGTTCCCCTTGGCCGATATTAGACCTGTTTGGCACCTCCTCTACCCCCGGTATCCCCATTCTTGGCTCTGCACGAACTCTCCGGGTGTGAAGAGTGTCCGCATCCTGCGCACTCATGCCTGAACTTACATGTGCCCTGTGGCCTCGTGCACTTAAAATTCCAGCAAACCCCCCTTCTACCCCCATTCCCACCACTCCTGGGTTGGTGATCACCAGCGGGGTTTGCTCAAAAGGGCGCCGCCGATTGATGGCGGGAAGGCGCCGACCCATACTCGCCGAGCGAGGACGACTTCGTCGTGCCCGGCAAGAGCTGCTTCTGCCAAGATACGGAGTCGAGACAGTCCCACGTGAGAGACGAATCGTGCTCCTTGGCCTTACGAAACTTACTATCATAACCCCTCCATTGATCGCCCTCATATGTCTCATAGAAATCCATTATGCGTGTCTGATAACAGGCTAATTCACTTAAAATCTCTGGTTTACGTTCCCCCATAATGGCTGTAAACATCCCAAAGGCCTTGGCCCAATTAGAGATCGTCTCATCCACCCTGAAGCCCGCCATTTTTGCGCGCCACACACTCGGATGCAACAAATCCTTCTGAGCCTTAACATACTCAATCCCGTGATGGTCAGTCAGAAGTGAAAACATATTTACATATTTATCAGCCCAAATCATTTCCTTCGTGGCCAGTGGAATATGCTGAACTACTTTTTCCCTCCTTGAGGGCAAAGACCCCCCACTTGCCATTGGCAGTGGCTGCTTACCAGACTCCATAGCTGGTCCCGCTGATTTTTCACCGCCAGCCGTTGGTTCTTCCGAAGGAATCTGTGAGGGGACAAGAGGGAGATTCGCCTTCGCAGCATCTCGCGATTGCCGCAACTGCTTCATTAGCAATTTTGCCTCCTTGGCTGTGTCCCCGGGTGCCGCCGCGCCCTCGGAATTCTTCCCAAGCCACGCGGCCAACTGGGCTGCCAACTCCGGAGGCATGTCCTCCTCGCTGGTGGGCGTAACTACAACCGGAATCGGTTGGCCCGGATCCGGGATCGGTACCGGGGCCTCGACCGGACTAACTGGGCTTACCGGGGGTGACTCGGGAACTGGGGCCTCCCCCCCTGCCGCCCTATTCCTGGCCCTTTTACCTCTCCCTGTGGGAACTACTCCCGGCAATGCTGGTCCGATGACCTTCTTTGGCCTGCCCGTACTGTTCATTGCCGCAATTTGCTTCTTCATGCTCGCCATATCTTTCATCAGCATGCGGAGCATCTGCTCCGTCCCAGCCTTCTTTCCGACCTTCTTGCCAGGCATCGTTGTTCGGATACTCGACCCTTGCTGCTTAGCTGCTCAACGAGGTCCTGGATCCGGAGGTCCAAAGTGAAGAGAAGGCTCCTGGAAGAGAAACACAAAAAATGACAAGTTCTCAAAAATTGCTCCTTGTTCCGTCGAGGGCTCACGTGCAACGAGAGGGTGCAGCTTCCAAGCACAGAACAAGAGGATGCTTCTTTGGATCGTTGCTCCTTTTATTGTTCTTCGGGAGGGCGTGTACCCTCCCCTGGTACGCCTACGGGGCATGGCCAACGGTGTAGGTGTCTAGGACAACCCCTCTTGGGCGGGAAAAGGCGCGCCCCGGCTACGCCGCTTCGGGCATACCAGCCGAGACACGCCCCCGCCCAAAATGGTTTCCCGGGAGGATCAGGGTCCCCTACCATACGTTTGGGGGGACCGGGTGGTCGCCCCTTTCCAAAACCGGTTGAGACTTTTATCCGGCGGTGTTACATGTTTCTGGTGGAAGGAAATTATTCCAAGGGGGAGTGGACCTACCAGTTGCTGTCGAATTGGAGGACTTCCGATAGGTTTGCAGCAGTGCTGGCTGGCCAGCTCAATATGGGCTTCAGTTGTCAAGCACTGCGGGTAAAAGGGGACGGAATTTTAGGACAAGGGCATGTCGGCGAGGGAGGGGGGAATTTTTTGGAGGTAGGGGGCGGGTTTTAGGTTGATGCGCCAGAATTTACTGTAGAATCCTTGCGGCTGATACAACGTGGCTTGAAGGGGTGGCCGGAGTTATGGTTCCATGCAGGCATCCATTAGCACAAGTTGTGGTGCAGATAGGGCGCCCCTGTTGGAAAGGAGGAGATATTTAATACCAAGTGAGGAGGGATTTAATTATCGACAGTGATGGGGCATCCAATTTTAACGTTATGTTCTTGATAATTTTACCGTTATGTTCTTGATTCCCAGGGGTGTTTCGGGGCGTCTGGATAGACGGAGTTCCGATGAGGACACCCTGAGCATTGATGCCGTCTGTGGGAGCACAGCCGGAGGTACGGTTCCGTGCAGACTTCCATTGGCACGGTTCGGGATGCAGACAGAAATTACAACGCTGTGGGGGTGGAGGAGGTAGTTAATACCAGCTGAGAGGTGATTATAATTAAGCGCGAGTGATAGGGAACGCAGTTTTACCATTTATGTTTCTTGCTTCAATTGGCTGTTCAAACGCGTCTTAGTAAATAGAGTTCCAAAGAGGTCAGCGTGAGCGTTGGCGCCGTCTGTGGAGGCGCGGTCAGTTCAATGACTAATCCTCTAAAGGAAGATGACAGACTTGTTAAAACAGAGTTCGAGTCTGTTTGCTAAGGGGTCAGTGGCAGAGACACTTACCAGTTGTTGAGAGGATGTTGGGACGCGGGTTGCGAGCTGTGCCTTGCCGGATCGCTACCACACAAGTGAAATGCTGGTGTCTTATTGGGCATACGGCAGTCACATGACGTGAGCCCAGGGGGAGCCAGTGCTGCTTCAGTTTCTTATAGCCGCCATCTTGGAACGGTCCACGAATACAAGGAGTACAGTGGAGTTGTGATGGCTGTGCAGTTTAGTACTGGTGCAATTGTTGAGGGTTAGGAATTACGACTGTGCACACTTCCTGATAAAATAAAATAATTTAAAAAATCCTAAATACGACGCAAGTGTTCCCGATTGGGGAGTGCGGTCTCTGGTAACTGGTTTGCTTTAAATATTTTTGCACTGAATGCCCACGCCATCAGGCAACACCTCTCACTGCGGATCCTAATACTGTAAGTAAATGGCTGGAGTTGATGTTAATTTTTAATCTTTCAAAAACTGACTGTATCTGTCTACCTTTTTGTTTTCTTCCCTGTTTTTCCTCAACAGGCGTTTAATCCCATTCAGGCAAAAACTATTCTTTAAGTCCTGAAGATGATCCCTTTATAAATTGAGGGCGGGATCGAAACGTCGACTCCTTTGAGTAAACATACGTTTCACCCTATTAGATTATTGTATGTATGGTTTACTCCAGGACACACTGCTAATTCTGACTCATGACAGTGGCCTGCTAGCTCACCTTGTTTGCCTGATAATCTTTCACTCCATTACTTTCTCACTTTCCCCTCCCCTGTACGGTACAGGACTGTGCCCTACTGTAACCATAATGCTTGTTGCTAATGTGTACCCTTACCTTGAACGATTTGTTTGATTATTAAATTCCCTGTCCGGCTGGACAAGGGACTGAAAATATATAGCAGCCTATTGTGGTCTATATAACATTGTTTGCATGTATTCCTTTATGCTGAGGACCGCTTGTTTCCTTTATAATACTTGATACCCATGGTCCCTAGATACCCATTGGGTTCCCCTTGTTTTTTCTAATGGATACTAAAGGGGTGACATTTACTTCTCCCACTCCAATCTAAACCAATTTGGGGTAGATAATAGACACTAAATTGGTGACATTTACTATTCCCACTCCATCTAAACCAAGTTGGGGAAGATGTTGGACACTAACTATGGGTATTTACCATACCCACTCCAATCCAAACCAATTTGGGGAAGGCGTTGGACACTAAAGGGGTGACATTTACTATTCTGACTCCAATCTATATAAATTTGTGGAAGGTGTTGGACACTAAAGCAGAGACATTTACTAATTCCACTCCAATCAATACCAATTTGGGGAAGGTGTTGGACAGGAAAGGGGTGAAATGTACTATTTTCAAGACATTCTTTAATGTTTTATGTAAGGCAACACAATAACGGCCTTATTATGAATTCAGTGGTCCAACCACCAAAGGACTGTGTCTGCTAGGTGACCGCTGCACCTGTTATGTTATGTTATAAATTTATCTCTATAGCGCACGGCTACTCCGACCTGTGACCTTCTAATCTCCATATTATGAGGTTCCAGAGGAGCCTGCAGTGTGGCTGCGGCTGTCTTGCGGTGTAGGGCAATGTATTTCTATATATATCAATGCCTTTGTGTACATTCCAACTGCATATGTGTCGGATGAACAAATATGCATGATTTATGTGGGAAAATACCACCTACCCATTGCTGAAATCTGACCCATATGTGGGCAGTCCTGGTAATGGGTACATGGTACCAAAGTGCTTACCGGCATTTCACCGAAAAAGGGGTCATATTGTTTGGGGTGAAGATGTCCCTTTGTAGGGGGGAGCTGGAGAAAGGGATCCACATTGAAATCTGCTGGGAAGAGCTGCAAAGGTGTGAATATGAACCCCGAATCCTTCATTTCCCCTGAACTTTAGGCGATGGTCCGTCCGCTGCGGTCAGCTCGTAGGGGAGTCAACTTGTAATACAGACGGCGGTGGTGTGCCTCTGTACCACTCAATGGAGGCTGACTTCCCCTGACCACTATGTGGTAGCAGTGCCAGCGGTCCAGCCAATCTGTGCAACTCATATTATAGCAGATGGCTCACCATCGTCCGACCGCAGTGTCAACCGTCCACGAACTGCAGAACTCGTAATAAGGCCCTAAATACTTGATATACACAATCAAGAGTCCATACTCACCCAGAAACTTTCTACTATAAAACACATTAAAAATGACTTCATAAACACACTCACCCAAACTACAAACCAAATATCCATAATTCAACATTTAAATATAATAGAATAACTTATAACTATCAATAATTATTCTATTTACAAAAACATTTAATACCATTCCGAAAATTTTAGCCACAAAATACAAAATGATATCATAATCCAAAACTAACAATAATACACATTTTAATTGAACTTTTTTGAAAAATGTATGCTTTTTTTTGTTCAATTTAATTAATTACATTTTTATAAAATGTTTTCCTAACAACAAATCTTGTTAAAATATTAAATGTAGTAACATTCTGATTTTGTTTGCTAATCAATATACAAAATAAACCATTAACATATAAATTAAGAACATTTAAATGTATGCATCTTAATTAATACATATTCATATTATTTCGATATATATTATAATTAAAAAATATTTCAAAAATGTTTAAAATAATTGTACACATGTAAAAAAATCCAAAACATTTACATTGACATATTTTCTACTTTAAGAAAATATAAATATTTTAGTTTAGAAAAAAAGTATTTTTTATAAAAAGAATGTATGTAATGTAATGTAAAATTATTGCACATTATTACATTATTTTTTATATATATATTATATATTTTTTATAAATGTATTATTAATTAAAACTTTACATTAAAAGGTTTTAAGTATAATGTATACTTATGAAAAATATTATGAACGATTAGTTATTAAAATTAGTGTTATAACAACAAGTTATACATTTATGAAAACAAATTTGCATATCATAAAATAATTAACATGACATTTAAATTATATTATCCACTTTTTAATATTCTTCCCACCCTCATCTCTTATAAACCCAATATGTTGCTGCCAAAGAAACTATAAATCTACTACTTATAAACATGAAAGCAACTAAAAATACTTATTTCAACAATTTCATAATTAATGAATTATCTTCCTAAAAACACAAAGAAATAATATTATGAAACATATATTTGCAAACACTACAAATATGATATACAAAATAACACTTAATAAGACAACTGTGAGGGGACGGGCATTACCACTAATCCTACCACTTTACTGCATTATTTGTTGCTCTTCGATGAGCACTTACGTACTTGAATATCCCAAGTGAATCCCGTTGATCCGTCCATGTACCTTGACCAGGTCACACTCACCTGGCTGGACGGTGAAGGCAGGGAGCTATTAAAGTCCCGAAACACCCTAGCAGATTTCAAGAATGTTATGGTGACTCTCCCTAGTGGCAAGGGTCCTGGTGGCAATGGCCTTCCTATTGAGTTCTACAAAACATATATCAGTATTCTAGCCCCAAAATCTCAGTGACATGTATACCAAGGCCTTTGACTTAGAGAGCGTCCCACAATCCACAATATAAGCAGCCATTACAGAATTGCTCAAACCTCATAATGATGAATCACTTAATCAAAGGCCTTTGTTAAGCGCTCTGTGGGCGACCAACACATTCCGGCACTCAAAAGCAGAGACTGAGGATGATATCCAGTTTAGCTTGACTACTTTTGGTCAAACAGCCAGGTTTTTTATTCTTTCCGGAAGCCGTGTTCGGACTCGGCCATGTGAAGTTTGATTGGTAGGGAATTCCAAAGCTTTGCCGCTAGTACTGTAAAAAGACCTCCCACCTCAACGGACTTTAGCGAACCTGGGTATACGCATAATTTGTAGATGGTTAGATCTCAAGGATGTCTCCTGATGGTACCTGCTTAGTCTGATTCTCAGGTAACGGGGGCCTTTGCCCTTCAGTGCTCTAAAAACTAGTGTGTGGGACTTAAATTGAGTCCTTTTTGCCACGGTGAGCCAGTGGATCTGCTTCAGATGGGGTGAAATGTTTTGGCGAAAAGGGACCCACCATATTAGCCTTACAGACACATTTTGTATGATCTGGAGAGTGTAAATCAAGTAAACCAGGAGATCCAGATGGAGGCTGTTGGCATATTCCGCGTGAGATGTTCCGAAAGCATGGACCACTATTTTTTGAGTATCTGCAGGGAGCAAATGTAGCCGGTCCTTAAGATGGAGCCCCAATGGTGTGAGACACCTCTGCATCTGGGTCACAGGGGATTTTGATGATCTGATCCATAGTAATTTTGGTAGCACCCTAGAGAAAATTTAGCCAAGCACTGAAATAGGGATTCAACTCCCATTGTCCCTCCTTGGGAGGATCTCCTTAATAAAGATGGCGTCATTGCCTAAGCTCCTATACTTATTCACAGATATCCTTGTTTACTTCCAACTTTACATTTTTAAATGATTGAGCTGGGAAGTGATGATGTGACCCATGTAGTTCAGAGGCCTGGCACTGCCTCACATTTATATGTACTACCTGGTGACTAAAGCCCACAACCTGAAATACTGGACACTAACACAGTACATGCCTACACACATCAGTGCTGAGCAATCACGAGCCATGCATGATGGGAACTGGCCAGGAAATTGCTGATAATCCCCTACTGCCTCCTACCAATGAGAAAGCTGTAAAGAGCTGCTGTGAGAGTCAACTATACTCACCATGGGGGTTCGATTCGAAAACCTTTTTTTAATCTCACATAGCTTCTGGGCATGCATCGGAGCAATCTCACTGGCATCATACTGTTATCTCAGGCTGCAATTGATGGCTAAGACTAGCCACTCGAATTACCCTGTCCACTTGCCAGACATGCAGTTCCTTACGACATACATAGGCAGGGCCAAAATAGGACATTCAATATCGTGCCTATACTCGTCTTTCCTAGCTGGATGTTGGACAAGCTTCCAAAAGCTAGACTTAGGTGGGAGACTTCTCTGGGACACTCGTTTTTCTGATAAAGTATGGACATACTGTTGTGCACAGGTTAAGAACACCCCACTCTCCTACAAACATAAACTCGCACATTTTAAATATATGGATCAATATTGCTACACCCCTGACCAAATAACTAAATTTGGCTGGTACACTGAGACCAAATGTGCTAGATGTGACCTTCCTAAGTCACATATTCTTCATATGTCCAGGATTGCCCTAAGCTCACCACATACTGGAGGAAAGTATTCTCGTGGTCTCTGATATTGTAGAGATTCCAAATGACCCCACTCCTAAGACAGCTTTGCTGGGAGATACTTCAAATGTGACCCCTTTAATCATTGCCTTACCTCCATTCTACTTGTCCTAGTCAACAGGTGTGTGGCTGTGAGGTGGATGCAGAGGAGGGTGCCATCTGTTAGGGGGTGGCTTTGGGACACTGCTAACAGCCAAGACATATCAGAGCAATATGTTGAAACAGTTAACCGCACTACGCGACATATGGGTGCTATTTCGTCTTTACATGCAGCATAGCACAGGATCACCACCACCCTCCCTGTGCACCTCTTAACTCGCTGCATCATCTCCTCGCAGTTCGGGCCCACTGCCCCTGTGTTTTTTTGTGTTGCTTATTACTGCTTTATGATGCCCATATCATGAATGACATTCTAGAGACACATTGTATGTACTGTGTCAATGGTTATCTTTTAGGCAAAATTTCAATAATCAAAATTTAAAACACCAAAATTTGATTCCGCTATTAAATCAGATTTTGGGAATAAAGTAATAAATAAACTTGAAGCACTTTGCTAAGACTGTCCCGGGTACAGATATAATATTAAATATTTTAATCACAGTTAAGCATGTCCTATGGAAAATATAGATGGACATACACAGAGAAAAAGCTTTGAGGCTTCGAGCACTGTGAATGTACACTTTTTAAATACATGCTGTGACATTTTTATATATTAGGCACCCTGCCAAGTTAAGTGACATAGCAGAATTTAGAGGTGCCATTAGTGTATGAATACACCTTTTCCTTCATTGCAAAGACACCTTCCCTTCCCATGTGTTACATCAGTGCCTTGAAACTACATCCCAGCCCGAGCAAAGGGCATTCCTGGCAGAAATATATTTGTAATATGTGTTGGGGGTACAAATACCCACTGCAGCCCCGTTTGACATTAAACTCCAAAATCATTGGTGTACATTCTCCTCTATCTACTGTGGCCTTACAAGAACCTTCAACAGACTGATTGGGGTACACACATTTTGCCAAAGAAAATGCACTGAATGGCAATGCCACAGTGCACAGAGTCTCAATGTCAGCACAAATAGGTTGCAGAAAGATCCTGACATGACCATGCAGAAAAGGTGAATTTGCTACACCTCCATTCAAGCAAATGAAATTTCTTTCATCAATTGGCATACGAAATCTATACATCAAAAGACATTTTTCTGACTCCCCGATTTGTGATTCATTTTTGTAACACTTTTGGTGTAATCAGCATGCATTTTGTTGCTGTTCCAGTGTATGTTCTAACACATGAATCAATGTGTAAACAAAAGGTGTGAGATCGAACACATATTTGCAACAACACATTTTTATGTTTGAGGTGGACCACTCCATGTTAAGGAAAATATGTAGGGGGTGTGCTAATACCATACCCCACCAATATATGTGGGCTGGTCATGGCCATGACGTAAGAGAAAGGAGTAATAAAAGTGTCCGTGAACAGAATTGGTGTTTCTTGGCCAGTAAACAACATAAACAAATCACTTTATTATATGTGCTGCAAAGCTGTTATAGCAGGGCCTACACTACACTAAAATTGAACAACTGGCGACGAAGGGGATACTGGCTTACTTATCCTTGGTATCTCACTCCTGGGAGCGGTGCTTACCGCACTCCTGCTGGGGATCAAGGCGCATGTCTGGCATTCCAACCACTGCTCGTTTTTTGCCGCAGAGCATCTCCTGCTGCTCTGATGCTTGTGGTGGCCCGATCCTTCTGGCCCAACAGTTGCGTACACCTGCACTGGCCTCAAGTGAGCAACCCCTATGCAGGGTCTGCCATTTCCCGCTGCTGGTCCCTTGTCTGAAACCTCATAGGAGGGGTGCCTTCTTCTTGTCAGCAGGACCTTCCTACATTACCCGGTGGAACATTCATCTGGAGCCTCACAGGAAGGGTGTCTGTTTCTTGTCAGCAAACAACATCCTTCATTACACAGTGGTACCATTGTGCATGAATACAGTGTGTCTTTACCTTCCTCTCAACACATGCTTGCATGGTGAGTCCTACAGGATATTTCTGCCACATCTTGCCTTCAATAAATATGATCCTCACTCACACTCACCACGACATGCCCTCCCTGAAGCACAGAAAGTCGGCAGTCCAAACTACAGTGCCCCGGACCACATGCGCTACGCCAAAATATGTTACCACAGTATATGTTGACACCGTTTTGCACCACCCTACACCTGTGCCTCCCCAGCTAACCTGTTGGAGTTCACCCTGCACCATCTACACTAGTTGCTGCCTCCCTCGTCATGGCCTCTGTGCCTGACCTAGAAGTGATTGGATTGACTGGGCCCGCACCTGCTCAAGTGGCAAAATGGAAGGACTAGGTCGAGTGGCTGGAGACCTATTTTGCTCCGATGGGCCTGGAAATGATCTACGGCGTCCCATACGGTTACACCTGGGAGGGGCAGCCATCCATAAACTGGGAAAGTCTGTTGCTGAAGCTGGCCTGCCATTTACCTACATCATGGTGAAAGAAGCTTTGATAGTCTATTTCGAACCACCTGCAAATCCCGACTATGAGAGGTTTTTGTTGTGCCAGGCCCGCCAGCTACCTGAAGAATCCATGGACACCTTTTATGCTTGCCTCAAAGATATGGCCAGCACCTGCACTTTGCTGACGCTGATGATGAAATCTGCACCCCATTCATACAGGGTTGCTCCCATGCCAATCTCAGGGAGAGCATCCTCCAAGTTCCAGGGATGTCCATAGCCGACATGCTGACGATGGGTTGCTCCAAAGAACTCTCCAAAGTGCGCGAAGCACATATGGAAAAGGTTTTGTAAAGCCAGGTGAAGACAGAACTGGTTATTGTAGTAATTACAGACAAAAGAAAACCCACTCCAAATGTAGCTCCACTTCCAAGACATATTACAGGTTTGGGGGCTCATATCCACGCCAAGTACCATGATCTGCTCATCGAAAATGGTGCTCGGCATGCAGCAAACCCTACCATTTTGCCAAGGTATACCTCTCTTCCACACCTAAGAAGGGGCAGAAACCCAAAGCTATCAATGTGATAGAGTCTCCCACCATGGTAGAAGATGAAAAGGACATGGACAATGATTACAACACTGTTCACATCATCCATGCACTACAATCAGGTGGATATCCACGGAGATGCATTCATAAGTGCAATATTCTTCTGGCTGGCCATCAGTTGCCAACATTATTTGACACAAGCCTCAATTAATATCTTGGTGCAAAATGCTCTAAAGACACCCCCTGTTCAACCATTTCTACACTCATCCTGAACCCGGGTCTTCGCATATGGCTCATCCACACCACTCCCACTGGCAGGAGTTTTCACAACAGAAATTGTGCATCAGTCTCACTTGACTTGTGCCAAGGTATACGTGACAAAAGGTGGTTCAGAAATGTTGCTGAGTTTTCTGACAGCACAATGTCTTCAGCTTGTTACTTTTGCATGCAATATCGATTTAGGAAGTCTGAATGATCTATGGATGACTTTGCATCTCTTTTTTGGGGACATAGGATGTCTCAAGGACCATCTCATAACACCTAGATGCCTTTGATTCTAACCAGCCTGTTGCACTAACACATCGACGGCTAACATTTCATCTTCACCCCAAGGTAGAAGCTGAGCAGCAAAAGCTGGAGCAAGCGTTCATCATCGAGAAGGTTGATGGCCCCACACCCTGGGTGTCCCCAATAATAGTGGCCTGGAAATCCAAACATCCGGGAGAGGTCAGGATTTGTGTCAACATGAGTTTACCCAATCTGGCCATCCAACCTGACAGGCACCACACCCCCACAGTCGACATTGTGACTGAAGTCAGTGGCTCCAGGTGGATTTCCAATATGTATCTTCGAGCAGGTTACCATCAATTAATGCTTGCCCTGGAATCCAGAGCAGTCACTACATTCTCTACCCTTGTAAGATTGTGGAGGTACAAGTGCCTCAGTTTTAGTATGTTGAGTCCAGCGGAAGTATTTTAAGATCCCATCATGGGGGTTTAGCTGGCCTTCCAAGTGTAAATAATTGTCATTGATGACATTCTGGTCCATGCTCAGACGATGAAAGAGCATCTTGATCATCTGAGAGCCATGTTCCAGAGACTAACAGGCAATGGTCTTGCACTACACAGAAAAAAATAGCTTTTCTCCAGAAGGAGATAGCATTCTTCGGATTCCGTTTCTCAGAGGAAGAAGTTATGCCACGTCCTGCAAAGGTTGAAGACATCAAGTCTGATCCTGCATCAATCACTGTCACTGGGGTGTGCAGTTTTCTAGTGATGGTTACATATTGAGGGCGTTTCATCCAGAACCGGGCAGCCCTTACTGCCCCACTTCGAGAACTGACCAAAGCTACTGCAACATGAAACTGGGGGGACCCCTGCAGGAAGAGGCCTTCTTAGCAACCAAACGAGCTCTGTCAGTGGACACCACATTAGTTTATTTTGACCCCAGCTGAGATTCAGAGCTATCAATGGATGCAAGCCCTACTGGTTTGGGAGCTGTCTAATCACAAAAACAACCCAATGGTGATTGGGCTCCAGTGGCTTACCCCAGTTGTGCCCTGACAGAAACTGAACAGCACTATACTCACATTGAAAAAGAGGCCATAGCGGTGCATTGGGGCTGCTGCCATTTTCATATTTATTTGTATGGCCAACTATTCACAGTCCAAATGGAGCACAAACCACTAGTCCCTCTCTTCACTGGGTCCTCCTCCAAACTGCCTCCAGAAATAGAGAAATGGATGCTCCAACTTCAAGCATACCAATTCTCTGTAGTACATTACCCTGGATCATAAAACCCTGCTGATTATTTATCCAGGCATGCATGGCCTGCCCCCTTGGTAGAGGAATCAGATGCTGAGGAGGGAGAAGAATATGTTCTGTTGGTGGTAGAACGATCCAGGCCACTCCCCATCACCCTTGTGGACATTGTTAAGGCCAATACCACTGATGAATGCCTTCAGCTGGCCATCTCTACGATAGCATCGGGACAGTGGTACACTCTCACACAAAAGGCCTCCCATCGTACAGAGGAAGCAAGGCTGACCCTGGGATCCCTCCAAAATGTTCGTCTGGAGCTAGCTGTCTCTCCGGCAGGATGGCTCATGGGAGATTCCAAATTGGCTTTCCAGAGAACCATGCTGCAACAGGTGGTTCATCTTGCTCACATAGCCCACCAGGGGATCGTCAGTACCAAGTCTAAACTATGGTTCAGGGTATGGTTCCCGAACCTGAATGATCTAGGAAAATGCCCTGTCCAGCAATGCCCACTGTGCCAAGCTGCTGGACCTGCGGAGTCATCAGCATCCATCATCAAGTAGACCATACCGCCAATCCTTTGGCAAGGGGCCAGTGCTCATTTTGTAAGTCTGCCTGATATCAGACATATGTTAGTAGTCATAGACAATTTCTCTAAATATCCTGAGGTTGAGATAATAGAGTCAACAACAGCTGGCCAAACGATCCCCCGGTTAAGAAAAGTCATGGCAATCCATGGTTTGGTGCGTGTGCTCTGTAGAAACAATTGCCCCTTGTTCTCTAGTCAGGGGTTCTCCTGTGATGGATCCTGTGGCATCCATCACAGGAGAATCCCACCACGCTGGCCACATGCCAATGGCTTGGCTGAATGATTTATGCAGACTTTAAATAAAGTCTTCAGAATTGCTCTGGCCAACGGTCAGAACATGGAGTGTGCTCTCTATGCCTTTCTGAGGGAATACCAGGTCACACCGCATGCTATGTCCAAGGTGAGCCCCAGTGCTCTCTGCATGTATCGGGCTGTGAATGACACCATTTCCATGTGGAAGTACCTACAGCCTTACAGCACCAAGCCGATGCAGCACTGCATCAGGATCAGGCTCAAAATGACCACATCTCTTGAACAAGGCATGCCAAGAGGCAAATTATTTGTGTTGGTGATCTGGTGCTAGTCAAGAACCAGAAACCCTGTAGCAAATACCAGCTGACATTTGAAATTGACCCATGGAAGGTTACATTTATAAAAGGAACTATGGTATCTGTTCAGAAGCAAGGCAAAACGGTCACAAGAAATGTGTCTTTTTTTAAGCTCTGTTGGCAGCAACCTGCCATTGTGGCTGACCAATCATCCACACTAAACCATAGTATATCAGTCCCGGAAGAGGATTACTCGTTGTCAGGATGCCTGAAGAGCCAAGTCTCATATCCCCTGCTGACACCCTCCAATGCACATCCAGTGCCAGTGAGCCTGTCCAATCCCAGCAGTGGGTCAAGTAGAGACAGTTTAATTCTACATTCTGATCCTGCGACCTGTCAGCTGCAAGAAAGACCTTGAAGTAGGGTTGAAACTCCCAGGCAGCAAGGATCTGAGAAGTATTATCTCCGACCATGGCCTATAAAGTCCTCCCTTTGACAGACTTTGTGGTAAACTTATCTGAGTGTGCTGACACTATACGCTAGCAAAAGTTGTGTATCACCACCATATATCTCTTTTTTCTTTTTATCTTTACTACCATTTTTCTTATTTGCTTTTATCCATTTATTTCACTGAGTCATTCCGTTGAAATGCTATGCACTATGTTCATTGTGCCTTGTTTAAGTGTTATCCAATGATAATGCTTTTTATTTTAATGTCTGCATAGAGGAATGTTATGTTTGAGGGCCGACCACTCCGTGTTAAGGAAAATACATAGGGGTGTGAATATAACATACCCCACCAATATGTGTGGGATGGGCACGGCCGGGAGTAATAAAAGTGGCTGGGAACGTAAGTGGTGGGGACAGACAAGGGACTATGGAGTGAGTAATGGGGGCCCATCACCCTTGGTAGTGCACCCTCCCCTAAGGCAGTGGTAAACAACCTAGGGGTATGGATGGACTCCTCCAGGGACTTAGGCCCCTGCTGGGGTTTTTTGATCCACCCACCAGTCAGTTGATCGTTCAAGCGGCTATCTTCTCTAGACTGGATTCTGCCAGCTTGCTCCTCTTAGAAGCTAATCAGTCAGAGGTAGTGCGCATGCAGCGAGTTCAAAATGCAACAGCCAGAGCCCTGCTGGGGCTCTCGCAAAGCTGTTCAACAGCCGGGGACATCGGCGGTTACACTGGTTGGCTATGGCCACGTGGATCGAATTTAAGGCTCTCTGCTTGTCCTTTAAAATTCTAAAGCTTGCGTCTCCTGCCAGGCTTTTAGTCAACTTGCTGGTACCTTATGTCCCTATGCTCCAGCTGCACTCTTTGGGGCAATAATTGGTTGTTGGCCCTCGAGTGAACCTTCTCCATGCCGGCATACGGTCCTTCCGTTGTTTGGCAGCCAAATTGTGGAACTCTCTGCCCTTTCAGATTCGGAGTCTGGATAGCCTGCTGGCCTTTCGAAAAGCCATTAAGACATACCTTTTGCCCGTCGCCTAGTTTCTCCCCTATATGTTCACTACTTTCAGCGCCGGGACGCCTAGTTCTTAGCCTCTATGTTACTCTGCTTTCAGCGCCGGAACGGCTCTTCGCTAAGGCAGCTGTGCTCTATATAACTCTAGTTAACATTAACATTAACATTAACAAGTGGTGTTCCTTGGCCAGTAAACAAAGTAAACAAGCCCGTGTCACTTTATTATATATGCCACTAGGCCGATCCAGCAAGACCTGCAGTAAAACTGAACACACATCACTGTTTGTTAGGGTGGCTTTTATGTCTAATGCATACTTTCTGCTTTTGTTCATGGAAGAAGACCACGTTCAAGAACATGTTAGACATCTCAAAACATTTTTTTATTTTTTTCCTGCAGAATCTCATCAGCCAAAATATTGTCTGCTAAGACGTTAATGGTTTTCAGGGTTGCTGACCTGCTGTCATGTAAGAGGATGAGGAGGTCTACCCTGATATGCTCTAGTGCAGTTCTTACTTCGCCTCGGTTATTAAAGCCACTCCTTTCAGCAATATTTTGCTGAGATAGTGAAGTTGAAAATTAATATGTTGCTGTCCAGTTCTTGAGGATTTGTTATTGGTTTCTTTAAAAGTGAGGTCAGAGAGAAGTCCCTTGCAAAAGAATATGTGTACCAAGCTTGTCATCGTTGCCTCGTGCTCCAAAATGATTGTTTTGTACTAGCTGTTGGGCATGGTTCTATTGACAAGTATAATGCTTTAATATTTTGGGGCAGGCTTGAATCTGGTTTGATTCCCCAGTTTAAAGAAGAGAAAGAATTCTGGCCTAGGAAGCCATTGTGTGCAGGGGTTCTGTGGAGTGTCAGTGCTTTCAGAAATGGATTGACTCATTTTGATATATTTTGATCTGGATGAGCGTTGTTAGATGTGTGAACTATTACCTGATGCACTGGGGGCTTCTGGGTCATTCAAGGAGCATGTGTTAATTTCTTGTCAAACATGGAACCATCGTGTTGAAGGCAACTAACTATATGCAGGTGCTAGAACACAGTTTATACCTCTTATTCACTATTATAAACATCTGTATGAATTAGCGAAGGTCCAATCTGGGTCTGAGCTATGTCTACTTTTCTTGATCATTATTAGGCACTAATGTTTTTGAGACGCTGAGACGCCGAGAGGGTCGCGGCTTGGCCCCTTACCTTGCACCAGCTAACTGCAGCCCATCAAGCGCCGTGAGGGAAACGGCCCTTTGCACAGCCCCAGCACGGACCACACTTCCCAGGTGCCCCAGTGGCAGAGGCGCACCTGGGACGTCAGAGGCAGCGACAGGAGGCGCCAACAAAGCCCGGAGCACCGAGCACTCTGAGGGGGTAGCTTTTGAGACGCTGAGATGCCGAGAGGGTCGCGGCTTGGCCCCTTACCTTGCACCAGCTAACTGCAGCCCTTCCAGCGCAGTGAGGGAAACGGCCTTTGCACAGCCCCAGCACGGACCACACTTCCAAGGTGCCCCAGTGGCAGAGGCGCACCTGGGACGTCAGAGGCAGCGACAGGAGGTGCCAACAAAGTCCGGAACACCTCCCGTCCCGCAGCACGCGCGCGGGCGGCACCGGGCTAAGCCCGAACAAAGGGCGGGCCCTCTGTTGCCCTCGGAGGCCGGAAGAGGCTGGGCTGGGCCACGGACTCAGGTCCTGCATCAAAGGCTTCGTACACCTAAGTGAGACTTTTTATCAGGATAAAGTGCATTTGAAGTTTGTTCTGTTCTCCCATACAGTACCCAAGTGCTAAAGCAAATTCAGACGATGTGTAAATCTAAAATTGTTACGGCCGCACTTGGGTCGGGCACAATGGACAATTATTTGGTAAAAAAGGTGAATCAAATTAATAGCGATCGAAGGGCCTCAGTTCCAAATAGCCATGCTACTGGAACTGATCTACATGAAGGCAAAAATGTAGCTGCTACAAATATAAATCCGGAGCAATTTGCCCTATTGGTTCACACCATTGAAGCCAAGATAGAGGCAAAGATAGAAGAGTTGATGAAACCCCTGACATCTAAATTGGATACTGTGGCCCTAGAAGATAATAGATTAGGTGGATTGATAGCTACACACTTGGCCTCGGTCTCGGCCAAAAGATTTAAGGCTGTGGACAAGGGTCATGCTGGAGAGGGGCAGGGTACCAGTAGAATGAACTCACAGCAAACTAGCCAGCAAATAACTGTAATTGAAACTGCCTCACTTGATCTTACACCACCAATTGGCCAGAATAAACAGGCTATAGTAGCCCCAGAGGGTAACCCGGACACTAGACAAGTAAAGAAAAGTCGCTACATTAACCTTCCTCCTGACTGTGCACCTTATGTAGCTTTTCTAACAAATGTCCCGCCTATTGATTGTCACTCTGCTCAGCCCTATGAGGAATCCCATGAATCATTAAAAAATAAAACAGTATCATGGTTGAATAAAAGATGTGGCTTTCCAATCGCATTCTCTGATCAAATACTGTCAACAAGAAGGGTGAACTTGATTGGCCCGTCCAGAAAAACATCTAGTGGGGATTGTATTATTGTCAACTTTAAATATCCCCAACATATTGCAACAGTTTTATTAAGAGCGGCCTCCTTAGTCTACAATGTGAACAGTGTATGTGTACGCCCACTTGGTTACTTCTATACCCACCTAATTAAAGCCCCTCTCAATCCTAGGAAAATTGGACCATTTATTCCTATTCAGCCTCCGGTCCCTGAAGTAGCATATCTGTATAATGTTGATAACCATTGTATGAATGGGTTCAATGTTGTAACACAGAATAGATTTGATTTACTCTCAGGTCTGGAGGCGTGCGATTGACGTGAGGAATCTGAGGGACAGGAAAAGGAGAAATTGGCTGAAGTGGGATGTACGGAAATCACACGGGCAAAAATGAGTGGAAACAATCTAATTTCTTGGAACATTGCGAGGCTGGGTGCTAAGATGGAGGACTGCAATTGGACTAGGTATATTAAGCAGTATCAGATTATTTGTTTGCAGGAGACTTGGTCAGTTGAATGTGACCATTTTCTTGAAGGGTATAAGGCATTTTATGTCCCTGCAATAGCAACCATCAGGGGAAGACCAAAGGGGAGAATGGTTACATTCATTTCTGTTGCGTTATCATGTAAAATACGCAGAGTCCCAACAAGCAATTCTGGAATTATTGGTCTAATTTTAACTGGAGAAAACTGTATGGCTGGTATGGTCAATTTTTATAATGCTGTCAATTCTTGCTCAGTTATCAGTCAGATATCAGCACTGAATGTTTTTATTAGTACTTTATTGAAGGATTGTATCCACAATCTTATGATCATAGGTGATTTTAATGTTCAACTCTGTGGTGACCCCTTTTTGAAAAGTATTTCGGATTTGCGTTGTGTACGATCCGAGGGCATGCATTTGGAACACACGCCTGAGGGAGAACGTTTTAATGACCTATTGAATGATCTGGATCTGACGCTGACCATGGCACTGATGGATCCTACTAAGTGTTTTGAGATCTCGACTTTTAATTGGCATGGGAGGGGAACTTTCATTGATTATGTATTACTAACATCTTCAATTCAGTCCTTTGTGGATTCTTTCGCTATCGAAGACAGTGAATTCAGTGATCACAACCCGCTCACTGTTCAACTGAGAGGTCCATGGATAGCCAAAGAAGGCCCGAATCTCATCCCTGGTAGGGTGAGTACAATTGATGGGAGACGCCGTCTAAGATGGTCTAAAAACACCCAAGACTTGCTGTACAAAGACATTAAAGCCATTTGTGCAGATGAAATCATGGTTTGTATGCAAGAAGGGTCACAGCCGAGCAAGGTTCTCAATGCCTTTCAAAGTCTGTCGGACAAGGTGTCCCAGTTGCTGTCGGCACCAGCAAAGAACTAACAGATTGTGGGACCAAAGTGGTTCAACCATGATTGCTCTAAAGCAGCTAGAAAATTAAGGTTGGCACTGGCAGCTAAAGCAAGAATAAAGGCGACAGGTCAATTGTGTTGGAAAGAATATAAATCTACCATTGCCAAACATAAGGAATCCCGAAGAGAGGAGGCATGGAAAGAGATTCTTGATCTTACTATCTTGCAGTGTAGCTCTAGATTCTGGGTGGTAATAAAGAAACCTTTCCTGGTCCAGGAGCCGGGTGACGGCCTGGAATGCTACATATCAAAGGAGGAGTGGGAAGTACACTTTAAGCAATTATATTGCTGCCTGAAGGATGAAATTCCCAATCCCGCCTCTTGTATTAATGGTGAAATAATTGGTTTTGATAGAGGTGAGGTTTCTGAGGGTATTGCGGGACTAACAGCCGGGAAAGCTCATGGTCCCGATGGGATTCCTCCAGACTTATTCAAGTCTGAGCCAAGTTTCTGGGCACCCATATTCGAGTCTGTCTTTAACGCTGCTGTGAAAAATGGCTGTCCACAATTGTGGGGTGTTTCTACTATTGTCCCGGTCTTTAAGAAGGGGGACAAAGGTAGCCCACATTGTTATAGACCTATTTCATTAATAGACTCTATGGTTAAAATAGTAGGAAGAATCCTACTGCAGAGACTTTCAGACTGGGCGCTGGAAAATAATATTATGTCCATCTCGCAGTACGGTTTTTACAGTGGCTGCTCAACAGTAACTCAGTGCCTTAACCTCTTTCTAATATTGAGTAAATACACTGTTGCTCAAAGAGGTACCATCCACCTCGCCTTCATGGACCTGTCCTCAGCTTTCAACTGCGTAAACAGAGGAAAGCTATGGCAGTCCATGAGGGTGAAGGGTGTAGATAGGGGAATTGTTGATTTTCTTGTTGATTTACATAGTAATACTAGAGCAAATGTGAGATATTCTGAAGATCTGAGCACAACAAATATTTTTGACATTAGAAAGGGAGTTCGCCAAGGTTGAATCCTGGCCCCCTTCCTTTTTAATTTTTATATTAATGAACTAGATAGTGTGTTGCAGAATGTACCGGCTGATTGCCCCAGAGTCGGCAGGCGGGGAATTCCCATACTCTTATATGCAGATGGTGCAGTTTTAATTCAAGGACTGAGAGGGGTCTTCAAGCTTTATTAAATGCTTTTAAACTGTTCATGACGGATAGAGACCTTATGGTCAACAATTCAAAATCATTTGTCATGCATGTTGGCCAACATCCAAGAAGGAACTTTTCATTTAAAATTGATGAAGTAGTAATCCCCATATCAAAAACGTTCTCGTATCTTGGGGTTCTTTTTGATTCTAAACTTAATTGGGGTCCTCATCTTGCAAAAAAGAAGGGAGAATTGGTCAGGGTTAATGCCTCCATTTTTTATTTTGCATCGAAACTGGGGAAAAAAACCTACCAGTGCCATGTTGAAACTTTATAATGCAAAATCAGTGGCAACTGCTATATACAGCAGTGAAATTTGGGGGTATGTTCCCGGTGAGCAGTTGCAGATTGCTGAAAACTTTTTCTTGAAGCGTCTCCTGTGTGTCCCTGAAGGTACGTCCAATCTTGCAGTACACAAGGAGCTAGGGACGCAATATTTAAGTGACATTTTTTCTTTACACCCGTTGACCTGTTGGCTAAAACTGTGTTTGAATCAGGATATACCACTGACACATTTGATTGTGAGGGACTATTTGGTCCAGGATAAGGCAATGGGCTCCCCATGGATAAAATATCTGAAATCCAGCTTTGCTAGGCTTGGTCGTTTGGAACTGTTTGAACACCCAAGTCAGATTGTAAAGGGTGATCTGGAGTTAATTAAACAGGACTTCCTTACGGATAGCAAGATCCAGAGGGAAGAAGTGGAGCTCCAGAAACAAAGCGTGAGAAAATTTGTCATGCTGAAAACGTGTGAAACTACAAAGCCGTATTTGATGGGCTCACTGACCTCTCATGAAAAGTTCCTGCTAACAAGGTTTAGGTTAAATCTCTTTCATCAGCTGCTGATTAGGCCAAAAACTGATGTTTTTAATAGGCTTGCAGCACCCTGCGGCTGCGACGGAAAGTCTCCGCAGGATATGCTGCATTTTATATTTTTATGTAGGTTTTATGAATACCCACACAAGCGCTATCTAGTAACCCTTTTAAAAAAAACTTAATTTTACCCAGATCAGACCGGCTTTAATGTATTTACAACTCTTGCGTAGTGACAGCATTCTCAAATTGACTGTTAAGTTGAGAAATTGTATGGACCGGTAAAGGTCCTTTGTGATGAATGTATCATTCTTTCTTTGATTCCATTGTATGGAAGATACCGCACTCCTGCACTTCTGGCACTTTATCTGATATATGTTTACAATTAATGTGTTTTAAATTGTTCTATTATTGTATGTGTACTTTTATGGTTTGTCCAAAAAAACCGAAATAAAGTTGTTTATATATATATTAGGCACTTAACCCTAACATTTCTTTTGAAGCTCAAAGTTCCATGTTCTAATATTGTAGCATGAAAAGCCAGTGTTAACATTTTTCCTTTTTTTTAAAACAAATATAAGACAAACAGCAGTCCCTGTTGATGGTCTTGTATTTGGATCTAAAAAGAAGCAGTGTGCAAATGTAAACTTCACAACAGGTGAAATTTTGCACTTTCATAGCGCTGATTTAAATGTAAAAAATTCTAAAGTACTCTAAATCTGTTGCATGTGTTGGCTTAGGTTTAGGTGCAGTATTGTGGGAGTGCCAGAAAGCAGCAAAATCCACAAATGTATGTTCCTTAGTAGTAAGTAGTGAGTAATACTTTTTGCGGGCGCCATCTTGGAGCGTCCCGACGCTCGAGCTGCCCATTGAGACGCCTATTTAAGGCGGACTCGTGCACTTCCCTTTCTGATCAACTGCTGCATTAGCGCAGGTCGCGCTGCCAGTGCGCTGCATTTTTAACTTGACCCTTATTGTATTTTGGTTCTCTTCCTTTGAATTATCCCCTGTTTTTAACTCGTCGCTCTGTCTGGGCTCCTGTCCCCTTACTCACATATAATTTCTGGAACACGCACCGCCATTTGGCGGGTCCGGGTCCTGGGGTTGGATTCCAGTGGGCGCCATTTTGGATTGGGTGAGTAATACTTTTCGCGGGCGCCATCTTGGAGCGTCCCGACGCTCGAGCTGCCCATTGAGACGCCTATTTAAAGTCGTCCTCTCCCGCGCAGCGGGTACGCGCAGCGGGACGCCGTCGCTTAGCCGGAGTCGTGCCAGAGTCCTGCCCGTCTGCGCTCGTCCGCGTCGAGGTAGCGGGTGCGGGCTATGGACTCTGGCCCCCTGCCACCATACCACCATGCATAATATCGCGACCAACAGGTACACTCGCGCCGATCTCCTCTCCATCAGAGACGGTCTTCCGGCGTGCGGCCTTGATTCGCTGTTCCCACTATCGGGGCCTTTTGACTGTGTCTGTGGCAGATTCTCCCTGGATACCCCCATTGGGGTGCGCCCTGTTGATAGGATTACCCTTAGTACTCGTATTGACAGAACTGAGCGAGTACTCAGCATATGGAGCCTGAACGTGAGATCATTGGTCAAGCACCATCAGTCCCTACGGGACATGATCGATAAGGACTCTCCTGACATCATTTTTCTCACTGAGATTTGGCTTCAGGACGCCAACACTGCTATTATAAATCTTGGCTTTCCTTCCACCTATACTGTGTTTACCTTGAACCGCACGTCTAGGGGAGGTGGCATAGCCATGGTGACAAAATCTTGCTTTCCGGTTGACTGGAAAGCTCTTGATCTACCGATGTGTGAGAGCGCTTCTTTTAAGGTCACGTTCAGTCATCAGTTCACTCTTAGCGGCTTGCTTATTTACCGTCCACCAGGGAACGACACTGTTTTCAAGGCCGCTCTGGCTGATGTGGTCAGTTCGTTAGCTCCTAGATGTGCTAACTTTAACATCGTAGGTGACCTTAATATACATCTGGACCAGACGTCATCTTCTCCCATCAGTTCTTTGTTAGCGGACCTTGAAGCCATGTAATTGAACCAACTGGTCACCTCCCCCACCCACATAGGAGGTCACACCCTTGACCCCTTCTTTACCACCCTGGCTCGGGCTAAGGCATCTGACCCGATGGTGGTAGGTTGGTCTGATCATCTGTTGGTTAAAGTGGCATGCCCTTTAGATGACCCACAATTTAAACCTGTGGACAGACGGATCCTTAAAAGAAACTGGCGCAAGCTCAAACTGGAGGAGTTTGTTAAGATCTTGGAGGCGCAGCCCCTGGCAATCTGCCGAATGTGGAACAGGGATATGAGCAGTTCTGTAACTGGGTCTTAACTGCCCTTGATTCTCTTATACCAATGCGCTGGTCGAAATGTCACGCTAAAACGCGCAGCCCATGGTATAATGATACGCTTGCCGAGCTTAAGAGAACATGCCGGCAAGCTGAGAGGGCTTGGAGGAAGTCCTTTGATCCCACGTTAAAATCGCTGTATTTTGCCCAGCTTAAGATCTACCATAGGGCAATTTGCCGAACCCGGGCCGCATATTATGCTTCGGAATTTTTGAGCAGCCCTAACCCATCTAAATTAATTTTTAAGGTTCTCAAAGACCTGATGGGAAAACGAGCCACCTCGCTAGAAATCTGCACGGACTCTCACTGTGAAAGTTTGGCATCCTTTTTCGTGGAGAAGGTGCAGGCTATCTACCGAGGATTTATGCCATCTGTGCCCGGGGTTGGACCCAGTGCGGTGACGGCTACGGTCCACGAAACTCTGTCCTCTCTGCCTGCTATGTCCGTCGAGGCTTTTGACACTCTGAGCCTCAAAATTAAATCTGGCTCTCCCTTAGATCCGCTGAAGCCAGAGCTAATTACACTCCTCCCGCCCCTTTGTCGTGAGCCTATACTGGATTTGATTAATCTCTCACTCACTGAGGGTGTGGTCCCTTCCTCTTGGAAGCAAGCAGTGGTTAGCCCCATTTTGAAGAAGCCTAATCTTGATCCCCTGCTACCTGAGAACTATCGTCCCATCTCCCTCCTGCCCTGGACCGCCAAGGTCACTGAGGCACACGTGAATTCCATCCTGTCTGCCCACCTCTCTCGTAATAACATCCTAGACGAGAGCCAGAATGGTTTTCGTGCTCAACACAGCACCGAAACTGCTCTGCTCTTTATGACTGAGCATCTGCGTTCGATGCTGGATGCGGGGCAGACAGCGGCGCTCCTCTTGTTAGACCTGAGCGCCGCGTTTGACACGGTGTCTCATGACATTCTGATGCGGCGTCTGGAGGAGGTGGGAATTGAGGGGACGGCTCTCCATTGGTTTCGCCCCTTCCTTTCGGGCCGGTTTTTTAAAGTAGCCATTCCACCTGGTCAGTCCTCCTTCCATCCATTGGGACTGGGAGTCCCTCAGGGTTCTGCACTGAGCCCCACTTTGTTCAACTTGTATGTGAAACCGCTGGCTGCAGTCGTCAGACAATGCGGCTTAATCATGACATCGTATGCCGACGACACGCAGCTGGCGGTGACACTCAGTGGGGACCCTGAGGTGACTGCTCCCAGATTCCGCGCAGGACTCATAGCCGTGGCAAACTGGATGCGCATTAACTGCTTACAGTTAAAAGCCAAAAAAAACGAGGTCCTGATCCTAGGGAAGCAGGCGGAACTCTGGGGAGATCAATGGTGGCCTCCAGAATTGGGGGTGACTCCCATCCCAGCTGCCGAAGTTAAGAACTTGGGGGTTTGGCTGGATCCTACCCTCTCCTTTACCAGCCACACAAAGAAGACTGCAGCTACCTGCTATGGTATTCTGCGAGGACTGAGACCAATCCTCAAATTCTTCGACCCCCCCTACTCGGCAACTGGTGGTCCAAGCCTCTATCCTCTCTCGGCTGGACTATGGGAGTGCACTGCTGCTTGGAGTGAATCAGGCAGAGGCTACTAGGCTGCAAAGGGTGCAGAATGCCGCGGCGCGGGCCATTGTTGGCCTTCCGAAACGTTGCTCTGTCTCTGCTGTCTTGACCTCCCTTCACTGGCTGCCGGTCAGACAGAGAATTAAATTCAAGGCTCTTTGTCTTACTTTTAAGATCTTGAAACTCTCCTCTCCTCCAGCCCTTGTGGGTCTTGTTTCCCCCTATGTTCCCACGCGGGCTCTTAGGTCTGAATCTCTTCATCTGGCGATCAAGACCAGGTTCAGACTAAGTAGGATGGGAGGTCATTCTTTTCGAGTTCTGGCGGCTGGACTGTGGAACTCTCTCCCTGCCCATATTCGTGCCCTGAGCAGCCTGATTCTTTTTAGACGCGCCATAAAAACCCATCTGTTCGCTATTGCTGATTGATTCCCTCTCTTCTCAGCATCTGCTCGCTTCTGCTGACTGATTCTCTCTCTTTTCAGCATTGATTTGTTGTGTTGTGGTACTTGATCAGGCGCCAGGACGCCCCTTCGCTGGGGCAGCTGTGCGCCTAATAAAAGTCATTAACATAACATAACATAACATAATGTCCTGCCTTGGAAGCACATATGTGTGCTCACAGATACTGACAAGCGCATTTAATAATAAATAATAATAATAATAATCTTTATTCGGTTTTTTAGCATTTGCAAAACCATAAAAGATGACATTTAAACATTCACAGTAAAAATTTGCAGTTGAATATACATTTAAAAGAAGAGAAAGTGCCTAGAATTTACGTGACATATAGAATTATCTTTTTAGTTTAAAGATTGTTTCTATGTCTCATAATGCACTTTAAAAAGTTCAACACATGATACACAATGGTTTCAGAGTCCAGAGATTGAAGTGCTAGTATAGCTGGACGACATTGTCTATAACCCCATTTTTTTAGTAAGGGGATAAGCCATATTTTTCGGTGGGTGTGGAAGAACTTGCAAAACAATATTGTATGCATGGTGGACTGTTGAGAAAGATCATCGCAAGGACAGAGGTCCAGCTGAGTTTTCCAGTTATTTTTTTCCGGAAATGTCACAAGTCTGAAGAAGAGGTTCATTCTGAACCTTGTTAAAAGCATTTTTTCGTATGCGGTGATCTCTAAAGTCAAATAGAGCTGGATTTTTGGAGACTGCTGTGTTAAAATCGCATGCATGGTAGATTTTTTTGAGATCAATGAAGACAGTCTCAAAGATTCCAAATGGCTCAATGCAGTCTGTTTCAGTTCTTTTTTGGATATGTCTTTTAGGTCTTCTGGTTTATGATAATATTGTTGTAGACCCATGTCGGAAAAGAAGTGTCTTACATAGGAGAGCCAAGCTATTTTGTGGGCGTGGTCCAACTCCATAATGTCCTGTACGATGTTTTTGGTCAGAGTATTCTTTTCTGACAGCCAGACTCGCCTCCAAAGTAAAAGAGGTTGGATTTTAATTAAATCCTCAATGTATGATATTCCCAGTTCTATGTGTGAGGCATAGGCGGAGGTGCCTCGTGGTGTTGATAGAAGGAATCTTATGAAAGTGTTTTCCTCTTTTTGAATAGAGCCAGTAGCAGTATGACCCCAGATCCCTGCGCCGTATAATGCGATGGATTGGCATTTCGCAGCATAGATCTGTAGTAGTTCTACCTGGGGTTTTTTCCCAAGTTTGTTTGAGAATTTCATTAATGCCATAATTGCACGTTTAAATAAATGTCTCCTAGCCTCAACCGCCGCTTTCCAATTTAGGGCGTCATCAATCATAACCCCTAGATAGGGATATTGTGAGGTCTTTTCTATTTTTTGTTTTTTCAAGTAAATGGATTTAGGAGCTTTTCTTGGTCCACCGACCACCATGACGAAAGTTTTTTTAATGTTGATGTGCAAGTCCAGAGCACCCATGAAATCTGCATATTTAGATAAGGACTTCTGCAGTTCAATGGGGGTACGCGCTAGTATGACAGCGTCGTCCGCGTATAATAGGGCGGGGATCAGGCGGTCTTTTGCTCTAGGGAGGTCCCTTCCTCCTCTCAACATGGTCTCTTCTAACCCATTGGTGTACAAGGAGAAGAGGAAGGGGGCCAAAACACAGCCTTGCCTCACTCCCCGCTCTATTTTGAATGGCCTCGTTAGTTCGCCTCTTGTCCCAAACCTCACTTTCGCCGTGGCTTCACTGTACAGCTTTCTTAAAAAGTCCAGAAGAGGGGGATCTACCCCCATTTCGCTCAACAGTGACCAAAGCTTAGCATGCGAGACACAGTCGAATGCGGAGGACAAATCTACATAAACCATGTAGATGGCACCAGGTTTGGCGTGGGTGTACTTTGATGTTAACAAGCTTAGATTTAAGGCCTGTTCGATGGTTCCAAAACCCTCTCTGAACCCGAACTGCAGGTCCGAGAGGATCTTTTAATCTTCTGCCCAGTCTTGTAGTTTTTCAAGGAGGACTCGGCCCACAACTTTGCCCAAAAAGTCAAGAAGCGATATTGGTCGATAGCATTTAGGATCTTGTCGGTCCCCCTTCTTAAAAATTGGTACCATGGTAGAGGAGGACCATGAATCTAACAGACCAAGTTTGGTTGTTGCCATGCAAACTCTTGTAATTATTGGTACCCAGAGGTCAGGAAGATGTTTGAATAGATCGACTGGGACCCTATCAGGGCCGGGGGCTTTCTTGGTCTTGCTTAGGGATAGCGCCAGTTCAAAGTCCTGCAAATCCACTTCCAGTGGTATAGAATAGGTTACTACAGTGGTGGTATACTGGGATTCTTCAGTGCTAGATGTCAAGTTGAAGATTTTCGAGAAATAATTCACCCACGTGTCCTCATCAATAGCCACGTCGATTTTTGGGCCGTTGGAATCGGTTAGGAATGGGGTTTTAACTATTTTCCAGAATGCCTGGCTGTCTTTCGTGAGTGCACTCCGGTGCAAAGCATTCCACAAGGATTGTTTAAGCTCTTTTTTCCTTGTTTTTCTGACGGAGTTATACTCCCGTCGAAGTGATTGGATATTTAACTTGTCTCTGTTTGGTTTTCCGAGAGCTTTCCTCAGATTAGTATGCGCTTTGGTACAGTCTCGGTTAAACCATCCTGCGGAACTATTTCGGTTAGATGTTTTAGTTAAAAAGTTTTTAATTTGTTCTATTATAATGTTGAAGTTTTCCAATATTTGTTTTGGTTCCGCACAGGGATCGAGACAGATCATTATGTTATCATATGCAGATGTTATTAATTGCTTTGTCAAGATGTTAGGGTCCACTTTTTCCCATCTTATGGTAAATCCGTTCCTTTTGCCCAATTCAAGCCGATTCTGGGTTAGTGCGGATGCCATAGTTGTCATCAATGTTATTGGTTGGTTTATTTCTAGGTTTAGGCTTATGGCGGAATGGTCGCTGAGGTTGTTTTCCAACATTTTGAAATTGTTACTTTGAGCTTTCAAAGCTTCTGTGCCTATTACATAGTCCACGGTAGTCTTATGGCCCCTTCCTCTGTACGTTGGTTCCAGTGTGTTATTCGGTTGATGGATAGGATTTAAAATTTGCAAATCCAAATCAGACAGTATTTTATTCATGGCTGTCCCTGCTCCTGAGTGGATAAAGTGGACTAAGGGGTTGTCGTGCTCGTCCACCAGACCACAGGTATCGTTGTTGGGGCAAGGATGTAGGTTAAAATCTCCTCCCCATAATATGTGAGCATTTTCCGTTTTCTGTTTAGAGTGACAGTGTTCGGTTATTTTTTCCTGAATTATAGAAAGAATACGCAAAAAGTTTTCGTCCTCCAAATTATTGTATATGTTGATTATAGAAATAGAGAGTTTTTTCCCCAGCATGACAGTGAGGATCTGGAAATTCGGTAGTAAATCTACCTTGAGAATCTTCATACCTGGGATTGTATTTGCCAGGTAGATTACCAGACCCCCTTTTGGTCTGCCTGAAATGTTGGGAAGGGCGGGGGATGTAAAAGTCCTGTACCCTACAAGGTGGAGGGACGCCGTTGCCCAGGTTTCTTGTAGGCAAATGATTTGAGTGTCCTTTAGGAAGCCAGCGGCCGTACCATCCTCGATCTTGTTTCGGAGGCCGGCCACGTTCCAGAAGATCACAGAAAGCTGGGTGGACATATTTTCTGAAGCTGTGTTTTCCATTTGTGGGGGGACTGTGATAAGGACGGGGGAGGTCACAGTTGTTTGTGGGGGCTCCGGGGGTATAGTTGTTGGTCAATCGACCATTTCCAGGCCGCTAAACCTGTTCGAGGTTGGTATGCCCATCCAGTTTTGTCCGTAGATGTTATCTCTGTAACTGGGTCCATAAGGTTGGTGGGGTGGTCTCTCCCATTGTTCCCAGTTTCTGAATCTATTTTGTGGGCCGATGAGCTGCCATGGGGCCTGTCTCTGCTGATGGTTCTGATTTACTGGCCACCAGGAGTTATTCGGGTCATTAAGTTGTGGTGGTAGTTTGGGACCAGTAAAGTCTAGCTCCCATGGCTGTGGGATTGGTTTCCGCCAGATGTTATCATTATCACGTAGGTAGTTGTTATTGTTGAACCTTTTTGGATAAAAATACGACAGAGATCTTGTTGCAATCAGTCCTGAGGAGTTATTGTATTCCCAGGAGCAGATATAATCGGCTATGCTGGGGTCCTCAAACGTGATAACTATGCAATCCCCCCGGATGGTTTTTTTCCTGTGACCTACCCACGAGGTACGGGATACTGATGCTATTTTGCTTTTCCAGGGTGGCGGGACGGGGCGATTTGTATTCAACCAATACTGGACTTTGTTCTTTAACGACCAGTTAGGTTCTGTCCCCTCACCTGTAAGTTCGGGGACCCCTGTCATAACTACCACAAATGGGGATGCCTCAGGGGGCAAGTTTAAAATAGGTCTGTGATCAGTAATCCCCCCCTGTTGACCTTTTGTTTTTGGAGCATTTGCATTTGTTGTAGCGGGAGTTTTAGGAACAGTTGTATTTATTGTTGGGGTATTTACTGTTGGTGTCGGGTGGGAATTGGTTTGTGAGGGAATGGTCAGAGGCTTTGGGATTGTTTTTTGTGCAGTGGGAGGGTTTGTTACTGTGGGAACTTTTACTGCAATTTGTTTTTTGGTCTGTGGTGGAGGTAAAGTTGCGGGTTTCTTATGTACGGGAAGTGTGGTCGTGCGATTTGGGGCTGGTTTAGGCTGGGGTTGTGGGAGTATTGGTTTGAGGGAGCTAGAGATTTTTATTAATTGGCTCTCAATATTGCTGAGTCTGGTTTCTAAAGGGCGAATGTAGGAATTTAGGAGGGAGGCTATCTCCTTAATTAGCCTCGCTGATTCCCTGTCTCTGCCTGATGGGTGTGGTATAAGGGGTTCTGGTATTAAGGAGTCTTGGAAATCTTGTGGTACATGATGGATTGTTACAATATTATTGTTTGGGGGAACCGTGGGGTGGGATAAAGTTGCCGGGTTTGTATCACCGACCAAAACTATGTGTTCGGACGGTTTGAGATTTTCAGTGTGCTCTGGAGTTTTCCTAGTTTTCCTTTTCTTTATGGCGCCCTCCCGCTTCCCTCTCTTTTGCCTTATTTCTTCTGGGGTTGGGTCAGGGAAGATGTCAGGGGTTTTCTCTAAGTCGCTCTCTGTAAAAGTTATGGATAGTTGGGAAGCTGAAAGGTTTACATTGTTTGGAAGGCTGAGTCTATTTGCAGTCGCCGAGGTTTGGTTTGGTGCTGACTGTAATTCTGGGGTTCTTGCGGTTGCTAGTAGCCCCATTGAGGAGCTGCATGCTATTGCAAGTTCGGATGAAACTCTTCCCTCCATTAGACTTATGCTTTGGTCTATGAAGGAATTTGCTTTAGCTAGAAAGTCATCCATTGGACCTAACAGTTTTTCTCCTATCCCGTTCTTTTTAGATTTTTTCTGCTTGCTGGATCTCGTATTCATTTTTCCGTGTTATGTTGCTAGGAGATCTTTCTAAGCTGTCTGACAGGGTTTTTGTAGAGGTCAAAGAGATGATGGTTATCTGTGTCGGGATGACCAGTGTGTAGTGCTTAGGGATATGGGCCGGACCGGACTCTCACGATCTCGAACGGCCTCAAACGGCCCGCTCTTTGCCCGGTCTTCGCCCCGGCCTGCGTCCCGCGTGCGTCCCGCGTTGCGGGATGGGCCCCTCTTCCTTTGCGCTAGAAGGCTGGGGGCGTGGCCGCCGGGGGAAGAGGCAGCAGCTGTGGTGAGCTAAGGCTGCTGGTACTCGCAGTCCCCCGGTAGGCTTGCCGCTCTCTTGACCTCCGCTGTACTCAACCTGGGAGCGAAGATGGCTTACCACCGACTGTGGGCGCTCACACCAGGGAGAACGGAGGCAGGCAGGTGATGAGCGGCACCCGCGAAGCGGGTGTCGCGAAAGGTCAGCGTTGTATGCAGGCAGCAGGTTGTCCTTGCAATGGGAGTCAGGTTATGGCCAGGAACACACCACTCTGTGTGCGCAGCTCAGCGCTTCAAGAGGCCGAAGGCTGGGGGCGTGGCCGCCGGGGGAAGAGGCAGCAGCTGTGGTGAGCTAAGGCTGCTGGTACTCGCAGTCCCCCGGTAGGCTTGCCGCTCTCTTGACCTCCGCTGTACTCAACCTGGGAGCGAAGATGGCTTACCACCGACTGTGGGCGCTCACACCAGGGAGAACGGAGGCAGGCAGGTGATGAGCGGCACCCGCGAAGCGGGTGTCGCGAAAGGTCAGCGTTGTATGCAGGCAGCAGGTTGTCCTTGCAATGGGAGTCAGGTTATGGCCAGGAACACACCACTCTGTGTGCGCAGCTCAGCGCTTCAAGAGGCCGAAGGCTGGGGGCGTGGCCGCCGGGGGAAGAGGCAGCAGCTGTGGTGAGCTAAGGCTGCTGGTACTCGCAGTCCCCCGGTAGGCTTGCCGCTCTCTTGACCTCCGCTGTACTCAACCTGGGAGCGAAGATGGCTTACCACCGACTGTTGGCGCTCACACCAGGGAGAACGGAGGCAGGCAGGTGATGAGCGGCACCCGCGAAGCGGGTGTCGCGAAAGGTCAGCGTTGTATGCAGGCAGCAGGTTGTCCTTGCAATGGGAGTCAGGTTATGGCCAGGAACACACCGCAAGCACAAGCGCATTTCTAAAATGTGGAATCATTTGTCATGTAGTCAGGGAGGTCTTCACAAGGATAAAACAATTTTGTTTCATCATGCAGCTGCACTTTTCTGCATCGTTTACTCATGCAGAATTTTTCACTTAGTGGAAAACACTCATGCGCAAATGAAATGCATGGCAGTACTCCAAGAATCCAAGACTTGCCTAAACTTTCTGGCATAATAATTTGTTCTTTGTAATCCCATAAACGCCTACCCCAAGTGAAGGGAGTTGACTGACACATTTTAAAACTTGCCCTTCGCTGACCATGCTATACACATGTCAAAGAGTCTCAGTAGAAAGATCTTAGCCAAACTTCCCACTTAAAGAGGAACCACAAGTGGTGGCTGCTCATAGCAACAAGAGTATTGATCAATGGCAAAATGGCAGTGAAATACGTTATGCACCTCTGGGCTGGAGCAGGTTTTTTTGATTAAGGGAGGGTCATACCCTGGGAGAAAAATTGGAGACGTGCTATTCACATGAGACTTTGATGAGCTGGATAGTGGTTTGGCATGATTCAGAGGTAGAAAGCGAAATGTCTAGTGTAGTTTTAGTCATCACAGTTAAATGGCTTTTGGCTGCTGAGTTTGTTAGAAATGAAACACCAGTCTTACATGTGCATTCACTTTATGGCAATGCTATTACACAGGGCATGAGCCTTGGCATTCCTATCCAATGGATTTCGCTGTTGCTATCTTGGCACTTGCTGGGTTTTGATATTAGTTATTTTCTGCATCAATTTTTTCTACGTTCACTTTTTTTATGATGACTGAAACAAATGGGCTCAAGTACGTCTTCGTATATTGCTTCTCCTGTTTACTGTAAGATTCTTAGAAATGACTACAATCGCATGTTGATTTCAGTGAAAATTGATTCATTTTTTGCATTTTGTCCTACAATCACTGAAAGATCTTTGTACTTGTTAAGACTCTGACAATTTCAAACTTTTTCCTCACAGAACTTCACAAATATCGAAACTTTTAGCAACGTTGGGAAGTTTAACTTAGGAAAATTAATTGGGAAAACACTTGGGAGGGTGAATAGTTCTGTAGACAATGTTTTTTAAAAAATTATTCTTATGTTGAAAGTCACAATCAATGTATCTCAATACACATTATAATTGAATGATCTGTTCCATTTATACTCATTCACTGTTATATATCTGATATATATACAGCACAAAAAAACATTCTGCTCGAGTTTTGGTTTATACAGCATTACCTTCAGCAGTATTGAACCCCTCTAATGATTCACATTCTCGAGGTATTGATGGCAGTTCGCAAATATCTTCCCAATAGGTATTCCCTTTTCCCCATTTTTTATCCACTTTGGGGGCATCCCCTATGCACATACACCGCCTTCTCCGCCACCATAACTCTATCCATATCTTTAAACCATTCTGCTAGGGTAGGGGTGGCTGTTACACCCCAGTGGCTGGTGATGTTTCTCTTAGCAATCAGGATACCCAAAGTGGCCCAGGTCTGTTGTATTAAATTTAAATGTGTTGCGTCCCAGGTATTTGGAAAGGGGCGACCGAATCGGTCCCCCCGAACTTATGGCCGAGTGCCTCGATCCCCCCGGGAAGCCATTTTGGGCGGGAGGCGCGTCTCAGCTGGTATGCCCGAAGCGGCGTAGCTGGGGCGCGCTCGTTCCCGCCCTAGAGTGGGCTGGCCTAGACACCGACGCAGCCAGCCACGCCCTCAGGGGCAGGCAGGGGCGGGTATACGCCCGCCCTGAAGACGGATAAAAAGGGACGCAAGACCAGAAGACATCCTCTTGTTCTTGTGCTCTGAAGCTGCACCTCCTCGCTGCACGTGAGCTCGGGACAGAACGAAGAGCCAATTTTGAGCGTTTTAATCTCTCTCTTTGTCTTTTAGATACTTCGTCGAAAGGATGCCCAAGAAAGGAGCAAAGAGAATGTCGACTGACCAGTTGGTTCGGGCACTCATGAAGGACATGTCCGAAATTAAGAAGCGGTTGGCGGAGCGAGACGGCGAGGAGGGATCGGGGCGTCCACCGGCCGGAGGGAGGCCAAAGAGGCCAAGAAGGGGGCCGGTCGGGGGAGACGTCCCGGTTCCCTGTTCTCCGCTCGAAGCGCCAGCCCCGGTACCGGCCCCGGTACCGGATGAGGGGAATCCGATTCCCGTGATAGTCACCCCGACGTCTGCCGGAGATATGCCTCCCGAGTTGGCGGCACAGTTAGCAGCAAGGTTGGGGGACAGTAATGGGGGCGCCATGGCTACCGAAGCGCAAGCTCTCATAAAGCAGTTGCGCGAGAAACGTGATACAGCCAAGGTGCCCGCGCCGGATGCGGCGATAGACAAGCCACGAGGGACGGAAGCAGCGTCCGGTGCAGGTAAGCGGCCATTGCCGATTGCAAGGGATGAGTCAACACCCTCTCGTAGAGAAAGATTGGGGCAACATGTTCCTTTGCCAATAAAGGAAAAGATTTGGGCGGGGGAATACGTTAACATTTTCTCCCTGCTCGTTGATCACTATGAGGTCGAAACTGTTAAAGGTCAAAAGGATCTGATGCATCCGAGTGTTTGGCGCGCAAAAATGGCCGCCTTTAAAGTGAATGAAAATATTGGTAACTGGGGTAATGCTTGGGGAATTTTCACGGCAATTTTGGGGGAACGTAGGCCTGATTTGCTCCCTGAATTTCCAGTATATCAGTCACGAATTATGGGGTACTCGACATCACACCAAGGTAACCAATGGTTCTGTTATGACAACCTTTTCAGGAAAGCGATGGAGCATAACAAAAGTTTAACCTGGGACTGTTACGATTCTTTAACATGGAATAAGATGAAAGAGTCGGGAATGTTGAAAGTGCCATTGGTGGGGAGTGCTGTTAGTGAGTCCTCCCGCCAAAATGGGGGGACGCCCTTTCGGTCGGGTACGGGTACAGACGATTACCCGAGACCCGCCGGCAATACAGGGAAGAGGGGGTTCTGTTTCAATTTCAACAGAAGCAAATGTACTAGGCCCCCGGGATCTTGTAAGTTCAAACACGAATGTAGTGGTTGTGGGGCACCCCATCCTGAGTCCTCGTGCAGAGCCAAATCGGGTGAGAATGGGGGTAGAGGAGGCGCCAAACAGGTCTAATATAGTCCGAGGGGCGCCTTTACCAACCCCGATTGATACCCTGGCGATGATTCCCTGGCTCAGCGAATACCCAGATCGTACTTCTGCTGGGGTGCTACGAAACGGTTTTTCATATGGTTTCCGCATCCCGGTGGGTAGCTTTCAGGGTGTCGGGACGTGCAAAAATCAACTTTCCGTCTTGCAGCATACTACTGTAGTACAGGATAAGATCCGGAAAGAGGTTAGCCGAGGTCGGGTTGCCGGCCCGTTTCCTGTCCCCCCGGTACCGAACTTTGTTTGTTCTCCTTTAGGGGTGGTCCCCAAGAAGGACCCGGGTGAGTTTCGATTGATTCACAATTTATCAGCCCCTCATGGCCTTTCTGTAAACGATGCAATTAATCCAGAAATGTGTTCGGTGCGGTACGCATCCTTCGATGAGGCCGTAGCCATCTTGAATCGCCTGGGGCCCGGGACGCTGATGGCGAAATCAGATATCGAGTCAGCGTTCCGTTTGCTCCCGGTATACCCAGATGACCAACGTTTGTTGGGATTCATGTTTCAAGGTTTGTATTACATGGACAGGTGTATGCCAATGGGGTGCTCGATATCTTGTGCTTATTTCGAGAAATTCAGTAGTTTTCTGCAATGGGTTTACACGAAGAAAACAGGTTTTCGGAATGTGATGCATTACCTCGATGACTTTCTGTTCCTTGGGGCCGCTGGGGATGATGAATGTGCCCGGGCCTTGACTGAATTTTGTGTTTTAATGAGTCAATTTGGCGTGCCGTTGGCACCAGGTAAAACTGTGGGTCCCACGACTTGCCTCGAGTTCCTCGGGATCGAGTTGGACTCTAGTGAGGGTTGTTTTCGTTTACCAGCTTCCAAAGTATCGAAATTCAAGACAGCCCTGCAAATGTGTATCACTGCATCTAAAGTTACGCTGCATCAATTGCAGCAATTGGTGGGGAAGTTGAATTTTGCCTTGAGGGTGATCCCGATGGCCCGCCCCTTCTCCCGTTCGATTGCACAGGCGATGGTCGGCCTAAAGGAGGGTTACCATCGCACGAGGTTATCGGCCGAGGTCCGCCAAGACATGCGTATTTGGTTAGCATTTTTGGCGGATTTCAATGGTCGAGTCGTCTGGAACAAACCGGCCTTGTCCTCTGAAGAGCTGGGTCTATGGACGGATTCAGCGGGAAGCATGGGTTTCGGCGCCATCTTCGGCACAAAATGGTCGGCACAAAAGTGGCCAACATGGTGGCACGATGAGGGGCTGACGAGTAATATTGCTTTCCTTGAGCTGTTTCCTATTTTGGTGGCCCTCAGATCCTGGCCCGATGGTTTCAAAAATCATTCTGTCATATTTTGGTCTGACAATATGACCGTTGTAGAATGCATTAATAGTCAGGCAGCACGTTGTAAAATGATTTTGAGGCTGCTTAAAGAAATTGTCTTACTGTGTATGCAACTGAACGTGGTATTCAGAGCAAAACATGTCCCGGGGGTGATGAATCAGGCTGCTGATGCACTGTCTCGTTTTCAAATGCAGGCTTTCTCGGGTTTCCTTCCCTCAGCGGACCCCGAGCCAGCACCCTTTCCCGAAGCTCTCTGGTCTCTCGGTGCCCCGAACTTCGTTACCTCGTGGGAGAGAGTCTAGCACCAAGGACGAGGAAGGCATACGAAGGGGCGTTTCGGGCTTATTTGGCCTTTTTGGGGACTGAGAGAGGGGGACTTTGGGGGCACGAGGATTGGGTAGTACATTTTCTGATGTCCTTGCGTAAGGCTGGGAAGTCGGTGGCTACAGCCCAGAGGCATCGTGCTGCCATCTCCTTTGTTGCCAGGGCTCATAATATCCAGGACCCGACAGCGTCTTTTGCTGTACAGAAAGCGCTGCGTGGGTGGCAACGCCTTGAGGGTCGCAGAGTAGATGAGAGGCGCCCGATAGGTCTGGATAGGTTGTCCCAGTTGCTGGCCACACTCCCCGACACATGCTCGTCTCAGTTCGAGGCCTGTTTGTTCCGAGCCGCTTTTACGCTTGCATTTCACGGGGCTATGAGGATAAGTGAGCTGGTGGCGAGGAGCAAGCGGGATGTGGCGGGGGGTTTGTGCCGGGAACACGTTCAGATCAGGGGTGAGACTATGACGGTATCCTTTGTCAAGTCAAAAACCGATCAAAGTGGGGTGGGAGACTGCATAGTCATTCGCAGGATTCCAGGGTCCTCCATGTGTCCGGTGAGGTGTTTAGAGGATTACCTAGCACAAAGGGTGGCATCATGGGGGGGGACAATGTTGAGACACGCGGACGCCACCCCACTGACAAGGTTTCAGTTTCAGCGGGTGCTCGCGATGTCAATTACCGCAGCGGGCTTGGACCCGGGTGAGTTTGGGACCCATTCCTTTCGGATAGGGGCTGCCACTGAAGCTGCAGCCAGGGGTCTTAATGTGGAACAAGTAAAACGAGTGGGGCGTTGGTCCTCCAATTGTTATAAGAGGTATGTGCGGTTGCACATGTTGTGAAGCTGTAACAATGTACTCACGCTTCTTGTCTTTTGTTTGGTTTTCAGTTACGCAAGCCTTCGAGGCGGGGCGGACTATGCAGTCGACCCAACACCGGGCCAGCGGTCAGACATCACCGGCTGTGAGAAAGGAGGTGTGGGTCGTGGGCCACTCATACGTGAGGCGTGCCGCAGACGTATTCAAAGCAGGTGACATGATTCACGTAGCTGGGGAATACGGGTACAGGATGTCCTTCTACGGAAGGGGCGGTCTCTGTATTGACCAGTTTCAAGCTTACTTTGAGGGTTTGTTAGGGCGGATGAGGTCACCGCCGTCTATAATCATAGTACATTTAGGGGGCAATGATTTGGTCACCACCGGTAGACGACTTCTCCTGGAGGCAATGCTTTCCACCGTAAGTTGGTTGGCGAGGAAAGTTCCGGGGTGTATAATTGCGTGGTCTCATATGATCCCACGAAAAGTGTGGCGGGGGGCTATTTCGATCCCTGCTTTGAACCATTCTGTGAGGAAACTTAATAACAAAATGAGTGGGTTGTTCCGTTCCAGGACATTGCATTCTATCTCGCACGGTTGTATTAATGATGACAGCATGTATATGGGGGATGGTGTGCATTTGTCTCGGGTGGGAAATGAGTTACTCATAGGAGACTTCTTAGCATGGTTAAAAACGTTGGAACATGACCTTTAGCTAGGAGTTTTGGTGGGGGGCCCGGATAGCCGGTCAACTATCCGGGCCTGTGGCGGTAAGGTCATGATCGGTGAGCACTAATTAGTAGATCCCTATGAGTGGGCGTCACCCAACACGGATGGGAGCGCTCGGGAGAGGTGGCCATTGGCCCCTCAATGGGGAGGCGGTCCCTTCTAAGGATGGGTCGCCGGAAGTAAGGGAAAGGCGGTCAAGGCCCCTTCCTTTGTAGGAGGGGTTACAGCCCCCTCCTGGGGAATTTCCCGGGGCCAGTGACATCTGCGACGGCAGATGCGGTAAGTTGTGTGGGGTTGGGATAAGGGCCACGATACCTTCTAGATACCTCACACGAGTATTCGAACGACCTTTAACTGGCGTCGAGTTTTAGGTGCCCCCGTCAAGTCAAGGGAAATTGGTAGTAGTTGCACTTGAGGTACGCCTCCGTGCTGTCGCCCATCCCAAGTGGGAGGGGTAAGTCCGGTTAGGGATCTTGACACCGGTTATGACCTTGCCGTTGGCCCTTAAACGTTAGGTTGTACAATTTCAATATGTCAAGAAATGTTTTGTAGGTTGCTAGTTCGGCTAGGAGAACCTCTGTATTAGAGAATCTGTTAAGGTTAGCCAAACATCGCAATATGGTAATGAAATTGTACATAACATGAAACGTTTAATGTTTTAATTTTGTTTTAATAAATACGGCCGGGATGGTCACTCCATCCCACTTCCAAAAACTTCAAGAACTGTTTCCGGTTTCACTCCTTTTGGGGATTGTGTTGAGAGGGGGTGGCGGGTATCTCGGCTATATGGAAAGGGGCGACCGAATCGGTCCCCCCGAACTTATGGCCGAGTGCCTCGATCCCCCCGGGAAGCCATTTTGGGCGGGAGGCGCGTCTCAGCTGGTATGCCCGAAGCGGCGTAGCTGGGGCGCGCTCGTTCCCGCCCTAGAGTGGGCTGGCCTAGACACCGACGCAGCCAGCCACGCCCTCAGGGGCAGGCAGGGGCGGGTATACGCCCGCCCTGAAGACGGATAAAAAGGGACGCAAGACCAGAAGACATCCTCTTGTTCTTGTGCTCTGAAGCTGCACCTCCTCGCTGCACGTGAGCTCGGGACAGAACGAAGAGCCAATTTTGACCCACCCACCAGCCCCTGAAGACAGCCAGTTGTGTATAATAAAGTTGATTAATTTTGTTTTTGTTTTCGTTTCCAGGTTGTAGTGCCATGTTGATTTTGAGTTAATAAAGAATGTTCGTTTTGAGTATGTTTGCCATTAAAGATATTCAGTTAGTGTCGAATTTTGATCTATGCTCTTTCGGTCATAGTGGCCAATGTATTCTTAGGTTAATTTGCACTGTCGTATTTATTTTGGTAGGCGGTAAGGTCATGATCGGTGAGCACTAATTAGTAGATCCCTATGAGTGGGCGTCACCCAACACGGATGGGAGCGCTCGGGAGAGGTGGCCATTGGCCCCTCAATGGGGAGGCGGTCCCTTCTAAGGATGGGTCGCCGGAAGTAAAGGAAAGGCGGTCAAGGCCCCTTCCTTTGTAGGAGGGGTTACAGCCCCCTCCTGGGGAATTTCCCGGGGCCAGTGACATCTGCGACGGCAGATGCGGTAAGTTGTGTGGGGTTGGGATAAGGGCCACGATACCTTCTAGATACCTCACACGAGTATTCGAACGACCTTTAACTGGCGTCGAGTTTTAGGTGCCCCCGTCAAGTCAAGGGAAATTGGTAGTAGTTGCACTTGAGGTACGCCTCCGTGCTGTCGCCCATCCCAAGTGGGAGGGGTAAGTCCGGTTAGGGATCTTGACACCGGTTATGACCTTGCCGTTGGCCCTTAAACGTTAGGTTGTACAATTTCAATATGTCAAGAAATGTTTTGTAGGTTGCTAGTTCGGCTAGGAGAACCTCTGTATTAGAGAATCTGTTAAGGTTAGCCAAACATCGCAATATGGTAATGAAATTGTACATAACATGAAACGTTTAATGTTTTAATTTTGTTTTAATAAATACGGCCGGGATGGTCACTCCATCCCACTTCCAAAAACTTCAAGAACTGTTTCCGGTTTCACTCCTTTTGGGGATTGTGTTGAGAGGGGGTGGCGGGTATCTCGGCTATAAAGTAGACAGCATTTGGGGTCCCTGGGAACAAAGTTTCCACTCACTCTCATGATCAGGGACATGACTGACTCCCTGTGCACTACCACCATGGGATACGCCCAGATAGTATGAAAGAATGTGCCGACCTTCCCACAGTATCTTAACATAGCGGGTTGTTGATTTTACCAATTTTGCAGAGGGTAGTTCTATTGTAGTAAATTCTATGAAGAAATTTAGTTGTATTAAACGCAGTTTGGATGTGATCACTGCCTCTAGTGGGGGGGGTGGGATTGGCGGCACCTTCCCGGATAAGTGCCACTGGGCTTGATGAAACTCGAAGTAGGGATATGGCCCAGGAAGTGGCCAAACATTGTGCTGGTTATGCGCGCATTGACCATCTGCAAGTCCCTCATCCTCCGTCAGGTCTAGGGGGGTCTACTCCGCAACCAAGTATAGGCTCCCAAGGAATGGGTGGGCCGGAAAATGTGGTCCAGCCAGGTGTCCAGATTCCTCCTTTCCCAGAGCTCCCACAAAGGATACCAATTCACCGAACGAGTCCAACATAGAGACGGCTTGGACAAAAGAGAGAGTTTTCCCAAACAAACCTAGAAAGGACTGGGAAATATAGCAACAAAAAAGGGGGTTTGTTCCTTTCTGTGGTTCCTAAATCAAACCGCGAAATACTTTATGGAATAAGACACCAAAAAAACTTTTCTGAACTCAATGGTATATATCCTAACGTGTCCCAAAATTATTTCAAAAAAGCATAATTTTCATTAAAATCACATTTATTAAAAACTTAATCAAAAGCAGCATGATATAAGCAACAGTTTTGCATATAAAAACACAATCACATTATATTGATATTCAAGACATTTACATTTACACAATAATTAAAAGTAGCCAAATTGTCGACGCGTTTCGGTGTTTAAGATCGATGGTACACCTTCCTCAGAACTACAGTGAATTTCTTCAATCTAAAAATTATATGGAACAATCAATTAGTATACATTCATTGAGGGATTTCATTTACAGAAAGTTTTTAGTCTAATGGTGTCTAAACTATAAATAGAAGATTCCTTACACAATTCGCAGTATTCAATTTGCGGTGCCAGTCTAAATCCTGGGGATAGATAAATCTTATCCACTGTTATAATTCTGGTTTGTTCCTTTGAGTAACCTGTGTACACACAATCATATTTGGTGTACAGTTAGTGTGTTAATTTAAGACACAAAGCTATCACTCAGCCCCTTACAAAATTAGATGATCTTATGCTTACTCTGTACTTTGTAGTGGGAGCGTTGGGTTTTAGTTCTTTAAGTTGGTTTGAAAGATTTGAAAGACTCTTATCCACTGTTGTAATTCAGGTTTGTTCCTTAGAGTAACCTGTGTACACACAATGATATTTGGTGTACAGTTAGTGTGTTAATTTAAGACACAAAAAATACCAATAAGCCCCTTACAGAACTAGATGGTCATATGCTTACTCAGTACTTTGTAGTGGGAGCGTTGGGTTTCGTTCTTTATGTTGATTTGGATGACTCAGGGTATTCATCAGATAAGGCGTCTTTCCACTCCTCGCCCTTGCATTAGCGTAATTGAGACGGAGCGCTTCTTTTTTTATAATTGAAGAAAGTTCCTTTTATCTGAATAAACAATAGTTGTGGAGTACAAGTATTACACATTACTGTATTCCGTTTTGTGTGGATAAAACTATTAGGTATTCATAATGCATTTAAATTGCAGAGAAAATTAAAGCGTGTTTTGTTTGGAACAAAGCATGTTAAACTGCGTTAAAATGCATGAAAAAATCTGGCGTGCTTTATTTGGAACAAAGCATGATATAATGTTCAAAACCCGCTTAAAGTTAGGCTGATGGGCCGGGTTCGCGCAGTTATACTAGGGTACATGCTTGCCAGGACTCGAGATATACTAAGCCCAGACAGTTTCCGCCAAGTCAGTCTTAATATCTCGGTTCGGGCTAACGTCTGAGAGTGCACCGCGCCCGGTCGTCCCCTGTCTCTTACCTCCTTAGTCGGAGCTACACGCCGCCTGCCTGGTAACCCGGTCTCCAGCGTCAGTTATTGAGCTGGAATGAGACGGGTCTTTTTATGTTATGCGGCGATATTGTCTAATTGATTACCTTACTACACCTGTGCCGGTCGTTAAGATAAACATGGTGTGTTCGCCATTTTGGTAGTTTTTATACATATCCTTGCATAATAGTGCCTACAAACGACGAGGGACTAATCGCGAAAAGGGACTGATTACGAAGCGGAATTGCATTTTACTTTTACGAGACACTCGCTTTTAGTTAGTTAACACAGTATATTGACTTTTACGGAGTTTACACCACATAAACATTTTTTATGTAACATTCAAGCCCAGACTTATGTGGATATGTATCGGGGCATGCTGCCGTTCTGAAACCGATAAATTGAGCCGCCATTTTGGTAGTTTATTTTGGTAGTTTTTTGGGCGTCTCTACGTGGATGTATGTTGTATAGGGCTTGTGTTTACTATACTTTGGCACCAAGCCCCATATTCAATTCATAATGATACACCTGAATACACCCAAGATTAGATCATGTTATTGTTAGTTGTTGTTACAATACAAGGAGTATAGTCCACATCAAATACACGTAATTGTACCTAAGGCTCACTTGTGTATGCAACTCGGAGCATTTTGAATGAAATTTACGAATTTAAGGTAAAGGACTACAATTTATTACGCCCAATTTGTTGTATGAAGAAATAAATGATGGATTAGAGAAAAATTGATGGATAAGAGAAAATGCTCCGGGTTATCACCACAAGACGTCCTTTTACATTCTCATTTAACCACAAAGGTATTCATTTTTAATTATTATTCAAATCATAGACGAATCAAAGACACAGACTTGACATTCTACTTTAGAAATAAAATCACATTTTCTATTGATCAATGTTCAGTTCTTGGACAAATCACAGACTTAGATCAAATATTCTATTATAGTAAGGAATTCACATTTTGTGTATCTGGTTTTTTCAGATACCATTGATTCATCTATTTATGCAGACAGGTGTTTACACATGCATATATTCATTTTATATACCTTGTCATTTAATTTATTTAAACAATGAATATGGTACTAATTGTATACAAAACATCTCTACACTGAGCATAGTACACCTAAGGAAGCTTACAGTGGTACTGGGCTAGTTATCTAACCAGTCTTTCCCATTCTTCTCTGCTATTGAGACCATGGGTATAGGTGCAAAATTTGGACATGAAAAATTGTTCTCTTTGTTTACGTTTAACGTCCAAATTTCCTCCTCTCATAGTGGTTTTTATTTTTTCTACTATGCACCATTTTATTTCATCCTCTTTATGTTTCTCTGTGATCCAGTGATCTACCAATGGGGCATTTTTCTTATGGTTTTTCAGGGCAGATCTGTGTTCAGATAAGCGTAATCTGATTTCACGCCCAGTTTCGCCAATATACCCCTTTTGGCATGGACAGATTATTAGGTAGATCACATTAGGGGTTCTGCAGTTGACATGTTCGTTCACCCAATGTGATGTACCTCTCAGTTCAATTTTGTCAGATTGGATGATAGACTTACAGTGAGTGCATGATCCACATGGTTGGTTGCCTCTAATGGGCTTACCCTGATCAATGCTTAGTTGTTTCCTCTTTTTGGGCTCTCTGTAGGTCTGAACTAAGCAGTTTCGAATAGTCCTATTCCTCCTGTAGGAGAAAATAGGTTTGGGTAGGGGAATTTTACCTTCTCTGTTTAAAATTGACCAATTCTTAGCAATGAGGTTTTTTACCTTACAGTTTAAACCATTGAAATTTGAGACCATGACAATATTATTTTCAGGTTCTTTCTTTTTATTGCCAATTTCAAAAAGGGATTCTCTGCTTTGGTACTTGGCTCTTTTGTAGCTGTCTCTTATTAACCTCTTGGGGTAGCCTCGTTGTAGTAATTTAAATTTTAGGTTTTCAGCATGTTTCTCGAAAGAGTTTTTATTAGTGCAGTTCCTTCTTATTCTGACAAACTGACTATAAGGGATGCCATCCTTCTGATTTTTAGGATGGTAACTCTCATGGTGGAGCAAGGTGTTCCGGTCTGAAGGTTTAACATACAGTTCAACACATAGCTTTCCGTTATCAGCCTTAATCTTAATATCTAGGAAGTCAACTGCCACCTGACTCTTATTGGCTGTAAATCTGAGGTTCACATCCCCAGAGTTGAGCCACTCCAAGAATTTATCCAGATCTTCCTCTGTCCCTTCCCATATGAAGAAAACATCGTCTATGAACCTAGACCAATGTTTGATGTTCTCATAGAAGGGACTAAGCTCATTATATATGTGGAGTTTTTCAAAGTTGCCCACATATAAACAGGCTAGGCTCGGCGCACAGGTGGCCCCCAGGCTGGTGCCTTTTATTTGGCAGAAAAAGTCACTATTGAACAAAAAGATATTGTTCAGGAGAACAGTTTCTATGCATTCTACAATAAAGGTATTGTGTGCAGAAAGATAACCTTCTGCATCACTCAAGATGTCCCTCATCATTGCAATAGTATCCTGTTGGGGTATGTTGGTGTACAAGGACTCAATGTCCAAGCACACCAACCACTGAGTTTCGCTATTAAAGCTAATGCCTTCTATCTTAGAGATCATGTCTTTAGTATCCCTTATATAGGATGGTAGTCTCTCTACTAAGGGGCGAATGAAACAATCAGCGTACTTGCTGAGTGGCTCCGTTATTGACTCAATGCCTGAAACTATGGGTCGCATGGGTGGGTCCCTAATGTCCTTATGGACTTTAGGGAGCCCGTACAGAGCCGGTATTTTAGGATGACTATTGAATAGATATTTGTATTCATCTTCACAGATGATGCAGTCTTCCTTGGCCAGAGTAACTATATTTTGGACCTTCTTTTTAAGTCTACTCCATTCCCCAAGGTTAGACTTTTTGTAATGGGCCTTATTGTTAAGTAGGGTGTACATTTTTTGGTCGTAGTCTTTGGTGTTAAGGACTACAATACTACCACCCTTATCACCAGGCTTAATGGAATACAGTAATGTGTAATACTTGTACTCCACAACTATTGTTTATTCAGATAAAAGGAACTTTCCTCAATTATAAAAAAAGAAGTGCTCCGTCTCAATTACGCTAATGCAAGGGCGAGGAGTGGAAAGACGCCTTATCTGATGAATACCCTGAGTCATCCAAATCAACATAAAGAACGAAACCCAACGCTCCCACTACAAAGTACTGAGTAAGCATATGACCATCTAGTTCTGTAAGGGGCTTATTGGTATTTTTTGTGTCTTAAATTAACACACTAACTGTACACCAAATATCATTGTGTGTACACAGGTTACTCTAAGGAACAAACCTGAATTACAACAGTGGATAAGAGTCTTTCAAATCTTTCAAACCAACTTAAAGAACTAAAACCCAATGCTCCCACTACAAAGTACAGAGTAAGCATAAGATCATCTAATTTTGTAAGGGGCTGAGTGATAGCTTTGTGTCTTAAATTAACACACTAACTGTACACCAAATATGATTGTGTGTACACAGGTTACTCAAAGGAACAAACCAGAATTATAACAGTGGATAAGATTTATCTATCCCCAGGATTTAGACTGGCACCGCAAATTGAATACTGCGAATTGTGTAAGGAATCTTCTATTTATAGTTTAGACACCATTAGACTAAAAACTTTCTGTAAATGAAATCCCTCAATGAATGTATACTAATTGATTGTTCCATATAATTTTTAGATTGAAGAAATTCACTGTAGTCCTGAGGAAGGTGTACCATCGATCTTAAACACCGAAACGCGTCGACAATTTGGCTACTTTTAATTATTGTGTAAATGTAAATGTGTTGAATATCAATATAATGTGATTGTGTTTTTATATGCAAAACTGTTGCTTATATCATGCTGCTTTTGATTAAGTTTTTGATAAATGTGATTTTAATGAAAATTATGCTTTTTTGAAATAATTTTGGGACACGTTAGGATATATACCATTGAGTTCAGAAAAGTTTTTTTGGTGTCTTATTCCATAAAGTATTTCGCGCTTTGATTTAGGAACCACAGAAAGGAACAAACCCCCTTTTTTGTTGCAACATAGAGACGGCTCCAGACCCTCACATCTTGTGGTTACCAAGCCAGCCTGTGATACTTTAGTTTTACCACTGGCGGCTTGTCCCTTCGTTGTGGTCCTGGCTGGTGTTCCTTCGTTAAGAACTGACAAAACTGAATCTTGGGCACAATTGTGGAATAAAACAGCTGATTGGTTAACTAGACACAAAGGTTTTAGGACAGCCATGTTTAACAACATTATAATGGTGAGTAGAGTTGCGTGGGTGGGGTAGTCCCCAAAAAATATAGGGGGGGATTGTGTAGTTGTTAATTTTCGGTGTCCATCTGTTGCTCAAATGATCCTAAAGGCCGAGGATCATTGTCCATTATCTGCTACTTCTATTTGGGCACTGCCACTCGGCTATTTTTACAAACCCTCCCCGAGAATCTTGAATGAGACAGTCTCATTTATACCAGGTTTGAGGCTTTGTCCGGTCTAGACACCCAAGACTGACTAACTACCACTAATACAGCTTTAGTGGATACATTAAACTTAGAGGCAATGGCAGAGGAAGCTATTTCAATTTCTGTCCATAGCGTATCACCTGTAGTCCCCCCCAACCCCCGGCTCCGGAGCCTAGTCCCATTTTACTTGACCCCCTCAACCTCATTCCTTCAGGTGCATATCCAAGGATGCTTTTTCAAAAGTTTTATCTTGGAATATAGCAGGTGTCAAGAACAAAAGGGGAGATAGTAATTGGAAGTAGTTTCTCGCTGGCTTTCATATTATAGCCGTCCAGGAAACATGGGATTCAAAAGAATTCAATTTCCTGGATGTATTTTTAACGTTTTGCAAACATGCCACATCATCTCGTATGTGGAGAGCTAGTGGGGGGCTCTTGTTGTTACTTAACCTCAAGTTAACATATAAGTTAAGCAAATAGACTCATGCTCACCCAACATTTTGGCAGTTGAACTAACAGGGAAGAATTTACCGGCCCTGTTAGTGATTAACTTTTATAATTCTTTATGAGAGGTGATGATTTAGATCACTTAAGATCCCTCACTACCTTTTTGACTGATTATGAGTCTAAGGTTGACATGCACTACCACATACTAGTCCTCGGAGATTATAATATTCATGTTTGTCCCACTAATTGTTTATAAAAAATAGATGAGGATTTTGGCCCGCAGGGGCTAATGCACTTTGAACATACCCCTTCGGGGACCTTTCTAGAGAGTCTTTTATCAGACCATAACTTGATCTGCCCAACTAAGCGGTACATCCCATCTCCCATACCCACATATATTGTTCAAGGCCAAGCGATCATAACCCACTGATACTGGATCTTAATATTTGTGCTACTGACAAAACTAGACCCATAGTTCACATAGGTAATACTAATATTGCCCCAAAAGATCAAGCACGCAGGACCTAATTACCCCCAACAGCTTTAGTAAAAATCTAATCGGAGCATGTGCAGAGGAGTTTGGTATCTGTACGGATCAGGACTCCAACCCATCATTAGTCCTGGGTGCGTTTGATCGAATCGCAATACAATTTGCGGCTAACCTGACAGTACCCTGTAAATCTAGGCCTTTAAAACATAAAAAAATGGTTCGATGATACCTGCATAAGTGCCCATAAAACGCTCATGGATGAGCTCAATGGGAAACCAAGATCTGCAGACAGGGTTAAGGATGCCAGGAAGGTATATGAAGCCGCCACGGGAAGTAGGAAGAAACACTTAAGAGAAATGGCATGGGAAGAGCTTAGCCAAGTAAGTGTCTCATCAAAAAGTACTAGATTTTGGAGTGTGGTGAATAGTCCCACTTTTGATGAATTATCCAACTCCGTCCAAGATTGTCTCATTCCCCCTGAGAAATGGGTTTAACATTTTGGTGGCATATATAGTGATGTTAGTCATGGATCTTTGCTTTGGACAGTGGACAGTGGCTATGTTTCGAATCCTTTGTCCTTTACTGAGGACAAAGTCATTGAGGCGATTGGGACAAGGCCCGATGGCGTACCGGCTGACCTTTATAAAGCAGATCCTATCTTATGTCTAAAATCTTAACACAGGTTTTTAATGCAGCTGCCCAGGTCGGCTTTCCCCTGTCATGGGCCAAAGCAGTTATTATTCCAATCTTTAAAAATGGAGCCAGAGATGATCCAGCCTGTTATAAGCCAATTTCACTCTTGGACTTGGCCAACATTTTGGGGAAAGGTTTCCTTGCCTACCTAACGAATTGGTTAGATCAAAATAGTATTATTTCAGATCTCCAATATCGTTTTAGGCTGGGTAAAAGTACCGTGGGTCAATGTCTTAATCTCCACTTAATAACTGGAAATAATACGGTTGCAAAGCACGGGGATCTTCACATGGCCTGTATGGGCTTAACCTTGGCCTTTGATCTTGTCAATCGATCAAAGTTATGGGCGACCCTGCATAGCATGAGTTTAGATGCAAATTTGATTTCCTTCTTGTCGGCCATGCATGAGAACTCCACAGCCGTAGTGCGCTACAATAAAGATGGTAGCCTCACAGATTCCTGGGCCGTCAAACGAGGGGTGAGACAGGGGTGCATTTTAGCACCCCTGTTGTTTACACTCTACATTAATAACCTTGGGGCCGCCCTGACTTCCAGTTGCAAAGACATCCCAAGAGCCGGCACTAAAATGATTCCTGCACTGCTTTACGCAGATGATGCGGTTTTGCTGGCAAGGACTTCAAGATGGCTGAAACTCTCTTAAATTGTTTTATTGATTTTATGGACTCTCTGGATTTGGTCACAAATTTTTAAAAGTCCCACTCTAAGTCTATTGGCTCAGGTAGAGCAAGGAAGCCCAAATTCTATTGTAAGAATATGGAATTAACAAAGGTCGCCGTTTCCCTTACTTAGGGGTTCTTTTTGATGACAGACGCTCGTGGGTTACGCAGCGTGTGCATAAAAGGAACACTTTAGCTCAAGCCTTGGGGGCTATTGTTGAATTCACGAAAAGAATCGGCTCCAAACCGCTCCCGGCACTCATGAAAATTTACAATGCCAAGTGTCTCCCAATTATGACTTACAGGAGTGATATATGGGTATATATAGAGAAGAGTGAAATCCAGGCGGTTGAAAATAGCTTTTTTCGTAGATTACTGTCGGTTCCGGTCTCTACCCCTGTTTTTAACATTCACGAGGATCTTGGAGCTGGCTTTATTTCGGACCAGATTGCTGTTGCCCCCATAGTGCGCTGGCTGAGAATTTGGGCCCAATCGTCCCCCAATTTAAATCAGCTGATTATACAACACTCCATTTCGCTAGACAAGGGTCTAGACATATCATGGATAAGTTATATCAAGTCTCAGATGGATTCTTATGACTGTCCTGAGTTATTCTCGAGCCCCAGAGCTCTGGGCAAATCAGCCTGAAGCGGTAGTTTTTGGATAGATCAATGCTGATTAGGGAGGAAAAGGAATTAGTTAAACCTAGTGTGAGAAGTTTTGTCACATTGAGCTTAGGTAGAGAGTTGCAACCATATTTAACATATATAAATAATTCTTATCACTTATTTATTTTAATCAGATTCAAGCACAATATGGTTCCCTGGCTACTAGCTTTCCCGAAAGGGTTTTTTAAAGAAGGATCGTTAAGTCCATGTCCTTGTGGCAACTTCTCTGAACAGAACACTCTTCACATGATATTTTTCTGTGATTTTTCTGTTTTGTTACGTAGGAAATGTATTATCCCCCTCCTAAAAGGCCAACATTTTGAGAAATTTCGACCAGCCCTGGCATACCTACAAATGTTGGCTTCACATGTAGTGTTTAGGGGTTGCAAGCCACATCATAGGTGTAATCAGGACTAGGAATAGGCTCATGGTACTATAGAGTGGACTATGCTTTTAAATGATGTTATTATGTGTTTTTTAATAGTATGCTATATAGATAGTAAATTCTTGATTAGTGTAGATTTTTATTCTATCTATTTATTTAATCCCTGAGGAAATATTGTGTTGGGTAGGAGTGCTTAACATATGATGGTTTATTAAATATTTTGCTGAGGTGTGAAGAATTGTACTACCAAATTATGTATTAATGTACTGTTGAATCATAATGCTCTGTGTTATGCACTTTGATGGTTTTAATCTAACCAAATAAAGTTACATTTGACTTTGGCACTACCTCTCTGGCAGATGCGAGTGCCTCCTGCCAATGTGAGTCATCCACCATGCCCACGTCTGTCTGCCACTTGTCTTTAAGCTTCATCATTGCGTCTGACATGTTATTAATTTTTTTTTATATGTTAAGGAGATTGCTCGTTTGTCCAAGTAGTCAGTTGGTAATCTGTCCTCCAGCGGGGAGTCTTCTGGCAGGGTGGTGTCTGGGGGGATTACCGCTTCAAGAGCGTGTTTAATCTGTTGGTAGCGAAAGTGTTCAGTTGGTCACAATTTTCATTGTATCCGGAGTTGTGTAAAAGTGATAATTTTTCCCTTAACCCAGAGGTCACCCACCTTCGATATCCCGATAAGTTCCCAGTTGTGGAAGCCCTTACTTTTTTCCAGTCTTCCCAGCCTGTCTGTAACCCTTAGGGGTGTCGCCCATGTAAGTGTGTCGAGCCACCCCAGCTTTTTGTAGACTGGTTTCCAAGTCTGGAGTTTATGGTTTGTCGGGCACATCATTGAACAGGGTTTGTTGTAAAGTGCTCGATGTAGCCCCATTGGTCCTAGCTGTAGCCCATTGAGGGCATAGGCAGGGTCCGTGTAGGGGATGTGAATCCATTGGTTCACCACTATTTGTTGGGCGGCCCAATAGTAATAATGTATGTTAGGGAGTGCAATGCTCCCATTGTACCAGGAGCCATATAATTTTAACATAGCTATTCGAGCTGGTTTTTTTGTCCCATAAGAGTTTAGTTACTTCTGCCTCAATGGCCCAAAAGTATGTTTGTGGGACTAGGAAGGCCGTGTTTTGGAGGGCATAAAGGAACTGGGGGAGTGCCATCATTTAAAAAAGGGCCGCTTTCCCTAGGAGCGATAAAGGCAGTGATTGCCAGTGCTTTGTATCTTTTTGCATTCGTTTCAAAGGAGCCTGAAGATTTAGAGTCATGAATAATTCCGGGTTTCGGGTGATGTGGATCCCCAGGTATTTAAAAGTGTCAACCACCATTTTTACTGCGCAGCCAGTCAGGAGAAGTGGAGGAGGTCCCTTCAGGATGTATAGCCCTGACTTTGCCCAGTTAATCATATACCCTCAAATAACGGCCATTGGAGCTACAAATATCTAAAAGACAAGCCAGTGAGCTTCTCGGGGAGGCCATGTATAAGAGGATATCGTCCGCATATAGTGATATGCGGTCCTCCTGGTCCTCAGTCCATTTAAGTCCCCAGATGACCGGTTCTTGATGTACCCAGGCCACCAGAGGTTCCAGAACTAAGACGAAGAGGAGGGGCGATAGGAGGCAGCCCTGTCTTGTGCCACGCTGTAGTGAAATATCCCTTGATCTACGCCCATTTGGCACTACCTGGGCCACTGGATCAGTGTATATTAAATGGACCCAGGAGCAAAATTTGGGTCTGAAGCCTAGTTTGTGGTGAACAGTGAAAAGGAACGGCCACTCGACTGTGTCGAAAGCCATGCAGGCATCTTGAGACAGCACTATAGCCTCTATCTGAATAGTATGACTACGGCCAAGCACATTATGAAGGCGCTGAAGATTTATTGTTGTGTTTCTCCCTGGCATAAATTTGGATAGATCCGGTTTCATCATTTTTGCTAGCTGCGTTGTAAGTCTGTTAGCCAAGGCCTTTGCCAATATCTTGGCCTCAGTGTTGATCAGCGATATTGGTCTGTAGGAGGAACAGTCTTCCGCTGGTTTTCTGGGTTTACCGCAGGACACTATCATCGCCATCCTCTGGTCATGGGGCAATTCCCCGTTTTCCAAACAGTCCTTATACATTGCCGCCATATATGATGTGAGTGTTGTCTTGTTATGCCTATACCACTCGATGGGAATACTGTTGGGTCCCAACGCTTTACCATACTGTAATTTGCCGATTGCCAGCATGATTTCTTCCATGGATAGTTCTACCTCTAAGGTCTGAGCCTCTGCTTCCTCCAGTTGAGGAAGCTTAATGTCTCGGAGGAACTCTTCCGCGTCCGTTTGCATGAGCGTTATCGCGGAAACATGAACCTGTTCAAAATGGTCGGCTAGCAAGTCAAGTATGCACTAGGGATCTCGAATTGAACCACCTGTGGGGAGCTGGAGTTCTGTCCCCACCTATCCGCCTTTTCTTTTTTATTGAGCCAGGCCTGGAGTTTTCCGGCCTTGTCCACATTTTCATAAATGGTATGTTGGGTTCTGGAGAGTCGTGTTCTTGCTGCTTCCCAAATAAATTCCCTCTACTCCTGTTTCTTTAGCTGCAGTAGGTGGGCATTTGCGTCAGAGGGATCATGACTGTCGGATCTCTCTAGGTCTTCCGCTTCCTTTTCCAGTGTCTCTATAGTTTTGACTTTCTCCCTCTTATGGTGGATGATTAGTGAGGTGGCTTGCCCGTGAAGCACTGTTTTGTATGCCTCCCAGAGAACGATTGGCGTGGAGATGGAGGGTACGTTTTCAGTGAAGTAGTACTCTGTAGTGTCAGTTAGCACCTTCCCTATCTCTGGAGACTTGAAATAGCCTGGATAAATGGGGAATATATGGTTCTATGCTGTGCAGTGCCAAGTGTAGAGAGTGCTAATCGGGGAGTGGTCAGAGATGCCTCTTGGCAAGTGTGTTGCTGATTGGAAGTTCCCAAGTTGAGCTGCAGGTGCCAGTAAGCAGTCGATTCTAAAGAGGCTGTTGTGGGCCCCTGAGTAGTAAGTGTATCGTTTCATCGAGGGGAAATGGGTGTGCCAAATGTCCACCATACCTATTGTGTCTAGGAAATCAGTCAGTGCTGAGTTTGAGCGGTGTTGTTGCCGTGGGGGTGTGCGATCTAGAGTGTCATTCAAAGTGGCGTTGAAGTCGCCACCTATTATTAAAGAGCCATGTGGGAGGCATAGAAGGAAATCGCTAAGTGCTGCCAAAGCTGAGGAGTGGAGCACAGGCGGAATGTATACATAGACTATGTTGATTATTCGTCCTTCCCATTGATACGAAATCGCAAAGCGGCCTTGGTCGTCTGTGTATGTGTGCTGGACTATGATCGGCTATTGTTTCTTTAGGAGGATTCCCACACCCCTCAAACTAGACGTTAAATTCACGCCAGCGATTACCCTACCCTGAAGTAGGGTAATCGCTGGCGCCTTACGTTTCAGATATTGTAGAACTAGCCCCTCTCTAGTTTTTCCTGAAGACCATTGACATTCCAGGAGATGAGCGGTAAAGGCTTGTTGGAGAATGTCATGGGGATTATGGGTTCACGTGACTGCGGCATGGGGCCCTTGTGTCGCTTGCACAGTTTCTCTTAGATTGCAGTCAAACATTGCATGAATGGTAGGCATGGTCAGATCATGTGCCAAAGAGAGAATAAAAACAAACACAATGAAGAAATATGAACTGTCCCAGAACATCCCAACTCCCTCCCCCCTCCCTTAACGTTGGATAGGCTTTAATGAATAATGGATCATGCAGAACCTGTCCCAAAGTAAGTGTTCAGCAGGAGTAGGTCAGTCCTCCTCTGGCCGGTGTTCCGCTTCTGACGAGTCCGCTGTCTTAGTTATGGATCGCTGTGTTGAGTGATCTCACACATTGTTCCGACCGGGTCTTACCAGATGTAGGACCAGGCGCCATCCCTCCAGCCAATCTTGTGGCTCCTCTGGAGTGGTAAAAAAACATGCCTTTTCATCTGCCTCCACCCTGAATTTTGCTGAAAAGAGCATAGAATAGTTAAGCTCACGGTTTCTAAGTTCTTGTTTCACTCACACCCAGTCAAAAGATCTGGGTTTACTCCACCACTGTTCTTTAGCCCACTCTGCCACCCCAGTTCAGACATGGCTATATGCAAATCAGTCTGACCCTGTGCCTCATGGGAACAGTCCAATTCTTAAACAACAAGGGACCCCAATCAAGTCAAACAGGGACCTCGGGGAACAGTTTTATTGAAACAACAGTGGTCCCATGCTTATATGATACAACAGAACAAATAAATATAGACGAAATCGTTTCTATATTTTCAGAAGGACATGTCCAGCCGGACAGAGGTCTTCCAGGTTTACTTAATAAACACAGTTCTTCAACAAATAAGATCTCAGGAATACCTTCCACAATACCCCTGTGTGGTACACAAGCCTGTGCCCGACACTGACGGGGTGAACACAAGTGAAGATAGTAGGAAAGGTTCAAGGCAAAACAAACGTTTTTCTGTTTACATATAAATTTGTACAGAAAATAACAAAATGCACCATTACATAAAATCAAGTAATCAGATTTGTATCGGGTGCATAAGCAAGTCGACGGCGTTTCGGTTTCATCAAAAAATCATAGAAACCATCATCAGGACAATTAAATACTTTGCCTTTACATTAAACCTCAATTTTGCCTATGAAGAAAAAGATAAAAATATACTTTAGAAACAGAATACATACAAGAATAAGTGAAGTGACTCTACGTGCGCAGTGCACATGCTGTCATCGTCAGGGAGTGATGTTATACAGAACCTTGTTGCTGAGGCAGTGACATAAGTCTCAAGTGTATGGCATGCGACCAGAGTTGCTATCACCACCCCCTCTTGTACAGCTTTTGGCCGCCATAAGTGTGGCAGGGTATGCTCAGACATGAGTCCCTTGCTCACTTTGCCACTGGATTCAAGCAAGCCATACTGAAGAGGGCTGGAATGCCAGAAACCGGTCCTCGGAAGCTTGTTTCCAGTCCAGGGAAGACATGGCTTGGCAGTTCGGGCTGGACTGTTCCCATGAGGCACAGGGTCAGACTGATTTGCATATAGCCATGTCTGAACTGGGGTGGCAGAGTGGGCTAAAGAACGGTGATGGATTAAACCCAGATCTTTTGACTGGGTGTGAGTGTTCGATTGATTCAGATGATCCGTCCATGAGCACCCCCTTTTGTACCACTTATGACCTGCAATATAGCCTACCTGGTGCAGACAACCCTAAAGTAAGGCAGTTTAAGAACTAAATTATTTTCCTATGAATTATCCTGCAACCACACATGCAACTATATCCTTGCCCCAATCTGCACTGTTATGCAGACTTCAAACACATATCCATCATACACAGACCCTAACACTCACCCTTAAATACTCTAGTGTTTACATTTTAGGCTTCTTCTAAGGCAATCACAATTACAAATAATTTGGTTGCGACAACTGGGGCAGTAGTAATGTCTAATGCAACAGTGTGATGCCTCTAACCAAAGCATTCCTACAACACACAAAGATATGTCACTCGCCTATCATTGTCTCTAACTCACTATACGGGATTTGGATACCTTTGTTTGTCAAACCATTACTAATTTTTTACTGTTTCATTTTGCTGAACAATTTAATTTAACTATAATTTATTTTGTCATGGTTTTTAACACAAATATGCTTTCCCTCTTCCTATTTTAATCCACATTTAAAAGCCTGTGTTGATTTTATATTCACCACCTGTCATCACCTCAACTTCTGCACAAAAACTGGCCCTGGCTACGCACAGCCGATAGATAGTAGAGAATGATAAGTATATAGTCTGCCTTTCTGGTTTTGGGTCAGTCATATATCTCTCTTGAAAAGTAACGGAATAGGTGTATGTCTACTGTAACACATGTTTATATCCACCCTCTTCCCATTTTATTTATTTATTGACTGTGATGCCCTTTGACAATGGTCTTAATATTACAGCACAATTTTTTTGAGCCCTGTTGGTAACATCCAGCTGAGGACCCCTTATGTTTGCTTTACTGTGTGTCCATTAGATTGCTATAACATGAGAAAGAATATTTTGTATGGCCTATTACTCTCTTTTTGCCTCTCCTGTCAGCTACAGTGAGTCTACAAAACCTGTTGTATTGCAACCAACACAACAGATGACTACAACCAACACAGCAGATGACTTCAGAGTTCAACCTGGCAGCAGCAATTTGGCCCTCTACCATCTGTCAATCAGGTAAGTCTCTCAACGTCTAACATATACTATGTCTCATCATTTGTGCTTCCTTAGCATATGTTGTTTCAAATATCTGCTTTTCATGTTTTATTTATTTGCTGTGGATTGTTGGTTGTCTTTCATGTATGCCTCTCTGCAAAACCATAATTTGTGACAAGGGCCACCTTTATCCTTTGATTCATAACTCTTTTACTTAGATTGGATGGGAAGATACCTTAATAACACAGTCTTCAAGGGCACTAGCTCAGTGGTGGATGTCAAGACGTCTATTTACAAAGTAAATATTTGTAGCAGGTGCAGTGAGTTGCCATATCATATATATAGTATATATGTGCACAGATCACCCTTAAGTTCATATATTCCAGTATTCTCTCCATGCCACTAAGTTTAAGTTAAAATAATACTTCTTTCTGAAATCTATTGTTAATCAAGCATGCTGAAGTACAAGCTTCATGCTCTTGCATGTATTTGGAAACTAAGGGACCGAGTCCAATATCCTAGGGAAAGCATCCCCACCGAATCGGATCTGGAATGCTTTCCAGACAATTCAGTGTGCTGGAGTCCGACCGAGCAAGTACAATGCATCCGCAAGCTAATGGATTCGATTCGCTCGGACTCCCATTGAACTCTATTGGAGCCTGTATACTAGACGCCTACACAGGCTCCCATAGGAAAAAGGGGTGGTTGGGGAAAAGCGCACACCCACCCGCCACACTGTGTATGCTTGGATCGGGGGAACCAATGGGTCCAGGTGAAGGGGTGCCTGATACGGGCCCCCAAAGAACGATTCCATATTGTGAAGACTGTCCGAATCCTTCCTTGTACTTGCTTGCTTGTAAACAGAGTCCGAAGAGCTGTATGAATCAACTCCGCATGAGTCGTACAGACTGGATCGGGTTCGTAAACGATTCAGTCAAAGCGGAAGTGATATTTGCATCGTACTTGGTTGTTCGGAATGGGGGATGATTCAGTCGGGGACAAGGGCTCTGTCATGGTTTGGCAATTACGTACACGACTCGGACTCCTTCCTTACAAGATCGGAATCAGGCCCTAAGTCTGACAATGATTCTGCTCCAAACACAAGAAGAAGACTGTGGGCAAACTGCAGGAGATAATCATCCTCCTCCAAGCAGCTATCTTAGCACCGCCACTGCAGAAGAAGAAGAGTAGGAAGAGCAGGAGATGGTGGAGCAGGAGAGAAGGAAGAAAAAGTGGAGAAGCCATGAAACAGACACCATCAGCCTAGACCCCCTCACAGCCAGCCAGCAGCTTTCCTCCAAATCTTTTCCTGAAGATTGCTTGTTCCTACCCCCCAGCATGAAGCCACAGACTCACTTCCACACAGCCCTTAACCTAATGGTACCAGATGTGACTCCCCTATACACTCCAGTCGTGCATCTCTTGTCCTCTTGCCTTCATCTGAGGCAGGTGAGGAGGATCCCTCCTGCTTGATCAATCTATAGCCCAGATAACAACCCTCTCTGTGGTGGAAAACATGCTGGCCATGTCTGATGGCCATGCATGTTGGTGGATGGGGGGTTGGCATTGGCCAAATCTTGTCGTTTGGCATGGTTCGTTTTTTTAAGAGTAGTCCACTGTATGGGGAACCTCAGTGACATGGGGATGACTCTATGTGAGACCTTTGGTTCCACATTAAAGTACTCCCTCAGCAGGTTAGCAAGCAGACTGGTCGGTGCATTGGATAGCTTTGTGAAATAATAACAAGTCATGGCAAAAGGAAAGAGAGTAAGGAAACATGCTTTGACCATGAAGATAATAGAGGCAAAAACAAAAAAGTGCCAGTGTCAATTTTATATGCCTAAGGCAGGAAACGGTTTCAACTGAGGCACAACAACCTATAAAGGTCCAGATCACCTACAAACCTTGATTTGAATCCTTTGCGAAATCCACAAACCCAACACCTCTACCGTAGCAATCACAAACTAAACCACCATCACAAGCACCACCAAAAGTAACCTTACTTACATAACCAACAGTAGAATCAATATTGCCTTGCTGGAAATGTGGATGACCCAATGCTTAATTTGTAAAAGAATAAATTCCAGGACCAACATTCTGCTCAGAATGGCAGGCAATATTGAATAACTGGGGTGCCGAATATCAAGGTTATGTAATCTTGTTTTCACCTCATGCCTCTTTCATCCAGCACCAGACACTCCCTGTCCCTTACCTCACATTTCAGGATATTTTTTATTACTGATTTCTTTCTTTGTGTCAAAATTTAAAATATCTCTAATAAAAAATGTGTAGTCCATTTTCCATTGCATGCGGCTGGACTATGCACACATAGAAACATCAAGTAGGTACATTATGAAGGTTATAAATACATACCTGACTTAAAGTTAAAAATATCCGATCCATAGCATTCCTGCGAACTAATCAGAGGTTATAGTTTCAATCAGTGAAATTATAGCTTAATTGACAAGAGTTAATCATTATTTAAAAACAGTGTTTTCCAAAAATTAAAAAATGTGCTGACAAGTAGGGTTGTAAATCTGAAGTTTGCCATATAAGACCTGACAGAAACTAATTAGAAAGTTTGAAAAAAGTTCAAGGTTGCACTGTCCATAAACATGGCATCAAATTGTGCCCCTAAAATAATGTTTCAAACACTATGGTCTATACCATAGTGCTCTAAGTTGTACAGCGATCTACAAAAAAAGTCAATTTCTCCAAAGTGATTGAGTTCAGAGTTGACTGCACAGAAGCTGGAATGCAGACATATACTCTGCTAAAGTAACCTGTGAATGACTCCCATTTGGATCAGTTAGATTAAATATGTATCTAGGATAACTTAAAAAAGTCGGCTATTTAGAACCAACATCAGATACCTGATCAATAGACAATGGAGGCCTTCATGTTGGGAAATCTCCGATATGTTTGCACTTGTTGATTACAACTATTGTGCTGCCCATCAGGAATGTATGGTTTAAATACATACGGTGGAGGTGGTTGGCAAAGGACTTTGCTGATCTAGACAAACTCTATAAAAATGCACAATTTAGGTCTGTGTTTTCTCTTCGAAACCTGGCGTTGATTTAAGAGTTGTTTGTTTACAAACTGAGAAAGTATTGAATTTCTCCCATGTAAATGTAAGTTATTATCAAGAGACCTTCAACACACAAGGTTCTCAAAATGTTTCCAGTTTATGATTTTATTTTTGCAGTCATGTTGTTTTGATTTCCCTCCCAGCCACCATGTAAAAAGTTTGATGCTTTTTTGGCACTAAAGCTAATGAATGCTGTCACCTCCTTCGTTTTGCAACTGTTCTTTCTCAAGACACAGAAGGCGTAGTTGCAGAGTGGTATACCAGGCTGCATAGCAACATAGACAAGAAAGGGTACTAGAAGCAGCCATACCATGACTTCCCATTTTTTGTGACCCAGTCTTTGGCTGCTCACATTAGCATACTTCACATTTAGACTAACAGGGCACATGTCCCTGTATCGCTTTACACCTCAGGATTTCCATGTCATGATATGATGCTACGGTGTTACGCAGTCTCATCTTACGGCTTTTTGGGGTCCCGAGCAAGACATAGGATCTCATTACGATGGCAGTCGTACGGGGTCCAACCACCATCCCTGTGGGCAGGTCTATCCGACAATGAGTCTGCTGTCCCACCTGCTCAATTAGGATAGGACTGCCAGAACGCCGGTTGGTATGTGCCATTTTGTACTGCACTTTGCGCTGTGGCCCAGGGAAAGTGCTGCAGCACAAACCACAATTCACACCATGTCAAGTCAAGACAAGTTAGAATTTGTATAGCGCACTACTCACCCAGAGGGTCTCAAGGCACTTGAGGGAGGGGGGGGGGGGTAACGTTACTTATCAAATATCCACGTTTTGAGTTGTTTTCTGAAGGAGAGGTGGTTCTGTGTAAGGCGGAGGTGGGTGGGGAGAGAGTTCCAGGTCTTGGCCGCTAAGTAGGAGAAGGATCTTCCTCCCATGGTGGATCTTTGGATACGTGGAATTGCGGCGAGGGCTTGATTGGACGATCGTAGTTGGCGGGTGGGGGTGTAGAAGGTCAGGCGCGTGTTGAGGTATTTGGGTCGTAGGTCGTAGAGGGCTTTGTGTGCGTGGGTGAGTAGACGGAACGTTATTCTCTTGTTGACGGGGAGCCAGTGGAGGTCTCTCAGGTGACCGGATATGTGAGCTTGGCGGGGGATGTCTAGGATACGTCTGGCTGGGGCGTTCTGAATGCGTTGGAGTTTTTTCTGTAATTTGGCTGTTGTTCCGGCGTAAAGGGTGTTTCCGTAGTCCAGTCGGCTTGTGACAAGTGCTTGGGTGACCGTCTTTCTTGTTTCGGTGGGGATCCAGCGGAAGATTTTTTTGAGCGTACGTAGGATGTTAAAGCATGATGATGAGATGGCGTTGATTTGTCTGGTCATCGAGAGGGAGGAGTCCAGGATGAAGCCCAGGTTAAGTGCGTGGTCCGTTGGTTTGGGTGCGATGCCCAGGGCCGGTGGCCACCATGAGTCATCCCAAGTGGAGGGGGATTATCCTAAGATGAGGACTTCTGTTTTGTCTGAATTCAGTTTTAAACGGCTGTTCTTCATCCACTCGGCTACTTCTTGCATCCCTTCGTGTAGGTTGGTTTTGGTGGTGTTTGGGTCTTTGGTGAGAGAGAGGATCAGCTGGGTGTTGTCTGCGTAGGAGATGATGTTGAGGTTGTGTTGGCGTGCGCTGGATGCGAGGGGACTCATGTATACGTTGAAGAGGGTGGGACTGAGTGAAGATCCTTGTGGTACGCCGCAGATGACTTCAGTGGCCTCCGATCTGAAAGGGGGAGGTGGACTTTCTGGATTCTTCCTGCGAGGAACGCGATGATCCAGTCCAGTGCTTTTCCTTGTATTCCGACGTTGCTGAGGCGTTGAATCAGGGTGCTATGGCAGACTGTGTCGAAGGCTGCGGAGAGGTCCAGTAGGATGAGGGCAGCTGTTTCTCCGTTGTCAAGTAGTGATCGAATGTCGTCTGTGGCTGCGATGAGGGCGGTCTCGGTGCTGTGTTTGGCTCGGAAGCTGGACTGTGATGGGTCGAGGGAGCCGTTAGATTCGAGGAAGGCGGCGAGCTGACTGTTGACGGTTTTCTCAATGACTTTGGCAGGGAATGGGAGGAGCGAAATGGGGCGGTAGTTCTTAAGTTTGGTGGGGTCTGCTGTGGGTTTCTTCAGGAGAGCGCTTAGTTCGGCATGTTTCCAGCTTTCCGGCAAGGTAGCAGTGTTGAGGGAGCAGTTGATGACATCTCGGAGATGGGGTGCGATGATGGAGTCTGCTTTGTTGAAGATGTGGTGGGGACATGGGTCGGTTGGCGATCCTGAGTGGATGGAGTTCATCAAGCGGATGGTGTCTTCAGTGCTGATTGGGTTCTAGGTGCAAAGGATGTCGGAGGGGGGCTTTGGTTCGGAGGTGAGGGGGGTGGACTGGTCGCCAAAGCTGTTATGTATGTCAGTGATTTTGTTGTGGAAGAACGAGGCTAGAGAGTCGCAGAGGTCTTGAGAGGGAGTGATGTCGTTGGTGTCGGCCGTGGGGTTGGTAAATTCTTTGACGATGTTGAATAGTTCCTTGCTGTTGTGGGCGTTGTTGTCGAGTCGATCCTTAAATGCTGATTTCTTGGTGGATCGGATCAGCTGGTGGTGTTTGCGGGTGGCATTCTTGAAGGTGGTCATGTTGTCAGTGGTTGGGTTTTTTCGCCAGGCTTTCTCGAGGGTGTGGCAGATCTTTTTGGATTTTTTAAGGTCGTCATTGAACCAGGGGGCTTTTTTGCTACCTTGCTTGGTTAGATGGTTTTTCAAGGGTGCTAATTCATCTGAGCTGTGAGTGATCCATTGTGTGAGGTTGATGGCTGCTTGATTTGGGTCCAATGATTTGGCAGGAGGGTTTTTGTAAAGCGATGTGAAGAGCTGGTCGGTGGTAATTTTGTACCAGTTTCTGCGGGGGATTGGTTGTGGGTGGTGGTGGGTCGTGGTTTTTTTGTAGTTGAAGTGAACGCAGCTGTGGTCCGTCCAATGGAGTCCTGTGGCGTGATTGAAGGAGATGTACTTGCTGGAGGAGAAGATTGGGTCGAGCGTGTGTCCGGCGTAGTGGGTGGGGGTGTTTACCAGTTATTTGAGTCCGAGATTGGCGAGATTGTCCAGAAGGGTGGTGGTGTTGCTGTCGTTGTTCTTTTCCAGGTGGAAGTTGAGGTCTCCTAGTAGAATGTAGTCCTCGGAGGGGAGGGCGTGTGGGCTGATGAAGTCTGCAATGTCTTCGCTGAATTGTGTGGGGGGGTCCTGGGGGTCTGTAGATGAGGGTGCCTCTGAGTGTGGTCTTAGGGTCGGTGTGAATCTGGAAGTGAAGGTGTTCGGCGGTTGCAAGGTTGTCATCGGAACTGGTCGTGATGCGAATGGTGTTTTTATGGACGATGGCGGTGTCATCATGTGGTGCCTGGCACACGGTACATGGATGTTTGGGGGGCATCACATGTGCCCCTAGGCCACATAGTAGTGACCCATGGGGGACCCTGCTTGGGGCCCCCAAACTCCCTACAGATGTGCCTGCGCAGGCACCGTCTCCATTGTAGGGATTAGTGTCTGACCACTGCCCCAATGGGTTCCTTGAGCCTATCGAAGGTGGGGATCTGACTCCCGGACAGCTGCAGTCTGACTGTCCACATTTTAATGTGGTGGTTGAACTAATGGCCTGGATGTTAGTGGGACCGCCACTGACGGCGTGTCGATGGCAGTCCCACCGACATCAAACTGAGGCCCATAGTTTGGTGCCCCCTGTCCAGAGCAATTTCGAATTTTCCTACCTATTTTCTGATAAAACAAGGCCACATGATCCCGATTAAACAATAGTAACCTCAAACTTTCACATACAAACAGCTGAAATATGTCTTTCCCAAGGTCCAACAAATCCTTAAAATGGCACTGGGTAGAGAGAGATGTAGTCATAGGTATAGGCAGGAAGAGAAAGGATTTGCTAATAAATGAATAGACGTGAGACAGAGGGATTGAAACTGAGAATGATCACTTAACAAGGGGGGCTCTTAGAAGGTGGAGGCCCTGGGCACTTGCCCACTTTACCCATGCTGTAAAGATCTCTAAGAAATTGTCTATCAAACTATCTTTGTATCTATCTATCTATCTATCTATCTATCTATCTATCTATCTATCTATCTATCTATCTATCTATCTATCTATCTATTTATCTATGTGGTGATCAAATCAAGGTTAAATTTAACTTATAGTTTGCTGTGATTATAACACCTTAACATATGTTAAGAACCAATAAAATTCATTTGAAAAACGCCAAGTACAGTTATTGTTACAAATTAAAGCTATAAAACCACTGACATTTGCAAGTTATGCTTAGCTCCATAATACATAACGTGCACACAGCCATCCAAACCAGTAACTGTACAGCAAATAAACTGACTGATACATTTACAAAATATATATTCAATATTACAGGTCAGAATACTTATCACATTAGCAATAGCACTATAGATGTATTTGTGCGTTGCACGAAAGTGCTGCTTGAGTGGCTGGCAGCCAATAAATTGCAGGGCAGCACAGAAAAATTGAGATCTTATTGTTCAAATTGAATCCCCTCCCAGGATGGGCTGGAGCATGTCCTAACAGCTTTCTCCCGCAACCCTTCCATTGGAGGTGGCCAGAGATCTGGGTATTATGTTTGACTCTCAACTATCTTTCGTGCGCAGGTGTCAGCAGTTGTGAGATCATGTTTTTAGATTTATTGCAAGCTGAGGAAGTTTCTTAACCTCTTTCCATATGATGCACATGTCACTGTGGTCAGGGTATTGATTCTCTCTAGGATGGACTATGCCAATGTTCTGTACTTTGGTCTTCTTGAATATCTGGTCCAGCGTCTACAAATAATTAATAACATGGCAGGCTGGCTACTTTATCAAATTACACATCAGTATCTCTATTACTGGAGAGACTACACTGGCTGCCAGTCCGGCAACTCATAATGTACAAGCCTCTGACATTATCACATTAAGCTCTTCACCACAAACGGCCTATGTACCTAAATGAGAAGATCAAGAAATATAGACCAGGGAGGTCCCTGCATTCCAGCAGTGATGGTTTAATTTTAGCTCCTTGATTTAAAAAACAAGGCAGAGAAGGCTCCTCTTTTACAGTTGAAACAATGAGTATCTAAAATCACATGCCTGGCCATCTGAGATTCATTAGAGGAAACAAAATTTAAGAAAGAACTGAAAACATTTTTATTCAAACTTTAGTGATGGTAAAACTCCTGTGCTACTTCATGTTTCTTTTCAGTCTCTGGTTGCCTAAAACACCGGCACATGCCGGCACAATCTTTCAAATAGCTGTGCTCTATAGAAGAACCACTCGATCATTCATGAGACACATATGAATATAGGTTTACTTACTTTTTGAGTGAGTGTTGTGTGTGAAGACTTTATTATACTATTTGTACCATTGTTGGGTGTCGAGAAGGTCCATGAATCTTCAGAAGTGAAGTTTGGAGAGGGACACGATGCCTCAGCTTCAATCAATAATAAGGAATAGCATATATTGTATATGCATGATGATTCTTTAGTTTTATGGTTTAATATCTTAAATCAAAATAAAGTTAATAATGATGATGATGAAAAGCATATTATACTGCAGATCTCTCTGTGTGGTCTACGCCATGCTGCTTTGTCATGTGCTGTAATTCTAATCAAAAGTCTATAACTATATCCAGATCACAAGGTAAAATCCAGGCAATGAGATCAATTGCAATAGCTATTCTTTGTGGATATGGTTATAGTTTTTGTGTTTAATGAACTGATTCTGGAATGGAATTTGCGAGATAATACAGTTTGTGTTCTCAGTTCAATTATTTTATACTGTGGAAATAACATGGAAAATTATCTTTGCACTGTAGTAGAAAAAGAGTGGTTGTGTGAATTTAATACACTTGCTCCGAATAGTATGCAGTATTAGTCCATATTTATTTTCATTGTCATTGCTGGAACTCACACACACACCTATATAAATTTACTGAAAAAGCAAACATTGCAGTGAACTTATACTTAGATGTTGAAATGAGGCAGAACTGACACGAAAAAACCCCAAACCAATGAAATTCACCAGTTAAATTTTAGTCAACAAACTATAACTTGCACCTCCATCACCCACTCATTCCCCAACTCCATTGCTTATTTTTTCCTTACATTGTTTTGGGGGAATTGCAATACTCATTAGTAATTTGAAGAATGCTTTTCTTTCCATCTAGTGAATGTTGTGAATAATAATATCATTTAACTCGTCGAAGATGACAGGCACACTAAATCCCAGATTGTAAGTTCCTCATGGTCATATGCACTTGAGAGATAATCATGCTACATAGTTGCTGCAGCTAGGACTTGTTGGAATTAGGGGTGGGTGAAGAACTCCACTCTGCCAGTGAAGTTTGCAGAGTTTTGTGCACTGTGCGCTCCACATGGAGTTCCACAAAACTGTGTGAAGTGATGCAATGCAGAGATTTTTTCTCTACTGGCACGCCAACGTTTACTTGGCTAGCACTTGCAAGAAAAATTGCATGCTAGACCTCCTTCCGGCAAGATGTTTCAATATAGGCAGTCGCAGCAGGTGGCCATTGCTTTTGATGAGAAATCTGCCCCTCACATTGAGGAAGCTACTGCCGAAGTAGAATATCTACTCAAGGTGTAGAAAGCAGCAGGGCTCTCTGATGTGGCGCTTAGTCCATTCTCCCTGGATAAAATCCTGCTGATAAAACTCTGTGCGAGCCGCATGACTTAAGAGATTCTGCCGCTGGTGGAATTCCACAGAACACTACGGAGCTTTTCCGGCACTTTGTTGAGTTTTGTGTAGTAGAACTCTGCGAACCGCGCACAGGTCTAGTTGGAACATTGTTATCTAATCTTATTTGAAGTTGATAATTACAAATGGAAATCAGAGAAGTATGATGCAAGAATAGAGTCATTCATATAGATTGCAAACTCTATAGCACTTGTTTGTTTATAAAGCGGCATCCATAAGAATTCCGAACTCTATATCCCTTGTTTTTTACAAGAGTCAATTCTAAGATTATGAACTATCGCAAACTTCATTGGAAATATATTAGCATAGAAGTACACAATACAATCATATAACCAACAGACTAGCAGAAAAGGAGAGCACTATTAAAAATCATCAAGAGGAGGACTCAACAGACGTATATTAGAACCACTAGCAACTTTACTAATTTCAACGAACAACATTTCCAAATCTAAAGACAGTGAGCTAAACTAACCTTACTAGAAGTTAGCTTTAGAAAATAATGTCTCCTTACCTGAAATTTAGAGCTGTATCCCTGAAGTCACCATGATTGTTGATCACTGTTATAAAATAAAGTTGAGAAAAGACAAAGAAATGATCTTCACAGGGAAAAAAAATTGCTACATAAAAAATACTTTTGTTACATTGATGAAGTAAGTGGTTAAACTTTGAATAAAATATTTAGAATGTACAGAAATACAAAGAAAAATACTGTTTGAATTTTTTAAACAAATGTTTATACATTTTTTTCAAAGACTGCTAAAAATGATGATCCACTGATTTTCAAAATGTATAACATCATTATTTCATAGTATATTTTGTTGACACTTATTTGAAAACAGGTTATTAATATTATGTTATTTATAAAATGTGTTTTTATTTTTTTAATGTTCAGTGAAATAATACCTGTTTGAAAGTGTTTCATTGATTTAAAACTTTATTTAGTACTATTGAAATAACATGTTTAAAAATAAATGTTTATGTTCTTTTTAAAGATGTTTATTTTAAAAATTTACAAAGAAAAATACTGTTTGACTTTTTTAAACAAATGTTTATACATTTTTTTCAAAGACTGCTAAAAATGATGATCCACTGATTTTCAAAATGTATAACATTATTATTTCATAGTATATTTTGTTGACACTTATTTGAAACAGGTTATTAATATTATGTTGTTTACAAAATGTGTTTTTATTTTTTTAATGTTCAGTGAAATAATACCTGTTTGAAAGTGTTTAATTGATTTAAAACTTTATTTAGTACTATTGAAATAACATGTTTAAAAATAAATGTTTATGTTTATTTTAAAAATGTATATATTTTTAAAAATTTACAAAACAACTTTCTCTCTTTATACATTTTTATCAAACTATATTATTTATTAGACATGATTATTAGACATGATTCGCATACACCAAATATAATGGAATAATTAAAAAAAGTGTAAGGACTGCATACATTCATACATATTTTATGAAAATATAATATATGATATAATATAATATTATATAATGTATATTTAACAAAATAGTGAAAATTATAAGTGCTACACATACTATTCTAGCTCTAAAGCCCACTTTTATTTAGGTAAAGTACATAAAATATAGGGGGGAGATTTGCTATTCTAACTCCAAGGCCACTCTTATTTGGAGGAAGTGCAAATAATCAGGTTTAGGGTCACATTTTGTATTCTATTTCCAAACTTACTTTAAGTTTGGAAAAGTGCCATTAATTGTGTTTTCATATTCACTATTCTAACTCCAACACCTTTTTCAGTTTGAGAAAATAAAAACAGGAAAGAGGTAGAATTACTATTCTAGCTTTTAGTGCTTAGAATTTGGTGTATCAACTCAACTAACTGGTTGCAGGGGTTGCCATATTTAGTATTCTCACTCCAAAATCAATATGAACATAATTGAGGGTGAGGTGGATATATACTATCTGACTCCAAACCCACTTTCATTTGGAGAAACAAATATAGTTAGTTGGGGTCAGATTTACTATTCTAACTTCAAATCCATTTTAATTTCAGAAAGGTCAATTGATTTGGGGTGGTCATATTAACTATTCCACCTTCAAACCTTCTTTTATTTTGAGAAAATGTATGTAACACTAGAGGGTCAGTCTTTAAGCCAAATTTCCATTTTATTTTGGGGCTGTGCAAGTAATTTGGAGAATCCGATTACCTACATCATAAACCCAAGAACCCTTCTTAAAAATATAAATTTAATTAAGAAAAATAAATGTTCTTAAACAAATGCATACATAATTAATGGAGTGCATAAAGATCCTAATTACAAATATTCGTTTTTTTAATTAAACTACATTTAAAAGTTTTATTATTACATTTGCAAATTGTTTAAAATTAAGGAATGTTAACAAATTATGCAACACGCTATGAAAATGTATATATTCAAATTGGCCAAAAAAAGTAATTAATTGGATGAGGTACTGATATACATTACCAGAGGAGCACACTAGTATATCGTCATTGCACAGTCAATTTATTGCAAGGGAGTTTTATTGCACCGCCCACTTTAGTTATGAGGTGCCATTGATTGCATCTGTGAGGCAATTCAGCCACCCTTTCAAAGGGAACACAATTTTTGCAACCAACATAGAACTGTGTGGTGGAGGGAAGTTTTCTGTCAACTGTGTCAAACAGGATGTTACATATGTGAACATGAAGTATGGCCACTCTTGAGCTACCCTAGGGCTACAGCTGAATCCTCCTCAATCCAGCTGCTCCCTTTGATTCTGAAGCCCCCTCTGAATCACTGAGGAGAGTTAAGAGAAGAGTGTTCACACCTGTACAGCCAGAATGTCACTAGTACTAGAAGTATCTCTGGTGCTAGTCACATCTGATGGCACAGTGATATATTTGACTCACTATATTCGACAGCAGTAGCAACACCTAGGTCCTGAAGAATGCATGGGCACTTTCCCTTATATACAGAAGCATGTTGACCGCTTGCTGAACAGATATTTTGTTAAATCTGTTATCTCACTATTGTTTTTACGCTTGGGGAGCTGAGAGAAAACATTAAAGGTTCCACTTCTACTCAGTCTTACCTAATTTTATCTTTTAACTGATCACTAACTTGCACTGCTTTTTTCAGTTGTCATACCACACTGACACCACTCATTAGATGAAAACGCAAGGTCTTCTTACTCCCATAGTCCTTTTTTCCAACTCTTGTGATTGTGTGCACACCAACTCCTGGGTAAGGAGAACCCATATGATGTAAAAGTGGCAGAACAGATCGACAACTGATGGGAAAATTCTCACCTTGAGTATGTGTCTCACGTGAATTGGGTTACATGGTATCACGTGGTGTCACCTTATAATTTAATTCACAATCCTCCTTTTTGTCATGTCAATGGTCGTTTGTGATTAGAGTTTACTTTTGACTCCTGGATACTTTCTGTGTAAATTAGGCCATCTAGGGAAACCTACCAAACCCACTTTTCTGAAACCTAGACACCCGGGGGAGTAGAGCAAGGTATGGCTTGCGTGGTTCCCCCAACATTTCCCTACCCAGAATCCCCTGCAAACCTCAAATTGTGTTGGAAAAATCAATTTTTTTCTCACATTTCTGTGTTTACAAAAGTTGTAGGGTCACCAGGCTGACACAAATTTCATACCACCCAGCGTTCCTCTAGGTCTCAAAATAAAAATGGTACCTCACTTGTTTGGGTAGGCATAATGGTTTGCAACAGGAAATGGCCTAAATTGTACTGTGGAGAAGATATGTGGTGCTATAGTTACAATGAGGCCGTTGGGTGCAATATTGGCCCGCAGATACTCTGTCATGATTGCTCCATGCATTGCTATTTTTACTTGTTGTTTTTTAAGGACGGCTAAGTTGTTCCAGTCGCTGTATTTGGTACTTGTATACACCAAGCCCTTTGTTCCTTAAAAGCTCAGTGTTCTTAAAATCTCCGACACTATGTCATCATCAAACTTAAACCTATCTGTTCTGTCATGATGTAGTTGGGTGTGGTAAAGCGGAGGAAGAAAAAAGGAAATAGAAGTTACGTCCCTCAGCTGATCCGCCTTGCTAAATAATCCTATTTATAATGAGGGGGGACACTAAGAGCTGATTATTAGGTCCAGTGACCCTTGCTCCCGAAAAGTAACTAGTACACAAATGGAGTCACTGTTACTTGTAGAGGATGAAAAATTAAGAAACATTTGTCGTGTGCTACTCTATCTGTGGGGGACAGTGTGTCTTCATCATAAGGCCCTTACACACCCCGAAGGATGTCATGCTTCATCATTTGGGCTTTGCTCCTCGCCGGGCCGATGCTGCAATGCCCTACGGGTCCCCCGTATTGTCTCTCTATCAGAGATATTTCGATGAGAAGCAATTTGGGTGCTTGGGTGTAAGTGGCAGTGAAGTCTAAAGTGGAGTGTTAAAAAAATGACTTGAGGGAGAGTGGATACTATTTATTAGGGTGATTCCTCTGTCATTGTTAAAACATAGTGTGTGGTGCTGCTCTAGGGAATGTTATATCCCTCTGTAGCTGGGTATATGTCCCTAATGGACATATATAACAGTCAACTTGTTTTGCGCTATATGTGGCCTCAGAAGGAAATCCAGAGCACTTCTACAGGACCCGGGAAGGTCAAATTTTGTATCAGTGCCGGCCTGAACTAGCCAGTGCCACCAAGTTTGTAGAAGGAAGTAGCGTTTCCCTTGGTATTAGAGTCAGGACCTCATGAAATCAGTGAGGTTTTCCCGTAGTATCAGGGCAAATCTACCTGCGTGCCTCTCCCTGTCTCCGCCGGTAATCTCATGTGAGTGAGGTACCATTTTTATCGGGAGACATATCATGGGAGAATCTTGTAGGTTAGAGGCAGACATTGATGTGGCATAAGAGACTGGACCATACTGTGGCAAAGAAGAAAGTACTCTATGATTGATTCCAATGGGGCTGTGGATTGATTTAGTGAGAGACAGTACAGAAATACCCATTTGAAATGGGGGTAGACTTACAACTTCCTGGTGTCTGAGGCCAGTCAACATGTCTGCGCAGTCAAAGCAGCACAGGAGGTGGTGACAGGTGGTTGAGGAACTGACAGCTTACAACTGCAAAGTACAATATGAAATGAAATGGATCAGATCATTAAAGGCTCATTGCACATTCAATATAAGGATGTCATGGAGCACATTGTCTCTCCATGTGCAGACTAGATACATTAACGGTGCCATTGATCCATTAAAATCAAAGATATATATTTCTCAACAGTGTGGTTGTGGCATTGGAAGAAGTGAGGCAAACATGACTGGGTTGTAGGGGTGCACTGAGATGTGGAGCTTGGTTGTCAACTTACCACAGTATCACTTATCACTGATACAGCTGTCGCACATAACACCCTATACATTTGGCCTGTACAAAGCAAAGTTAGAATGCATCAACATTATTTTATTTAATTTTAACTCTTTTGGGGAAAGCTGTGTGTGGGTGATATGTGCTATAAGTGCCTTCCTGTCAGAGGGGAGATGTGTGCTGTAGTATAACATGAGTAGGCATTATGATGTATTTAAAATATAGAGGTGCTATGTGCTAACCTGGCATGACAATAAGATTCCATGGAGCTGGCAGGTAATGTAGCAGGTCAGAGTGCAGGGTAAGGTGTAAAGTGTAAAGTGCATGGCAGAGACAGAGCTCTGTATCCTTTAAGAGCCTTTGCCGCCTTTCTCTCGAAAGCCTTTCACATAATGCCTCCTCTCATCTTCCTATTTCTTTTTTAAATCTTGCCTGGTGTGTACTTACACATTCAATGATTTCACACAGTTTATTACCTCCTGCCACAAGACCACTTTTCTACTCCACTTACAGTACTTTTAGGCAAACCATGTAGTTCCCGGTAGTGATTCTCTAAAATGATATCTGCATGTTATGCCTCCTCCTCTGTGAAGCATATCTTCCTCTTAAGTGTTATAGGTTGCACCCTGGAGAATGGAGCTGATGTCTGGTAGCAGCATGCTCCCACAGTGCACGAGGAAAAGGGCAGTGTCCAGGAAATGGGCTCTCTTTAGGTTCTAGCAGGGTTAATGTTTTTCCAGGTGTGAGTGAGGTTTGAACAGGTGAATGTTGTTTTACTGTTCTCTTTCATCCTTCGGTTTACCTCCTGGTGTGGAGAACTCTACTTGTAGGTATACCCTTGAAATCTGATCACAAACTTACTTACAGCCACTTTAAAGTAAAACATTCTGGCATATGTCTCTCCATAGTCTCGCATCAGGGGAGACACATACTCCTACCTCTGTGAGGACATCTTTACCTGTAATTGGTGAATACCATCCAGGTAGAAATGTCCATCCAATTGAAAGCAGAATTCTACGTCTTCAGACATCTCTGCATGTAAAATTCCTTACATGAATAGTGGCGATAAATATTTAAGTAGACCTAGAGTGCCATCTTATTGCATATTTTAATAGTGTGAGCACTGAGAACCTAGCATACAATGCAGGTCCGGAAAATGCCGCTATACTATGACAATAATATGGGACTTGAACTCTAACATGTAGTCATAAATCTCAAAATCTGTCTTTATTATTAACATTTCTCCAAATAACATGTTTTATTGAGCTACACTTATTTTCATTGGCTTGGTTTTTATCCAGAAGAACTATTGAACTGGGGCAACCAATAAACCACCGGGAACCAGGGGTAATGAACACATATTACCAATGGTTCCTTGTGGGGTAACAAATTGCATGCACGTATTAATAATTCTTCATCGTAAAGTTAATCGAGAGCAGACATGACATCAGCCCTAACTAATTCTTTTTATCATAATGTTGATTACTTATAACCATGCTCAGTGATCACATTTTCACAAAGTGCATGAAAAGTATAAAAAACATATACATGTGTTTAATACAGGTAAGGCAATTGTATAGTAATAAGTTCTGCTTGATCAGTTAAAGTCCATTGTACCAGTACAGCAAACAAAGTTACTTAAGAGTACGTATAAGGTCTAAATGCACTGGCTGAGTTTCAACCTGTGGTGAGTTAAAGGGTCATTGTCAGGACATGGATCTTGAGGCACACAGCCATACTTGATGTACTTATTTTAAACAAATCCTGTAAAACATAATTTGTGGATTTGTATAGAGGAGTCACATGCCCAGACTGATTGGCAGAGTGACTGTGGAAAGCCTTCAGTTAAAGCCTAATGTGCCCTGGAGTCCTGCATCTGATAAAGATTCACCTAAATAGGAGCATTTTGATCAGACAAAAAACAGCACCATTGTATACACTCCTCCCACAAACATAACAATAATTTAGGTTAATCAAAAGATGGAGGATTGATTAATAAATTAAGTTATTTTGTTTGCTGACATGCTTTTTCTTGGACCAGAAAAAGACTGCTCACGCCACACACAATGCATGTTTTTCCACATTTCACACTAGGATCTCTTCACAGCTTTCAAACTCATTTCAAATTCTCTCTTACAGGGATTGCCCACACACCCAGTTTTATAGAAATATGCTTTCTCACCACAATAACAAATATAACCAATGTAATCTATTTTATATTTTCCTGGTGAGTCAAGTGATCATGCACACATGCAAACAGTGAGCAGTGAAATGCCAGACACGTCACATATAATTGGTTATTATTCCAGAGAGGAATTGGTACATGGTTTTTCATTCCCTTATTGAGCAATTTCACTTCTTTGGAAATACATGTCACTATGACATGTTACTTATAATGAAAACATGGTTTAACCATAATTCTTGCAATGTTCTGCCAGACCGCTTTGATCTCTAAGAAATAACATTGTGTCAACAAGCCACCTTCCCAGTAGTCTTTATTCATTACTCATTTTTGTAGCCCTACAACAAACATAATCTTTCCTTCTTTCTGAAAGATTCTGGCTTCTGGAAAACAAACAGTTGTCTAACATTGCTTCTATGGTACTGGGAGCCATTACATTTAATTGTTCATTCTTAACTGCAGAGGATGATTTATTGCTATGTGTTGAGGGAAATAATTTGTCTCTAATCACTGATCTGTCTTTTTTCAACAAGAACCTTGTGGAATGCAGATTTGTAAACGGTCAATTTGTCACCCAATCCTACCTTGTCCATTGCCTCTACAAAGCTTTCCTATTCTTTGGCTCCCGTCAGTGGATGTGGCAATATTGTGGTCAAAATATTGTCCTATACAAAGATCGACTCTGTAATATCAACTACCACTATATTGTCTAAGTAAGTAGATAAGGTGTTAAGAATGATAAATCAGTAGGTACGTATATTTAGAGATAAGAATCTTTTAGATTCATTTCAGGAGGTTATTTCCAAAACATATCTGGAATCTGGTTTTCTACTTGCTTAGGGCGATTTAAATATAATATTTGATGACATTACTGATAGCAGTTGTCTAGACCTATCAAACATCTGATCACCCTTTGAACTTCATCAGCATGTAAAGTCTCCCAACCATCAGGCCGAGCATATATTAGACAATATGTTTGCCAAGCCTAATCAGATAGATATCTATTTAATTATGGAAATTCCCATGTCAAATCACAAAGTTTAATTGTTTCAGGTGCATGTGCGAATTATCCCGCCTGCTAATGTAACAATAGGAAAAACATTATAGTGTGCCTAGCAATGAAAAACTGAAATATCAATTGGTAACTATGATATCTGATATTCAGTTGGATAATTGTGATAATAAGCAAGTTCGTAAACATTTTAACATTTGGATATTAAATTCCTTAGATGAGGCTTTACCCTCTACAGTAGGTGATACCTATTGGGAATACCTTTCACTCCTTTGCATTCTCATTACTTGATCCTGGCCAAAAGGAAATGTAAAAACAATACAAAGACCTTGGAGGTACACATATGCTGAAGCTAAGAAAAAAGCCTGTAAACTTCAACTTACAGACGGAAACAATAGATAACTATTTTACTCAGTCAATCGTGCATGCTTCATTTCACCAGAGATGCAGAGAAATACAGAGACGGGCATTTTCAATAAAAGTATTTATTGAACAGTCTTCTTTCTCAAGCATTGGAAAAGAACTGCTACAATCGTAATACTGGTTATAAAGTACAAGGCATATAATACACACAGTATTATAAAGTAGTACTGTAAAAGTATCATGATATGGTTTCTAAGCCATAAAAGTGCATGAAATGTATTAAAAACATACAGTTATAAATAATGACTAAAAGTACTCAACTGGTGCTTCTAAAATACGCTTACCCCAGTGTACCTAAATAGTCTAGTACAAGGGAAGAAGTGAGTGAGGAGTAGCCTAAGTTTAGTAGTTCTCTGTCAGGAATCTATTCCAAGAATTCTCTAAGAGGTCTAATCAGCTCTGTACCTTGGTTTTAGAATGAAGGAGGTCTTGTATCTCTCTCTCAGGACTCGATTTCCCAGATACCCGCAAGGGTAAGCCGGAAACACTGGAGTTGGATTTCTCGGCAAGAGAAAAGACAGCATCTATCTCAGTGCGTCATTTGGAGGGTCGGCTTCCTTCGGCACTTGCTGCAGGGTGTCGGGCAAGTAGAAAGTCGATCTGCTGCAAATCACTGTGTGTTTGTCTGGGCAAACCTAGGCATATTTATACCTTGAAGGTGTCGAGTTTGACGCATGTTTGGACTTAATACCGTCACTCAAAGGCTAAATTCTTGGAAAACGCCAGGAGTTCTTGGAGAACTTATTATTCAAGCAGGGGGAAGTCCCTAGCTGCTGAAGGCAGGTTTTTCCAAGAGATCGTTGTTGATTCTCGAAACTTAGTGGAAGTAGCCATGCCGTATTTGGGCTGCATGGCTTAGGCCAAATATGGTACTGATTTCTATGCCTATATAAGGATATGATAAAGTATACCTATATAAGGGAATGAATCGGGAAAATTACACAAGTCCTAGATTCATTTACAACACTCAATAAAGCTAACCTAATAAGCACTGAACATATTTAAAGCTATTATTTACCACCCCAAAATACATAAAAAATGCACTTGAAATGGTTGTACAAAAGAAAAGAATATTGAGCATTTCTACAGTACGCATTTTAAGGAAGTGATGTCATTCTAAGCATGGAGTATGGTATCTAAATATGCAAACTGAATGAATCATGAAATTACATTTATGAAAATGGCTCTTAAATACAGAAAGAAAGGTCGAGACCATTTCATAACATAAGATGTCAATTGTTATATGAGGACAAGGCCAAATATTTTCTCTATGCAGTGTTCAATAGGGAAAAGAATTTCTTGTTCTCTAAGATTATTTCTACTTTAAGCAGATTAGTCTGTGCCAAAAAGTTCAATGTTTTGGAGAGAAAAATTCAATTGGTTGTGAGAAAATAGAGTTCCAAAGCTAGAAGTCTTTGTTATGAAAAATTTGAAGGCCACATTTCAGAGTTCAGGGAACGCTGTGTGCATGAATCAAAAGTTATTCTCGGTGTCAGGAGAAAACATCAGATCGTCTAGGCTGGCAAAGAAATCGTCTACCACAGTAGGTGAAAATGGAACTACTTGATCAAGCAGATCAAATGTGCACTGATGAGAAGCATTGCTGTCAGTGCCAGGTGCCGCATTAGCAGTGTTCATATCAGATAGTACCTGTGTGCCTGTTGATCCTCTTATCTCACCCTCAGTTAGACTTACTGGTGAGATCTCAATGAATGCCGTCATCAGGATTGGTAGCTGTTGGAGACAACACAATGCATGAGTTGTTACCGAACCTAGCAAGCCGTCGACATCCGGTGGTAGGACTGATGGAAGTGTCAGACAAATGTCCAACACGCATTCTTCTCCACAAAGCAGGCATCGTAGAACAGGTAAGATGCAATCTTGCCAGATTGGTCTGAACGAAAGAAACCAAGTTGTGTTCAGATCTCTTAAACGAGCCAAGCCAAGAATCTGTGTAATCCTCTCATGATACCTCATGGCAAGGAGGGTCCCTTCCATGGTGGTCTGGGTATCGTCGGTTACCGAACTTGCCATATCGGAGCAGAAGGAATAAAAATAGAATTCCTGCTACGAGTCCCAAGATGAGAGGCAAGGCAATCAATCAATCAATCAATCAATCAATCAAGAGTATTTGTAAAGTGTACTACTCACCCGCTAGGGTCTCAAGGCGCGTGGGGGCTGCTACTGCTCGAAAAGCCAGGTCTTCAGTTGCTTCCTGAAGGAGAGATGGTCCTGGTTGAGTCATAGGTGGTTGGGGAGGGTGTTCCAGGTCTTGGCTGCCAGGTAGGTGAAGGATCTTCCTCCGGTGGTGGTTCTGCGGATCTGTGGGACGGTGGCGAGGGCAAGGCTGGATAACACTCATGAATAATGAAACCATCACTATAAGGGAGGCAGACAAGGGTGGTAACGTGGTGGTAATGGACCGCGTGGACTACCAACAAGAAATATTTGAGCAACTACAAGACAATACCTGCTATGAATGCCTCACTTATAACCCCATGGGTCCTTTGACACAAGAAATCAACTCTAAGCTTACAATTTCGAAACAATCTGGGTTAATAAATGAGGATGAATATCTTTACCTAAAAGTTTTTAGACCCTCCTATCCATGGCTGTACACTCTACCCTAAGTCCACAAGAATCTCCCGTTTCCACCTGGGAGACCAATCATTTCTGGTATAGGGGGACCGACAGAAAGACTTGCTGAATATGTGGATTTGTTTCTGGGTCCCTTGGTGAGAAACTTACCGTCCTACATACAGGACATGAAACACATTCTTAGTAAACTAACAGACATCCAGAGGCAAGATGGTTCATTACTTGTCACGATGGATGTAGTATCACTGTATACTAGTATAAACATGGACCTAGGTTTACAGGCGGTAAACAAATTCCTACACAACAGACCGGCATCCCTTTGGTCACACACACTAATGCTGTCCACCATGATGGAACTAGTATTAAAGAACAACTTTTTTATGTTTGACAAAACTTGGTATCGCCAAAAGAGAGGAGTTGCCAAGGGCTCCAAAATCTCACCCTCATTTGCGATTCTGTTTATGGGCACACTAGAGTCTGACCTGATCTGGGGTAGTAAAGGCGCCCAATATATTGACTCCATCATATTTTGGGGTTGATATATTGACGATTGCATCTTTATTATGGTCAGGCACAGAAGAACTTCTAAATGACTTTTTTAAACATCTGAATAACAATACATGGGAAATTCAATTCACTATGAATTGGAGTAGGACTAACATTGAATTCCTAGACGTAGAATTTTATGTATCTTCAAACTGTCTACACAGCAGGCTTTTCAGAAAATCTACAGCATGTAATGCAATTCGGCATGCTTCCAGTTTGCATCCTTCACACCAAATCAATGCAATACCTTATGGCGAATTTTTAAGGGCAAGAAGGAATTGTAGCGAAGACTTGGAGTTCAGGAAATGTCTTGACAGCATGAAACAGAGGTTTCATGCTAGGGGATATCCAGCCAACATAATACAGACAGCAGAAAGAAGGGTTGGAAAAGTAAAAAGATCCAACACACTAACTGCACATAAATCCATTTTGCCACAAAATGAACCTATTAGAATGGTAACTGATTTCAACTCTCTCCATGACACACTACGAAAAAGCCTTACCAAACATTGGGAGTTGTTGAAATCAGAAAAGACACTGGTGAATTGCATTTCAGATAGACCACAAACCTCTTTCAGAAGAGGTAACACTCTCAGGACCAAACTTAGTCCTACGGTTCCTCGAAACACCACACACACTACTTGGATGACACAACACAGCTTGGGTTTTTACAAATGTGGTTTCTGTGCCATGTGCAAATTGGCCAAGCATGGCACCACACATTTCACTGGCCCTGATGGTGTCCCCTTCACTATTAAAACCAACATAAACTGTACAAGCAAATTTGTAGTATATGTTATAGAATGTGATTGTGGTAAGTTTTACGTGGGAAGCACCATCAGACCACTTAAGGACAGAGTTATGGAACACATAAGAGCAATACACAAATGTGACCCTAAATATCCTGTGGTGTTGCATGTTGCATCTTGCCAGAATGGAAACACCAACAAGGTTTTAAGATTCTTTGGCATTGACACAGTTCCTCTGGGTGAAAGAGGGGGCAACCGGGAATTGAAGCTTAGACGCACCGAAGCTACTTGGATAATGCGCTTACGTTGTGTGGAACACGGACTCAACTACGACCAAGAGATGCAGTATTTCTTGGGCGATTGAGTTATAGTGCACTACATTTTGGGGTATGCTCTGACTTGCACAAAATGTACATATAGATCATTTTTGTCAAATGCTATATCCAAATAATGTGTGAATGTATTTACTGTACCTGTCAGCATTCTGTATCATACCTGTGACAAAGAACCACCAATGAGGGAACCTTAACATTCATCGGTGTGTACTGTATAACCTTTCTACTGTGATGACTCTCCTGAACTCGGAACTGATCAGAATCTCAATGTATCCAATATGACTTTAACATTATGCCATGCTATCTCAATTCGGTATTCTAAGAGAGAAACTAATGTATGGAAATACAACACTAGGATGCACTATGAAATCCCCAAATTACTTCGTTGTACTGTTTTTTTACATTTCAAATGGCATGCTGACTCCGTTATAACATGTTAAGTAACAATGTATGAAGTATATTCAAGTCCAAGTGCACTTTTAAACAATTGGAGTCGACATATATGTCAATTTTATTTGAAGTCACGTGTGAGTGTGACCTGCACCGGGACACCGACTTCTTCCAGGCTCGGCACCCACGCTCCCACTCTCCGTTTTTAGAGGCCCGCCAGTTTTTCTCTTCTGTCTTTTTTCTCGATTGAGAATTAAGCAGTACATTAAACTTCTGTTTCATGGCCCAACTTTATTCAGACAACATCCACTATTTCTGCTTCATTTACATAGAGGCTTCTCTCATCACTTAAACATATCAAACTAGACGCGGCACCCATTTCCGCCTATGCCATGACGATCCGAAAGCACGGGTCTAGTTGTTTATCACGCCTTACAACGACGTCCATATAACGTACGCTTTACCCGGGTCACGTGTCCAAACAGGAACATGGCCCGGAGAGAGGACGCGCTACACGCCGCGCTCTGCTTAACCAAGGTAAGACTGGCAGAATCGTGAAACTGCCGCAAACTACCGCATCTGTTAGCCAAAGCATTTACTTAGCAGAGTCGGAATGCTGATTCTACCCTACTATACTATTATTTTTAGCCTGGGGCGTCCTCGAGCTTCAATTGCAGTCGCACCCGACTGAAACATTCAACGTGAATACCCGCTGAGGTATGCACATAAGGAAGCACTGGGTCATATTATTTTGGATTACACAGGAGATCGTAACGCCCATAAGGAACTACTGTGTTATACTATTTTGAATTGCATTGGAGATCGTAATGTATTCTTAATGGGGCACCTTATTCGTTTCAGAAATTCACTGTTTACTATACTTCACAACTATTGAGTCATCGACTCTGCTATCTCCGGGCGCTACAGTCCCAGAACCTTCTAACACTGGTAAGCGAACGTGCAACTATGCTGTTGACGTACCATACTATACAGTTTCACGCTTCTATTACCCTGACTAAGTGCAAGACCCAACCCTGGGGTCACCATCATAGTGTAATAGACTAATGAATATAGGCTATAAAATCGAATTGTTGAGAGTCGAATATATGTATACAGGCAATGTAATCTGAAAAGAATAAGACTGAATAGTTATATGAATTTAACTAAAAGTCATAAACTGCATAATATCGCTGGATGTTGTCAACCAGTCAGCATTCACCGGTCACGATTCAAATTCCGGTGTCAATGCTAATTCAATTGACCTTAACCAGTTCTACCCTCAGATTGGGGGCGTACATGGGATATTGTAAATTATCAAGACCTTCTGAACTGGATTTTCTCGTTTAATCACTTCTAGTTTAAATATTCATATTATTTGGCTCATTTTCAGTACAGAGAACATTACCCTGTTGTCTGCTCTGCTCACATACCGACGGTCACGGGCCCGGCTGGGTCGGAATTATCACCAGCTGTGCGGTGAGCCTCTAAAACACTTTATATTTAATTTAATTTTTAATTTTGTCAAGGTTCACTACTCTTTCGTTTTTGCCCAGTAACCATGACAATGGTACAATAGTGATGAGCTTTTCCTCTCCTTGTTTGGTTTATCTCTTTTTAAATATACAGACCTTCTGATTGTGACACAGCCATCTAGGTATGTGCCCTCTTTTTGCACGTAGAGTCACAGATGCTTGTGACTTTATCACATATCACAAAGCATGCAGTATGGATGAATCGTGCACTGATAAGGGCACTCGCTTTTTTACCCAAATCTTATAGAACATGTTGGTTCTCTTCAATTGGGTATACCTAGGATCCCTCAATGTGTTATCACAAATTCACTGGTCACTAGCACGTCGATAGGAGAACTACACGAAGGCACTTTCGACACTAACGTGTTCGGGTTGCACTTAGATGTAATAAGGTGAATGGATGTTTATCCACACTAGTGGGAGCTATACTAAATGTATATGGACAGTATTGAACGGCCTACATGTAACCAGACTCGTACATGATACATGCTCCATTGTTACTTATCTGTCTGTTTCAGCCCTAAGGATTCGCAAGTGCGATGAAACACGTGTCGGCTGGCTGTTTGACTTATGAAAGGACTCTAACGAACTACTCTTCCACTGGAGTTTCTGAGATAAAAACTTTTGTCACTTTCATTTCTGTACTAATCATTGTATTGTTACATAACAATTGTTTCACTGTTTATTTGAGTGCATCGGCAACCCAGTCAGTTATTTCATTGGTAGTTTTTCTACTCAATTTGAGTGGTTCTAAGGACTTCCCACTCGCCGGCTTGCACCATGTAATAAATTGTGTATTCCAACTCTCTGTGCGCATATATAGGCAGTGCACTCAGTAGCTCAACTGACTAAAAGCCTTGAAAGGATCCCCACAACTTGCAGATCATACCTTTCTTTAGACGAGGTCAGTGGCACAGATTTTTGCAAAAGTATCAATTTGTATAGAAGAGATATTCAGTGAAGGCCATAATGCCGTCCCACTGTCTGTCTTGTGCATTGGATACAATACTTGCATACAACAAGTGACCATGGATGACACTCTAATGAGATAAAGTTTTCCTGGCATCATGCCACTGCAGCTGTGATCATTCAACATAAGGTGACTGCCATTGGACAGCTGCCTCAAAATGGGTTCTATCATAGTGGAGGAAGTACCGTGCAGGTGGCAAGAGAGGTTATTTGCAGAACCGTCGCAGGCTCCGTGTAAATTAATACCTTTGCACAAAAGTGTACCACTTAGCGAGCTCTTACAATTTTTACCACTAAGGAATACCTCTTTTCCCTTGTTCCAACATTTGTGTGTGTAAGGAAAAGTCCATGTTGACTTAATGTATTCTTTACCCAACCTTTCATACAGGCCCGCTGGCATATGTTGTAGACAATACTGAAATTGGAAAATCGTCACTGGTATCATGATGGTGCCATGAATTATCCATTCAATGACAGGCTTCTAAGAAACTGTTAATGGTAATCTTTCCGGTTTTTCAATGCTCAGCACCGTATGGTCTGCTCCTCTTTGTGCCAAAGAGATTTAATTATCTGTAAGGTTAAGTACAGCAAACAATGATGTTGTATTGATTAGACGCCATGGCACGTAGCCTGAACTAAGATTTTGCAACGTCCAGCCTAACTGCATTATAGAACGTAATTGAGACTGGCCATGTTGTAACATTAGCAAGTCCTGTTCCATTATATCAATTGCAGAGGATACAATGCTGTCCAATGAATATATTCTGGAGGACTGAGTCGTTAACCCATTGTCCACTACAGAGAGAGCTTTCTCTAAATTAATATGATCAATTTCTTGTATTCTTTCTGCAGTTTCCATTTGCGTTATTTTCTAAGCTTTATTGTATGCTGCGTATATACCGGCGTATATGAAACGTTTTTGCTGTAGTTTGCGAGGCCCCATTAAAAAATCTTGCATATCATTGCTTTCTTTAAGTAAAGATAAGTGTTGTTTGATTTCCGGAAGTGTGGATGTCTTTAGCCAATCAAGGCATTTTTTTTCCTACACTGTATGTTGTTACTATCCCTGGATGTTGTCTCTGGGAGTATCTTGGATGTGGAGTGTTCAGTTTTAACCCCTGTGTTTTGTTCAGGAATCTATCATGACAGTTATTGGTGTCTGTGGGCAAGATTACCCATTTTTTCCAATCAGGATTAGTTCTGTTTTGTGTAAAAATATATGGTACGTCTACCTCCTTTACTGTACTGTCATTACTCTCAGAAGTGGGTTTAGGTATAGACAGTTTATTTACATCTTTTATATTAGCCAGGCCAAGACAAGAAGTCTGTTGAACAGTGTCATTTAGAAACATTATTTGTTCTGGTATAATGCAGGCTCTGAACAAGGCTTCTAAACCGTGTACCTGCCAGTTTGTTGTGCCCCAGCCAGTTTTTGTCTCAATGTTGTCTTTCCAAAAGTCGAAACATAATGTGGACAGCTGAGCATAACATTTTTCAGAATAGATGGGTTTAGTGTTGGTCAACATTGTTTTCATTCCTGTCTTATTTACATTTTTGAAATAAAATGTTTCTGGATTTGTAACATTAAACCCTGAGAAGTATAAAAACTTTTCATGAAATGTTTTTGAGCTGTCTTTTGGTGGTGTGGGACAATGTTCCCATTGATTATAAGTAAAAACATTCCTAGGACTTGCAGATTTGTGTAAATAGTGGTGACCATAGTGATTAAAACAATACATTTGTTCATAATCTGATGACCCTTCTAATTGGCCTCTGGATTCAAGATAGCCTGGCTGATGAGGATTATGAATCCGAAACCGGTCCCAGGATGCTTGTTTCCTGTCCAGGGAAGACATGGCTTGGTAGTTCAGGCTGGACTGTTTCCATGAGGCACAGGGTCAAACTGATTTGCATATGGCCATGTCTGAACTGGGGTGGCTGATGGATTAAACCCAGATCAGTTGACTGGAGGTGAGTGTTTGATTTGCTCAAACGCTCCGTCCATCATCCCCTTTTGTATCAACCCTTCTAAATAGTCATGTTCAGTAAATTATGCAGACATTTCTAAATCTGACATCATATTATTAATAGTCTCAAAGTCCCAATCATCAGAAAATGAGTCACCTAAAGAAACCTTGAACTGGTGAGGAATCTTCAACAGCTCCACCGGGCCATAGATGTCATAATCAGTTCTATGCCATGCTATACCACCAGGTATAGGAACGGCTGTGTTGTTTACTGATGACAGGTCTCTCTTTTCACGATGCGATGATTTGTGAGGTTTTAGGACCAAGTTGATTTTCTGACTTGCTGTGTCCATTGTACTGTATTTTCCATCTACCATTTGTCCCAAGCTTAACTCTAAAATCAGCCATAGCAGGAGAAAAGATGCACCTAAAACAATCCAAAATTCAATCCATGGTGAAACCAGATATATTTTTTCAAGTTGATGAAAGAGTTCTGTTGTTTTTTCTTTGAGAGTTTTATTTGCTGGCGTTTCTTCGGGTTCACTGGGATCCTCAGAAAATGTATCATCGTTGATGAAGTAGCCAGAGGCAGTTCTGCCAATTGTTGGAATTGCATCAGGATTGGTATTAATCTTTGGAGCTGCTTCTTCCTTAGTCATATTGGTATAGTCAGAGGCTACATCATTGTAGACAGGTGTTTCTTGATGAACTGTAATTTGGGTCTCAAGAGGCACGAGTCCCATGGCTTTGTTGCATAGTCCTTCTTTTCTTACTGCAGGTTTATCAAACATGATAAGTCTTTCAGTCTGAACCTCTTGAATAGTAGCAAGATTTGGTCTTCTGCTACATCTTGGGAGTGCACTGCGCCTACTACTTATTATTGGCCACATACTGTGGTTTGACCAGGTCGATGGACACAACTCAGTTCTCCTTTTTACCAGCAAGGGGCGGTAGTACTACTGATCTTGTTCCTTGGATTGCTAAGACAGGTACTGCTTTTCTGTAAGAAGGCCCAAATTCCTTCTTCACCGCTATCTTTTCCCTGACTAGATCCCCAATCTTTGAAATCCAGACAGGTCTTGCTGGGACAGGTAGTTTTTCTTCAGTGGCTGTTGGCTTTTGTGTTGTGTTACTCAGACTTCTTCTTGTTTCATTTAAGTCCTGTAAAACAGCCAAACGATCTTTGACATCAAAGGGTTTTTGTTCCACCACTGAAGTTTGACAATCAAGGTCTTCAATTATCATTCTAGTACCAAACAGTAATTCATAAGGATTGATTACCCCAGAGAATTTCATGGTAGATTTTTAAGGCTAGGTTGGACACTTATTAAATGTTTGGCCCACCCATCATCTGAACCTAATACCTTAGCTGGTATGGATTGCTTTATGTCACGTTTTTTTCTTTCCACTACCGCATTACCCTCATGATGGAAGGGACTAGAATACCGCAATGCAACTCCCAAGCTAACCATAGCCTCCTTGTAAGCTCGAGAGCTAAACGTAGGACCCTGGTCAGAATGTAGCGTGCCGATTGCGTATGTGCCGATAAAGACTCGTAAATCCTTTATAACAGTTCTGGCGTCAGTCGAGCGCTGGGGCCATAACCAAATAAATCTTGTGCAGGAATCCACTGTGACCATAATATATTTATAGTTGCCATCCCTTGTTAAGGGACCACAGTGATCCAGGTAAACACAGGCTAGTGGTTTATCTAAATCAGAAGGGGCGTCTGTGCAGGACGTTTCACTGTAGAAACTTTTATTTTCTGGCAGATTTCACATTCCAGAACATAGTTTCTAGTTTGTTTCCTCATGCGAGGCCACCAGTATATCTGTTTTAATAATAACACTGTGGCGGAAACTCCCTTGTGTGTAGATGCGAGCCCTTAATATGCTGCTACAATTAGTCCTAGTAGTTGTTGGATTGCATCTGTCTGTAGGGACGTCTGCGTGCAGATAGCCGGATGCTGTCTAACAGTGGTATCTGAACTGGGCTGGCTACACTGTAGTCGGGTATCTGGTGGTTGTCAAAGCTATGATATCTGTAACAGGTATCACAGTTTATTCCAAATTCATAAACTTGGATGCTCATTCCTGATGTGTCAGACCCTCTCCCATATGTGCTCCATGAAACAAGTAAGCTCTCCGCTTCTTGTTTGGAATTACTCTGTCCCCCACTCCAGGGATTTGAGCAAAAGGAACAGAGTTTGCATCAATTATGTATGTATAAGTGAGTGAATAGTTTAGAGGTAACGCTGCATGATTGCCATTCATTGAGGCTTCTACTGCTAATAGCGTTTCACCGTCTATTTCTCTTTTTGAGCGAGCGATTGTAGCTACGGAAGCCGTTTGCAGAGCTGCCTTCGCTGCTTCATCAGCCAATGATTTCCCTGCAACGTGAACGCCATCACGCTGATGACTCAGTGTATGTATCACGTGATTCTTTTGTAGTTCCTTTTGTAAAAGAACTACTTGTTCCCAAAGCGTTTTATGCTTAATTGTCCACCTTTAGAATTTTTTAACCCGTTTTTAACTCAGTTCTGCAAATTTTCGTTGTAAGATTCAATACAGAAATATGAATCGCACACTATTAGTGTGGGGAATTTGCGATCTGTATTTTCAAGCGCCATCTTGAAAGCCTGTAGTTCAGCTCGCTGAGCTGTACAGTCTCCGAATGATTGAGTTTTAGTGACCATAGGTCTGAATTTGCCTTCATACCAGCAACCTTTAACAATCGCTCACGCAGCACTATAGGCTTGTTTACCCCCAATTGCGGGCTGTGCTGATCCGTCTGTATATATTATACAGCCGTAATGTTCCAGAGACAGAATTTCGGTCGGCAGAGGACATTCGTGTTTGTATTGGAGAAATTCTTGTGTTTTCAAGCTGGGGTCAAAAACGAATTTAACGTCTGTTGCAGCAAGAGAGTTAACCCATTGTATCTATCTCGGATTTTGAATAATTGCTTTTGTCACTGCCTCTAAGGCAGGTGTAACGATTATTATGCGTTTACCCTGTGCAAGAGCTCTCTCTTTTGCTACTGCAGTTTGAACCGCAGTCAGAATTTTTTCAGTAGAAGTGAACTTAATTTGAGCTTGTGTGTACAAGTGTGATTTGTATGCTATTGGTACCGTTTCTCCTTCAATAAAAGTAAGGTACGTGAATCCGCATCTCCATGGGATGATTCGGATCACAAGATTGCACACGTTTTCGCGTGTCTGTAACTGTGTTTTTGTTTACATGTCTGTTTGGACTGAACGCAGAATTTCTGTGTGTGTTTGAGTCTAATTAGTCGGTTTGACATCAGGTTTGATTAGTTCATAGAGAGGTTTAACCCTCTCTGCGTAATTCAGAACGTAAGTTCTTCCAAAATTCAGGAAACTTAGAATGAACTGCAAGTTTTTCAGCATTTTTGGAGCTTGGAGCAGCGCACATTTCTCTAGAAAGTTTGCTGCCAGGCTTTTGCCTTCACTTGATAATTCTTATCCTAGAAATAGGACGTTGAGGTGGGCAATTCATGATTTCTTGAAATTGAATTTATACCATTCAGATGCGGACCCAAGTATTATGGTGTTCACTCTTTTCAAGTGCCTGTCCAAGTCGTCATCTGTAAGATAGATGTCATCGACATAAGATAATGCCTCATCAATATACGTTTGTAGTTACTATGTTACCCTGGCTGAAAATAACCCTGGACTATTCTTGAATCCTTGGGGGAGACGGCAAAATTGTTGCTGTGCCACCTTAATTGAAAAAGCGGTAAGATGCTTGCTTTCAGGTGCTTTTTTTTTTTACAGAAAAACCCATTTGAAATATCTAATGGGTTTTATATTTTTTTGCGCACAATGTTATTCATCAGTGCTGCACTATGCGCATTTTGTACTGCAAATGTTTTGCAACAGGAGTTCAAATGGCTGTAGTCCAATACTAGACAATTGGAAAGGGGCGACCACTCGGTCCCCCCGCACGTATGGCGGAGTGCCTCGATCCCCCCGGGAAGCCATTTTGGGGCGGGAGGCGCGTCTCGGCTGGTATGCCCGAAGCGGCGTAGCCGGGGCGCGCTTTTTCCCGCCCTAGAGTGGGCTGGCCTAGACACCGACGTAGCCAGCCACGCCCCCGGGGCGGGCAGGGGCGGGTTTACGCCCGCCCTGAAGACGGATAAAAAGGGACGCAAGACCAGAAGACGTCCTCTTGTTCTTGTGCTCCGAAGCTGCACCTCCTCGCTACACGTGAGCTCGGGACAGAACGAAGAGCCAATTTTGAGCGTTTTGATCTTTTTCTTTGTCTTCTAGATTCTTCCGCGGAGAGATGCCCAAGAAAGGAGCAAAGAGAATGACGACCGACCAGATGGTGCGGGCCCTTTGCAAAGAGGTGTCCGACATAAAGAAACGGTTGGCGGAGCGAGATGGGGAGGAGGGTCCGGGCCCTGCGCCGGCTGGCGGGAGACCTAAGAGGCCGAGAAGGGTTCCAGCCGGTGGAGACGTCCCGGTTCCCTCTACCCCGCTCGAGGCGCCGACCCCAGTACCGATGGAGGGGAATCCAATCCCCGTTGTCGTCACCCCGACATCTAAGGAAGACATGCCCCCCGAGCTGGCAGCACAGCTAGCAGCTTGGTTGGGGGATATTAGTGATGGCGCCACGGCTGCCGAGGCACAGGCACTGATAAAAGGGCTTCGTGAGAAGAGAGAGGCAGCTAGAGTGGCTGCGCCGTTGGCGGGGATAGACAAGCCACAAGCGGCAGAAGCTGCGTCCAGTTCAGGTAAGCGGCCATTGCCGATTGCAAGGGACGAGTCAGCACCCTCTCGTAGAGAGAGATTGGGACAACATGTGCCTTTAGCTATAAAGGAAAAGATCTGGGCAGGGGAATACGTGAATATTTTTTCCTTGCTTGTTGATCATTATGATGTGGAGCATGTGAAAAGTCAGAAGGACTTAATGCATCCGAGTGTTTGGCGCGCAAAAATGGCCGCCTTTAAGGTAAATGAGAACATTGGCAATTGGGGCAATGCATGGGGTATTTTTACATCGATTTTGGGGGAACGTAGGCCCGAGTTGCTTCCTGAGTTTCCCGTTTATCAATCAAGGATTATGGGTTACTCGACAACGTATCAAGGTAACCATTGGTTTTGTTACGATAATCTGTTCAGGAAAGAAAAGGAACATAACAAGAGTTTGACTTGGGATTGTTACGATTCTCTAACATGGGATAAAATGAAAGAATCGGGAATGTTAAGAATGCCATTGGCCGGGAGCAATGTTGTTGATTACTCCCGCCAAAACGTGGGGACGCCCTTTCGACCAAGTACGAGCACCGACGACCAGTCGAGGCCCGCAGGTAATACAGGGAGAAAGGGTTTCTGTTTTAATTTCAACAAGGGGAAATGTACCAGGCCTCCTGGATCGTGTAAATTCAAACACGAATGTAGTACGTGTGGGTCATCCCATCCTGAGTCATCGTGCAGAGCCAGAACGAGTGAGAATGGGGGTAAGGGAGGCGCCAAACAGGTCTAAGCTAGGCCGAGGGGCGCCTTTACCAACCCCGATTGATACCTTGGCAATGATTCCCTGGCTCAGCGAATACCCGGATCGTACTTCTGCCGGGGTGCTGCGGGACGGTTTTACACATGGTTTCCGCATCCCGGTGGGGGACTTTCAGGGTGTAGGGATGTGCAAAAACCAACTTTCCGTTTTACAACATACATCTGTAGTGCAAGAAAAAATTCAGAAAGAGGTTAGCCGGGGACGGGTCGCCGGCCCGTTTAGTGTACCCCCGGTACCGGATTTCGTTTGTTCCCCGTTAGGGGTAGTCCCCAAGAAGGACCCAGGTGAGTTTCGTTTGATCCATAATCTGTCGGCTCCACATGGTCTTTCGGTGAACGACGCAATTGATCCAGAGGTTTGTTCGGTGCGATATGCATCTTTTGATGAGGCAGTAGCCATCTTGAATCGCCTGGGGCACGGGACGTTGATGGCGAAATCTGATATCGAGTCAGCGTTCCGGTTGCTCCCGGTACACCCAGACGATCAGCGTCTTCTGGGATTCGGGTTCCAGGGGTCATTCTACATGGATAGGTGTATGCCAATGGGATGCTCTATATCATGTGCTTACTTTGAGCAATTCAGTACTTTCCTGCAATGGGTGTTCACGAAAAGAACGGGTTTCCGAAATGTAATGCACTACCTTGATGACTTTTTGTTCCTTGGCCCCGCCGGTAATCTCGAATGTGCCCAGGCCTTAGCTGAATTCTGTGTGTTAATGGGTCATCTTGGCGTGCCATTGGCACCGGGTAAAACTGTGGGTCCCACGACTTGCCTCGAGTTTTTGGGGATCGAGTTGGACTCAAGGGAGGGGTGCTTCCGTTTACCAGCAAGCAAAGTGTCGAAATTCAGGGCAGCCCTCCAAGTTTGTTTAAATGCATCCAAAGTTACACTGCATCAGTTGCAACAATTAGTGGGAAAATTGAACTTTGCCTTGAGAGTGATACCAATGGCTCGCCCTTTTTCCCGCTCAATTGCCCAAGCGATGGTGGGCCTGAAGGAGGGTCATCATCGCACAAGGTTATCGGCTGAGGTCCGCCAGGACATGCGGATTTGGTTAGCATTCTTGGCGGACTTCAATGGCCGAGTCGTCTGGAGCAAGCCAGCCGTGTCCTCCGAAGAGCTTGGGCTATGGACAGATTCAGCAGGAAGCGTAGGTTTTGGCGCCATCTTCGGCACAAAATGGTCGGCACAAAAGTGGCCCCTATGGTGGCACGAGAAGGGGCTGACGGGTAATATCGCTTTCCTTGAACTGTTTCCCATTCTGGTGGCCCTGAGAACCTGGCCAGAAGGGTTGAGAGATCATTCTGTTGTGTTCTGGTCCGACAATATGACCGTGGTAGAATGCATCAATAGTCAGGCTGCCCGTTGTAAATTGATTTTGAGGCTGCTCAAAGAAATTGTCTTACTGTGTATGCAACTGAACGTGATATTCAGAGCAAAACATGTCCCAGGGGTGATGAATCAGGCTGCTGATGCACTATCTCGTTTTCACATGCAGGCTTTCTCGGGTTTCCTTCCTTCAGCGGACCCAGAGCCGGCACCCTTCCCCGAAGCTCTCTGGTCTCTCGGTGCCCCGAACTTCGTCACCTCGTGGGAGAGAGTCTAGCACCCAGGACAAGGAAGGCATATGAAGGGGCGTTTCGGGCCTATTTAGCCTTTTTGGGGGCAGAGAGAGGGGGACTTTGGGGTCAGGAGGAGTCGGTAATACTTTTTCTGATGTCTTTACGTAGGGCTGGGAAATCGGTGGCTACGGCGCAAAGGCATCGTGCCGCCATTTCCTTTGTTGCCAGGGCCCATGGCATCCAGGACCCGACAGCGTCTTTTACAGTTCAAAAGGCGCTGCGTGGGTGGCAACGCCTAGAGGGTCGCAGTGTAGACGTAAGACGACCGATAGGGCTAGATAGATTGTCCCAGTTACTGGCCTCGCTCCCTAATACATGCTCGTCTCCCTTCGAGACCTGTTTGTTCCGGACTGCATTTACGCTAGCGTTTCACGGGGCTATGAGAGTTAGTGAACTGGTTGCAAGGAACAAACAGGATGTGGCGGGGGGCTTGTGCAGGGAGCATGTTCAGATCAGGGGCGATGCGATGATTGTCTCCTTTCTCAGGTCCAAGACCGACCAAGATGGGAGGGGGGACTGCACGATCATTCGCAGGATCCCCGGGTCATCCATGTGTCCGGTACAGTGCTTAGAAGATTACCTAGCACGAAGGGTGGCATCATGGGGAGGGACATTGTTAAGGCATGCAGACGCCACCCCGCTGACGAGGTTTCAGTTTCAACGGGTGCTTGCAATGGCCATCGCCGCAGCGGGCTTGGACCCGGGCGAATTTGGGACCCATTCCTTTCGAATAGGGGCTGCCACTGAAGCTGCAGCCGGGGGTCTTACTGTAGAACAAGTGAAACGTGTGGGGCGCTGGTCCTCCAATTGTTATAAGAAGTACGTGCGATTGCACATGTTGTGAAGCTGTAATCATGTACTCACGCTTCTTGTCTTTTGTTTGTTTTCAGTTGCGCAAGCCTACGCGGCAGGGCGGACTGTGCAGTCGACCCAACACCAGGCCAGCGGTCGCACGTCACCGGCTGAGAGGAAGGAGGTGTGGGTCGTGGGCCACTCATACGTGAGACGGGCCGCAGACGTATTCAAAGCAGGTGACATGATTCACGTACCTGGGGAATACGGGTACAGAGTGTCCTTCTACGGAAGGGGCGGTCTCTGTATTGACCAGTTTCAGGCATTCTTTGAGGGTTTGTTAGAGCGGATGAGGTCACCGCCGTCCATAGTCATAGTGCATTTGGGGGGCAATGATTTGGTCACCACCGGTAGACGACTTCTCCTGGAGTCTATGCTTTCCACGGTAAGTTGGTTAGCAAGGAGAGTTCCGGGGTGCGTAATTGCGTGGTCTCATATGATCCCACGAAAAGTATGGCGGGGGGCTATCTCGATCCCTGCTTTAAATCATTCGGTTAAAAAATTGAATAACAAAGTGAGTAGGTTGTTCCGTTCCAAGACATTGCATTCGATCTCGCATAGTTGTATTAATGATGACAGTATGTATTTGGGGGATGGTGTGCATTTGTCGAGGGTGGGCAATGAGTTACTCATAGGAGACTTCTTAGCTTGGTTAAAATCGTTAAGACATGACCTTTAGGTAGGAGTTTTGTGGGGGGTCCGGATAGCCGGTCAACTATCCGGACCTGTGGCGGTAAGGTCATGATCGGTGAGCACTAATTGGTAGATCCCTATGAGTGGGCGTCACCCAACACGGATGGGAGCGCTCGGGAGAGGTGGCCATTGGCCCCTCAATGGGGAGGCGGTCCCGTCTAAGGGCGGGTCGCCGGAAGTAAAGGAAAGGCGGTCAAGGCCCCTTCCTTTGTAGGAGGGGTTACAGCCCCCTCCTGTGGAATTTCCCGGGGCCAGTGTCATCTGCGACGGCAGATGCGGTAAGTTGTGTGGGGTGGGGGGAGGTCCACGATACCTTCTAGATACCACACACAAGTCTTCGAACGACCTTTAAATGGCGTCGAGTCTTAAGTGCCCCCGTCAAGTCAAGGGAAATTGTTAGTAGTTGCACTTGAGGTAAGCCTCTGTGCTGTCGCCCCTCCCAAGTGGGAGGGGTAAGTCTGGTTAGGGATCTTGACACCGGTTATGACCTTGCCGTTGGCCCTTAAACGTTAGGATGTACAATTTCAGTGTTATAGAGAATGTTTTGTAGGATGCTAGTTCGGCTAGGAGAACCTCTGTATTAGAGAATATGTTAAGGTTAGCCAAACATCGCAATGTGATAATGAAATTGTACATAACATGAAACGTTTAATGTTTAATTTTTTGTTTTAATAAATACGGCCGCGGGAGGGTCACTCCCTCCCACATCCAAAAACTTTCAAGAACTGTTTCCGGTTTCACTCCTTTTGGGATCGTGTTGAGAGGGGGTGGCGGGTATCTCAGCCATATGGAAAGGGGCGACCACTCGGTCCCCCCGCACGTATGGCGGAGTGCCTCGATCCCCCCGGGAAGCCATTTTGGGGCGGGAGGCGCGTCTCGGCTGGTATGCCCGAAGCGGCGTAGCCGGGGCGCGCTTTTTCCCGCCCTAGAGTGGGCTGGCCTAGACACCGACGTAGCCAGCCACGCCCCCGGGGCGGGCAGGGGCGGGTTTACGCCCGCCCTGAAGACGGATAAAAAGGGACGCAAGACCAGAAGACGTCCTCTTGTTCTTGTGCTCCGAAGCTGCACCTCCTCGCTACACGTGAGCTCGGGACAGAACGAAGAGCCAATTTTGACCCACCCACCAGCCCCTGAGGACAGCAAGTTGTTGTGCAATAAAGTGAATCTTATAAGTATGTTTTTCTGTTTCGTTTACAGGCTGTGAAAGTATCAGTTTGTTGTTGATCATAATAAAGTATGGTGATTATCGTGTAGTTTGTTACAATTAAAATGATTTGATGTAGTGTTGCATTTGAAGCATGCTCTTTCGGTCGTAGCGACCAATGTTTTCATAGATTTGAGTAAAAATTGTCGTATTTATTTTTGGTAGGCGGTAAGGTCATGATCGGTGAGCACTAATTGGTAGATCCCTATGAGTGGGCGTCACCCAACACGGATGGGAGCGCTCGGGAGAGGTGGCCATTGGCCCCTCAATGGGGAGGCGGTCCCGTCTAAGGGCGGGTCGCCGGAAGTAAAGGAAAGGCGGTCAAGGCCCCTTCCTTTGTAGGAGGGGTTACAGCCCCCTCCTGTGGAATTTCCCGGGGCCAGTGTCATCTGCGACGGCAGATGCGGTAAGTTGTGTGGGGTGGGGGGAGGTCCACGATACCTTCTAGATACCACACACAAGTCTTCGAACGACCTTTAAATGGCGTCGAGTCTTAAGTGCCCCCGTCAAGTCAAGGGAAATTGTTAGTAGTTGCACTTGAGGTAAGCCTCTGTGCTGTCGCCCCTCCCAAGTGGGAGGGGTAAGTCTGGTTAGGGATCTTGACACCGGTTATGACCTTGCCGTTGGCCCTTAAACGTTAGGATGTACAATTTCAGTGTTATAGAGAATGTTTTGTAGGATGCTAGTTCGGCTAGGAGAACCTCTGTATTAGAGAATATGTTAAGGTTAGCCAAACATCGCAATGTGATAATGAAATTGTACATAACATGAAACGTTTAATGTTTAATTTTTTGTTTTAATAAATACGGCCGCGGGAGGGTCACTCCCTCCCACATCCAAAAACTTTCAAGAACTGTTTCCGGTTTCACTCCTTTTGGGATCGTGTTGAGAGGGGGTGGCGGGTATCTCAGCCATAATGAATTGTCTCGTTTGGAGACAGGTAACAAAGGATTGTTCATTGACGAGGTGCATGTTTCAATCACCCCTTGGTATTCAAGTTCATTTAAAATCTCCCTGATTTGTTTTTTAGCTTCTTGCTTAACTGCTTACTGCCTATGTGCAGCAAGTTGATTATTTAACTGGATTTTATGGTGAGGAGAATTACTCATCCCATCCTACAGGATATTTATATAATGCTGGAGCTTGGGCCACAGCCCATTTTATGGCATATGTGTATTTTCTTTTAATTGGAATATGATTTGAGAAGGCTGGCATCATTTCTCTTTGCCATGTGGGCACTCCCTGACAAATTCAGGCGGCCAGTCTTGTTCAGCTAGAAGAATGTCATAGCTCTTAGAGAGCTTCTTCCAAAAGAGTGCTCTTGTTTTTCTAGTTATGTCCCCCTCCATCTGGAGTGTTATTTCATATAACTTGTGGGGTACACTAACCCTGGTGTCTGCAGTTTCAACTTGAATGGATTCATTCAAGTCCACTGTCTCCGGATGATCCTTCATGATCCTGTGAACTATGGTGACTTCTGCTGCACTGTCTAGCATTGTTTGAGCCCACTCCCCATTCTTGAGTTGTGTCCTCAAGGTCCTCGGCATGTCTGATTTTTATGCTTGCTACCTTCTTTTTAGGAAATTGAGCTTTTTCACTTTGGTGAACGGGTTCTTTGTCTTCGAGATGGACGTGTATCATTATCTTGATATCTGTCAGGTTTTTTCAAATTATCCCTATTCTTAAGGTTATACCTTTTTTTCAGAGGGCTCCCGTTGGGGAGACCTACCTCCCCTTTGGGGAGATCTTCCTCTGGACTGAGAATGTTTCTCGCTAGGAAAAGTTTGTTTAGTCTTTTCCCACTTCTTTTTAGGAGTAGTGAGATTATTTTTAATAAACACATTTTCAGAATTTTCTGTTAATTCAGGTTTCACTGGTTTCCCACCCAAACTATCTCTTCCTAATTCTTCATTAGATTTTTCAATAATTCTAGCAAGCTCATATGGTTGATCTGTTATATCTGTTTCTTTTAACTTTTGGCGGATTGCCACGGGTGCTGCTTCACCTTTAATGTTAGCTAATAATGTAGCTGAGACCTGTTTGAAATCTTTCAGTAATTTCATACCTAGATTTAAGGCTGGTTCTGGACCGTATTAATTTTGAATCTGCCTCAGAACGTCTGGTATTACTGCCATGGACGGTACACCGTGTGTTTTTGTGTAGATTGAAGCAAATACTGTACCCCAAGTTTCACAGTCCTCCACATGTGGTGCTATCCTCATTGGTAAACAGATTGTCAGAATTCTGTGTTTCTCATGAGGTGTACTATCAGGAAATACTGCCTCTATCTGAATAATTTTTTGAGCTAACCAGAACGGAATTTGTTCCCTCTTTGCGGGTAATTTACCAATGACTGATTGTATAGTCTGTGGTGTTATTTTATTTGTATTCCCCTGGTGAGGGGTGTGCTGAGGAATTTTTATAGCTGGTTGGACCGTTAAAGTCGGCATGACATATTGAACCAATTGTCTGTGTATTTTAATTAACTGTTTCAACTGAGCTAACAGTTCTGGACCTGTCATTCCGTTAATGTCAGGATATGGTGTGTAGCCGGCTAGGACCGGCCATGTTGCTCCTGGTCTACCTAGTGGACCAAGCCTGGTAATGTGATTTTGATGTTGTAGGGCACCTTTAAACCAGAGATGATGCTCCTGGTAAGTGAATGGAATTTCATCGTCCTTGAAAGGAACGTATTCCGCTGGAGGTTCCTCTAATTTGTATTAGTGGAACTCGTGTGTTACTGCATTTGCTGCAGGAAATAGAACCCATGAATAGAATACCTCTGTCTTCCGATATTCATGTGCCTCTATAACAAAGATTACTTTACCAACTCTTGATGATGCCCCATTTTTTATACGTTTTATAGTTATGGTTTTTCTTACATTTACCGGGATTATTATTGCATCCGCGTCATGTTGGAGATTTGTGTCATCTAAGTCTGCTTGAGCTGCTATTCTAGCTCTCTCCCTTTCATTGTCACTTTCCGACATTTTGTCGACTGAAAGTTTTTGCAGAGCAAAGTTTCAAGGAAACAAAAATTAGGTGAACAATATTTTGGAACACTGTATCCTTCAACGTTGAATAAACCAAAAACGAATACATAGGATTTTCGTCCTAATCAGTTCTGGCGGATATTAACCTTTTACCCACTCCAGACGTCTATTGGAGTATTTTACAGGAAAAAGGGGTCTGTGTGAAAAGCACGACTGAGTTACTCTAGTATCTAGCATTAAATTATGTCCTTACCAAATGTTGGGCGCCATTTAGTGTAGCTCCTATATTCCCAATAGGCTCTGCGCATTCGAATAATATATACTGTAGTTTAGACGTAGGATTGAGGCCGACTAAGTCTCTACCGAATATATTAAACTTCATAGTGAATGCCAGCTAGCTCAGAGGTCACTAGAAACTTTCTCGAATTCACAAGAAAGGATTCGTTTCTGACAACCCTATAAACATGACAACTTTGTTTCCCAAGAATAAGAAATCAAATCTCAAGAGTTGAGGAAACAATAGATAACTATTTTACTCAGTCAATCATGCATGCTTCGTTTCTACAGAGATGCAGAGAAATACAGAGACAGGCATTCTCAATAAAAGTATTTATTAAACAGTCTTCTTTCTCAAGCACTGGAAATGAACTGCTACAATCGTAATACTGGTTATAAAGTACAAGGCATATAAAACACACAGTATTATAAAGTAGTACTGTAAAAGCATGACATGGTTTCTAAACCATAAAAGTGCATAAAATGTATAAAATACATACAGTAATAAATAATGTCTAAAATTACTCAACTGGTGCTTCTAAAATACGCTTACCCCGGAGTACCTAACCTAAGTCTAGTACGAGGGAAGAAGTGAGTGAGGAGTAGCCTAAGTTTTGTAGTTCTCTGCCAGGAATCTATTCCAAGAATTCTATAAGAGGTCTAATCAGCTCTGTACCTTGGTTTTAGAATGATGGAGGTCTTGTATCTCTCTCTCAGGACTCGATTTCCCAGATACCCGCAAGGGTAAGCCGGAAACACTGGAGTTGGATTTCTCAGCAAGAGAAAAGACAGCATCTATCTCAGTGCGTCAGTTGGAGGGTCGGCTTCCTTCGGCACTTGCTGCAGGGTGTCGGGCAAGTAGAAAGTCGATCTGCTCCAAATCACTGTGTGTTTGTCTGGGCAAACCTAGGCATATTTATACCTTGAAGGGGCCGAGTTTGACGCATGTTTGGACTTAGTAACCTCACTCAAAGGCTAATGTCTTGGAAAATGCCAGGAGTTCTTGGAGAACTTAATATTTAAGCAGGGGGAAGTCCCTATCTGCTGAAGGCAGGTTTTTCCAAGAAATCGTTGTTGATTCTCGGAACTTTATGGAAGTAGCCATGCCGTATTTGGGCTGTATGGCTTAAGCTAAATATGGTAGTGATTTCTATGCCTGTATAAGGATATGATAAAGTATACCTATATAAGGGCATGAATTGGGAAAATTACACAAGGGTCCTAAATTCATTTACAACAATACCTTGATGACTTTAAGAGGGGCTGAAAACTTTGACTTGATTTTTTGAATCACAACCGAGTATTCCTGACCCATCACATCCCCAACTAGACTTTCTATCTTCTTTAATGCCTTGCAACTATCAAACAAAGCATTTTTCAATTCTACCTGGGTCTCTCTCATTTCTTTTTATTCTTATTTCCTTCCCCACTCACACTCTGTCCGTCTTTTTAATTTACCCATGATGGACAAATCAAAGTGTTTGCATTCCTCCTCCTAAACAATTCAAAAGGGAAGATGCCCATGGTGGTATGTAGGGTTATCCTTTAATTCTCAATCTTACTCAGCACTTCCTTCTTCCAACACTGATTGTTCACCACAGCCTTCTGCATAGTCTCATTTAGCACACTGTTCGGCCTCTCCACCATGCCATTTATTTCAGGGTAATAAAAAGCAGATTTCTTGTGTTTCTCCTGTCCCCGAGATACTCTTCCATCTCATGCAACACCAGTTGAACGTCATTGTGAATTGGTTATACCTTCCTCATGCCACCTGAAATACATATCAATCAAGACTATAGTGCTATAATTGTCTGTGCTAGAGTGTCTTATTGGACCGAGAATGTCCCTGGCTAGTTCTTGCCAAAATTCTTTGGGTCTACCTCTCACCACCATCAGCTGAACTCTACATGTAAAACTTTTGTCCACATTGCCACACTGTCCACACTCTCTAATACCCCTCCTAACCTGGATATCCATCTCCGTCAAGCCGTTCCTTAGTTTTTTGAGATACCAAGGTAACTCTTATTTGCCAATGAGGCCAGTCCTTCCCATAATGACAATGGTAGGACCCATTTGGTCCCCCTCAAAATGATCCCATCCTGCAAAGACAGCTCATCCTTAACCTTCCAAAATCCACTAATACGATCTTGATCTTTCTCCTGTCCACTGCACTAGTTCCTCAGTCAATTTATCAATTGCTAAAATATCTCATCCTTCTTCAACTCTTCTACCATTGATCCTCCTTAATAATTCCATCTCTGATCATGCAAACCACCAAAACTTCATCTTCAACGTTTACCTCCTCCTGCATTATGGTACTATTAATTAACTGTGAACAAAAACCAGCAATATCACTGTTAGCTCCAGCTACACACATCAAGTCAAACAATGACCCAATGCCTAATTCTCCCAGACACTGCATCTAATACTTTTTTCTCAAAGATTTCTCTAAGAGGCTTGTGGTCTGTCTTTATCAAGAACTTGCTGCCCCAAATTAATGTCCTCAATTTCTGCCCCACAAAGAACACTGCCAAAGCCTCCTTCTCAAAAACAGCGTAATTTAATTCTGCTTCCTTTAGCCCTCTTGAGATGAAAAGTATCATCCTTTCCATGCCACTGTATCTCTTCTACGGCAAAGTACCAAGGGCCAGATGTAGGAAGCCTAATACCGGCCGGTAACAGCCGAAATTACAGAATTTCGGCCGTTACCGACCAGTATTAGGCATTTGAGATGTAGGGGCCTAATTTAAGGATTCGGTATTTACCCAATCGGAATTCTTAAATACCGATTCGGTAAATTACTGAATCCTTAATTTAGGAAGCACTCAAGGGAGTGCTTTTCACTTGTAAGGATTCGTTATTTACCACCAACTACAAGTTGGTGGTAAATAATGAAAACCGTTAAAAAAGCAATTTTGTGCTTTTTTAACAGTGCCATGTGGCGGACATATATGCCCTTAGGGCATGTATGTGTGCCACATGTGCACCCATGCACTATTCAGGGGTGCAACAGGGTGTCAATGTGACACCCTGCCACCCTTGTAGGTCTTCCCCCTCTTACCGATTCGGTATTTACCTATTCTGTAATTCCCATTCACTCCTATGGGCCTCCAGGCCCATAGGAATGAATGGGGAATACCGAATTGGTAAATACCAATTCGGTATTTACCTAATTTTACCGATTCGGTAAAAATTACCGAATGAATACCTACATACCATTTACCCATTCTAAAATACAGAATCAGTAAAATCTGGTATCTTAGAATCGGTGAATGGTATTTACCTACATCTGGCCCCAAGTCCCTTAGCACTGGCATCATACATGAAGATAGTTTCTTGACCAGGCTCAAAGTTTGTAAACACAAAGCTTTCCTAAGCTCCTGTTTCATTTCTGTGTACTGTAACACTCATGGAGGAGTTGTAAATAGTGATCAAAAGGTGGCACATGCTAAGTGAAGAAAAAGTGCCTCCTTACTGCCAAAGGAGGGGTGAAGGAACTCTTAAATCTCTCCCATCACCACCATCCTTCACGTTTTTGTACCTAGATGGTGGGTACAGGAATAAATAGAGTACAGAGACACCACCGAGCTACTATTAACCTTCACTGCACTTTTCTTTCGGTGAACCCAATGCATATTGATATATAATTACTTTTTCATGTTTGTATTGTCTTCCGCTCCCTTTTGCTCCACCCCAGGTGTTGGTCTGCGCAGTGGTGCATTGTAAGCAAGCCCAGTGATGAAGTATGTCACAATTCTGTGTGTGAGGGCAGCATTTCTTCACTTAGCATGTGCCACCTTTTGATCACTATTCACTTCTCCTCCATGTGTGTTATAGTTATGTGACTGGGGAGGCCGGAGCAGAGTAGAGACACTTTGCCCCCCCCCTTTGTAGTGTGTGAGAGCTTATTTCTGTAAACCCCTTTTCACATTCTACATTCCACTTGAATGTGGTACCTTTTTTTATAAGCTTCTTGGGTTCAATACCCTCTGACTTTATCTTGTGATCAAGATAATTAATCTCATCAAAATTAAACAGACACTTTTCAGATTTTAATGTCAAACCGCACTCTCTTAGCCTACTCAGAATTCATTCACACACTCATTGTCTTCCTCCACATTGACACCATAACCCAGAATATCATCCAGATATATTTTTATGCCTCGTACCCCTTTCACTAGACTCTCCATTACATGCTAAACACTGCTGCAGCTGAAATTAAGCCAAACGGCATGCGGACACATTTATACGTGCCAAAATGCGTGACAAATGCCGTAAAATCTTAAGAATCCCTGAGTAACCTCACCTGGTGATGCGCAGAGGTGAAATCAATCAACGGGAAACAGGCCACCCCCTTCAGGTGGACAACATCTGATTTTATTTATTTATTTACTTATACATTTCTAAAGCGCCTGGTTACGCCACCAGCGTGTCCCCGCCCTGAGTGGACTCGCTAGTAAGAGACAGTCATAAAATCATCCCAGAAATACATACAGACGCATTCCTGCCGCCTTTATTCACTTTAGGATGCAGAGGAGAATAGCCATGTTTTTAAAAAGGGGGGGCCCTTGGCCCCCCCGCCCGCATGGTGGTGCGGCGATCCCCTCTCCCCTTGCTTCCCGGTGGTGGAGGCGTGACCTCCCGGCGTCCAACGATAAAGTGGGGGTGTGCGCCGCACCACTGGCCGGTTGGCGCCCGATCCCTGACCCGGAAGGTGTGGTGCAGTCTTCCGGGTCAGAGGGGCAGGCTGCTGGGGGGTGAGGGGAGGGGCCGTGCCGCCCCCTCCCCACGATCCCGGGAATAAAGGAGGGGGGAGCGCTCAGGTGGCCCTTCTTGTCGCCTGGACTCTCCCCCACACTGGTTGTGCACCGCGCTCGGGGCTTCCTAATTTTCTTTTCTTATTTTGCAGGTGGTTATTGGCGGTCAAGCAGCTGAAGGAGGTGCCGAGTCTTGGGAGGACAGCAGCCGATAAAGAACGCGTGGAACGCTGGCAGCGCCTTGACTCAAAGTCGTAATATTTTTGCTTTGTCACTGCAGGTCAGCGCCGAAGCAGGACTGCTGTTTGGGGTGTGTGGGAGCACGGCATTGGAAGCAGACAGTCCGAGCGTGGATCGTACGTTCCGGAGCATTCATCTGCGGTGGTGTTTGAGCACGGGACCGTAGAATACGCAGGACGTCGGCGGTAAGGGGAGAGCGGGGGACTTACAGTTCATTGCTTCTAGTGGCCGCCGGGTGGGTCTCCGTTAGAGTTTGGTCACCCCTGAAAATGGGACAAGCCGGTGTGCTGCGATCGCAGTTGCATGGTTCTCACAGCCCCCTGCGTATCCTCCGTCTGTTGAAGGTACAAGTGTGCACAGGTCTCGAATCCGAGCAGTAGGAGCGTCATACAGTGGGCAGCAGAATGCCAGGAGATAAGGGGGCTAAGGGAACAAAAATGGAGATGATGATGCAAGCCATGATGCGTAGAATGAATGCCATTGATAAAAGTTTGGGTAAGGTTGACGGCCTAGAGGCACTCATGATTGAGAGGATTGATGGTATTGCGGGCCCACAGGGTAGGCCCAAACGCCAGATTACGGCGCCTTTCCCAAGGGGGGATTTCAACACCTCACCTAAAAGGAGTAAGGTCAAGAGACCTAGGTGTAGCGCCCCCGCTCCTGCAACTCTGGCTGTGCCCACTACCCCTGAGCCGGTAGTCACGGCTCCCGTGGCACCGGCTCCTGCCTTGCCATCGGGTGCCCCTCCTGTGGGGCTGGCCCCGTCTGCCCCCGTTGGGCCGCTTCCGACAGACCCCGTGCCAACACCTATTGGCCCCGCCCACCACCAGCCACCCCTTTACCTAGCCCATCAGCGCCGCCGGGCGTGCCCCCAGGTGGGCCAGTGGTGCCGGCAGTAGTGCCAGATTCTGAAGCTCCAGTCCCGCCCGAACTAACAGCTCAGATAACGGCTACATTGCCTTGGTTGCAAAAGGGGGGTATGTTGCCTTCGACGTCTGATCATGCCGCGGAGGCGGCTAAGATGGTCTAAAAAATTAGGGCAGCAACGGCGGCTGGGGGTGCTGCGGGCCCCTCTTCTTCTTCAATTGCAGGTACGAATACCGCCCAACCGAACGGAATTGAAGGTGGAACGGCTCAAGTGTCCGGAAATGGTAAGGAGGTGGCTCTGCCTCTCTTGGAGGACGGTTCAATCCCGTCCAGGAGTGAGGATCTAGCACAACATGTTTCCCGGGCTGTGAAAGAAATGATTTGGGCGGGAAAGTATATTTATATTTTTTCTCTGTTGTTGGACAATAGGGAAATGGAGAATGCCAGACTACTTAAAGAATGGATGCACCCTAGCGAATGGAGAGTAGAGTGTGCTAAATTTAGGGTGGAGGAAACATTGCTCAATTGGATTAGGGCCTCCTCGATTCTTACGGCTTTCATGGTCGAACGCCCCCCTAATGTACAAGCAGCAATGGCTTGCTACCAGAGCAGGATTGTAGGGTGGAGCGAGCATTGCCCTGGGGAGGCGTGGAAAGAGTATGATGTGAATTTTAGGAAATCTAAGGAATTTGACTCATCATTGACATGGGACAAGGTTGACTCTCTGTTTTGGCATAAGCAGTTCTCAGGGAACAGGGCCCCGGCCTAGTCCACCACTGCAGTCAAGGTGTTCTCCGCAAAACCTCAGCAGCCCTTTCGGTCAGCGCAGGGGAACGACTTCCTGGGGAAGAATTGGTGGGGTGGGGGGAGAGGAGGGGTATGTGCTGGGACTTTAACAAACGCTCCTGTGCAAGGCCGGCTGGCACATGTAAATTTAGACATGCCTGCGCAATTTGCGGTCACACCTCCCATTCCGAGACAACGTGCAGGTCCAGAAATGGTAACCAAGGTTAGAGAGGGGGGAAGAAACCAGAATAGGGTAGAATGCACAGTTGGTCCCACTCCCATAGACGTCTTGGCAATGATTCCATGGTTGAACAGATATCAAGACCACACAGCGGCTGCCCTACTGCAGAAAGGTTTCTCCCAAGGTTTCTGGATCCCAGCAGGGGGATACACAGGCAGCGCACATTGCAGGAATCAGTTATCGGTACAGCATAACCATGCAATAGTGGCTGCTAAGATTGGAAAGGAGCTGTCCTTGGGCAGGATAGCTGGGCCATTCCAGGAGGTGCCTGTACCCGACTTTGTGTGTTCACCACTGGGTGTAGTACCCAAGAAGGAGAAGGGCGAGTTTAGACTGATTCACAACCTATCGGCACCAAGAGGGGCATCGTTGAATGATGCTATAAATGAGGGTATTTGTAGTGTGAAGTACGCTTCATTTGACCAGGCTGTGGAATTATTGCGGGGATTAGGGCCGGGCGCATTAATGGCAAAATCGGACATTGGATCTGCTTTCCGTCTCCTACCTGTCCATCCTTCCGACCACCACCTCCTGGGTTTCTCCTCTGACGGCAAATTCTACATGGATAAGTGCATGCCCATGGGCTGTTCCATTTCATGTGCATACTTTGAGACTTTTAGCTCGTTTCTGGAATGGGACATGAGGCAGTCGACGGGCCACAAACAGGTCATGCATTATTTAGATGATTTGCTCTTCCTAGGAGCGGCTGGTACTCGGGAGTGTGCTTGGGCATTGCAGGAATTTTGCGTGCTCATGCCGGCTTTCAGGGTCCCGTTGGCACCAGGAAAGAAGTTTGGCCCGCCCACTTGTTTGGAATTCCTTGGCATTGAAATAGATTCACTCGAGGGGTGCTTCAGGTTGCCCATGGACAAAGTGTTGAGGTTTAGGGCAGCGCTGCGCCAGTGCCTCCTCAAAGACAAGGTGACCTTACAACAACTGCAGGAGATGGTGGGGCAACTGAACTTTGCATTGCGGGTCATACTAATGGCTCGCCCCTTCTCACACTCTATTGCCCAAGCCATGAAAGGGTTGCGTGAGAAACATCACTGCACTAGGTTGTCATCTGAGGTTCGCCAGGATATGCGGATATGGATGGCATTCCTGGAGGGCTTTAATGGCAGGATAGTGTGGCCCGGCCCCCCCACTGAATCAGCAGAGTTGGGTTTATGGACTGACGCTGCTGGTAGCGTGGGCTTTGGCGCCATCCTGGCGGTGGCCTGAAGAGTGGAGGTTGTGGGGTTTGACCACCAACATCGGCTTTCTGGTTTTTTCCCGATATGGGTAGCATTGTCGGTCTGGCCAGAACACCTATGCAATCAGTCGGTGGTGTTCTGGTCGGATAAAATGAGCGTGGTGCAATGCATTAACCAGCAAGCGGCACGGGGTCCGTTCATACTGTGCTTGGTAAAGGAGATTGTGCTGCAATGCTTGAAATGGAATGTAGTTTTCAGAGCCAAACAAGTGACAGGCGTCCTCAATAATGCGGCTGACACCCTTTCTCGCTTTAAAATGCAGGTATTCTGGGAATAGCTTCCTGTAGCAGACCCCTTGTCAGCACATTTCCCGGCTGCTCTCTGGCAGATTGGTGCCCCAGACTACCACACCTCGTGGCATCTAGCTTAGCCCCCCAGGACCAAGACAGCATATGAAGGGGCGTTCTTGTCTTACTGTACTTTCTTGGGGCACGGGTGGGAGGTTAGCTGGGCGCAAGAGGACAGTTTTCTAGCTTATCTGGAATTGATGCACAAAGAGGGGCGCTCAGTGGCAGCTGCAAATAGGCACAGGGCGGCTGTCTCCTTCTTCGCACAGGCCAAGGGCTTGAGGGGTCCTACAAACACTTTTGTGGTGCGCAAGGCTTTGAGGGGTTGGCGCCGCATACAGGGACACTCGGCGGATACGAGATAGCCGACAGGTCTAGTAAGGCTGACAGGCCTATTATCGGCGCTTCATGGCGTCTGTAGCTCAACATGGGAGGTGCTGCTGTTCAAAGCTGCGTTCGCACTAGCGTTCTATGGAGCTCTAAGGATAGGCGAGTTGGTAGCGACGTCAAAAGGTGACAAACAGGGCGGCCTCCAAGTCGCCTGCGTTCTGATCAGAGAGGATACAATGTGGGTGACAATTCAAAGATCAAAAACTGACCAGGAGGGACGGGGGGATACCATAGTGCTCCATCAGCTTGGACCAATCCTTGCTGCCCGGTCTCGCATGTAGAGGTCTTTAAAAGGCAGCGGGAGGGCTCAGCGGGGGGGCACTATTGTGTCACGCCGACGGTACACCACTGACCAGGTATCAGTTTAGAAGAGTCTTGGGGTTGGCGGTCGCAAAAGCAGGCTTGGATCCTACAGAATTTGGTACCCACTCTGTCAGAATTGGGGCAGCAACTGAGGCAGTTGTAAGGGGACTCCCAGTAGAAAAGGTTAAGAGAATTGGAAGATGGTCGTCTGAATGTTACAAACGATATGTACGGATTTACATGTTATAACATGGCAAGGTGACTCACGCCTGGTATTTTCTGGTTTTTGCAGTTTCTCAAACCTGTCACGCGGGGGAGGAACTTGCCGAGGGGCGTCAAGGAATGACTGCAGCTCAACACAAGCGACAAGAAGATCAACGGACATTGGTGACTTGGATTGTGGGCCACTCTTATGTGCGGCGCGCGAAACATGTTTTTCTTTCAAGTGAAAGGAGGAGAAGGGCGGAGAAAAAGGGGTTTTCTGTTTCCTTCTTTGGGAGGGGGGGCTTATGCATCAGCCAGTTCCGAGATTACTTTCAGGAACTCTTATCTCAGCAACCCGCCCCCAGTCAGTGGTGATACTTTACCTGGGAGAGAACGATTTGGCCAAACTGGGGAGGCGCATCCTTATAGAGGAAATCATCTCCACTGCGGGGTGGGTGGCCAGGACATGCCCGGGTTGCACGGTAGTTTTGTCGCAACTTATTCCTCGGTCAAGGCGTTGAATCACTCGGTAAAGAGGATCAACACACATTTGGACAAATTATTTCGAGCCCCCCGGTTGCAGACGATACCTCATGGGTGTATTTGGGAGGAAAATTTCTACCTGCGGGATAGGGTGCACTCGACTGAGGCGGGGAACGTCCTGTGGTCGAATAACATATTGGCATGGCTAGAGGGATTTGCGAGGTGAGTAGGACCTTTCTTAGGAGTAGGAAGGGGGGAGGCCAGATTTTCGGGTAACAATGCTGGCCTGTGGCGGTAAGGTCATGACCGGTGAGCAGCTATTTTAAGGTCTGAGGGGGCGGCATCATCCTTTGGAGGTGTCTGCCGAGGGGGAGGGGTCACTGGCCCCTCCTAGAACCTCAACTGGTGCTGCAAAGGGGCACGGGTAGGGGAGTCACGCTGTCCTTAGGCTGGTAGCCACCCCGCGAGTACTCATGACGTCAGCGTATGACGCGAGTAAGGGCCCTCCTTCAGTGGTTAAATGGAGTTCATGGGGTGGACCGAGTAATTAACGGGCTCAGCTGCACGGGTGGACCGAGTAATTAACGGGCTCGGCTGCGCATGCGCACCTGCGGTAAGGGCGCAACTTGTAGGACCTGACACCGGTTAGCGACCTCGCCATATGGCCAGAAATGCTAGTATGCAAAAATGTTCAGAGGAGGATGTTAGATTCGGTTAGGAAACAAGCTGTATTAGAATCTTGTTAAGGTTAGCCTATCATACTTGTTGATATGATTGTATCTAATGTTCCTGAATATTTTTGCATAAAATTGTATCTTTTGTTTAATAATTTTATTATTTTGTATCTTAATAAATACGTCCGGGGGGTCTTGCGATCCCCCGCCTTCCAAAGACCATCATGTTCCGTGTCAATGTGTTCTGGGTGATGTGGGTGCACAGGGAGGGGGGCGGTAGCCATCACTGACCATGTAGATTTTTCCTAAATTTTGTTTCGCACAGTTCCATTCTTAGGGTTTCCGGGAGCCCATTCCAAGATTTTTCCACCAGATATCTGTAGGGCTGTGCCCCCATTCTTGTGGTTTGTATTTTTGGAACCTTCACTAGCGCCCTTCTTTCTGATCTCAAATTGCAGACAGGAATATATATCGTTATTAGAGGGTGCAGGTATTGCAGACTTTTTTTTGCAAGAATTCTATGGCAATAGCACATTGACTTAAATCAGACTCTTTTCTCCACCGGCAACCAATGTAAGTTTTTCAGGTCTTTCTTTGGAGAAGCTCTTCTGGGAAGACTCAATACCAATTGGGCTGCCCAATTTTGCACCACCTTAAATTTGGCTAGCCCCTTTTTTGGCGCTCCTAGATACAGTGCGTTCCCATAGTCCAATTGGAAGTCACCAGGGCATGCACTATGGTTTTCCTTGCAGCGGGTGGTAGTAGGTCCAGAATTTTTCTCAAAATGTTTAAGGTGCCAAAACACTTACCCACTACTTTCCGTATTTGGCATCTAAAGAAACTTTAGGGTCGAACCAGACTCCCAAATTATTTACTTCCGTTTTGGGAGTAGGTACTGGGTCCAATGTTTCTGACCACCATGCAGAGGACCATGAGCCTGATTCACAGAACTAACTTAAGACAAAATCCTAAACTTACTACTTTTGGTATTCACAGAAGGCATTTAGTAATAGTAAAGTTAGGATTTTCTCTCAAGTCTGTCTTAAGTCTGTCCTAAGTTTGTCTTAAGTCTGCCTTAAGTCTGTACTAAGCCTGTCTTAAGTCTGTCTTCAGTCAAACTTACAACAAAATCCTAACTTCACTACTACTAAATGCCTTCTGTGAATACCAAAAGTAGTAGGACAGACTTAAGACAGACTTAAGACAAACTTAAGACAAACTTAGGACAGACTTAAGACAGACTTAAGAATGACTTAAGACAAAATCCTAACTTTACTACTATTAAATGCCTTCTGTGAATACCAAAAGTAGTACGTTTAGGATTTTGTCTTAAGTTAATTCTGTGAATCGGGCCCATATATTCAGTGATTTAACCACTATCATTACCTTTGTTTTACTCCCGTTCAACTTCAGGCAATTATTGGACATCTATTTTGCTACCCCTTCTAAGCACCTAGTAAAAGTGAGCGCCGTCTGTTTGTTGTTTCTCGAGAGTGTCACAATCAGCTGAGTATCATCAGCGTATGATACAATGGTAACCTGATGTTTTTCCACTGGCTCTGCAAGTGGTCCCATATATAGATTGAATAGTGTGGGACTCAAAATTGATCGCTGTGGACTCCTTGGGGCAGTAAGATACTCTTAGATACTTGTATATATGTCAAAGGGTCGTAGTCAACTATTACACCTTTATTAAGTTCTGGCAAGTCCACACAGATGCGGACATCTCTATTAGCTTTTCTTGCCTAGAGAACATGAGCAAGGCACTCTGTGGCCTCCACTTCCTCAATAATGCCACACTTAATCACTTTTTCTAGTTCTGCTTTCATCTTATCCTTGGCCCTCTAAGGTACACCTCTTACCTTACTGACCTCCGGCATTACCCCTTTCGTCAACTTGATCTTGTGGACATATTTTTTTTAGACACCCCAGTTTTTCCTGAAGCACCTGGAAATTACTGTTCATACTGAGACCTATCAGTACTCACAGCACCAATCTCTTTCACATGCTTGAGTCTTACTGAGTAATTCTCATTGGCATCAAGATACACCTTTAAGTCTTGTTGGGGGAACCAACTTATGAGAGAGTCACCATTTAAGAATAGATAGATTTTCCCTGTTGTAAACCTGTCCTTGAAAAGTATGGACCCATTGAAATGACCTATTAATTTAATGGGTTCACCACCATAGCCTTTCAGACATATGTCAGGCTTGTAAAATGTAACTCTGCCACCAATGTTCTATCAAACATTTTTCTGGGAAGCAACATAATTTTTGATCCAGAGTCAAACAGCATAGACATTCCAACACTCTTAATTTGCACATATTCGATAGGACCACTTGCTCTGTCCTTCACCTGTAGAATAAACTCATTGCTCGAATACTCATCCTCCTCATACATAATCTCCTGCACTTTCCTTAAAATTTAGCTTCTGCACCTCTTAGTTGCATGGCCCTTTTTTACACAACCCTTGCAAGAGGCCTTCAAATCAACAGTCTTTATAGTTTGCAAAATGACCAACCTCCCCGTACCTGTAGCACAGACCTTGGCTTTTCTTGATGTACTTCATATCTTTCACAACTTCTTTTTTTTCATTTTTGATCATCTCCATGTTTCTTATATTGTTGGACCGGTTGTACAGTACTATTCGTACTATTCATACCACCTTTCTATATTTCCTTGACACGTGCCGAACTGTGTTCGTATGTCTTAGCAATAGATGCCACCTCAGTGAGTGACAAATTCAAAAAGAGCAATTGATGGACAGAATGCAGAACAATGTCATACATTCCCCCCAATATAGACATCTCAGCCAAAATCCATCGTTTTTTTTGCTCACCATGACATTCCAGTTTGGACCCAGCCATATGCAAATCAGTCTTGACCCAGCGCCCAATGGGTAAAGTCCAGCCCGAACTGCCAGGTCAGGTCCTCCCTGGACTGGAAACGAAGCATCCGAGGACCGGTTTCGGGCTTTCAGCCCCCATCAGCCAGGATATCATGACTCCAGTGGCATGGAGAGCACAGGACTCACATCTGAGCATACCCATCCCACTCGGGTTGACAAATGCAAAAAGAGCAATTGATGGACAGAATGCAGAACAATGTCATACATTCACCCCAGTACAGAGATCTGGGCCTAAATCCATCATTTTTTTGCTCACCATGCCATTCCAGTTTGGACCCAGCCATATGCAAATCAGTCTTGACCCTGCGCATAAATGAGAACAGTCCAGCCCAAACTACCAGGCCAGGTCCTCACTAGACTGGACACAAGCATCCGAGGACCGGTTTTGGGCTTTCAGCCCCCATCAGCCAGGATATCTTGACTCCAGTGGCATGGAGATCACAGGACTCACATCTGAGCATACCCATCCCACTCAGGTTGACAAATGCAAAAAGAGCAATTGATGGACAGAATGCAGAACAATGTCATACATTCACCCCAGTACAGAGATCTGGGCCTAAATCCATCATTTTTTTGCTCACCATGCCATTCCAGTTTGGACCTAGCCATATGCAAATCAGTCTTGACCCTGCGCATAAATGGGAACAGTCCAGCCCAAACTACCAGGCCAGGTCCTCACTAGACTGGACACAAGCATCCGAGGACCGGTTTTTGGCTTTCAGCCCTCATCAGCCAGGATAGCTTGACTCCAGTGCCATGGAGAGCACAGGACTCACGTCTGAGCATACCCATCCCACTCAGGGTGACAAATGCAAAAAGAGCAATTGATGGACAGAATGCAGAACAATGTCATTAATTCACCCCAGTACAGAGATCTGGGCCTTAATCCATCTTTTTTTTGCTCACCATGCCATTCCAGTTTGGACCCAGCCATATACAAATCAGTCTTGACCCTGCGCCCAATGGGAACAGTCCTATTCGAACTGCCAGGCCAGGTCCTCCTTGGACTTGAAACAAGCATCCGAGGACCGGTTTCGGGCTTTCAGCCATCATCATCCAGGATAGCTTGACTCCAGTGGCATGGCACAGGACTCACGTCTGAGCATACCCATCCCACTGTGACAAATTCAAAAAGAGCAATTGATGGACAGAATGAAGATCAATGTCACACATTCACCCCAGTACAGAGATCTGGGCCTGGGATCTGAGATCTGGGATGCTTGATTCTGGTCCAGGGAAGACATGGTTTGGCAGTTCCCATGAGGCACAGAATCAAGACTGATTTGCATATGGCCATGTCTGAACTGCGGTGGTGTGGTGAGAAAAATAACAATGGATTAAACCCAGATCTGTGACTGGGGGTGAATGGTTTGCCATTGTGCAACATTCTGTCCATCAATTGATATTTTTGCATACCTCAGTGAGAGAGGCATTGTGTTTCTGCCAAAAGGACTCTTTTGCCTTTTCCAAACAACACCCCAACATAAATTTGTTCATCAGATGTTCTTCATGTGGCTCTCCAAAATTGCGTGTAGGTCCTAGTTTTCGCAGCACTGTTATGTAATCCTCTACTGACTCCCCAGATAGTTGCAACCATTTGCCAAACTAGTGCCTCTCCAGAACTGTGGACTTTTAGGCAAATAATGTAAACCTAATTTCTTAGCACAAATTTCATAGTCATTCAACTCACCACTCTCCCTTAGCATTAGATCTGGTAAGTGGTCAACCTTTCTAGTCCCTTAGAACCCAGGAAATGCAGTAGTAAAGACATCTTCCACTGTGCACTTGAAGAAGTGCCACATACCCTTGCATAATGTGCCAACACAGACTTCCACTTCCTCCAAGCTATATGCCGATTGTCAGGATTTGTTAGGAAAAATGGGGGGGGTACAATCTGCATTTTGCTCATCATAAGTTAACAAAAACAGGTGTGCAAAATAATATACTATGAAACAAAAGTTGCAAAACTATGCAAAATATCTTGACAATATGTGAACTAATGTTACAATATCCTTGTGTGACCTTCACAGATTGTAAACAAAATTAAACAGGGTGACATTTACTGCAATGGCACTGATAAAACAAGAGATGTGTGTAAGCAGTATATCAGCAGCACAAGAACACCTCAAGCGTAACTAACTTGACTATGCCAGTACACACTGAGTTCAAGGTATGCATGTCTCTGAGCACAGTAGTAAATACAGAATCCAAGGTGTACGTGTCACCGAGCACTATATCTGTAACTGCCTGAATCAAGAATGCAGTACTAGCTAGTCAGCATGTCTCCTAGTTCTTTGATCTGTCAATACCAAATGTGCCTGAACTAAATTCCAACGTGGACATAAGTAGATGAGAGTCCAAAAGGTGTGCACATGACCATGCACTGTGCCTGCCTATAGCATAACTTGAAGAATTCAAAACAAACAGGTGAGTCCTTCATTGAGCTCTTCAATCCACAGATATTTCAAGGAACAAAATGCTGGGCTTCCCAATGACCCAAAATCGTGCTTGACAAGCTGACAATGTAAACCTTTGGATCTATTTTTATAGGGGATATAGCTTGTTTTGCCTTTGGAGCAATGACACTGTAGTGGGCTGTTTCGCTTTGTTAATTGGTATTCTATGATGTAATTGAAATGAATGTTTTCTGGAATGTTTTACTTTGAATGTAAACATGGAGTGTTCTTCGGCTTGAGATTCAAAAGGCTTACAGGTAGATTCATCAACGGAAATTCGGCTTGTAAAGGGCCAGATTCTGAGAATCTGGGATTCATCATCTCAAATGCAAAAATCGCTATTATAGATTTCGCAAATTTGCGAGGAATTGCATTTAAGGAATCTCTATTTGAGATTCCTTAAATGCAATTCATGAAACATTTAAAAATTGCGAATTGGCAATTTTGGGCCGCTATTTACCGCAAAATCAAACCTCGTTGTAAATAGCGGAAACTTAGAAAAGTGCACTTAAGTGCATTTTTCTAAGTTGTATGTTACACACACACACATGTTCTTGGGACATGTGTGTGCGTAACACCAGCATCCAATATCATTTCAGGGGTGCAACAGGGTGTCCTTTGGACACCCCTGAACCCTTGAAATCGCAAACTCAACATGCGAATCGCTAATAGCGATTCACACATTGATATGTCTTCCCATTCATTCCTTCAGCCTTTAGGCCCATAGGAATGAATGGGGAGTTATTCCTTATTAGCGATTAGCAATTAGCTAATCGCAAATAAGGAAGCTGTAGAAATCGCAATAAATATTGCGATTTCTACATGAATCCCGTTTTGCGAGTCTGTAATAGCAATTCCTTAATAATCGCTATTACAGACTCGCAAAACATGCTGATGATGAATCTATGAGTTAGTCAATTGCCGATTGAGCTTCAAGTTGGAGGCGCTTCATGCTGTGGGTGAAGCTTATGAAATAAATACTTACCTTCACACTTAAGAGGACACCTCCGTGGGATCCTTGAACTACTACATATTGGCGACGATTGGGAGTTCACTCACTTCACTCACCAACCCACTCTATAAGGTTCTACGACGTTTAACCTCGCTTCTTTCCCGATTCAAAGGTTGGTTCCAGTTTGATTCTTCACCAGCACTGTTTCGTGAGGTTACAGTAGTATTTACAGGTGCATGACTGCGATTGTTTTCGTGGCACTCATTCCTTCAGTGATTGAGTCACATCGTTTGACTCTTTCGTGCCTGCTTAGAGCCTTCATGTGACTCTTATTCACGACCGTCAAGAGCCTTTGGTCATAATCTGCTTTTCTGTGGCATTTGGTTAGCGTTTTTGTAAACCGAGAAGCATTTTTATACTGGATCATCTCAACCCGTGCTGGCTCAGGCATACGCTCACCTTTTGTTTAACAGAGCCGACGCTTGAGTGAGAGCATGCCCCGTTTCCTTGGTAATGCGTGACATATGACTTGATGATCAAGTCTCCTTGACAACGTTTGACGCTGCACAGTGCATCTCTGTTTCCAAGGCAGCGTTTGTCAACATGGTGAAGTGCTCAAGTTTCACAGTCAAGGAAGTGCACTATGGGGGTAACGGTGACGTGCACACCTTTAACTTTGCACATCCAAATTTGTGTTTCGCGGTGATGCACACACCTGTAATTCTGCGCATTTAAGTGTGTATTCAGACAACGTTGGACACTTGTTCTTTGATCAGTTTTGAAGTACGCTACAAGGGTGACGGTGATGCGTACACCTTTAACTCTGCGCATTTAAATTTATGTTTGACTGTGATGCGCACACCTTTAATTCTGCGTATCTGAATTTATATTCACTTTGGGCCCAATGTAGGTCTCCAATTACCGGTCGGTAACGGCCGAATTCGGCCGTTACCGACCGGTATTTGGGAATTGACATGCAGGTGGCATTTAATTTACAGAATCGGTATATTTACCGATTCGGTAAATTTACCGATTCTGTAAAATACCGAATCGGTAAATTTATCGAATCGGTAAATACAGATGTAGGTGGCACTGGAAACAGTGCCACAGGCCATTACCGATTCGTTATTTACCATGTAATATTATTACATGGTAAATAACAAATTCCAGTGTACATGCACATCTGTGCATGTACACCGGTGCCATGTGGCACGTCTGTGTGCCACATGGCACACAAGCCAGTAACTGGGGTGCAACAGGGTGTCAAAGTGACACCCTGTCCCCCTTGTAAAATCGGTAATTTTACAGATTCGGTAATTACCGAATCAGTATTTGCTATTGAATCCTATGGGCTTCAAGGCCCATAGGAATCAATGGCAAATACAGATTCGGTAATTACCGAATCGGTTATTACCGAATCTTACCGATTCGGTATTTTTACCGAATTTTTTACCTACATAGCAATTACCGAATAGTAAATACTGAATCGGTAAAATTTGGTATTTACCATTCGGTAATTTGCTATTACCTACATCTAGGCCTTTGTGTTATAATTTAAAATTATTAGCCAGCATGTCACGGTGACACGCACACCTCATTCTTTTTTAAATATATTTTTTTAGAATTTGTTCTTCATTTGCCACTTGGCTGGTTCTGTACAGACTGCATTTATAATTATTAAAAGACAACAAGCGTGTCTCTCTGATACGCACTCCACATTATGTTCATCAAAATATTAAGTGTCTTGGAGATATATTCACCTCTTTAAGTTTATCTTAAAATTTTTTAGTATGAAGTAACATGTCTACACCATGTGAAATTACACAACCTCTACCATTTTTAGAGAAGCCAGGTAAACCTGTTATGCTATCCGCAGAGTGGTTTGGTTTATTCAAAAACCACTTTGTGGCCATCGATACAACAGACAATTCTTCCCCTCGAAAATTTGTTTTGCTGTTTGGGAGCCTGGGTCTTGCTTCTCAACGTATTTTTAATAGTTTGACTCCAATACCTCCTCCTAATGGCCAATTGAGGGACAGAAATTGGAAAGTCTATTTGTAAGCAATTAGCAGGTTAAAGAAAGAGTTTGAGGAATCTCTTAATATTATGCTAGAAAGTCATCATTTTTATAAATGTAAACAAAGAGATGATGAAAATGTAGAGGAGCAAATTTCGGCTCTAAGGGTGTTGGCTACTTCCTGTGGGTTTGGTCCTTCACTAGAAGATTACATCAGAGGCCAATTCGTGTTTAATTGTTCTTCTCAAATTTTCAAAAGTACAAGAGTTATAAAAACATAGTATTCGAACCGTAATATCTACACTGCAAACCATCAGTCCCACAAGGCCGGGCCGGCACTATCTTCCAGAAACATTAATAAATAGCTAAAAATCCTTTAAAAAAGTTAAAAACATAAGCACAAAACATTTCATTCGGTGGGCAATAAAGTGCATGAAGAAAATCTTGTAAAGTGACAATGCTGAGGCGTAAACAGATTACTTTAAGCCATCGATTGCGCAAGTTACGTAACATAGGACAAATCAAAAGTACATGCATACAGTCCTGGGTATTCAATTTACATAAATTGCACAACGGTGAAGTACCATGCCATTTGGACAGCAGCACATTAAGAGGGATTAAGTCGTACCGTAATAAAAACCAAAACCTACGTATCCCATGCGGTAAGTTCCACAGGGCATACGGTTGAGGCTGTTTCAACCTATAGGAGGAGATGAGTGGCTCCACATTCCTTTTATCTCCAACTGTTTTTTTGTCTGATAGAAAACAATACTCCCACGAAGCCTCCTTAAGGACCTGCTTTAACTGCATGGGAGAGTAGGAGAAAAGCGCACTTTCATCCAGTCTAAGGATTTTCACAGCCCCTCTAAAATTACTAACGAGTTTAGAGAACTCCTTAAAATTGCCCAAAAGTTCATTTTTGAGTAAAACTCGCAGGGATCCCTCTCTTGCTCTGGCCAAACTGGCTACCCACCTTATTAAGGCGCACAGCCCCTGAACCCAGGCACTCCTGAGTCCAAAATCCAACCTGCAGGCGGCCAGTGGACAGGCATTGTTTAGAGACGAGAGGGATCTTAGGAGTTTTCCCTCAATCTTGTGACAATAGTCCCAAAGTTTTATCTCTATTATTTCTATACCATACAAGATGGTTGCGGGGATTTTAGCTCTAAATACTTCCAGAAGGCTAGAAAAATGTCTTTTCCCCGTGGGCCATGGGCAAGAGCTTTGCGGGAGCAATGCTCTATATGGAGATTCTCGCTCATATTGGCCGAGAATATTTTCCCTAAAAATGTATAACAAGTTACGACCTCCAATCTATGCCCTCCGATAGCCCAACCAAAATTTGTCGAGCGGCATTTCTTCCTACCAGCAATACACATCACTTTACTTTTATTAATATTAATCTTCATATGATGCTCCCCAGCAAAGTCCTGAAGAGCCTGAAGCCGATTTGCCAGACCCACGGGAGTTAAGTCAAGCAATAACACATCGTCGGCATACATCAGACAGGCGATTGGCACCCCTCCAATCAACGGTGCGATCCCCTCACTGTGGGACACAGCAGCAGGGAGGTCCGTTGTATATAAAGAAAACAACAGGGGCGCTAATAAGCAGCCCTGTTTAAGGCCATTCTGGGATGGTATTTTGGCCGAAAGCCCCCTTTCACCCCCCATTAAGACCCTGCACCAGGTCTCAGTGTGCAGAGCCCGCACCAATTCCAACAGGGGAGTAGGGACACCCAGCGACACCAATTTTCTCCACAGCGTACCCCGATCTACTTTATCGAACGCTGTGGAGAAATCAATAAAGGCAGCGTATACAACACCCCCTCTCACCTGGACATATTTGTCAGTAATAACCTGAAGGGCAGTCAGGTTGTCCAGAGTGCCATGTTCCCTGCGGAAGCCAGTCTGTTCCAACGGCAAGATGTTTCGCTCTTCGACCCAATCAGAAAGAGAACTCAGGAGGCATTTCGCAAAGACCTTTCCGATGGAGTCGAGGAGCGCAATCATGCGATAGTTACTGGGGCTGTCCCTTGCCCCCTTTTTGAAAATAGGGACCAGAATGCTTCCTCTCCACGATGCAGGGACGCATTTGGAAAGATGGCATGCCCTAAACAGGGGATATAAGATTTTGCTCCAGGTTAAGGGGTCTTGTTTTAGGACCGTCATCGGCAGCTCATCCGGTCCCATGGCCCCAGAGGAACGCATATTTTTTATAGCAAACTCGATTTCCTTCTCAGAGGGAAAGAAGACCGAGTCATCAGGGGGAGCATACATAATGTTATCCACACTTGTGGTCCCAATCCCTGCATATAATTCTCGGATATGAGAGGACCATATATCTTCAGGTATAGCTATGGGAGTAGGGGAGTGGCGTGTACCACATCCTTTCCCGATTATTGCCCAGAAGTCTTTAATGTTGCCATATGCAGCAGATTCCCTTAATTTGATCCATACTTCATCCTCCCTGTCCCGTTTAATTTTTAGCTTGAGTCTGCTTCTCTTTCTTTTTAACCTAGCGATATTTTTCCCACGTTCCGGTACCCTTTCAACGTACTGTGCCCGGATTAGTTTGTTTAATTCCCTATTTAGATTGCGGAGAGTCAGAGGGACTACCTCTCCTTTTTTCCTAGGGGGGACAGTTTTTTTAGCATTCAAAAGAATCTTTAACATGAATTCCTCAAAACAAACTATTTCATTTCCGTTCCACTCTTCTATTTCCCTAAGGGTATCGGTCAGTAGCTCCTGCACCCCATTAATGGCAGCATTATTCCAGAAGCATCTTCCAGATGTCGAGTGGAAAGTAGCCTCCTTGCCGTTTAGCGACCAGGATGCCGTATTCAGAGAATTTAACGAAATTGATAGTAGCAATATACTATGGTCGCTCAGAGACGTGGGAGTGATCTTTAAGTCAAGAATCTGGGGAAACAGACTATAGCTGGCGATGGCATAGTCCAAAATTGATGACCCAAAGGGGGATTTGTGGGTATAATTTGCGGGGACGTCCGATGGAAATCTTCCATTTAAGATGATACCGTCCCCGATCGCTAGTTCTTTTAGCAAGATCTTCCCCCTTTTATTTGTCCTTAAGTTTTCAGGGAAAAGCGTCTGGGGGATGCAATGTGCTTCCTCCTTAGCTTTATCCCTGAAGAGTTTTAGACTAGCATTTGAAACTTTACAATTCAAATCACCAATAAGCAAAATTACAGGAAAAGGAGGTGAATTTTTTATCTTATCCATATACTGGAGAACCCGCTGCAATTTATCATTAAAACATTCCTCAGGCGGAATATACACATTAAAAATAACCATGGGGTATTTTACATTGTCAAGGAATATATTTTCTAATGTTATTGTGTGGAAAAGTCTACTGGAATCAATGTAATGGGAAAATCTCCATTGAAACTTATTTGACAGTAAACAGGCGAGGCCCCCCCTAGCATGCCCTTTCTTAGAGGGCGCAGCCGGAACTTCCAAAACATAGAAATCTTTTGAAGGCGTTAACCTATCTATGCACCATGTTTCCTGGATACACAATATATCAGCCTCCAGAGTAGATAAAAAGGTCATTTTCTCCGGGCTGCTATGGAAACCGGCCGCGTTCCAGGAAATTATGTTTAAGGCTGGGTTAAAGATGGTGGAACAATTTGGGGTTATCCTTATTTTTTGTTGATAATGCACTATGGAGCCAATTCCACCGGTTATTGTCATCATTGAGTGTGGAATTCTCAACTAGTGGAAGAGGCTTCACGTGCGATACTGAGCGTTTTCCCCTGGAAACCCAAATTTTCAGGTCTCTCAGAGGAGAGGATACCTCGTTTTGCTCACCACCCCACAACCCCTGTTTATCAGAAGAGTTTGGCTTGCCTAAGGTAGAGATAGGGAGAATATCAATACCTAAGCGTTGAAAATTTTCAGCCTGCTCTAGTATCAAATTTGTTATGATAGGGGAATAAAATTTCACCCGAATACTCAAAACCCGACTTCCACCCAACAAAGTCACCAACTCTATGTCTCTAGACTGAATGTGGTAGAGACATTCGGCCTCACTGAAACGCTTGAGAAGCCAGGCTCTATTTAACAAGAGGTCAGTATCAAATAATGGCACAAAATCTAGTACACGCACATCCACAGGTGCCTTTGGCCTACTTACAGGCCGAGCCGGAGGGCGAGAATTTTCGGAGTCAGTTGTTACCACAAAGGGGGGGGCCAAAGGGTTTAAAGCCCCGGATGGATAAGAAATTGGACCTCCCATTGCACTCCGAGGAGGTGAGCCTGGGAGAGAGCCCCCAATTTGTGGAAAATCTTCCTGGGAAGGCAGGCTGCCTTGTTCATTTTCCTCCTCCACTGAGGTTGAAGTGGTTAAGTTCACATCCATGTCCACTTTTAAGGAAGTAGATAAGGATTCCCCATTCCTTGTTTCATTCTCCCTTGCCTCTGTGCATTTTTGGAAAATGATCCTCCGTTGTTTCTTCTTTCTATATTTTCGAATTGGTTTCCTCTTACTGGCTTTGGTACTTTTTTGTTTACCATATTTTCTCTTTTCTTCATTGACCTCGAGTTTGTTAGCCAGGAGATCTTTTCCGCCATCCGGGATAAAAATAGGAAATAACTCCTGGGCCATATTGGGGCCAGGCAAGACTTTATCCTCCTCCTCTATCTCCAGGACTATATTCTTGATACAGTTTGATGCAGCAGTATGAGACACCTCCTTAAGATGGACCATAGCAGGCTCTTCATTTTTCCTTCCTGGTTCGCTTCTGATGGCATTAACTTTCCCCTCAGATACAGATTGTCCAGGCTCGAGGGGGGAGGCCTTACTCGAGTCCGGCCCTTTCTGCAGCAATAACTTCAGGATTGCGGTAACTGATTCAAGGATACAGTCTGAGCTGCCAACAAATTTCCCTAAAAGCAGCAAAATTGAAGCAAGAAGTTGTTCCAGCGCGATCATGGACTCAGAGATCGGCTTTTCTCGTGCTTCCGCAGTGCAAATATTATCCAGGAGATTGATGTCAGGGCTCTTGGAGGAGTTTAGCAAGTCAGATATTTCACGTCTATTTAGCGACGGGGTGCTACTGTACAGCATTAACCCTGATGGGGTGGCACCCCCCTGAACTTTAAATTGCTCCAGGGATTCCACTTTAGCAGGGCTTACGTAGCGTCCCCATAGTTCCAGATCAATGGACAATGCAGACAAGTCATCCCCCGGCCTGTCATTCAGGGGTACCTGAGGGATCGCTGGTATGTGCACTGGCTCACTTGTAATCATCAACTTCCCATCTGTAGGGTCCCGAAAGGGAGACCCTCCTACCATTGTTTGGGGGGCCCCCTGCTGGACCAGGGGAGATCGGGCCTCAGAGGTAGTTGGTAAGTGTACTTCCAGGGCTTTAATATCTGGATTATGAAGAGTTACACCTTTAGGTTTTTTTATACCAGATAGATCCCAGAGTTCAGATAACTGACATTGTCCTTTCAAAGGTGGGTTGTTTACTGACTTGTTTCTTGTACGGATGGTAATTAATTTACGGGCAGGTTTTTCTCCCACTACCCTTCCTGATCGTAGAGTTTTAGACATTTTCCACAATAAAAAAATAGAAATATAGCAATATAAAACGTATAAAAGTCTGGAATAAGGTCAGACCCAGGCGAAACAGGTAAGACCAGGGTGCAGTATAGCAATCACAGTACTTGCATCCAATTATCCTCCCACTCAAATGGACACAGATGCAAATAGATAATAGCAGTGTTAAAAATGAAATATAAGGGACCGAGCCCAGCCCGGCCTACCTCGGTCACTGAGGGCCACAGAGGGCCCGCCCTTTGCCCGGGCTTAGCCCGGCGTCGCCCGCGCGTGTCCCGCGATGAGCGTTCCTCCTCCGCAATTATCGCCAGGTGAGGGGGGCGTGTCAGAGCGGTGCTCCAGGGCCGAGAGGTTTGTGGTGCTTGAAGTTCTTTGCGTCTCACCGTCCGCCGACAATGGAATGCGAGTGTTTCCCGCGCAGCGGGAAACGCGAGCTGTGATGATGCAGTCGAGCCGAGAGAAGAGCACAGCTCAGTTGGGCTTCAGGCGCTCCAGGCGCTTCACACGGTAAGCGCTAAACAGCCCTTTCCTTGCACAAGGGCTCAGCCAACACAAACAGCAGAACGAAGAACAAACAGCAGCAAGTTGTTCTGCATACAACCCCGTCCAACGCGCCTCCTCCGCAATTATCGCCAGGTGAGGGGGGCGTGTCAGGGCGGTGCTCCAGGGCCGAGAGGTTTGTGGTGCTTGAAGTTCTTTGCGTCTCACCGTCCGCCGACAATGGAATGCGAGTGTTTCCCGCGCAGCGGGAAACGCGAGCTGTGATGATGCAGTCGAGCCGAGAGAAGAGCACAGCTCAGTTGGGCTTCAGGCGCTCCAGGCGCTTCACACGGTAAGCGCTAAACAGCCCTTTCCTTGCACAAGGGCTCAGCCAACACAAACAGCAGAACGAAGAACAAACAGCAGCAAGTTGTTCTGCATACAACCATACAATCTTCTCAAAAGATTAAGGAGAGAATACTTAGTTGTAAAAGTCCTCCACTTTCTGAAGTAATTGATTTAGCATTAAGTATTGAAAGATCTGTTATTTCAATTAAAGCAATGCTGTCTAAATCAACTCCAGTAAATTTGGTGTAGGAGGAGTTGTATGAGGATGGTTTATATGCATAGGGCATAAAAGATAAAATTCAAAAACCCCTGCAAACGTAAGGTCAAAACCTTTGCTACATATGCGGTTCTAAATCTCACATTGGCAATTTTTAAGGGTGTCCAGCTTTAAGTAAACGCTCCTCCATTTGTAAAAAGTCGGTTATTTTCAGAAAGTCTGCAGAAGTCAAAAGAAGCCTGTAAAAGTAGGCAGTGTGGATGTTGAAGTTTGTTCAGAGTCCCTTGACAATTTGTTATTGACTCTTGATTATTCATACAATCCGATGGAAATAAATGGTCCCTTGTGTGAGGTTACTATCAATGGTTTGGAACTGAAAGTCATGGTGGACTCAGGTTCACCTATAACAATTCTCCGAGATTCTACCTTTTATGAAATGTGGGGTAAAGAAATTATTTTGTCAAGTCAGATGTGAACCCCAAAGCTTTCGGGAATAGCATCTAGATGTGGTTGGATTTTTCATGGGTCATTTACAAATTTTGAATTGAAAAATATGTACTAAAGTATATGTAGCAGTTGAAGGAAAGAACATAGTCGGATGGAAAGACCTAATTTTTGCGATTTTGTAAAAATCGCAATTTTTACCGAATCGCAAATATTATGCGAAAGGCCCATAGGAATCAATGGGAAGGCATTGACATTTTGCGAATTTCAATTAGCGATTCGCAAAATGTTAATGCATTCCATGGGTGCAGGGGGGGTCCAAAGGACCGCCCCCTGCACCCCTGAAATGTATTTTAAAGTGCATGTTTCACACACACATGTCCTAAGGACATGTGTGTCTGTAACATGACAGTGTTTAAAATGCTAATTTGAGCATTTTAATAGTTTTTCGCAAATTACCACAAGGTTCACCCTCGTGGTAATTTGCACCCCCTAATTGTGAATTCGCAATTTTAAAAGCAATCATGCATTGCTTTTAAGGAATCGCAAATTTGTGATTCCTTAAAAGCAATTGCATTTTTGGAATTCGCTAAAAATAGCGATTTTCCCAAAAATGTTTGATGCATCCCAAAAACCTATTTAGGAATCGCAACGGCCGAATTTACCAATTTGCACCGTTTGCACTTCCTAAATAGGTTGATGCATGTGCCCCTTAATGCTTTCTGAAATAAATGTAGTTCGATCATAACTGTGGACACGATGGGCGAACACCCATTACAACGATGCGAGTGCATCGTGGGTGCATTACATTGCACATTTCACATTGCAGAAATGTTTACAAAGCATGATGTTACATCGCACATGCTTACATCGCAGAAATGTTTACAGCGCAGGCTGTTAGATCGCGCATTTATTAGATCTACATCGTGTAGTGGATGACGTGGTTCACAAATATGACGTGTGTGAACCATGAACCATGTTTCAGAAATATGACGAGAGCCTGATAGGGACCCGTCTCAGCGTCTGCTTTATAGAACTGCCGGTGCTGAGCACCGGCAGAACCCGGCCGGCTTAAAGCCCTGTTATTAGTGTAAAAACAAGGAGCAGAACTGCCCCCAGGCATTTACTGTCATCAGGAGGAAGTTAATTCCGTTGCCGGATTTGAAAGCCAGTAATTTAACCATAGCAATTAATACAAACCTTCTCTTACATGTGCCACCTCTGCTTCTTAAATACATTATTATTGTGCATTCCAATGTTGCGTTTGTTCTTGCTACCTTGTGGTATTTCCAACATGTGGTGGCATAGCAGCACCAGTGCCAACCTCTACCATATGTTGGTATGTAGGTCTGGGAAGGCCTACAGGGCATACCTATCAGAAACATTAAGGTATTCTGAAATATGCCATGCGTGAACAATAATCCATGTTTCACAAATATGACGAGAGCCCGATAGAGACCCGTCTCAACGCCTGCTTTATAGAACTACCGGTGTGAGCACCGACAGGACCCGGACGACTTAAAGCCCTGTTGTTAGTGTTAAAGCAAGGAGCAGAACTGCCCCCCAGCATTTACAGTCATCAGGAGGAAGGTAATTCAGTTGCCGGATTTGAAAGCGAGTAAATTAACCATAGCAATAAAAACCTTTTCTTACATGTGCCTCCTCTGCTTTTTAAATGCATTATTATTGTCCATTCCATAGTTGCATTTCTCATGCTGCCTTGTGGTATTTCCAACAGGTAGTGGCTTAGCAGTGCCAGTACCAACCTCTACCATATGTAGGTCTGGAGAGGCCTAGAGGACATACCTATCAGAAACATTAAGGTATTCTGAAATATGACGTGCGTGAACAATGAACCATGTTTCACAAATATGACGAGAGCCTGACAGGGACCCGTCTCAGCGCCTGCTTTATAGAACTGCCGGGGGTGCTGAGCACCGGCAGGGTCCCGGCCGACTTAAAGCCCTGTGGTTAGTGTTAAAATAGGGAGCAGAACTGCCCCCCGGCGTTTACAGTCATCAGGAGGAAATTAATTCAGTTGTCGATTTTGAAAGCGAGTAATTTAGCAATAGCATTTAAAATAAACCTACTCTTACATGTGCCTCCGCTGCTTCTTATATACATTATTGTTGTGCATTCCAAACTTGTGTTTGTTCTTGCTGCCTTGTGGTATTTCCAACATGTGGTGGTATAGCAGTGCCAGTGCCAACCTTTACCATATGTTGGTATGTGGGTCTGGAGAGGCCTACAGGACATACCAATCAGAAACATTAAGGTATTCTGTGAGCCCTGGAAGCATGATCCTTTATGTGTTTACTCCCACTATTGACGATTTTTCGAGAAATATTTTTCCACTCTTCGTTCTTTGTCTAGGTTCATGGCACTTTCTTGTTTTCAGCCGACCTTTTCCGCAATCCTAATTTCTTATCCGAGCTGCAGACACCACACGCCGGGGTGTACAGGCACATGACGGTGTTGTTGGGGCAGGGGCTGCAAGCAAGGGAGGCCGATCAGCTAAGACTCCACCGCCTGGCGTGAGTGTGATCTGGGCCCTGCGCCACGGCAGACCCAGGCCCACAACACCTCGCTGCACACTCTTCTTGCCAGCAGGGTCACAGGGCCTCCTCCGAGACCTGGTAGTTCCGTGCAGGGGTTTCTTAGGGCCTCTCCACTGTTCACGACCAGCACCAGTGCCACCGCCACTCTGGAGGGGTGTACTCGTGCTTGGGGTAGTGTGTGTTATTTTTAGAAAAAAATGCGATGTTAAAGGCTGTTTGTGTGCGTAGTGATTGTATTGTGTATGCATTTCAATGGTGGAGCGAACTAAATGGGTTGCGTTGTGACAGCGTGCATTGTGAATGTGTGTGCGATGTAAAGACGGTGATGTGAATATTTGGGATGAAAACATTTTCGATGTAGCATCATACATCTGTATGAATGGTGTAGTACCGGTCTTAAGTCAGGAAGTTAACGGCAAGGAACATACCGTTGCCTTTGCCTCCAGGTCTCTAAAGAAGTTTGAGCGCCACTGGAGTACTATTGAATGTGAGGTGTTAGCCTGCGTTTGGGTTAGCCCAGAAATTTAAAATGTATATTTGGGCATGCAAATTTGTAATTTATTCTGATCACAAGTCTCTTTTTTTATCTTTAGGTGCAAGCAATAGTAATATGTCAGCAAGATTAATCAGACTAGTTTCAAAACTCCAAGAGTATAATTTTGAGATGAAACATATTTCCGGAGGCAGACATTTTCACGTGGATTGTTTATCCAGAATGTTCATGGAAAAAGATGATGAGGATGATTTGATTGAAGAGGATGTAGAATGTGTGGCGGTGGTAGATGCGATTGAGGAATAGACTTTGGCAATTTCTGAGAGTGGGTGGAAGGAATCTAGATGCAATTTTATCAAAAGTGATTGAATTTTCATCAGAAACCTGGCCCGAGGCAAGGAATTTGTCTGGGGAATTGAGAAACTTTGCCCAAGTGGCAGATGAACTTTCAGTAAAGGGTAATATTGTCTTGAGGGGTGATAAATCTGAGAAATTCCATTATAAAAATGGCTCACATGGGTGTTACTTAACACCTTAAGCGCTGCCGTTGGCCAACGGTCGTCACGAGCGCTACCTCCCCAGTGCTGCGCACGATCGTTGGCCGACGGGCCAGCATTCGTTGTTCCAAAGTTCAGCACTGGGCGCTGAACGTTCGAAGCAGCTAAGGTGTTAAAAGCTCATTCTACTTTATTTCCTTCCTGGTCAGATAAGAAAAGTTTAAATGTTACAAAGGAACATGTTGATTCTGAAAAACAATGTTGTATGAAAGTAAAAGTAGAAAAAAAGTAGGGCTTGAGAAATTTGAAAATTTCTGTAGGTGACTCGGTGATGATTAAAAAAACATTTAGAGTATCTAAAGGAGATTCATTATTTTCAAACCCTGTTCAGGTTGTCAAGGTTGGTAAAGGGGAATCTTTCTTGAATGGGAAAGGATGGTAGAACAAGAGGCAATAAGTGAAAGTGTCACGAGTACAGCCAAATGTATTAGTGATAGAAAAGACAATTTAGAGGGCGAAAGCAATGGGTGGACACATTGGTTGCAATCAGATGTCAAAGCTGTTCCCGTTTCTGGGAACGAAAGACTGCCTTCTAATGATTCTGTCAGAGCATCAACGTCAATGTCAGCCACTTTAGATACTTCATCTGTTAGTCGTAATGGCAGACTGAGAATAGCTCCTGTTAGATATAATGATTTTGTTACTTATTGATTTTTGTTATTGTGATGAAGGGGATATTCTATGCTGTAATTGGAATGAACGGTTTCTGGAATTTTTTACTTTGAATGTGAACGTGGAGTGTTCTCTGGCTTGAGATTCGATAGGCTTAGTCAGTTGCCGATCGAGCTTCAAGTTGGAGGTGCTCCATACTGTGGGTGAAGCTTATGAAATAAATACTTACCTTTAAACTTAAGAAGACGCCTCCTGTGTGGGATCCTTGAACTACTACTGATGCAGCGCCGCGCAGGAGGTAGAAGACAAGTGTACAAAGGAGCTCGTGCTGAGATGGAACCCCTCAGGCAACATTGCAAGGTATAAAAAAACTAGTTTCAACGATATTCTGATATCCACTCATGCAGCCTGAGTGTACACCAATCACCCACACCGCTTCACGCGTGTCAAGCATATATAAGGAAAGGGCAACTACCCGTTTTCTATTTTTTTCTCTTTTCTATTTTCTCCACGGGGTAATGGGCACATCAACGACTTTAACTAATGACAATGGCAAAGCACTGGATAGCGTTCAGATACAGGAGTAGCACAGTGAACCTGAAACAATCACTCAGCCAGTCGCGGACAAACCTGCATTCAGTGATCTCAACAGAGCAACAGCAGATATTAATAACTAGAGTATGAGTTGAGGTGTTCATTCCACAGGGTAATCCACTCCAAGTCATCCCCAATGAAATGAAGAACAGGGTACAGAAGGTGTAGAATCCAACAGAATTTATATAGGCTCAAGTGGAACACCTTAGCCTCCACACTCGCCTCTGCTAAGCTGCTCTTTGTAACGCTCTTCCATTCAAAACACAACATTTCAACACCGTGGAAACATATTCCACGAGCTTTGCCTTCCACTGCTAATACGTTCCACTCTCAGAGACAGGCACAGAGGCAACTGTGAAGTACTCACACAATATAATACAACATAGAGAGATTACCACATATCCATACACAAATATTTTGTTCAGAGCTTTCTGACATTTTCTATCATAACATATCAGAACTTTTATTACCTTTTACACCGGTGACTTCTATAGAAGAGATTCATTAAAATGTAGCTCTCCCACTTTAGTCTGGTTCCAATTTCGGACCTTTAACGTAGGTTTTTGTTCTTGCTAACATTACAACAATTAAGTCTGGATCACCCTTGTCCTCCTAAGGTTTTGAAAGCACCGGCACCCATGTTTGCCCCAGTTATAACTATGATCTGCAATAAATTATTAGCAGAAAGGTGGGGTGGGACTTCTCAGGCCCTTATAATGTTTGATCAAGTGAGATGAGGTACCTCATTTTAGCAATAGATTATTTTTCAAAATGTATGTATTATAAATTTGTGGATTCACCAGATTCTGACCATCATGTTTTTAAAGAAGGGAATATTTTGCTAGAAGATTTCCACGTGTTCTGGTCACAGACAATGGAACACATTTTGTATCTGATACAATGCATACATTTTTGTATTTGCAAGACATAAAACACTTTAAGGTGCTCTTTATTCACCTTCGTCTAATGGGCTTGTAGAACCTGGTAATAAATTTATGAAAGAGAGGATTCAAACAACTATATCTTCGGGTTTGGATGTTGGGAAATTTCTGGAGGAGAAAGTGTGGAATTACAACACTTCTCCTCATTGTACCACAGAAGTAACTCCTTTTGAACTTTGAAGGGATGCAAAAGCTCATTCTACTTTATTTCCTTCCTGGTCAGATAAGAAAAGTTTAAATGTTACAAAGGAACATGTTGATTCTGAAAAACAATGTAGTATGAAAGAAAATGTAGAAAAAAGTAGGGCTTGAGAAATTTGGAAATTTCTGTAGGTGACTCGGTGATGATTAAAAAAACTATTTATAGTATCTAAAGGAGGTTCAGTATTTTCAAACCCTGTTCAGGTTGTCAAGGTTGGTAAAGGGGCAGCTTTCTTGAATGGGAAAGGGTGGTAGAACAAGAGGCAATTAGTGAAAGTGTCATGAGTACAAGCCAAATTTATTGGTGATAGAAAAGACAATTTAGAGGGCGAAAGCAATGGGTGGACACATTGGATTGCAATCAGATGTCAAAGCTGTTCCCGTTTCTGGGAACGAAAGACTGCCTTCTAATGATTTTGTCAGAGCATCAACGTCAATGTCAACCACTTTAGATACTTCATCTGTTAGTCGTAATGGCAAACTGAGAATAGCTCCTGTTAGATATAATGATTTTGTTACTTATTGATTTTTGTTATTGTGATAAAGGGGATATTCTATGCTGTAATTGGAATGAACGGTTTCTGGAATTTTTTACTTTGAATGTGAACGTGGAGTGTTCTCTGGCTTGAGATTCGATAGGCTTAGTCAGTTGCCGATCGAGCTTCAAGTTGGAGGTGCTCCATACTGTGGGTGAAGCTTATGAAATAAATACTTACCTTTAAACTTAAGAAGACGCCTCCTGTGTGGGATCCTTGAACTACTACTGATGCAGCGCCGCGCAGGAGGTAGAAGACAAGTGTACAAAGGAGCTCGTGCTGAGATGGAACCCCTCAGGCAACATTGCAAGGTATAAAAAAACTAGTTTCAACGATATTCTGATATCCACTCATGCAGCCTGAGTGTACACCAATCACCCACACCGCTTCACGCGTGTCAAGCATGTATAAGGAAAGGGCAACTACCCGTTTTCTATTTTTTTCTCTTTTCTATTTTCTCCACGGGGTAATGGGCACATCAACGACTTTAACTAATGACAATGGCAAAGCACTGGATAGCGTTCAGATACAGGAGTAGCACAGTGAACCTGAAACAATCACTCAGCCAGTCGCGGACAAACCTGCATTCAGTGATCTCAACAGAGCAACAGCAGATATTAATAACTAGAGTATGAGTTGAGGTGTTCATTCCACAGGGTAATCCACTCCAAGTCATCCCCAATGAAATGAAGAACAGGGTACAGAAGGTGTAGAATCCAACAGAATTTATATAGGCTCAAGTGGAACACCTTAGCCTCCACACTCGCCTCTGCTAAGCTGCTCTTTGTAACGCTCTTCCATTCAAAACACAACATTTCAACACCGTGGAAACATATTCCACGAGCTTTGCCTTCCACTGCTAATACGTTCCACTCTCAGAGACAGGCACAGAGGCAACTGTGAAGTACTCACACAATATAATACAACATAGAGAGATTACCACATATCCATACACAAATATTTTGTTCAGAGCTTTCTGACATTTTCTATCATAACATATCAGAACTTTTATTACCTTTTACACCGGTGACTTCTATAGAAGAGATTCATTAAAATGTAGCTCTCCCACTTTAGTCTGGTTCCAATTTCGGACCTTTAACGTAGGTTTTTGTTCTTGCTAACATTACAACAATTAAGTCTGGATCACCCTTGTCCTCCTAAGGTTTTGAAAGCACCGGCACCCATGTTTGCCCCAGTTATAACTATGATCTGCAATAAATTATTAGCAGAAAGGTGGGGTGGGACTTCTCAGGCCCTTATAATGTTTGATCAAGTGAGATGAGGTACCTCATTTTAGCAATAGATTATTTTTCAAAATGTATGTATTATAAATTTGTGGATTCACCAGATTCTGACCATCATGTTTTTAAAGAAGGGAATATTTTGCTAGAAGATTTCCAAGTGTTCTGGTCACAGACAACGGAACACATTTTGTATCTGATACAATGCATACATTTTTGTATTTGCAAGACATAAAACACTTTAAGGTGCTCTTTATTCACCTTCGTCTAATGGGCTTGTAGAACCTGGTAATAAAATTATGAAAGAGAGGATTCAAACAACTATATCTTCGGGTTTGGATGTTGGGAAATTTCTGGAGGAGAAAGTGTGGAATTACAACACTTCTCCTCATTGTACCACAGAAGTAACTCCTTTTGAACTTTGAAGGGACGCAAAAGCTCATTCTACTTTATTTCCTTCCTGGTCAGATAAGAAAAGTTTAAATGTTACAAAGGAACATGTTGATTCTGAAAAACAATGTAGTATGAAAGAAAATGTAGAAAAAAGTAGGGCTTGAGAAATTTGGAAATTTCTGTAGGTGACTCGGTGATGATTAAAAAAACTATTTATAGTATCTAAAGGAGGTTCAGTATTTTCAAACCCTGTTCAGGTTGTCAAGGTTGGTAAAGGGGCAGCTTTCTTGAATGGGAAAGGGTGGTAGAACAAGAGGCAATTAGTGAAAGTGTCATGAGTACAAGCCAAATTTATTGGTGATAGAAAAGACAATTTAGAGGGCGAAAGCAATGGGTGGACACATTGATTGCAATCAGATGTCAAAGCTGTTCCCGTTTCTGGGAACGAAAGACTGCCTTCTAATGATTCTGTCAGAGCATCAACGTCAATGTCAGCCACTTTAGATACTTCATCTGTTAGTCGTAATGGCAAACTGAGAATAGCTCCTGTTAGATATAATGATTTTGTTACTTATTGATTTTTGTTATTGTGATAAAGGGGATATTCTATGCTGTAATTGGAATGAACGGTTTCTGGAATTTTTTACTTTGAATGTGAACGTGGAGTGTTCTCTGGCTTGAGATTCGATAGGCTTAGTCAGTTGCCGATCGAGCTTCAAGTTGGAGGTGCTCCATACTGTGGGTGAAGCTTATGAAATAAATACTTACCTTTAAACTTAAGAAGACGCCTCCTGTGTGGGATTCTTGAACTACTACTGATGCAGCGCCGCGCAGGAGGTAGAAGACAAGTGTACAAAGGAGCTCGTGCTGAGATGGAACCCCTCAGGCAACATTCCAAGGTATAAAAAAACTAGTTTCAACGATATTCTGATATCCACTCATGCAGCCTGATTGTACACCAATCACCCACACCGCTTCACGCGTGTCAAGCATGTATAAGGAAAGGGCAACTACCCGTTTTCTATTTTTTTCTCTTTTCTATTTTCTCCATGGGGTAATGGGCACATCAACGACTTTAACTAATGACAATGGCAAAGCACTGGATAGCGTTCAGATACAGGAGTAGCACAGTGAACCTGAAACAATCACTCAGCCAGTCGCGGACAAACCTGCATTCAGTGATCTCAACAGAGCAACAGCAGATATTAATAACTAGAGTATGAGTTGAGGTGTTCATTCCACAGGGTAATCCACTCCAAGTCATCCCCAATGAAATGAAGAACAGGGTACAGAAGGTGTAGAATCCAACAGAATTTATATAGGCTCAAGTGGAACACCTTAGCCTCCACACTCGCCTCTGCTAAGCTGCTCTTTGTAACGCTCTTCCATTCAAAACACAACATTTCAACACCGTGGAAACATATTCCACGAGCTTTGCCTTCCACTGCTAATACGTTCCACTCTCAGAGACAGGCACAGAGGCAACTGTGAAGTACTCACACAATATAATACAACATAGAGAGATTACCATATATCCATACACAAATATTTTGTTCAGAGCTTTCTGACATTTTCTATCATAACATATCAGAACTTTTATTACCTTTTACACCGGTGACTTCTATAGAAGAGATTCATTAAAATGTAGCTCTCCCACTTTAGTCTGGTTCCAATTTCGGACCTTTAACGTAGGTTTTTGTTCTTGCTAACATTACAACAATTAAGTCTGGATCACCCTTGTCCTCCTAAGGTTTTGAAAGCACCGGCACCCATGTTTGCCCCAGTTATAACTATGATCTGCAATAAATTATTAGCAGAAAGGAAGATTTCTACTTGTCACCCCGCTCTTAACGAAAGACAAACTTGACCCTGACAGTCCTAATTGTCGCCCCATTTCACTCTTACCATTCTTTACCAAGAATCTGGAGAGTTATGCAAGTGCTCATTTACCGTGATGTACTGAGGAAAACAATCTACCTAATCGTTATCAATATGGTTTTAGACCCAATCGTAGCACTGAGACTGTATTTACAGTGATCGCAAACTATATCTGTATGATTCTGGATGAGGGGGATTCAGCATCTCTCATAGTTCTTGATGTGTTGGCTGTGTTTGTCAAGGTCGCACGTGATAATCTGCTGAAAAGGTTCAGTCTCGTTGGCGTTCAGGGTAACGTTTTAAAGAGGTTTGGATCCTTTTTGTGGAATCAAACACAGGTGGTGCAGCTGGCATCCTATCGTTCCAACTTCAAAGATCTTTATTGCAGGGTTCCGCAAGGATCTGCACTCACCCCCACTCACCACTATTCGATTTAATATCTATGTTGCTCCTCTAGCTAATCTGATAGCCTCATTTGGTTTTCAGTTCTATGGGTATGCGGACAAGACCCATACACTATTTAGAATGAAATGAAACCTGAACAACCAACAAAGCCAATTTAAAAATGATCTCGTACAAGTGGGTATCTGGATGAATGACAATTCTCTCCGATTGAGCTTAGATAAATTAGAAACATTATTGTTTGGTAATTAATGCTTCTTGTTAGTTTTAGGATTGGTGGACTCAATCATTATGATTGTGCCCCAAGCAGGTGACCGCCCTTGCCACTTAGAGGCTGTATTTGAATCCGAATTGTCTTTTGAATCTCAGGTGAAGAAAATCACTACTACCTGCTTTTTAATTAAGAAGAAACAAAAAAGTCTTATTTTTGTCCCGGCTGGCGACCTCTGATTCAAGCCTTGAACTTAAGGGGTCTGGACTATTGTAATGCTTTGCATGTTGGTCTTCCAAAGTATTTGATTCAAAAACTGCAATTAATTCAGAATGCACCTGCTAGACAGATTTTTAATCTAGATAAGATGATGTGCACCTTAGGAAACTTCATTGTCTTCCTGTCCAAGAATGGTGTGAATTTAAGGCCCTGTGTCTCTTTGTCAAAGGTCCATTTTCCAAACGCATCATGCCAATTACATCTCCAATTTGTTAAAAATACGCCCCTACTAGAACCCTACATCCAAGCTCTATTAATAGTCTTCTTGTGCCTAAATTTCGGAAGGTTAGATTAGTGGGTTGTGCCCTCTCAGTGGTTACTGCGAACAAACTGTGTATCGTGCTGTGGATGGAGCCAAACCATGAAACATTTGGAAGGCTCTAAAAACACATCTGTTTACATAGCTTAGGCAGATCCTTATCCTAACCTCTTCAGCGCCAAGGCACCTTCAAGTAATCATCAAATTAACAATATAGTGGTAGTAGATATTTTGAGTTTAAATTTCGTAGGCCTATATTAATGACACTGATATTGTGACATGCAACCGACCTATCTGCTGAAATGTGTCCAGTATTCTGTGTTCTTTAGCTCATTCTAATACCACGAGAGAACAATGAATGATATGAGACACTATTGGATTGAGGAGTACTTCCATTCTGGCTTCACCCCAATGCTTGTGTGACTCCAGCAAAGAAAAATGTGTTATGCACTTCGAATTCCTTTGACTGTTTTACTCAAGACGGAAAAGTTCATGTGGGTACGAGAAAGAGTGGTTAGAACACCACAGGGAGTAACTTTTGAAAATCTATTACTTTATGCAAAGTGGCGTTTTTATTTATTTGTTTTTCTTGTCAGTGTTATGATTTGGTGTATCTGATCTTGAGAATACATTTGCATAAAGCTGTGTCGTCATATGTCATGGCATCATGTACTTCCCTTGCTAGTGCACTCCCAGACAACATGCTCTGCTAATAGAGAGGGATTAGGATCTTGAAATCAGTTCGTCTTTCAAGTAACGTCTGCTGTTATTCCTAATGGCACCTTGTGCATGAGCCTTTAATCTGCAGTTCTCATGTTTGTGTTGTGTTTAGCACTAAATGCATAGTTACTAACTGAAAATACCTCAGCCAAAAATGGTCTAGTGGTCTCCACTAGTGAGCAATTTGTGCCAGTGGCTGCAGTTTGTGGGCAACAGCACTCATTTTTGGGGGTGGGGTGGGGTAATATTGTTGCATCTCGCCTCCAAACAGCATGTGTTGAAGAACGTTTGTGGCCAATACCAACAGTTAAATGGGCTTTGAATTAGCCTTTTTCTTGTCATTGGTTGACTTTTATGTCAATCTATTTTGTTTGCATGTGATTCATTATATTTCCTTCCTCTTCTTATGTTTGTCCCTCCCCTGGAGCATAGCTTCTTTACCACCATTTTGATTAGACAGCTCCAAATTAGGGAATTACTTTTGTATTTTGCGTTCTGCATGCTGTTGGAGTGCACAGATTTTGTCTCACATCTCTACCCCATGCTCTCTGTGCTGCTTTCCCAAAGCTCCTTGGAGAGCATATATGCGTCATCAGATTGTGGCTACTGTATTATCATGGGGGCCGCCGTAGTGTCATGACACATGCGGGCATATACATCATGACCCTTTTTTTTTTTTTGCTAATGCTTTTCTGCATCAGCAGGCAAGCATTTTTTTGCCTTTTTACTGATGGCCATCGGACATAAGCTTTGGCAAAGTCAAAAGTTCAGATAACACTATTGAAAGGCGAGACATATTGGCTTTGCCAATGTTTGCTAATTATCAGACTTTGACTCATAGCAAAAGACAGAAAGTCTTTTCAGAAAAAGGAGAAGGGAGGGAGAGAAAGGTTGGAAAACAGTGTGAGAGGGAGAAAGAAGGAATGAAAAAGAACATGCAAAATTGAGATAAAATCACAGTAAGTGCTAGGTGATTGAAGAAGCATGAATTAACATGAGGCAGCCTTAGTATTTGCCAGACCTCCTGGCATGCAACAGCTCTAGCAACAAATTCCTAAAAACACTCTGAACACATGCACTTTTTTTTTTAATTTACACATTTAGCACTGCTTGGCACTATATCATACTTTACAGATTAGAGGCCACTCAGAGACATCGAGATGTAGCAGGGTATCAGAGGAACTTACTGTGAAGTGCTAATGAGTACAACTGTTATTCGTGTACACCAATGCTTCCCCTAGGACAGTAGCCCCAATTGCCTCTGTTGTGGCGACTTCAAAAATGTAATTTCACAACAAATTATATTTTTGACGTACTAAAGAAATGTAATAAATAATTAGCAATAAGTCTCTCTAAAACGGATTCATTTCAGAAGTAAAAAACATTCAATGAAATCCAGAATTCGAGAGTAGAAAATAGAAAAAGGAATGCTGTACTGCCCTTGCGCTACATGACCCGGTAGGTTGGAGCGGAATATACCCCCACATGCATCAATGTAGGATTTTGCATTTCTTAAATAGCGAAAATTAAGGAATCGCTATTTAGGAAATGCAAAATGCTATGCATCATTTTTTTCGGTATTTCTTTGTGATTCGGTAAAAATCGCATTTTTTACCGAATCCTAAAGAAATACCGAATTCTTAAGTTAATTTTCGCAATTTCCATTGATTCCTATGGGCGAAAAGGCCCATAGGAGTCAATGCAAATTGCGAGTGGCACTTAGAAAATTTCATGGGTGCAGGGGGGGGTCCAAAGGACCCCCCCATGCACCCCTGAAATGTATTTTTCGCATCATGTTGCACACACACATGTCCTAAGGACATGTGTGTCCGTAACATGAATGTAGAAAAAATAACATTTTAAGCATTTTAAACACTTTTTCCAAATTTACCGAGTGGTTCAACCACTCGGTAAATTTGGAACCCTAAGTGCGAATTTTCACTTGTCAAAAGTGATGATGCATTGCTTTTAAGAAGTCGCACATCTGCGACTTCTTAAAAGCACCCGCAATTTTAGAACTCGCAACAATGTTGCAAATTCTAAAATTGCTTCATGCATCCCAAAAAGCACTTTTGCATTCGCAAACGGCCGATTTTAAGGAATCGCACCGTTTGCGAATGAAAAAGTGCTTGATGCATGTGGGGGAAAGACCGGAGGAAATTCGATGCCTGTCTCGGGAATCTGCTAACCAAAAACTGACATCTTCTAGATCAGTGTCGTTGATGAATCCTAAAACCGATAGGGGAACTGGAAAATGAAACATTTAATTTTGAATGGATTCTTCAGATCTATGATAAACAGAAGTGACGGAACCAGTTTGTGGTCCCGGGCGAAGTCACATCATGTACACAGGATTTCGAATTAAAGAACTAAATTAAAGTTACTCGGCGCTTTCAGAAAAAGCAATAAAGTTTTATTGGTCTGACAAAAGGGTTTTCCATATTAACATTTAGTAAAAATGTTACTGATGTACATAAAGTTCAAGTATGTTTAAAAAGACAGGCATGCCTTATATAGTGCCAACATTACAGCGTATTGCTTATTGGAGTCACATGTGTCGAATTATTTTAAACTAGTTAGATCTATCGAAAAATTGTGCTGCCAGGGAACACGAGGCCATCGGGGATGGTTTGTTCAGATTTTCCAACTACTGCTCTACGCTTTGAAGGAGGTGCAGGAATTCATACAGGATATTGCACTGGGTATGAAATTTGCCAGGGGAGCCTCACCCAATCTGAACCTAGGTACCCTCCAATATATGACAAGGAAGGCTAATAGTACAGCTTGGGAGCTGGGGAAATCCAATGACGTTCATATAATTTTAATTCATATCTGGTCTAAAAAATAGGACAAATACACATTTAAAGAAGTGGAGAGGCTGTAGTTGTTTTTATTTGTATAGTCACAGTTACTCTTTTGTCTCATAAAGAAGCATTATGTTCATAATTGAAGTATGATGTTACAACACATGCCATTACCAAGCGCTCTTTTCCATGCCATGCCTTTACCACACGCATTGTCTTTACAATGCTGTCTTTCAATGCATAATCCTTTACCACACATGCGTTTACAACAAAATGTGCATATATATCAGGTAAGTAAAACTCCTTTTTATTATATATATATATATATATATATATATATATATATATATATATATATATATATATATATATATATATAATTTTTTATAAATTGTATATGTCTTTTAAAGTATTATCGTCAATTTTTGCTAACTTTAACTGATACTGATTTTCTACTTCAAAATGAAAAATGAGATGTTCAAACCTGATTCGATCCCATGTGGATATAATATAGATGAAATTCTTAAATACGGACGTAGAGCCAGTAAGAATATTTCCTGATAATATATATACACAAATACTTTTAAGGTATCACTTGTAAAATAATGTACATACACTATTTCGTTGTGAGGTTCAATGTGAAAAGGTCTGATTATTTTTTGTATAAGAAAGACCTTGTAGATAGAAATTTAAGGGGTATCACAGGTTATTACACGAATAGTATAAGCACATGGCAAATAAACTCATGGAAAGAAAAAGAGGAAGAGCAGGTCAACAAGGGAGTCAACAATGTATCATAGCAATATTAGAGTCAATTGTGTATATACGGTAGAGTTAAACCAGAGTATAGATATTGATCTCAGTAAATGTACGGTGCTAATTGAAATTTAAGGTGGTAGGAATAACTTGAGTAATGTCTGAACAGAGCGAGGCATTGTATATAGTATTAGCATTTAATGAAGGATGTTATATGCTTTGTAATGATGTTATGTGGATTTAAGATAAGAAATTACATTATACAATGCTAGAATATTTGTTTCACAATTCCATGACAGATTGAATGTGATGTATTAAGCAAATATTATCAAATGACACCTTTTGGTTTTTAAATGCATTTTTAGATGTATATAGTGTATATATATTTATGGTTCATTATAAATATTTATTGCACCAGTCACTTTAATCATGTACATCTTTACCGGTTTCAGCATTCATGCAGTTTAAAATTAATTTTCTATATTTCTATTTCCATTTTTATTACCAGGAAATAAGCTCTATTTACAAAATGTATTGGCACGGACAAAAGAGTTTGTTTTAAGTAACAACATGTATATATTGCTTAACGTTTTTAGAAATGCTCTGCACAGTATTTTCTTAATGTCTATGGATGTGGTCATGTGACTCACAGAAGGAGGTGGCATATGAAAACTTTAAAAAGTAGAGCTGACGCGGTGCTCATTGTGTGATCAAGAGCACTTGATGCTTGAAACGCATCATCTTTGAAAGATTGCAATAATAAAATCATTGCCTTGCGTGAAGCCGTGGGGTCCGCCTCTTCATTTCACCATCATGGAGGTATTGAAGATTGTTGCTGATATATATATATATGTACTGAGAAAACCAAAGGATACAGGGTTGTTATAGTTAGTCTCAGATTTCACTCATAGATAACCATAAAAATTCAGCAGTTATAGTTATCTGAGCTAACTATAATGTACGCCCTCACAATTCACTGCTTATGACCTCCCATATTACATCACTCATGATATGGCAGTGTCATCACTCATGACATCACTGATAACATCTCACCCGCGTCCAGTGGGTGGGAGCACTTCGACAGCTCCCGGAGCCGGAACCAGATTGTTTCCTTTTGCTTGACCAAGCAAAAACAAACATCTGTGTCCCTTGGGACATACCAGGAGCTTGCCATGTGGGTTGGTTGTCCCCAGGGCCATAATTGGCTCCAGGAGGGGGGCTGCAAATCCCCCTCTTTAGTGTTAATTGTAACACCAGGGAGGTGGTGGTCGCTGGGGCCGGAAGTCTGCACAGAATCCCTTTTTAATGCTCATTGTAACCCTGGAGATGGTTGTCCCTGGAGCTCGTTGGGTGTCCATGTAGGCCTGCTATTCATTTAAATTATAGCCCCGGGGAGGTGTTGGTTCTCTGGGCACGAGAGTTCACGCAGCTCCTCCATATTACAATTTACATTACCCCAAGAAGGTGGTGATCCCCAGGGCTCAGGGGTCTGCCTGGCACCCTATTTATTTTATTAATAGCCCATGGGAGTTGCTGTTCCAAAGGGGGTTCTGTGTGGCCCCCCTGCTTTAATTATAAGATAAGCCCAGGGGAGATGGGAGTCCCTGGGGCATAAAACGTGAATTTAGGGAGCCCACATGCACCCCCCTCCTTTAATTTAATAAAGGTGAGATGCCCCCGGGACATGCCACACCCAGGGGCTTTAGTAAAAACAAGTGTGGGAGACTAGGCTTGTTTTTTTTCCATTTTGCCTCGAATTCAAGGATTGACCCGCAATTTTGCGGCATAATAGAAAAAAAATGTTTTTAACCACCACACCTAAGGGATCAGGGTATTCCTACCCTGCCCTCTTTTCTATATTTTAGAAGTTTTTTTGGGACTGGGCTGAAAGCAAGTCCCAAGATGGCTGGCAACACATCCTGGTTTAAGTGTTGGCAGCCTATCAGATTACAGCACAGAGACTGTCGGACCCGTGGAGGATAAGTGTTCCTAGATATACAAATTTATATATCTGTTAACATCTCTAAAATGATTGAATGGATTTACACCAAATAACACAAAGGTACTTCTCTGGACAAAGATGTACCTTTCTGCCAAATGTGGTGTCATTCCGTTCAGTGGTTCGGCTGGAGTTGTGTTAAAAAATCCTATGAAAATGAACATGGGGAAAGCGTGTTTTGGTACCCCCCTCCACTTCACGGGTCACCCCAAAACCACACCAAGTGAAGAGAGCATAGTATTCGTTTGGAAAATTTTGCGATCATGCGTCAAACAGCACCACAGATATTGGCTAAACAAAAAACGCTCTTCATTTCATATGGAGACTAGTCGGTTTAATTAAAACAGGTCACTCTGGACAGAAGGACACGTTACGATAGCACAACAGCCTTAACCATATTATATATATATATATATTCATTGAAAAACCATAGGTTTCACACACAATATAGTTAGGAATTAGCATTTGAAAAACCATGCAAATTCATTTTTTTAAATCCTAATTCCTAACTATAATGTGTGTGAAACCTATGGTTTTTTTCAATGAATTTGCAAGGTTTTTGAAATGCTAAATCGAAACTATAACTTTTGTGAAACCTATGTTTTTTTCAGTGAATTTCAAAGGGTTTGTAAATGATAAGTTATAAATATATTAAATATTATGTCTCTCTTTTTACACTAATTTCTTATATTTTTAATATAAATATTTTTTTGTATTGAATTTCATGATCTTGGTGTTTTACCAAGATCATGAAGTGTATCGTTACAATTCTAAGAGAAAGGGGTCGTTGGTTGCCTCGGCCGGAAGAGCGACCCCTTCTGCCGGCCTGACCAAAAAGGTTGGTGTTAAATACCCGTCTTAGGTTATTTTGAGCCCTATTGAGAGCAGTGAAGGTAGATACATATTTACCAATCTCCTTGATAATATCTTCCCCGAAAAGGAGGCCCTTAGGGTTTTGAGAGGGTTCTCTCTCTGCTATGTCTCCCACTTTGGGGTTAATTTTATTCAAAATGGATCTCCTCCTTTCAACGTTTAAACTGGAATTAGCGTTGCCGAGTAGAACAACGGCTCTTTGGCTCCAGCCTCGAATGAGATCGACATCCAAAGGGGTAGAGGAGAGGTGGGACTGTTCCGCCATGTCCAATATTCTAACAAGTGGTCCTAAGACATCCAAAAGTCGGTCTTGACAGCCCTTAAGAGCTCTCTCCAGGCCCTTTCTGGGGTCTCTCCCTAATTTAAATAGGAATTTAATAAGGTCTGGATCTAAGTTTGGAGTCTGACAGACCTTCTAATCAATAGAAGGTCTGGGAGATTCAGATCTCATTGTGTTTCTAGTATCCCTATCTAGAAGGTTTCTTAACCAACGAGTGACAAACTGGGAAACATGTTCCTGTGGGAACCACTGCAAGCTATTAGGGCGAGAGATATTCAGAGGAGAGAACATCTCTTCTCCTATAGGGTTAAGGATGGTATTTTTAGAGGCGGGTTCCAAATCAGGTTGAGAATTAAAGTCATCCTGGACCTCATCTAGGTCAAAGACGAATTCGTCTGAGGGATCTCTGGAGGAGTCGCCATCATAGGAGGAGGAAGAAGAGTCAAAACCAACATTCTTTTTTTGGTTAGCACTACTGCAAAGTGTGCCGTGAGGGACACCATTCATATTTGTGCCGCTATGGACACCGATCAAGGGAGTGTCCTGAGGGACATCACGTTCAAGTGAGGCGCAGTGGCCTCCCATCCAAAGTGAGGTTCTAGGACCTCCCGAACTGTGAGAGGCGCTAGGGCCTATAGTGCTTTCACAATGTTTTGTTTTTTTGGACCTCTTAGTGTGAATAGGGGGGAGGTCTTGTGAATCAGAGGATCTCTTAGAGGACATGACTTCCTTCAGGGAAAACAGCATACAGGATTTAATCTCCTGTTGAAGGAATTTCTTAAGTGAATTGCCAATAGGCGCAGGTGAGCTTGCGGTAGCGTCATCCGAATCCATGTCGGACATGGTGTATAAAATATCCCAAGGGGTATTAAGCGATTTAAATGGAGGAGATGAAACACAGTTAATAGTAAGAGTAAGTATTAAAATCACTCCTCGCTGTCCTCTTTTATCATATATATATATATATATATATATATATATATATATATATATATATATTTTTAATATTAATATCGAATTTTAAATAATCCAAGAGCTCCTCTTTTTTTTTTTTTATATGCAAGGTAGGTCCATATATACTATCCTAGCCTGTAGTGTAGAATTAATATACTCTACTAGCTTGTAGTATAGAATTAATATACCCTCCCAGCTTGAGGTGTAAGCAAATAAGCAAGTAGATACAATTCCCAGGGTGAAATGTAATCGATTTTAGGCTAGAACCCAAAAGGGGGAACAAACGAGTAAGGTAAGTTATCTCCGGCGGCTGAGGCAGAGCAACTGACAAGTTAAAAGACGAACGCTCGAGCCCAGCCGCCGGAGAAGAGGAAAGTCGCTTGGGAAAGGGGGCACGCAACGCGGGTGTTGCCAATGACCTTTCCTTTAACCAGAAGCGCACCTCGGTGAAGAAGCGGAGGTGAAGAAACGGAGGCAGTTTCGACGATGGCAGAAGTTGTAAAAGGAACAGCGTGAAGTCGCGAAATGGAGAGAAAAGGCTCTTACAGAGGGTGAGAGGGGGGACAACCATAAATTGGAAGTCTATAGGGAGGGGGTGGGGTGGAATGGGGAAGCCAGCACCACCCACGGGCAAAGAAGCAAGGGAAATGCTACAGCAAAAGGAGAAAGCACAGTGTTAGGGGTTGAAGCAGCATAAAGCCACAAGATAGATCAGAAAAGGCACAGAAAGGCTAGAAATAGCAAAACATCGGCAAGGAGGCACAAGCTAATATAAGCTGCATAAAACATTAAAATCAGCATAAATAGCTACATAATAAATAAAGGTACAAGCCAAAAAGCTTAAAATGAAGGAGAAGCAAGAAGTAGTGACTTATCTGCTGGCGAGCCGCTTTTAAAAGAGGCAGATCATCTCCTGGATACATCCTTTGTTCACTGTTGTTAACTATAGAACTTTTACCTTTATGATGTAGTGCGGCTGTGTGAGTTGCTATTAAAGGATAATACATATTGTCAGCCTCCGTGTCTTTAATGAAATCCAGATTCTCTGGTCATGTTAATAGGAGAATCGCAATTCCTAACTACAACGTGTGTGAAACCTATGGGTTTTTGCAATGAATTTGCAAGGTTTTTTAAATGCTAATTCCTAACTATGACTTTTGTGAAACCTATGGTTTTTTCAGTGAATTTCAAAGGTTTTGTAAATGATAAGTTATAAATATATTAAATATTATGTCTCTCTTTTTACACTAATTTCTTATATTTTTAATATAAATATTTTTTGTATTGAATTTTTTAGATTATATTTCATATTCTTATTATAAAATAATAAAAAAACTAAATTGCAAAGTAATTTTTTGATTAGTTATTGCTTCACTTCGGTTGCAAGTATAACACAACTCCAGCAATGCTCTGGGGCCCTATGCTCACAAAGCTGTTTCAATCCTTACACCTGCTTCAAGCATGTGCAAGGTTTTGATACAGCATAACCTCAAAAGTGACTGAATGAAATGTTATACATTTCACTCAGTCACTTTTAGGAGGCGTTGCTGCACCCCCTTCTGCACAGGAAAGCCTCTTCTGGCGCACGGCTTTACAATGTAATGCACCTCCATATGCGTCACATTGTTAATAGCACACACCATGGCACATCTTTTGCACCACCACTGTGTCACAAAAGTGACACAACAGCTGTGTAAAAGAGGCACAAGGGGATTGTAAATCCGCCCCTAACACATACAATTTCACCCAGGCAGTTTCACCAGCAGCGCAAATTGAAGCATGGACTTCTAACATATTTATGTACAAATGTTACAATCAAGTGCTTCGCACATACTACAGTGTACTATAGGTAAACACCTTATAGATTTATGCTGTAGCACTTCCTTATAGTTATGCACTTTCACATGCTCTATACACTAGTAATATATTCATTCATTCATTCATTCATTCATTCATTCATTCATTCATTCATTCATTCATTCATTCATTCATTTATGAACTACACATTCATTCTGACAAACTTTTACACACTAACATAAAAATGTAGTTCTTTCTTTGACCAGTGAAGGTAGTTCTAAAAAGAACAGTTTTTTTGTTTTGTATCTTTTTTGTGTTTTCTCAACAAATTTCAAGCGGAACAAAAGAATGAAAAAAAGAACAACTGATGTTGAGGACAGTAATGATCCTGTATCCTGCGTTTATCAGGTCGATAGACTGTTCCCCATAACACAAAAGTTTATCGCAATAAATGCAAAGAAATTTAACTTTAGCAAAGTCAGAATCAATTTGTGGGTGTGGACTGCTTGCTGAAAATGCTGCCGCAGTTGATGTGCTTGGTGTAGCAGCAGGTGGGGTCTCGTGCAACCTCCGTCTTTCAGCTCGAACAAAGTTCTTGGGGTGCAAGTTCTTCATGTGTCGCACCATATTTGCTGTGCCAAAGGAGTATTTTTTACATGGATCACCCCTTGAAAGAGTTGTTTGGCAAATTTTACAGGTTACTTTTGCAGCATTAACCTTTTTTTGACCTTCTGGAAAAGTGAAAAACTTCCAAATTAGAGCTTCTTTCCTCTTCTTTGGAGGATCTTCACAAATGAAATCTCCCTCTGAAGAACTGATGGAAGATGACTCCATTGCTCTTATTATGGTGATCTTCCTTCCATTTGAGAACATTCTCCCAACAAATGCTTCTTCTTAGAAAGTCAAAGTCAAATAATTATAATGAGACGGAACTTTCAACACTCGCAATAGGAAAAGTTACGAACCAATCAAATCTTTACTTTTAAAGTCACATGGTTTTGCGTACGCTTATGATGCGCTTGCGCAGCTCTTTCAATCGAGTACGCATGATCTTCTACCGCGATTTGTGTAATTCTTTTTAAAAGTAATATAGGATCATTAAAAGTATTTTTTAAAAATCATAGTTATCCCAAATGTCTGCCCTTAGTATCTACATTAAATACATAAATAAATGTTTTAAACCAAGTAGAAACATTGCCCCCTTTCGCGTACAGAAAGCCGGACATGACGTCACACCAAAGCTTTAATGCGACGCGTAACATCAAAGCATATTCGTACTGTATGAGCAGGGAACATGCTGAGTATGATAAGCATTACAAACTATGGTGCGATCACCCTCTCAGTGACAAATCAGAGCTCAGGGCGCGCTAAGGAGAATGATTAGAGTGCTGACTCATTGCAGATCCGATTCTGGGCCTGCCTCTGCGTACATTACAACACCGCCCCCATCTCTCTCTGTTGTTAATTGTTTGTGCACACACTCATACTTGCACATGCGCGGTGCACGCCCGCCCACACTACCCACATGCCACCACCAAGCATGCTTGCTATCATTTAGCATAGAAACCAATACATTAGCCTATATGATCTCCCCCAGGGCCATCATTCTTATAGACCGCGAAAATGCTACCAATGACGGCACTGGGCTTGGTTTGGTCAGCCCCCGCGGTTCCCATATAATGCGGGCACGTGAGCATGCTTTCTTTTGCCTGCCTCTGCTGCGACGAGACACAGACCGTCGAAAACACCCCAGACTCAGCGAAACCACAGCCTTTCGACAAAAGACGACAGAAACAAAGGTAAGAAAAGACGTCACAACATCAGCCTCCACTGTAAATTGTATATGCACAATACTATTTTTTTATCCTTCATATGGCTTTCCTACCCCTCAATGGTTTTAAATTGTACTTACATAATTGAAATATTTCTTTATAAGTCACGAGGTCCTATACACCTCTTTCTTAAAAATTGTGCTTGCATAAAGTTCTGTGTCGTATTTCTGTACTGCGCCACGTGCTTATGCCTCTATTATTATTAATTATGCACCAATGATAGTATTTTTTTTTCTGCGTCACAACGCCGTCCCAGGCCTTTATTAACTTATTGATCTGCCTTTGTTTGCTGGAGCTGCAACAGTCTTAACTATGGAATATTAAGAACCCACATTAAAATTCACTTTTGATAGTAGTTACGCAACTCAGTTTCAATGACTAATCAAAATCTCCTTTTGTTTCCTTCACCAAACATCGTTCAGAAGCAACTACGGCCTATCGAGCAACAGCAATGGAATTCTCTTCAACTTATTGAATATACTTTGACGTATAGAAGCAGAGTTCAAGTGGAGTGGTGAACTCCGGTGGCCGCACTTTTTATACAAGGTAAACACAGCAGCCTAGATCTCCAAAGCCTTCATAGGAATGCATTAAAAATAAGTCGGCATAACGGGCGTCAGTAACGCAGTAGGCACTTCCATATAGACACCACTTCAACGCGGCACTATAACAGAACTGGAATGTATGAGTCACACTGCACATGTAAAACTGTAGAGTTACCACAACTTGTAATGCTTCAGCTCATTTACTCACATCTACATAATTCTAAATTCTAATTTTCTTTTTTCTTTTGCAGATTACTAATCGGACACCTTTTGGAATCCATTTCACAATTTCTTTAAACCATTGTTTAACTTATTTTGCCACTTCTAATATAGTTATAATTGAGTTTCGTTTATATTTATTGTTTAATAAAAGTTAATTAAAAAAAACGACATACTTCTTTTATTTTGTGGGGGAGGGGTATGACGGTCCATAATAAAAAATAATGTTGAAATACTATAGTAAGATATTCAAGACTAGGATTGAAAACTACTGAATTCTAACAAACTGATATAATAAATACAACGGTGAGAAACTACTAAAATGGCGGTGGACGGAGTACGTAATCAACGTCTGGCGCCTCGGCACTACCTTTCAAATAAATATATAAAAAATCTGACTATTAATACTGTACAAAAGTACAGCACCGGATGAATCACACGAACCGGGAAAAGAAAGCGACAGCTTTACTAACTGATATAAAGAAAGATTTGCTCGTTGAACTTGAAGAAAAATACGTGAACTTCGAAATAACGCTGATCATGCGAAGGGAGTACAACTGCTACACCAAAAAAAAGGAAAGCTTTACATACAAAAAGCGATACATTATCGCTGCTTTTATCGACAGGAAACTGCCGATAAAGCGGCGATAATGTGCTTGATAATAGGCCCTTGTAACTTCCCATAGCAGCCCAGGTTCTGTTCCTAACCTAGGCTGCTATGGTTATTCACAAGTACATATTATCAAGCCCATTATCTCTGCTTTGTCGGCAGTTTCCAGCCAATAAATGCAACAATAATGTATCGCGTTTTGTTGATAATATAGACCATTGCTTTTTTATTTGACCAGTAAACTTAGGTGCATATTATCAAGGACCAGTGTTAAAATTATTGCCGTTTTATTGGTAAGAAACTGCTGATAAAACGGCGATAATGAGCTTCATAATACGATCTTGTTATTTCCCATAGAACCCCATGATAGCACCAGAACATAGGCTTCTATGGGACTTAACAAGGACGTATTATCACCCTCCCAACATTAATAAAAAACTCCAGACAATGCAGATACCCGGAGCTAGAAGGTCATTTTACATATCACTGCCCCAGAAATGTGGCGTTCCCCGTGACGTGTACGGGGACAGAGAGAGAGAGCTCAAAACATATTTTTTTTAAAAAGACCCGAGGGGTGCCGCTCTCCGAGACTGCAGGGAGTAGGACCGTAACCCCCCCTGCATACTTCAAAATAAAACCAGAGGAGTGCCATTCCCCAGTGCTCGGGGCTCCTTACAAGCCCCCATTATGCAGAAAAATTGCCCCCGTAATTTACCCCCCGAGACCTAATGAATAAAATTGACTTTTTTTCACCTTTTCCACCGCATACAAGTACTGCACGAGTACCCCGCCATTTTTTATTTATTTTAAAATAAAGATTGACCCCAAAGATCCATGTACCACCCCTTACCAAGACTATAGGCTCAGAATGTTTCTACCCTGCCCCCTTAACTTATTTCTCAACTTTGTTTTACTGTTTTCTTGTGACTCTGCTCTTCCGACAAACAACATGGCTGCCAATACTTCCTGGTTTGGAGTATTAACAGCCAATCAGCATGCAGCTCCTGCTCGTAATTGTAGGTATTTACATACGCGTACGCCACGATTTTTCGTAAAAAAAAGAGAGCCTAAATATCCATATACGACCCCCTAAGCAAGCCTAGATGGTCAGAATATCTCTACCCTACCCCCTTCCCTTATTTCTCAACTTTGTTTTACTGTTTTCTTCTGACTCGGTTCTAGCGAGGCACAACATGGCCGCCAACACTTCCTGGTTTCGAGTGTTGATAGACAGTTCACAGCCAATCAGCATGCAGCTCACGCTCGTAATTGAACAGATTTCAGTACGCGTACTGAACTCCGACTCTAGATATCGCTATGATTTTACTTGCAATTTTCTCAAAAACTACTGAACGGATTTACACCATTTAACAACAAGCATTAGAAATGCAATAGGTCTTGGATTTATTTGAGTTAGAGCTAATGGCATTGTAAATGGCAATGTGTTTTACCCATGTGTTATGGAGTGTATGCATGTGGTGTGTAGTGGAATCATGTGGGTTGGATTGGAATTGTAGCAATGGTGGCATGCTGAGCTTTAGATGAATATGTTTAAAAGTAAATTGCACCATACTGCGATTGCTACAATAGTTAATTGTGGATGCGTTAACAATTGATGTGTGCACTGATGGCTGGTGGTGTGTGTGCCTGTAGAAATTGTGCACTGATGGCTGGTGGTGTGTGTGCTTGGAGGAAGCGTGCACTGATGGCTGGTGGTGTGTGTGCCTTGTAAAAGTGTGCTAAGACGGCTGAAGGTGTGTGTGCCTGGTGAAAGTGTGCACTGATGTCTGCTGTTGTGTGCCTGGTGGATGCCTGCACTGACAGCTGATGGTGTTTGTGCCCGGTGAAAGCGTGCACTGACGGCTGGTGGTTTTTGTGCCCTGTGAAAGTGTGCATTGACGGCTGGTGGTGTGTGTGTGTGGTTGTGTGTGTGGTTGCGTGTGTGGTGATGAGTGTGTGGTGATGTCTGTGGTGGTGTGTGTGGTGGTGAGAGTTGGGTGTGTGTGTGTGGTCTTATGTGTGTGGTCTTATGTGTGTGGTCTTATCCTGCGCACTCACTCTTACTCTGCAGTCATTCTGCACTCAGTCTCACTCTACACTTATTCTGCACTCATTTTGCACTCACTCACACTCTGCACTCACTCTGCACTCCCTCTCACTCTGCATTCACTCTGCACTCACTCTGCACTCTGCACTCACTCTCACTCTGCACTCACTCTCACTCTGCACTCACTCTCACTCTGCACTCATTCTGCACTCACTATGCACTCACTCACAACCTGCATTCACTCTCACTCTGCACTCACTCTCAGTCTCACTCTGCACTCACTCACTCACTCACTCACACTCTGCAGCACTCACTCACTCTGCACACACTCTGCACTCACTCAAACTCTGCAGCGTTCACTCACACTTTCACTCTGCACTCACTCTGCACTCTGCACACACTCACCCTCTGCACTCACTCACACTCAGCACTCACTCACACTCTGCAGCACTCACTCACACTCTGCAGCACTCACTCACACTCTGCAGCACTCACACTCTGCAGCACTCACTCACACTCTGCAGCACTCACTCACACTCTGCAGCACTCACTCACACTCTGCATCACTCACTCACACTCTGCACACACTCAAACTCTGCAGCACTCACTAACACTCTGCAGCACTCACTCTCACTCTGCACTCATTCTGCACTCACTCTGCACTCTGCACTCACTCTCACTCTTTACATCCACACGGGCAGTAAGCGACAGGCAAGGACAGGAGCCCAGATCAGCAGCATGCCTTTAAACTCCCACGCACAGTAGGGTGCAGGAACGGACTTTGCAGTAGCGGAGTGCAGACATCATCAGCATGTCTTTAAATGCCCGCGAACAGTAAGGATACCCACGAGGGGGACACCCACCCACACAGGGACAGTGAGGGGCCCCACTGAGCGTACAGGTGTAGAGGATCACAGCTCATCCTCACAGCCTGCGAACTTGGCTGCGCCCCAGCTCTGCCCTAGATTCCTGCTCCCGCGCACACGGAGCGCAAGGAAGGCGCGCGTCATATTAATGCACCATCGGTTCAGCAAAACCAGGATATCACAGACTAGATCTGCCCCCATGGGAGGCACGCGGATCAGAAGCCAAGGCACAGCTGGAAGAAGGGAGAAATCACCCGAGGCAAGTGTTTAGCGAAACATCGTGATGGGGTGATTGCACATAAAAAGGCACTGGATAAACTTGATTATAGAAGCCGCAGACATCGTAGTGAGGGCAGAGAAGTGCGCAGGATTGTGTACACGATAACACATACACCATAAATTACTGTGCGCAAAGTGAGGGAGCGTGATAGCCTAATCCACAGCTCGGGCTTGTTCACAAATTGTTCAAGTTAACTTTAATTTCCAATATAAATGCGAACAAAGCCACGACCCAGGAGGTGGGAATCAACCCAGTGCCTCCCAAATACATGCACACACACTTCTTTTAGAACATCATCGGGTTCGGGTACACGGGTGATTTAAAACTGCAGAAACCAAAAGTATTTCATACAGCGGTCTCCAGCTTTTCACCCAGGGACTAACGTGAAACGACCATGGCGGCACCGGGCTGAAAGCGAGTGGGGGAAACCAAAGGCTGCCACAGAGGGCACTGCAATTAGATGAATCCTGGGTTCACGAGTGAGTTTTTGCTTTTTTCTTGGCGAAAAAACACAAATACAAAATAGTAGGCAAGCACCTCCTGGTTTGGACATATTTTCGCCTGCCAGTTCGACTCCACAGCACAATACGAAATGCACATTTTTCTCAATTTATGTCATTTGTGCAGCATGTTCTAGTGCCCTCTTGTCGCCGGTTGCCAGGCGATCTGCCATTAACTCGGAATGCCGCAGGTAACATCACAGCAATAAATCATCCGCTTGCCTTTCTTCGTAGGAAATGGCGGAAGGAATCTTAAAGCGTTTATACTCGCTGGCAAAATATTACCTTACCTCTTCTTATATGTGAGCTGTTGCTGTGACTCAGAGTTAAACTTCAGGTCTGCAAAAAGTAATTCACTTGTATTAATGTGTGTTAGGGCTGTTGCTTTTCCCGCCCTCAACAATATAATACTGTTGGACTTGGCCCTTAACCCCTTCGATGCTCATGATGGAATGGTTCCGTCATGAGCATCAGTTGAGCTGTGCTCATGACGGAACCATTCCGTCATGACCACACCCATTAACATTAGGGCTCAGCACCGATGATGAATCTGGGCAGCAGCCAAGGTGTTAAGGCAGGTTCACCCCTAATCTTTTTGCTTTTAATCTGTGATCTGTATGGATGATTTTCTGGTCTGTGCGCACTTTTTCTCTGTGTCCCAGAGTAAAGTGCGTGCATGTAGTTAGGCTGGCCTGCTCTCCCATAGGAATGCATGGAGAATGTCTGTGTCCCTAGTAGTTCCTGATGCGTGGGGAGTGCATGCTCGAATTTGGTAGGTGCGAGTTCGTGGGAATGAATGCTTCGCAATGGTGTATGTGGCATGTGTGTGCCATGTGTAGAAATGCCATTTGTAGGACTTTGCATATTAATGTAAAATATGCCTGCCGTGTGATTGGCTGGAGCTGGCTGGTGAGCCTGGCTCCAGGAAGGCTGGATGGGTCTGCCCGGTGGTGAGTGTGAGATTAGCATGTTGATGGCTTGGGAGGAGTGCCCCTGGTCCCTGATGGGCCTGGACTTTCCCCACACAATGCTGGCTCCACCCCCTGTAGTGCGGCTGATGTCCCCAGCCCTGCCAGTGAATAGAGTGGGTGGTTGAGGTAAACAGAGTACTTCAAAACCAGCTACGACTGGATTTACCCCACCCTGCACCCCTGAGACAAAGGGATTTTACTGTATAAGAAGGGGCTGTGACCCATACATTTTGTTCTCTTCCAGGATCCTGCCAGAGGGGGCTGTTGCTGCTGCTGGGGCCAGGAGGACCGCCACTTGGACTGTCTCCCTGCCTGGAGACCCAGTGTGCTGGCTCTGGCCCTGCCTTGCCCCTCTGCCTGCCCCAGACCCTGCTGGAGCTTGTGCTGTGCCTACAGCGCTGAGAGCGTTGCTCTCTGTCCTTCAGCGCTGGGGAGCGCTGAAATCTACTGCCTAGCGCTTGAAAGCGCTTTATTTTGCCCATAGCGCTGTGTGCGCTGTGTTTTCGTCCTGTGGCGCTTGGGAGTGCCTTTACTTGCTGTTAGCGTTGCTAGCGCTTTGGGTGCCTTCGTCGGTGCCCACCCAGCATCTGATCGCGCCGTGAGGTGATCTAGCAGCGCGGGTGCCACCCCGCTCATCTGCCGCTGTTATTGTGCCCGTTTTGGAGATATTAATTTATCACAAGGGAGCCCACTCCTCGGATAATGGGACCCCGCCTGCCTATCTGAAGCGAGCCGCCGCGCTGCCCGCGGCGACCCGGAAGTGATCGTGTGCCCGGCCAATCACAGCGCGGCCCGGGAGAGGCAGACCGGAAGTCCCGCCCCCGCAGCGGAGCAGAGAAGCAGCCTGCCGAGGCTCCCGAAGGAGAAGGGGAGCCCCGCCGAGAGGAGCCGACGCTGCGAGGAGACGCCGCCTCCCGAAGTGCCTGGTGAGTGCGGGCGTGCCCCGGGTCGCGTCTCTGACCCAGTTGTTTCTGGGTCCCTGAGTCCCATTTGAGGGACTCCATCCTGCCTGCCCTTGTGTTCCCGAGTCTCGAGAGACTCGAGGGGCCCGGTCTTTGTTCCTGGAGCCGCGAGGCTCAGACCCGGCCCCATCGTTCTGTGAGCCCAGAGAGGCTCGGGCCCTTCCTTTGTTCTGGAGCCCGGAGAGGCTCCAAGCCGGCCTCATGGTTAGTCGAGCCCCGAGAGGCTCTTCCAGTGTTCCTAGGTCCCCCGTGGAGGACCCCACTGCCCAGTGAGACGGCAGTCTTGTTGTAGAGCGTGGAGCTCTAAAAGTGCACATTTCCTTCTGCGAGCCCAGCGAGGCTCATCGCCCATCTTGATTAAGAGCCCTGAGAGAGGCCCTGGGGCATTTCATTAGTTTAGAGCACTGAGCTCTTAGGGGCCAGTCACCTTTGTTCTTGAGCCCACGTGGCTCCAACGTTTGCCCAGCTGTTATTTACAACTGTCCGGCACTTTGTGGACAGTTGCTACGTTTAGGCTTGTGGTTTGTGCTGCCTGCGCAGACCTCCTGACATTGAAACTCAGAGCATTCAGCCCCTTTCGAGGCCAGTTGGCCTGAGGGACAAGTTTGAGTGTTGTGCTATGTGCACCCTGCGCATTGTGATTTCTTTGCTATGTGATTCTTGCGCAAAGTTCTAACCTGCACCTCTGAATGTGTTTAATACCTCATGTGCAATTGTTGATGTCCCACTTTATGTTTATCCCCTTTTGCTGACCTGCATAGAGGATTATTGACGTCCCATTTTATGTTTATCCACTTTGCTGACCTGCTTAGAGGATTGTTGATGTTCCATTTGATGTTTAGGTTTCCTTCCCTTTGCTAAGAGTGACCTGCTTAGGTGATGGTATTCCTTCCTTAGGTCCTGATGATAAGGTCCTAGTTCCCTGCGTGATTTTCCTACCGTGTTTTAGGGTTGCGTAGGAGGTATTTACTCTTTACCAGTGATTACTGGTTGTGTGCTACATGTACTATTTTGGTGCTAATCATTATATGTTTATGTGCTAAGTGTATACCTACAAGTATTATTTCTAAGAAGTGCCTACCCCTGACAGTGGTCCATGTGGCCCTGTCCTGTACATAATTTCCTTGTAAATTCTGCCCGTGCCTCTGGCACATTGTAAAGTGTGTGTGTTATCTAATGTGTTTTTATTATAATACAAAGGCTATTTTTTTATATACCTTGTGTGGAGTTTCCTTTGTGGTGGGCCTTGGTTGTTGTTGCTGGGGTGCGTGCGCAAATACTTAACTCATACCGCCTCCAAGTTTAGCCTTGCTGCTCGCGCCACGTTACCTAGAGGGTGAGCAGGGGTTACCTTGGCGTGTGACTCCCTTGCCCTGACTTAGAAATGGTGATCCCTGACTGACTTTGGCGCGAGCCTTGGCCAGCCAGGGTCCCGTTTCTAACATTGGCGGCAATCGGTGAGGATAAGGATTTGTGTTTGCGCTGTACCACAGTGGCGACAGGCCACACTTCAAAGCTCTACATTTTTAGATAACCACATTTTGGGGATTATTGTTTTTTAGGTGAAGATCAGTATTGCTTCTCCTGAAAGGTGTCATTTTGTATTTTGTCCAGTACCTTGTTCCCCGCCCTGCTCCCAGAGTTTGGTACCTGTGTCGCTTGTGGTCAGGTTGAGAAAATCAGGGGTGGTAGAAACTGCCTTACCAGTCCGAGGGGAGGGTTGTGTATGAATGAGTGTGTGTTACGCTGGACAGTGGAGGGCAAGTTCTCTGATAGGTATCTTGCTGAATTTTGTTGATTATATTCTCCTGTTTAGCTCAGACCCCCAGGTTCCCTGTGTCAAACTTTTCTTGAGAACGTCCACCAAAATGGAGCCAGTTTTTGATCTCTGTGGTCTTTTTAGGTACAGTAGATTAGAGCTGGTCAGATTCTGTGAAAAGGGAGGCATAGAGGTGACTGAGTTGGATACTCAGTCCCAGCTTAGGGACAGCCTGATCCTGTGGCAAAAGGGTCAGTGGGATCTTGAGCACAGTGAGAGAGATAGGGTCCGGGCCGCACGCCATGAGGGTGGTGAGTCTGTGGGGAGCCCTGAAGATTCTGATGAAGAATGTGAGTTGAATGGTGATGACAGTGGATGGATGTCAGCAGAGAGTGAGGACCCCATAGATAGGGAGTCCCTTGCTGGGTCCAGTGTCAGTACCAGCGCCCCATCCCTTTCCCTGTCCCCAGAGGAGTGGTTGGATAGGAAGGAAGAGAGGGAGTATCAGCTGGCGATGGAACAGCTCAGGTTGGAGCATGCCAAGCTAGTGGCTGAGAGGGCCTTGTTCAGGGAGAGGGTAGCCCAAGAGAGTAGGTTACCCCCTGAGTGCGGTTGTGATTGTGGAGTGGTATGGCTCACTGGTTAGAGGCGGCAGACCCGGAAGCAGAGAACGGCCCGGGACCAGGGTTCAATTCCCGACGCGGCAGGGTCGTGGGTCAGGGTCGTGGACCAGGGTCAATGGACTCGATAATTCTCGCCTCGGTGCCTACTCTAACCAGGGATCACACTCGGCAACTCTGGGCATTAAGCTTGCCTCATCTCTACAACGGCCCCCACAGATGCCGGGGATGCCTGGTTTCACCTTGGAGATACCCAGAAGGGACCATCTCACAGGGAAAGCCAGGACGGGTTCCCCAGCGGTCTTCAGCGCCAGGACACCCCGAGATGGGGGTAACAGTGCGCTTTACAAGTATCATCATTACATTACATTACATTGTCTGGATTCCCCAGGGAGGGTGGAGTCCAGTGGTGGCAGCTTTTTAAGTGTCAGTATAGACAGTCCCACTCCCAGTTCCCCGAGTATGGTACCTGGTTCCCCCGCAGAGGAGTTCGGGTTGAAGTTCAGGAGACTTAGGAAACTGCCTCATCAGTCTTGAGAAGACTTTGAAGATGAGTTTTGTGGAGCACTGTTTGATTGGGAAAAGGCTCATGTGAATGACAAGTCTGGCAGATTGTTTAGCATGGTTGTCACAGAGCACCTGCTCAGTTATTGTGTGCCAGAGTTGCGCCAGCACCTGATGAAGTTTGGATCGTTTAGTGCATGTGAGCTTGCAGCGGAAGCAGACCGATGGGAGAGTGCAAGAGGTTCCTTAGCGCCGCTAGTGAGCGATTCCAACAATAGTGGGTCAGGTTTTCTCCAACCCAGCGTGGTGGAGGAGGGTGAGAATAGCCCAGCTAGGTCCCAGTATAGTGAGGAGGGTGTAGGGGCTTGCTGTCTGTCTCAGTGGCGCGGAAGTGAGTGTGAGACCGAGAGTCCCCAGATGCCCGAAGCCCTGCCTCAGAGCCTGGATGGTTTCTTTAGGGAACACCAGGGTGGGGACCTATGCTTACCTGTTAGTCCACTTGAGGGAGATCTCCTAGTGTGGAGAGGACCTGGAGCATCTGTGAGCGGAGCTTCTATAGTTGTAGAGTCTGGCAGTACTGCTCCAGGAGGGAGAGTACAGAAGTCCAGTGAAAGGAGTGATTGGGGGATAGGATGTGAGTCCCCAGAAGTCCTGGAGTGCCAGGCAGTGATTCCACCAAAGGTTCTAGACCGGAGGTTGGAGGTCCAGGTTCAGGGTTTGCCTGACCTGAAGGGTGGGGATACTGTAATCAGTGTCCTGACCAGTTCTTTCTCCAGAGGTACCGCCCCGGTTGGGAGGGAGCAGGACTCTGGAAGGGGGTGCAGAGGGTGGGAGAGCCCACCTCTGACCCCGGTACCACCTGAGGGGTTAAACCCTAGGTTGGGAGAATGGTGTTTAGAGGGTACCCCTCGCAGGAGGAGGAGGAACCCTAGGAGAAGAGGTAAGGGGAGGAGAGCCTTCCCTGAGACTCCTGGTCCACCTAAGGTTGTAGACACTAGGCTGGAAAACCAGTGGCAGTCTAGCCCTGTCTTGCAGACAGGAAGAGTGGAGCATGGCTATTATGTGCCAGGGGTTACTACCCCCCACTTTGTGAGTAGGCAGGAACCAGTGGCACCTGGGTGGCCTAGGGCCTGGTCCTGGCCGAGGGCAGCTGGAGATTACCAGTGGGGTAGCCCAGTTAGTCCCTACCATAGTTTTAGAAAGAACCCCAGGGGTTCACCGTGGCGTAAAACAGGAGGGTGTCCCTGCAGTTGCGGGCCCGCGTCCGTGTTTTATCGCCCCAAGCAGGTAAGCCCATCACGGTGGTGATTGGTCTGCCCTGCGTTTTGGCTGGAAGGGGGTTGTGTTGGACTTGGCCCTTAGGGCAGGTTCACCCCTAATCTTTTTGCTTTTAATCTGTGATCTGTATGGATGATTTTCTGGTCTGTGCGCACTTTCTCTCTGTGTCCCAGAGTAAAGTGCGTGCATATAGTTAGGCTGGCCTGCTCTCCCGTAGGAATGCATGGGGAATGTCTGTGTCCCTAGTAGTTCCTGATGCATGGGGAGTGCATGCTCGAATGTGGTATGTGCGAGTTCGTGGGAATGAATGCTTCGCAATGGTGTATGTGGCATATGTGTGTCATGTGTAGAAATGCCATTTCTAGGACTTGGCATATTAATGTAAAATATGCCTGCCGTGTGATTGGCTGGAGCTGGCTGGTGAGCCTGGCTCCAGAAAGGCTGGATGGGTCTGCCCGGTGGTGAGTGTGAGATTAGCATGTTGATGGCTTGGGAGGAGTGCCCCTGGTCCCTGATGGGCCTGGACTTTCCCCGCACAATGCTGGCTCCACCCCCTGTAGTGCGGCTGATGTCCCTAGCCCTGCCAGTGAATAGAGAGGGTGGTTGAGGTAAACAGAGTACTTATAAACCAGCTGCGACTGGTTTTCCCCCACCCTGCACCCCTGAGACAAAGGGATTTTACTGTATTAGAAGGGGCTGTGTCCCCATACATTTTGTTCTCTTCCAGGATCCTGCCAGAGGGGGCTGTTGCTGCTGCTGGGGCCATGAGGATCGCCACTTGGACTGTCTCCCTGCCTGGAGACCCAGTGTGCTGGCTCTGGCCCTGCCTTGCCCCTCTGCCTGCCCCAGACCCTGCTGGAGCTTGTGCTGTGCCTACAGCGCTGAGAGCGCTGCTCTCTGTCCTTCAGCGCTGGGGAGCGCTGAAATCTCCTGCCTAGCGCTTGAAAGCGCTTTATTTTGCCCATAGCGCTGTGTGCGCTGTGTTTTTGTCCTGTGGCGCTTGGGAGCGCCTTTACTTGCTGTTAGCGCTGCTAGCGCTTTGGGTGCCTTCGCCGGTGCCCACCCGGCATCTGATCACCCCGTGAGGTGATCTAGCAGTGCGGGTGCCACCCCGCTCATCTGCCGCTGTTATTGTGCCCGTTTTGGAGATATTAATTTATCACGAGGGAGCCCACTCCTCGGATAAAGGGACCCCGCCTGCCTATCTGAAGCGAGCCGCCGCGCTGCCCGCGGCGACCCGGAAGTGTTTGTGTGCCCGGCCAATCATAGCGCGGCCCGGGAGAGGCAGACCGGAAGTCCCGCCCCCGCGGCGAAGCAGAGAAGCAGCCTGCCGAGGCTTCCGAGGGAGAAGGGGAGCCCCACCGAGAGGAGCCGACGCCGCGAGGAGACGCCGCCTCCCGAAGTGCCTGGTGAGTGCGGGCGTGCCCCGGGTCGCGTCTCTGACCCAGTTGTTTCTGGGTCCCTGAGTCCCCCGTGAGGGACTCCATCCTGCCTGCCCTTGTGTTCCCGAGTCTCGAGAGACTCGAGGGGCCCGGTCTTTGTTCCTGGAGCCGCGAGGCTCAGACCCGGCCCCATCGTTCTGTGAGGCCAGAGAGGCTCGGGCCCTTCCTTTGTTCTGGAGCCCGGAGAGGCTCCAACCCGGCCTCATGGTTCGTCGAGCCCCGAGAGGCTCTTCCAGTGTTCCTAGGTCCCCCATGGAGGACCCCACTGCCCAGTGAGGTTGCAGTCTTGTTGTAGAGCACCGGAGCTCTAAAAGTGCACATGTCCTTCTGCGAGCCCAGCGAGGCTCATCGCCCATCATGATTTAGAGCCCTAAGAGAGGCTCTGGGGCAATTCATTAGTTTAGAGCGCTGAGCTCTTAGGTGCCAGTCACCTTTGTTCTTGAGCCCACGTGGCTCCAACGTTTGCCCAGCTGTTATTTACAACTGTCCAGCACTTTGTGGACAGTTGCTACGTTTAGGCTTGTGGTTTGTGCTGCCTGCGCAGACCCCCTGACATTGAGACTCAGGGCATTCAGCCCCTTTCGAGGCCAGTTGGCCTGAGGGACAAGTTCGAGTGTTGTGCTATGTGCACCCTGCGCATTGTGATTTCTTTGCTATGTGATTCTTGCGCAAAAGTTCTAACCTGCACCTCTGAATGTGTTTAATACCTCATGTGCAATTGTTGATGTCCCACTTTATGTTTATCCCCTTTTGCTGACCTGCATAGAGGATTGTTGACGTCCCATTTTATGTTTATCCACTTTGCTGACCTGCTTAGAGGATTGTTGATGTCCCATTTGATGTTTAGGTTTCCTTCCCTTTGCTAAGAGTGACCTGCTTAGGTGATGGGATTCCTTCCTTAGGTCCTGATGATAAGGTCCTAGTTCCCTGCGTGATTTTCCTACAGTGTTTTAGGGTTGCGTAGGAGGTATTTACTCTTTATCAGTGATTACTGGTTGTGTGCTACATGTACTATTTTGGTGCTAATCATTATATGTTTATGTGCTAAGTGTATACCTACAAGTATTATTTCTAACAAGTGCCTACCCCTGATAGTGGTCCATGTGGCCCTGTCCTGTACATAATTCCCTTGTAAATTCTGCCCGTGCCTCTGGCACATTGTAAAGTTTGTGTGTTATCTAATGTGTTTTTATTATAATACAAAGGCTATTTTTTTATATAACCTTTTGTGGAGTTTCCTTTGTGGTGGGCCTTGGGTGTTGTTGCTGGGGTGCGTGCTCAAATACTTAACTCATACCGCCTCCAAGTTTAGCCTTGCTGCTCGCGCCACATTACCTAGAGGGTGAGCAGGGGTTACCTTGGCGTGTGACTCCCTTGCCCTGACTTAGAAATGGTGATCCCTGACTGACTTTGGCATAAGCCTTGGCAAGCCAGGGTCCCGTTTCTAACAAATACCTAGAATTACTAGGTAAAGGGATTGTATGCACATAAGAGCAGACTTTGAGAAAATAGGAGCTTATACGTGTGTTAGTCCTTTGTTTGTATTACTTTGGTCACAGCATTGCGTCTGCATCTGACGTGCAGTAAATCCTGACAGTGCACCTCGGAGCTTGTTAGAGATGGCAATGCAGATAGGTTGGATGTAAAGTTCAGAGTTTGTTGTCGATTGGGCGGAAATTATTTTAGCTCGGTGATGGTCTTCTGGAGGCGTGGCCGGGTAGTGCTGTGGGTGAAAGGTTGCCGCCAGCCAGAGCAGAAAGGATCATTCTGTCTGGTGTAATATTAACCAAGATGAACGCCCCCTACTTCTGTCCATTGAGTGCGCCTCTAAACTACTTCAGCCAGCGGAGTTTATTCAGGTGCGCAAGAAGCACTTTCTTAATTAGCCCAGCTGTACCAAGACATAAACATCTCGAGGGGGAATAGAGCCTGTCTTCACACAACTGCTACCACAATGGAACAGGACCCGGTTTCTCATTTGTCTACCTGCACACCAGTAACTGTGGCATTGATTTAAGCAGCAGTGAAAGCGATCGCTTTCGCAATTGCTGACAAAAAGAAACTCGAGACTGGTGCACGCACGCCCAGCATCTGATTTCAATTACAGCGGGCCCTTACAGCCGCGATAATTGACGAAATATGGCCTTCTGGTGCCCGTGACTGCACGCAATATGCAATAGGCGGAGTTACTCTACCGCCTATGGCCTATTGCGTGCTCTCTTCTAAAAAGACACGCACCAGAAGGCCGACTGAAATGTAGCTGACAAAAATAAAGGACTAAAAATCAGGAGCAGCCAGGAATTTGTAGGTAGCTTTTCGGAGACGCTAACTACAGGACTCTTAGGCTCTGCCTACACTGTTATGCAGTGTGACGTAGGCCCGAGCCCTAAAAAGCACAGTCTGCGAACAGAACTTTACCTCTCTGCCAAATTTCGTGTAATTCCGTTCAGCCGTTCGGGCTGTAGCCCTGGCTAAAGGTCCCTATGGAAAATTGCATGGGGAAAACACATTTTGGGACCCCCCTTTTTCCTCGGCCCCTGCTTGACAAATCACCCCCAAACTTTCAGGGAAGGAGCGTAACTGAGCAGGCCATTTTCTTGGAGAAATTCCCAAAGATTCATCCACCGACGCCAAAGTTATTCCAAATATAATGTTGTGGATTTCCTATAGAAACTAGGTCCTAACTATAACTACCTACTGGCGACCGCATGCCACCACATATTCTACATGACATTGCTCCCACAATTAAAGATACCACAGGCGGTGTCTGACTTAACCATTTATGCTGGACAGATGACCATTGGAGGCGGGATTATAGGGCTATCACAGGTGCGGAAAGATTGAAGCTGTGCTGTTCAAAATAAGCCTTGCCATTGATTAAGGGAGAATCCAGAAACGCGTATGGCGATAGGCAGAAACTGTGCTGAGAAGCCGTACCTGTTGTGTTGCAGTCTGTCCAGCAATAAATGGTTAATTTAGTCACCGCGAGTGGTATCATTAAATTGTGGGAACAATGTCATGAGGAATATATATATATATATATATATATATATATATATATATATATATATATATATATATATATATATATATATATATATATATTACCTACTGGCGGTCGGTATATATAGTTAGGATTTTTTCTCTATGGGATTTTTGAAAATTCTATGTCTAATAACTTTGGCGTTTGTGGACGGAATTGGCTGAAATTTTCAGGAAAATGGAACATTTTGTTTCTGAGCAGCCCCTGACAATTTGGGGGGGTTTCATTAAGGGGGGGCCGAGAAAAAAGGGGGGTCCCAAAACGCGTTTTTCCCATGTTAATTTCCATAGGGCGGTTGGCCTCACTTTTTGCTCGAACGGCTGAATGGATTTGCACAAAACTTGGCAAAATTGTAGGGACTGTTAGCCCGATGTGCCTTTGCTAGGTCTCAATATATGTGCTCCAGTGGATTTTGAGTAATTTAGGTTCAAAAAAAGATATATATCTGGGCGGAGCCTAACCACACATCTGATCTGATTGGCTGTCAGCACTTCATCCAAGAAGTGTTGGCAGCCATCTTCGGACCAATATACATGATAGCACCTCATTAAAAAGCATTGTAGTTAATAGAGGGTTTTAGGACTTTAGTTACATTATAAATCATTTGTTGATGGTACCATACTCGTTTTAGGAATTGTGGTGGGTTCTAAGGTGATTTTACCATGTGAAAAAACCTTCTGCTGTGATATCATGAATATTGTTTGAAAGAAAACTAATATCTCATGATTTTCCCACAGTGGTTTGGAAGGGGATCTATAAGCTAAACTGAAAGCATATTTTCTGTAAATTCACATTATCTTTCTCAGTCATGTGAAAATGAAGTCTGACATTCTCAGTAAAACATGTACATCCAACAAGGACAGAGACTGTCAGTTGATTCCTTTGTGTTCTACTGCAGCCTCCTAGAGTGTTCTAAAGAACAACTAGAGCGCTAACAGTCCTACTTATTACAAAGGTATGGCACACCTGAAGCCATCTTGATTGGAATAAAGTGGTAACTCTTAAAACATTTAATTTAAAAAGAAACAACATGAGGGGGTATATTTTGCCATAGAAAGTATGATTAGTGCTGCAGAATGAAAAATTAGGGCACATTTTGAGTGACTTCTCAAATCCTTTTCTATTTCATTAAAGCATTCTGACATGCAGTCTCCCAAAATGGCCACCAGAGACAAAAGAGCCCAAATGTAGCCCAAATATCACCCAGATGTAGCCCAAGTATAGCCCAATGACAGAATGTCCCAGAGTGTTCTAAAGAACAACTAGAGCGCTAACAGTCCTACTTATTACAAAGGTATGGCACACCTGAAGCCATCTTGATTGGAATAAAGTGGTAACTCTTAAAACATTTAATTTAAAAAGAAACAACATGAGGGGGTATATTTTGCCATAGAAAGTATGATTAGTGCTGCAGAATGAAAAATTAGGGCACATTTTGAGTGACTTCTCAAATCCTTTTCTATTTCATTAAAACATTCTGACATGCAGTCTCCCAAAATGGCCACCAGAGACAAAAGAGCCCAAATGTAGCCCAAATATCACCCAGATGTAGCCCAAGTATAGCCCAATGACAGAATGTCCCAGAGTGTTCTAAAGAACAACTAGAGCGCTAACAGTCCTACTTATTACAAAGGTATAGCACACCTGGAGCCATCGTGATGGGAATAAAGTGGTAACTCTTAAAACATTTAATTTAAAAAGGAACAAAATGAGGGGGTATATTATGCAATAGAAGGTATTATTAGTGCTGCAGAAAGAAAAATTAGGGCACATTTTGAGTGACTTTTCAAATCCTCTTCTATTTCATTAAAAAATTCTGACATGCAGTCTCCCAAAATGGCCACCAGAGAAAAAAGAGCCCAAATGTAGCCCAAATATCACCCAGATGTAGCCCAAGTATAGCCCAATGACAGAATGTCCCAGAGTGTTCTAAAGAACAACTAGAGCGCTAACAGTCCTACTTATTACAAAGGTATGGCACACCTGAAGCCATCTTGATTGGAATAAAGTGGTAACTCTTAAAACATTTAATTTAAAAAGGAACAAAATGAGGGGGTATATTTTGCCATATGAATTATGATTAGTGCTGCAGAAAGAAAAATTAGGGCACATTTTGAGTGACTTCTCAAACCCTCTTCAATTTCATTAAAAAATTCTGACATACAGTCTCCCAAGATGGCCACCAGAGACAAAAGAGCCTAAATGTAGCCCAAATATCACCCAGATGTACCCCAAGTATAGCCCAATGACAGAATGTCCCAGAGTGTTCTAAAGAACAACTAGAGCGCTAACAGTCTTACTTATGACAAAAGTATGGCACACCAGAAGCCATCTTGATTGGAATGAAGTGGTAAGTCTGAAAACACTCAATTTAAAAAGGAACAACATGAGGGGATTAATTTTGCCATAGAAAGTATGATTAGTGCTTCAGAAAGAAAAATTAGGGATCATTTTGAGTGACTTCTCAAATCCTCTTCTATTTCATTAAAAAAATTCTGACATGCAGACTGAAACATGCACTTTGAATACCAGCAGCGGACGTCCCTGGTTAGCAGTAGCTTTACTACAGTGATCTAATGTGCAACTAGAGTGCTAACATTCCGAATTTATGGCAAATGTGTGACACATCTGAATGCCTTCTTGATGGAACCAAAGTAAACAAGCATTGAAAATGCAATAGATCTCGCCCTCGTTTAAGGTAAAGCCATTCTGTTTGTAATGAGGTGGCTTTTTAGCTTTGCTTTTATTAGTGTTTTTTCAACTTTCATGTAAATAACATGCATCTGTATGCATATAAGTATATGTATGCATGCATTTATGTTTGTATTTATATAGATATACAGATGATATATGTTTATATATATATATGTATATATATATATTCACTGAAAAAACCATAGGCTATAGACCATATATAGTTAGGAATTAGCATTTACAAAACCTTGGAAATTCACTGAAAAAACCATAGGTTATAGACCATATATAGTTAGGAATTAGCATTTACAAAACCTTGAAAATTCACTGAAAAAACCATAGGTTATAGACCATATATAGTTAGGAATTCGCATTTACAAAACCTTATTTTACTCACACAAAACCATTGAAATTCCATATATAGTTAGTTGCACTAACTATATATCGCGCACCCGCAATCCACTGCTGATGATGTCACATATTACATCATTCATGACATGGTCAGTGACATCACTGATGACATCACTGCTGACATCTCAAATGACATCACTGATGACATCACTGATGACAACATCCAGTGACTGTATGTTTCTGTAAAGTTAAAATATGTCTTACATATTGAAGAATGAGTGGATGTATAAGTGTCTGGATGAAGGATTTAGTAGGTGCATGACTGACTGTATGAGTGAGTGATTAAATGTGTCTCACTGAGTGCATGGGTTAGTGACTAAACTGTCTTAATTTGTGCATCATTATGTCTGTTGTTCTGTAAACTGTTGCATGTGTTGATAAGTAGCTATATGAGTAACTATATGGGTTATTGATTGGTTGCCCAAGTATTTGTATGGGAGACTGAGTGTGTGTGTGGGTGGCTGGGAGGTGTATGACTCTGTGCATAGATGTGTGAGCAGTTGATTCACTAGATGTATGGTTTCAAAAGTGCATGTGGAAACAGCTGTATGGGCGGTTGACTGTGTGCATGAGTGTATTGGTGAGTGAATGGATATCTCAGTGCTACATGTTAAAGTAAGTACATATGTAAAACACAGTACATGTGAGAGTTGACATATGTAAATAACTGTGCATAAGAGCCAGTGAATGTGTGAGTGGCTGTATGGATCATTGTGAACTTGTATCAGGGATTGTATAAGAGAGTAAATATGTGTTAGTATATGTTTGAATAAGTAAAGTTTGTATAACTGTATAGTTGAGGAAATGGAGGTGTGATTGATTCTTTGCATGACTGACTAGGTGTGTGAGTAACTCCATGGATGAGTGACAGTCTGTGAGTGTCTGTTTACACTGATTGTATCTAAGGTTATATTAGAGTCTGAAGAGGTTCATCGTATTATCACATGAATGATATCATCAGTGATGTGATCAGTAATGTCATTTGAGATGTCATCAGTGATGTCATTTGAGATGTCATCAGTGATGTCATCAGTGATGTCACTGACCATGTCATGAATGATGTAATATGTGACATCATCAGCAGTTGATTGCGGGTGCGCGATATAAACATTAGTGCAACTAACTATATATGGAATTTCAATGGTTTTGTGTGAGTAAAATAAGGTTTTGTAAATGCGAATTCCTAACTATATATGGTCTATAACCTATGGTTTTTTCAGTGAATTTTCATATATATATACATATATGTATATATATATATATATATATATATATATATATACATACATATATAAAGGAGTTTCACTTACCTTATCCTTTACCACACATGCGTTTACAACAAAATGTGCATATATATCAGGTAAGTGAAACTCCTTTTTATTTAAATAAATATATATATATATATTTATATAAATAAAAAGGAGTTGCGTGGTGAAGGATTATGCATATATATATATATAAAAATTCACTAAAAAAAACATAGGTTTCAGGGACGTTATAGTTAGTTGGACATTTCTTCCATACAAAACCATAGAAATTCCCCCGTTATAGTTAGTTTACCTAACTATAACTTGCGCCCCCGCAATGCACTGCTGATGACATCACATATTACATCACTCATGACATGGTCAGTGACATCACTGATAACATCACTGATTACATCATCCAGTGACTGTGTGTTTCAATAAAGTTTAAATATGTTTTATATATATATGCCAAATTGTATTGAAGAATGAATGGGTGTATGAGTGTCTGAATGGATAATTTTGTAGATGCATGACTGATTGTATAAGTGAGTGATTAAACGTGTCTTACTGAATGCATGGGTTAGTGACTAAACTATGTGAATATCTGTATCAGTCTGTCTGTTGGTGTGTGAGGGCTGCATGGGTTGGTGAGTAGCCACATGAGTGTCTATATGGCTTATCGATTGGTTGCCTGAGTATTTGTATGGGTGCCTGAGTATGAGTGTGGGGGGGAGGTGTGTGACTCTATGCATAGATGTTTGAGTGGTTAATTCACTGTGTGAATGGGTTCAAGAGTGCATGTGGAAACAGCTGTATGGGTGGGTGAGTATGTGTTTGGGTGTGTTGGTGAGTGAATGGATGTCTCAATGTTACATGTCCAAGTAGCTACATATGCAAAATGCAGTGTATGTGAAAGTTGAAGTATATAAATGCCTATACGTAAGAGTCAGTGATTGTGAGAGTGGCTGTCTGGATGAGTGTGTACTTGTATCAGTGATTATATAAGAGAGTAAGTATGCATTTGTTTGTGTTTGAATACGTGATGTGGTGTGTGTATATAACTGTGTAGGTCAGTAAATGGAAGTGTGATGGATTCTTTGCATGACTGACTAGGTGTGTGAGTAACTCTGGATGAGTGGTGGTGTATGAGTGTCTGCATAGGTGTATGAGTGCTTATGATAGTGTTGTATTGATGAGTAACTGTATGTATGAGTGATTGTATGGGTGAAGGAGTGTGTAGACCTAGGAATCAGTGAGTGCGTATATAGCAACTGGTATTGGTGTGTCAATGGTTTCAAAAATGGTAGTCTGTATTTTACAGTTTGTGTATCAAAGGTTATATTAGAGTGTGAGGAGGTGGATCAGATTTTCACATGAATGATGCCATCCGTGATGACATCAGTGGTGTCATTTAAGATGTCATCAGTGATGTCAGTGAATTATAAAGATTTTTTAAATGCTAATTTCGAATTATAATGTTCATTAAACCTATGGTTTTTTCAGTCATTTAATTTTTTTGGGGTGATATTTTGTAACTTTAATTTCCTAAAAATTGTTTTTGTATTTTTTTTGTTTATTACAATAATATAATGTCTCCTGGTTTCCTACATATTAATATATATATATATATTTGGGGGGGAGAAAAAAGTGGAGTCGAGCACCCATCGTTTACCTATTTCAGTGGGTGTGCAGATTCAAACCTCCATATTGGTAAAGTCGTGAAGGATGTGCGTTTCAGCCAGCCCACTCCGCTTACGCTTACAGGGAGGAAACTGCAATGCTACATGTCCCAGGTCTGCCCTGTAGTGATCTGCTGATCACAGGTCTACTTGTCAGCATGCCACAGCCACTCCCTCACGGCTGGTTTACACCCACACCACACCCATGCAGCACAGGCGTCACAGGACATGTGACCCTGCTAATAAAAGGGGCTGGGCGCACGTGCTCGACTCCATTTCCACTCTCTATCTGGGTGTATCCATGTGCTTATTACTTTGGTGGCAGCTGAGGCAATTTGGCCAAAAAAGGCCTTCCGCAACATGGCGATGACTTGAGGTGCACAGAGTTGGTGGCAGATGAGGTATTTTGGCTGACATGGGCCTCCCACCCATGGCGATGACTTGAGCTGCCCCGAATTAGTGCCACCGGAGCTGAGCGGGTGTGCAGCCTGCGATGATGTGTAGACCTCGATACATCATCGTGGCAATCAAGACCCAATTTGAATTTTGAGCTCGGCTAGACCGCCAAAGGCAGCTCGCTGTACAGACATCACTCCTCAGCCCGGAGCAGCAGTTTGTGCTGGGGCCTGTGCCATGAAATCCAGCGATGGCTGAGGAGGTTGCTCCGGCACATGGTGTGCCCTCTTGGAGACACACCGGTGGCAGCAGGTGAGCATTGCATTCTGGGTACGCAGGGTCGGGCAGTCATCACTGGGCAGTGGACTGGTCTGGTGACCAGGACTAGGATGCTTGCGAAAAATGTAGGAATCTTGCACACTGCCCGAGAAGTTTGCGACTACATTAGTGTACAGGCACCGGTGATCCAGTTTTGCATGCACATTGTTGGAATGCGTGTGTTTCTGTTGCTGTGATTGTGTGCAGTGTCGGCAGGGGGCACAAGTAGTACATGTGTGAAGTCAGTTGCCCCGAACACGCGCAGAAAGCCTGCTATGGCATGGTTACCTTGCTTGGTCTCCAGCTGTTCCTGCGCAGTGTGGGTGAAGTAAACATGCAGGTGTATCAAGCTGAAAAGAACTGTGATGCTTACAGGAGTGATAAATCCTGCATAATGAGACCGTATCAGAAGTTTGTGTGATTGTAACTTTCCTTTTCTTTCCTACGAAGGTTACGACCACACAAACTTCTGTTACGGTCATTTTGTGCAGGATTGATCATACCTGAAAGCATTCCGTTTTGTCAAAGTGAAATACATTGTACCATATTACATTTCCGACCATACTAATGCTTGACCATTGTCTTCATTTATCCAACAGGTTTCTGAATGCAGAGTTTTGGCAATTCCAGGACGATATACAGTTATTTCGATCCACAAGTTGATGTTCGCCATTGGCAAGGTCACCCGTTGTTTGATGTTTTTGTGTTGTTAATTTATGTTTCTCAAATAAAGTTCTGTTTTTCCACTACTGTTGACTACTAGACTCCATGACCTGGCGCACCCCGATTTCAGTGACTACAATCTTGAATCTGGAGCACAGAGGAGTCAAGCAATGCCTGGGTTGGGTGTATAGAATACGAGGAATTGCAACGAGCGGGTGGTGCGGATACAGGGGCTCTTTGTTGCTTTTGTAGACATGCATCCAAGACTTGTGAGAAACTTTAATAGGGCTGGCTGTGAGACTCCTCCGACTCTCTCAGTTGTTAGTTGGAAGGAAGGTACCAGAGGCCAACAGGTGCAGCACAGTCAGCAGCTTTGTCTGTATAAGAATGTTGATTGTCTGCTGTGCTGGTACCGTCAGCCTGTGGGCAATGTGGCACTGTGCACCAACTTGAGAATGGGGCGATAATTCTTTTGCCACTTTTGCTGTGCTAAAGTTCTAATAACTTGGTGATCAGTCTCAACTGTAAGGTTATAGGGTGACTCTAAAACGAGCCCTTGTGTTTATTAGGACTTTGTTGTAGCTACATGCGAATTACAAGAAAAAAGATGAAAAAACAAGTAAAGTTGGCAGGGTACAAACACCCTGACCCCCCAGGCCTGCACAGGGGATCCCACAAAAAGCCCATGGCCCAAAAATTATTACAATGTTTTTTTAAATGCGTCTGGGTGCACGAATCCGGACAAACTCTTTTTTTTTAAACAATTGGGCGTATTCTCAAGGACTTATTGCTGAGTAAAGGGAGCCCAGCCCAGAGCCACATCTGAATACCAACACATGTCATAGAGCTACTGATCATGCAGCTCCAACACTCAAGAAGGCCACAACACCCACCGCCACCACCCCCAGGACCTCGCCACCGGACCCCACCTACTAAGACCAAGGCGGCACAGATAAGAACAGCGGACCTTCCCAAAACGTCATGGCCCCTCTGCCACACAATAGCTCAATGTTGGGAGACGTGGGAACTAAGTATGTGTGAAGGAGTCAAGTTACCCATCAATAACAATGCACACAAGTCAAGTGTAGCGGTGATGTGCTGGACAGACCTCACTATGCAGAGCACAGACATCTCAATGTGTACATATACTGCTGGTGCTTGTACTGTTGTGGACAGTGAATGCAACCATGTTATCCCAGGCAGTGGGGAAGATCTCAGGGCCCGATGTAGGTGGCAAATACCGGTCGGAAACGGCCGAATTCGGCCGTTTCCGACCGGTATTTGGCATCTTGAGATGTAGGGGGCCAGATTTTACAGATTCTGTTAATTTACAGAATCTGTAAATTTACAGAATCGGTAAAATACGGAATCGATATTTTTACCGATTCGGTAATTCCCAGATGTAGGTGGGACTCTTCTGAGTCCCAAAGGCCCTACAAATTCGGTATTTTACCACCCAATCCAAGTGGGTGGTAAAATACCGAATTCAGGTGTGCATGCACATGTGTGCATGCACACCTAGCCATGTGACAGACAGGCATGCCCTTAGGGCATGTCTGTGTGCCACATGGTGCACATGCCTATTTTTGGGGTGCCAGAGGGTGTCAAAGTGACACACCCCCTGCACCCTTGTGAAATTCGGTATTTACCGATTCGGTAAATACCGAATCAGTAATGCCCATTCATTCCTATGGGCTTCAAAGCAGGGGGCCCATTCATCGGTAATGCCCATTCATTCCTATGGGCTTCAAAGCCCATAGGAATGAATGGGCATTACCGATTCGGTATTTACCGAATCAGTAAATACCGAATTCTTCCGATTCGGTATTCCAGCACATCTGGAATACCTACATACCCACCCCTTAGATTTACCAATTTTTAATTACCGAATCGGTAAAATTCGGTAATTAAAAATCGGTAAATCTATTCTACCTACATCCAGCCCTCAGTCATGTAGCTGTGTCATCCCCCCCTTTAAGCAGAAGTGGAGTGGGCTGGTGCAACGTATGCCACTCCAGCATAGGATTGTAAATAAAAAGGCCGCAGCTCTGGACATGGTTCACTTCTGGTAAGGCAAACGCGTCTGCCAGAGCGACATCCCTCACCCTGCCACGAGGCTGCCACTGTGACCGCATGCCTCCTCGAACAGAGGTCCCCTGCAAACCCAGTGGCACAGCACTGCAGAGTTATGTCTGTACAGACTACTGCCTTCGATGTACACTGCGGACAGCAGGGCTCACAATTCAGATCGCGTCGCAATTGCAGATGACGCAGTCCAGTAGGCAACAGACATTGCTCCAGGTGCCGCCCACCCGGACATCGCATCATCGCAGGCTGCTCACACACTGAGTGCTTCAGGTGCCACTATCTCGTAGCCTTACTAAGGTAGAATTCTTTAGGCAAAAGACATTGCTACCAGTGTGGCCCACCAGCACTACGCATCATTGCAGGCTGCGCACACTCTGAATGCTTCTTGTGCCACTAACTGTGCAGCTCAACTCAACACCACGTGGCTGTGGGCGCTATCTGACCGTTGCCTCAATCAATCAATCAATCAAGACATTTGTAAAGCGCGCAACTCACCCGAGAGGGTCTCAAGGCACTGGGGGGGCGTGCTGCTACTGCTGGAACAGCCAGGTCTTGAGTAACCTTCTGAAGGTTTGTAGGTCTTCGGTTTGCCGAAGGAGGATGGGGTGGGTGTTCCAGGACTTGACAGCGAGGTAGGAGAATGATCTGCCACCGGTGGTTGCTCTCCTGATGCGGGGAACCGTGGCAGTGGCGGGGGGCGAGGTTGGCGGAGCAGAGCTGGCGGCCCGGGGTGTAGAAGCTGATCCGTTTGTTGAGGTATGCTGGTCCGGTGTTGTGGAGAGCTTTGTGTGCGTGGGTGAGAAGCTTGAATGTGATTCTCTTGTTGACGGTAAGCCAGTGCAGGTCTCTCAGGTGGGGTGTGATGTGGCTGTGGCGAGGGATGTTGAGGATCAGGCGGGCAGAGGTGTTCTGAATGCGTTGCAGTTGTTTCAACAGCTTGGCCGGGGCTCCCGCGTAGTTGGCGTTTTTGTAGTCCAGTCTGCTGCTGACGAGGGCTTGGGTGACCGTTCTTCTGGTGTCGGTGGGGATTCCCTTGTAGATCTTTCGGAGCATGCGGAGGGTGTTAAAAAAGGAGGATGAAATGGCGTTGACTTGCTTGGTCATGGAGAGTGTGGAGTCTAGGATGAATCCCAGGTTGCATGCATGGTTGGTGGGTGTTGGAGGTGCTCCTAGGGCGGTGGGCCACCAGGAGCCATCCCAGGCAGAAGGGGTGGAGCCAAGGATGAGGACCTCCGTCTTGCCGAGTTCAGCTTCAGATGGCTGTTCTTCATCCATTCGGTGACGGCTTTCATATTTTCGTGGAGGTTGGATTTGGCGGTGAGAGGGCCCTTGGTGAGTGAGAGGATTAGTTGTGTGGTGTCGGCGTAGGAGATGAAGTTGAGGTTGTGCAGTCTGGCGACGTGGGCGAGTGAGGACATGTACCCATTGAACAGCGTCAGGCTGAGGGAGGATCCTCGGGGTATGCCACAGATCTTGGTGGCCTCGGATAGGAAGGGAGGGAGGCAGACACTCTGTGTTCTGCCAGAGAGGAAGGAGGTGGTCCAGTCGAGTGCTTTGCCTCTGTTTCCTGCGACGTGGAGGCAGGTGCGTAAGGTGTGGTGGCAGACAGTGTTGAAGGCGGGTGACAGGTCCAGGTGGATGAGGCAGCGGTTTCGTCAATGTCCAACAGGGCCCTGATATCATCGGTGGCAACAATGAGGGCCGTTTCAGTGCTGTGGTTGCTGCAGAAATCGGACTGGAACGTATTTAGGATGTTGTTCTCCTCTAGGCAGCGGGTCAGCTGTTTGTTGTCAGTTTTCTCGATGACCTTCGCTGGGAACAGGAGCAGGGAGATGGGCCGGAAGTTCTTAAGGGTCCTTGGGGTCTGCTTTGGGGTTCTTCAGCAGGGCATTCACCTCGGCATGTTTCCAGCTTTCCGGGAAGGTCACGGTCTCGAAGGAGATGTTGATGGCTTTGCGGAGGTGGGGTGCGATGGTGTCACTGGGTTTGTTGAAGATGTGGTGGAGGCACGGGTCTGATGGGGAACCAGAGTGAATGGTGCTCATGATTTTGATGGTGTCAACGTCGTTGATGTTGGTCCAGGTGAGAAGGGGGTTGACGTGGGTGGAGGCCGTGGGGTCAGAGGTGTTGTTGGCTGTAGTGGTGGACTCGCTGTCGAAGCCGTCGTGGATGTCTGCGATTTTGCGGTGGAAGAAGGAATCCAGGGAGTTGCACAGGCCTTGCGAGGGTGGAACGTCGTTGGTGCTGGGGTTGGAGAATTCCTTCATAATGTTGAAAAGCTCTTTGCTGTTGTGTGTGTTGTTGTCGAGGCGGTCCTTGAAGGAGGTCTTTTTGGTGGCTCTGATGAGGTGATGATGTTGGCGCATGGCGTTCTTGTGGGTTGCTTGATTCTCTGGTGTCTGTTCGTGGCTCCATTTCTTGCCAGCTTTCAGCAGTTTTGCTTGGAGGTCTTGGGGTCTGCGGTGAACTAGCCGGCAGTCTTATTGGTGCGGCTATTGGAGGGATTCTTGATTGGGGCGTGGGTGTTGGCAGAGTATTGTCCAGTGTCTGAGGTTGCTGGCGGCGGTGTTGGAGTCGGTGGAGTCTGTGGGTGGGCTTTGGGTGAGGGTGGTTTGTAGCTGGTGATGTTGCTCCAGCAACTGCAGGGATCTGCTGGGTGCGGTGGTGCGTGGTGGACTTCTTGAAGGTGAAGTGGACGCAGCGATGGTCGGCCAGTGGAGTTCGGTGGTGTGGCTGAAGAAGATGTCGGAGCTTGCGGAGAAGATGGGATCGAGCGTGTGTCCGGTGGAGTGGGTGGGAGTCGTGATGAGCTGTTTGAGTCTGAGGTTGTCGAGGTTGACGAGCAGGGTGGTGTAATGACCGGATTCTCAGACCAAGAATTACCCACTCACCTAGATGCAACCAAACCGGCCAAAATGTAACACCATCCCTTCCCGGACCCTATTTACAACAGTTCCTGAGTACTTACCCAGGAATGGGGAATTCGCAATGTACAAGCTCATACCATCAAAAACACTACTAGATCTAAGGGGTTACTAAGAATAGTCACTAATAACTACGGAATTCCATGTCTCATCCTATGATCTCCCCTTATAGCCCCGCGACAATCTGGCCTGGACTATTCTACCCTCCTTCTCATATCGGAGAGCAGCTCACTCTACTACACCAGCCACAATTGGTGTTCTCATTAACACCCTATCTTGAGCGATCTCACTACACACCAATCACGATTGGTGTCCTCATTAACACCCTATCTTGAGCGATCTCATTACACACTAATCACAATTGGTGTTCTCATTAACGCCCTATCTTGAGCGATCTCACTGTCCTATTAATACCTCTGCTCTCTCTCTCTATTGGGAAGTTCCTAAGTACCTAATATTTGCTGGGAGTATCTTCTATCTTATATGAATTGTTATCCCTCATGTGATAGATAGGAGATCCGATCCTGTCACACAAGAACTGCCAAATTGTTACACTTAAGAATTATTCCCTGACATAAACTCACATCATTCTCCCGCATCAGTTACCTGTAGGAAGGAATCGCCCACGCTTCCATACGCTGGCACCTGGCTGTAAAGAAAGGTTAGCTTTATCATAGAAACTATTTTCAAATATATATGTGCGTTATAAACTGGGGTCCCTTTATTACACAATAACAGACAAAGAAAACATTGTATTATAAAGTCACAATACTACCTAACAGTCTAAGCATAGCCTTAAAAGTAAAGGAAAGAGTTAGTATATTTGCACACTACGGGCCCGATTCACAGAATAAACTTAAGACTCAATCCTAAACTTACTACTGTTTTGGTATTCACAGATTGCACTTACTACTTTTGGTATTCACAGAATGAACTTGCTACTTTTGGCATTCACAGAATGCACTTACTACGTTTGGTATTCACAGAATGAACTTGCTCATTTCGGTATTCACAGAAGTTAGGACTCCTAACTTTAGGACTCCTAAATGCCTTCTGTGAATACCGAAAGTCTTAAAATTAGGATTTTTCTCAATTGAGTAGTAGTAAAGTCCAATCCTGTCACAAAAGGACACGCCATCATCGCTGGCTGCGCACACGCTGAGCTCTTCTGGTGCCACTAACTCTGTGCATCACAACTCATGGACTCTTTATGATTGACTTTCATGCTGTAGACACCGGACGCATCAATGTCACCTCAGGCAGCAGGAATATCCAGAAGGGACATTAATAATTTATTCACATCAGCACGCTCATCTCTGGTGCCCCTACCTCAGTGCACCACAAGTCATGGACCCTTTACGATACAATCTTTTGTGTGTTATTTAAGGTCTGGTGCCCCTATCTTAGTGCACCACAAGTCATGGACCCTTTATGATTGTATCTCTGTGTGTGATCCGATAATCATAGTTGTAGTTGTTGCCAGCACCAACAATTCCCTGAGGGCTGGCTTACACTCACCCCACACACATCCAGCACAGACGTCACTGGACGTGAGACCCTAGTAATAAAAAGGGGCCGGGCGCACGGGCCCTTAAGCCTGTTCCACTATCTATCTAACTGTGTCCTTGTGTCCATTATGTATGCATGATGGCCCCGGGCCCACCACATTACATTGTGCTGTTGACTGCGCATGTAACCTTGTTTCATCTGGCAGTGGGGAAGACTTCGGTTATGTAACTTTGTCAGGGTCATCATTCCATGAGTACATGGGTAGAGACTTGATGATTAGAGTATTGCAAGGAGAGTGTATGGTGAATTTATAAGTGCTTGGGGATTGGCGGAGTGATTGGATAAGTACATATGTTGGCGGAGCCTAATCCCTGAGCACAAGCTTGGCTCTAATTGACTGCCAACCAGTGGCAACCCTGGCGGAGAGTCATGATTGCAAACCAAGCCTCGGGAGAGCCAACGCTGCGCATGGAGCATGAGTAGGGACCGCGCCGGTTCCTGAGGCACCTGCCTTCTTTCCTACGAAAACCCCACAGCCTTTGCTCTAGTAACCTGGGTGCCCACCCACTCAAATGTGGGCCACTGGCGAGTGGGAATACCACATGGATGCCTGGAAAACAGAGTCCAGGAGCTTGGAATTCTCATTGTGGTATAGTGCATTCTTATTCAGTGGACACCCTCCCAGGTAGTTAATCTCTGGATCAAGGAAGTCTAACTGTTGGATCCCCGGAGTCCCTTACAATGGATCCCCTAAATCAAGCTGCTGGGATTATGGAGCAATGGTATTAAAAGGCCCAGAATCCTGTCTGCAAGATATTCCCAGCCCCGCAGCTGGATCATTGACATACGGCGGATAGAATCTATGGAATGCTATAAGCGTAAGCAGAGTGGGCAAATCCGGCGTACGGCAGTAGGGGTGCAACTAGAGCCAAATTTTGGGTCAGCCTTATAAAAACTTCGGATGGGGGGCTATTTCTTCCATTTATAGGCAGAGTGGAGATACAGGGGCTCTAAGAAGAGGTGAAAACACAACAAAGCCTCATTTACAGGTAAATGGTCATTTAAAGACCTATGAATTGCTTGGTGCCGCGCAGAGAGCCGCGCACCAAGCGTGCTCAGACTAAGGGGCCATGCACCTAGCAAGTTCACACTAAGGAGTCATATTAAGAGCCGCGTAACCAGCACATTCACACGGGGCCATGCTGAGTGCAATAGTTAGGATCAACTTTTCTAAAAAAAAGACGTCCACGTCCGCGCACAGTGCAAGAACCGTGCGCGGACGGTGTCCCGCCCATAGATATATAATTTGGGAAAATTCAATTTTCTCAACAACTACTGGAGCGATTTTATAATATAAAAAAGGCACTACTGCATACCAGTCCCTACCATTTTGCCAAGTTTGGTGTAATTCCATTCAGCCGTTCGGGCTGTAGCCGTGTCTAAAGGTCCTATGGCAAATTGCATTGGGCTACATTTCACATTCCATTTTTACAAAAACTACTGGAGGGATTTTCACCAAACATATTAAAGGCACTAATCCGTATCAGTCCCTACCATTTTGCCAAGTTTGATGTAATTCCATTCATCCGTTCGGGCTGTAGCCGTGTCTAAAGTTTCCTATGGAAATTAACATGGGAAAAACACGTTTTGGGACCCCCTTTTTTCTCGGCCCCCAAACTCCTGAAGTTGAATCCAAGAACTCCACAGACAACAAACACAGTTACAGACCACTCCAGTGCACGTTTCAAATAAAGGTGCTTTATTTCTCTTTTACTCTGGCAGCATAACACGTTTTGACTGGGGCAACCCAGTCTTGATCACATCTTCTTCAGATCAGTCTCTCTGTAACCACAATTCAAAAATCTGTGAAATGACTCATTTCAGCATTGTTCTAATTCATTCTCATTGCTGCAAATACGTTGAATTCTTAAAAACTCTCCATAGGGATGCTCTTACTTAAGTGGCGGGGATGGGCACAGGAGGCATGTAAGGTATATATATATATATATCTTCCTCCCAAATGCCTTTGCGCTCACAGAGGTCACACAAACAGCTCCTGCCATCCGGTCTATACGCCTCGAGGCTGCCTGCACAGATTTGCATCCATTTCATTATTTCGAGTCCGACACGTTTCGAGGTATGACGCCTCTTCTTCATGGGCTGCTACACAGGGAAATGACGGGCTCACCAGTGTTGTTTCCAAAATTCTTTTATTGACAACTCCACCCTCAATGGGCGTGGCACACCAATGTTGTCCAGCGGCATGCTGGTCCATGTGGTTCCCATTGGGGAGCATTTTGTTAGGACCTTAAGTAGGTTCATTGTCACTGTGTTCTATTGTGGCATGTTGCATCCTATAGTAGGTAGGATTGCAAATTAACAGGCTTCGTTTTGCTGTAGAGCTGCATTCTATTCAGAAAGAACTAGTTTCTCTCCAAGCCCCTCCTGTTCACAGTTCAATGGAGGTGGTTCTCCTCTGCCACGGCTAAGGCAGCCGTGCATTCAATCTTCCTCCCAAATGCCTTTGCGCTCACAGAGGCCACACAAACAGCTCCTACCATCCGGTCTATACGCCTCAAGGCTGCCTGCAGAGATTTGCATCCGTTTCATTATTTCGAGTCCGACGCGTTTTGAGGCATGACGCCTCTTCTTCATAGGCTGCTACACAGGGAAATGACGGGCTCACCAGTGTTGTTTCCAAAATTCTTTTATTGACAACTCCACCCTCAATGGGCGTGGCACACCAATGTCGTCCAGCGGCATGCTGGTCCATGTGGTTCCCATGGCGAGCATTTTGTTAGGACCTTAAGTAGGTTCATTGTCACTGTGTTCTATTTGTGGCATGTTGCATCCTATAGTAGGTAGGATTGCAAATTGACAGGCTTCGTTTTGCTGTAGAGCTGCATGCTATTCAGAAAGAACGAGTTTCTCTCCAAGCCCCTCCTGTTCACAGTTCAATGGAGGTGGTGCTCCTCTGCCACGGCTAAGTCAGCCGGGCATTCAATCTTCCTCCCAAATGCCTTTGCGCTCACAGAGGTCACACAAACAGCTCCTACCATCCGGTCTATACGCCTCAAGGCTGCCTGCAGAGATTTGCATCCGTTTCATTATTTCGAGTCCGACGCGTTTTGAGGCATGACGCCTCTTCTTCATAGGCTGCTACACAGGGAAATGACGGGCTCACCAGTGTTGTTTCCAAAATTCTTTTATTGACAACTCCACCCTCAATGGGCGTGGCACACCAATGTCGTCCAGCGGCATGCTGGTCCATGTGGTTCCCATGGCGAGCATTTTGTTAGGACCTTAAGTAGGTTCATCGTCACTGTGTTCTATTTGTGGCATGTTGCATCCTATAGTAGGTAGGATTGCAAATTGACAGGCTTTGTTTTGCTGTAGAGCTGCATGCTATTCAGAAAGAACGAGTTTCTCTCCAAGCCCCTCCTGTTCACAGTTCAATGGAGGTGGTGCTCCTCTGCCACGGCTAAGTCAGCCGGGCATTCAATCTTCCTCCCAAATGCCTTTGCGCTCACAGAGGTCACACAAACAGCTCCTACCATCCGGTCTATACGCCTCGAGGCTGCCTGCACAGATTTACATCCATTTCATTATTTCGAGTCCAACGCATTTCGAGGCATGACGCCTCTTCTTCATGGGCTGCTACACAGGGAAATGACGGGCTCACCAGTGTTGTTTCCAAAATTCTTTTATTGACAACTCCACCCTCAATGGGCGTGGCACACCAATGTTGTCCAGCGGCATGCTGGTCCATGTGGTTCCCATGGCGAGTATTTTTTTAGGACCTTAAGTAGGTTCATTGTCACTATGTTCTATTTGTGACATGTTGCATCCTATAGTAGGTAGGATTGCATATATATATATATAAAACCAAAGTTGAGTATATTAAATCTTTTTTTAAATTTAGATCTCACAGAAGTTGCGCACTCTACACCATGGCTGAGCGCATCTCACTACCGTACATTTTAGAGGTCACGCCGCGGTTGCTACTTCGGCGTAATTTGAAAAGTATGAAATATAATTATAGAAATTATCAATACATGTTTTTTGTTATAGTGTTTGAATAATTTATTTTAGAAAATTGTTTATAAAAAGTTTTTTTCAGTGTAATATTGACAATACGAAATTTCATGACAAAGCGATGTATGCGCATATGGTGCATGACCCCTCATCACACGTATTTCCGGGGTCGCACAGGGACAAAGTTTGAAATATTGCTATTAAAAGTTACATTACCAAATTGAAATAAAGAGTTTTACTAATATCCTTTTTAAAATATTGTATAAACACTTATTTATAGTCTATAAATATGTATGCTATATTTTACTGGTGCGCAATGCGTAAGCGACGGTTACTCGCACCCTGCGCGACTTCATGTCAGCAGGAAAAGAAAGAATCTAATTGGTTTAAATCATTTTTATTCTGTAAGAGGTAGGATCCATTCTTGTGATATTCCTCTTATTATTTAGCTTTGTTAGTGACAAGACCTGCTGCTTGTAACTCTCATCTTTTTTTCAAATTGTGTGTGATTCTGAGGTTTTTTTTTCAACACTATGGCTTTTGGTTAGCAAGATATCAACCCATTGGATGTGGAGGAAGAAGACATTATTATACCAGTGTAGAAGAGGAAGGAAAGTATTGTATGGGCCTTCTTCTCAGTACTAGAGGGCGAGAAAAAGTGAACGCCCGTAAGGTCACTTGCACAATCTGCCAACGTATTTTATTCAGAGGGTCAGAAAAACATACTCATGCGGAACCAGCAGCATGAAAAAGCACCTGGAAACTCGACAAGAATGTAATGAGGCGGCACAACAAGACCCAAACACCCCTTCTACCTCTTTGCAGCAAGTTCCTCCAGCACCAAGGCCCCACATCATCTCTGAACTTTTTAAAGTGGCGATCAGCTGCAAGAAGTGTGATACCAAACTCTGCATGTTGTTACAGCTGCAATAAAAGCACATAATTTTTTTATTTTTATATTGTGTTTTTCTTTTTGTGAAACAACTTGTGTGCTGTTTTTAATTTTGTTATGTTCTTAAGAAATCAAAAACACAAAAAAGAAAAAAGGTTTAGAAAATACATATTTTTTTTTAATTGTTCAAAAAAGAAAGAAACCGGTTCTTACGGAACCACATCTATTGGTTAAAAAAAAAAAATACCTGACTGATTGCGTGAGAGCAAGGACACTGTGTGGGTGATTGGAAAAGTTGAAGGGTACTGCGTTGGTATTTTATGAATGTTTGGGTAGTGGCAGCATGATCGAATGAGTGTATATATATAATGGTTGGGTGATTGGAGGGGTGCATGGGTAGTACCTGGGTAATTGAAGGAGTGAATGAGTAGTGTCTAGGTGATTAAAGGTTCGCATGCGTAGAACAGAGGTGTTTGCAGCACTGCATGGTTAGTGCCTGGGTCAATAGATGACTATATGAGCACTGACTCAATGATTAGAGTACTACAAGGAGAGTGCATGGTGAATTTATAAGTGCTTGAGTTTTAGCGGAGTGATTGGATAAGTACATAGTATTGGCTGGGTGATTGGAGAAGTGCATGGGGAGTGACAGGGTGAATTGCTGGACTGCATGGGTACTACCTGGGAAGGATAGAATGAGTAGTGTGTAGGTAATTAGAGAACTACATGGGTAGTGCACTGGGGATTTGTAGCAGTGGATGTCTTAGTGTCAGGGTCATTACATGAGTACATGAGTACTGACTGAATGATTAGGCTACTGCAAGGAGAGTGCATGTGAATTTATAAGTGCTTGGTTTACTGCATGACAACATGGGTAGTGCTTGGCTGATGGGAGAGTGTATTGGTAGTGCCTGGGTGATTTCATAACTGTTTAGGTAGTGGTGGAGTGATTTCATAAGTGCTTAGATACTAACTAGGTGCACAATATGGAGTCAGTCAATCATTACTCAAGTAGCTTTAAAATCACCTACTCACTACCTTTGTACCCTCTAATCGGTCAGGCACCTCTCAATAGTTCACTAAGCATACATATAGCTGTATGAATACAATCCAATCACAAAGATCAGTCATTACATATTATCTAGTAAAGTAGATAAGTAGAACATGCCTGCAAGGCTAATATGTGTCTGTTTACGTTCGAGCTGCATCTTGACCATTCCATCTACAAATATGTGGCATCATTAAAGTATAACTCTCAACAGACTTAAGAAAGAAGGGTAATTAACAACACCTTTTATGAGCATTTTTAAAACCACACTTGTATTCTACATCTTCACCTTTGTATCAAAAATGATATGGCATCATTCAACTATGCCTTTGTTCAGACTACAAAAAGAAGCCTAATTTACAGCACCTTATTTCACCATTCAATCTCAAAATATGTGGCATCATTTAACTTTACCTTTGCACAACCTAATAAAAGAAATGTAATTAGTAACACCTTATATGATCATCTTTTATGGCATGAGTACATGGGTACTGACTGAATGATTTGAGTACTGCATGGTGAATGTATAAACAATTGGGAATTGGCGGAGTGATTGGATAAGTACCTAATACTGGCTGGGTGATAGGAGGAGTGCAGGGGGATTGACAGGGTTATTGCAGGACTGCATGGGTACTACCTGGGGAATTGAAGGAGCGAATGAGTAGTGTGTCGTTGATTAGAGGTCTGCATGGGTAGTGTACAGAGCATTGTAGCAGTGCATGTGTTAGTGTCTGGGTCATTACATGAGTACATGGGTACTACCTGAATGATTAGAGTACTGCATGGGGAATGTATAAGTACTAGGGAATTGGTGAAGTGATTGGATGAGTACATAGTACTGGCTATACCAGAAACAAGAGAAGAAAATAGCTTAAGACAACACTCCGGTGAATGTGCATTAAACATTCAAATTCACACAGATGTATATGATCATGCAAGTGTAGTAGTATGGAATGAATGTAGGGTCAGTGATTCCCCCTTACGTCCATATTGCTCATGTTCTGGGACTTCAGTCACAGGTTGCAACATTATCAATTGCGCTCAGGGTGGTGCCGACACTACAACAGAGGTACAAAAGGGGGTGGTGATGGACGGAGCATCTGAATCAATCAAACACTCACACCCAGTCAAAAGATCATGTTTGATTCATCACCGTTCTTTAGCCCACTCTGCCACGCCAGTTCAGACATGGCTATATGCAAATCAGTCTGACCCTGTGCCTCATGGGAACAGTCCAGCCCGAACTGCCAAGCCATGTCTTCCCTGGACCGGAAACAAGCTTCCGAGGACCGGTTTCTGGCATTCCAGCCGTCTTCAGCCCGGCTTGCTTGAATCCAGTGGCAAAGTGAGCAAGGGACTCACGTCTGAGCATACCCTGCCACACTTATGGTGGCCAAAAGTGGTACAAAAGGGGGTGGTGATGGACGGAGCATCTAAATCAATCAAACACTCGCACCCAGTCAAAAGATTTGGGTTTAATCCATCACCGTTCTTTAGCCCACTCTGCCACCCCAGTTCAGACATGGCTATATGCAAATCAGTCTGACCTTGTGCCTCATGGGAACAGTCCAGCCCGAACTGCCAAGCCATGTCTTCCCTGGACCGGAAACAAGCCCCCGAGGACCGGTTTCTGGCATTCCAACCGTCTTCAGCCCGGCTTGCTTGAATCCAGTGGCAAAGTGATTGGATGAGTACATAGTACTGGCTATACCAAAAACAAGAGAAGAAAATACCTTAAGACAACACTCCGCTGAATGTGCATTAAACATTCAAATTCACACAGATGTCTATGATCATGCAAGTGTAGTAGTATGGAATGAATGTAGGGTTAGTGATTCCCCCTTACGTCCATATTGCTCATGTTCTGGGACTTCAGTCACAGGTTGCAACATTATCAATTGCGCTCCGGGTGGTGCCGACACTACAACAGAGATGCATCCATCAGTTATCTCCTTGTCCATTCCAGGACGGAACCACGCCCAGAGACCTGGGGTCATTGTTCACACCCCTATGCTGGACTTGCATATGCCAAGCCAGCCCTCTCTGCTTACACTTACAGGGAGGGAACTACAACGCTACATGTCCCATGTCTTCCCTGTAGCGATCTCCTGATCATAGGTTTAGTTGTCAGCATGTTACAGCCACTCCCTCAGGGCTGGTTTACACCCACACCACACCCATCCAGCACACGTGTCACAGGACATGTGACCCTGCCAATAAAAAGGCCTGGGCGCACATGCTCGATGCCATTTTCACTCTCTATCTGGGTGTGTCCGGTTGGTTATTATTCATGCATGAGGCCCTAGGGCCCTACCATATCACATTCCCCACTGCCGGAGGTGACATGATGGCGTCCGCACCACAATATTCAATCATAAAGGGCACATGACTTGAGGTGCACAGAGTTGGTGGCAGCTGAAACACTTTGTCCGACACAGGCCTTCTGCAACATGGCGATGACTTGAGGTACACAGAGTCTGTGGCAGCCGATGCACTTTGGCTGACACAGGCCTCCCGCCACTTGGCGCTGACCTTGGTACATAGAGTTGGTGGCAGCTAAGCCGCCTCTGCACGGTGCAGCAGGATGCACTGGGGGCCTGTTGCGCGGAATTCATCGATGGCTGAGGTGGTTGCTCTATCACATGGTGGGCCCTCTTGGAGACATGCCGGTGGTGGCAGATGAGCATTGAGGTCTGGGTGCGCAGGGTCGGGTAGTCATCGCAGGGTGACTGACCGGTCTGGGGACTTGGGCTGGGGTGCTTGCGAAAGATGTAGGAATCATACACATTGCCTGGGAAGTTTCCGACGATATTAGCGTACAGACCCCAATGGTCCAGTTTTGAATGCGTGTGGTTTCTGTTGCTGTGATTGTGTGCAGTGTCAGCAGGGGGCACAAGTAGTACATGTGTGCAATCAATTGCCCCAGCACGTGCGAGAAGCATGCTATGGCATAGTTACCTTGCTTATTCTAGAGCTGTTCCTGCGCAGTGTGGGTGAAGTGAAGCTGCAGGTGTATCAAGTAAGCATGGGCGGAAAATCCGTTCCGCTCGCGGATTTTGCGGATTTTCGGTAAATTAGCAATCCGAGAGATTCGCGAATTTCCCGCAAAATCCCGAGTGGAACGGATTGGGTCAAAAGTTCAAGCTGACTCTTGTAACTCTTTTAGAATGGCGCCAGCAAGCTGCCAGAGCCATTCTAAAATAGTTACAAAAGTCAGCTTCAACAGGAAGCTCTAATAGATAAAGTAAAGCAGATGCTCGAGTTGAAGCTCAAATTCAGTTACACAATCATTAATCACCCCGAACTTAGATTGATTAATGATTGTGTAACTTAATTTGACCTTCAACTCGAGCACCTGCTTTACTTTATCTATTAGTGCTTCCTGTTGAAGCTCTTTGTAGCTATTTTAGAATGGCGCTGGCAGCTTGCCAGCGCCATTCTAAGTGGGGCTGAGTCAGAAGGGCACAAAAGTGGGACAGAGGGCAGAAGGGGACAAAAAACGAGTGGTACAGAGGGCAGAAGGGCATAAAAACGAGAGGATGGCAGTGATTAACCAGGCAAAAAAAAAAAGCCTGCGAACACGCAAAGCGACCGCGAACACCCGCGAACACGCAAAGCGCCCCGCGAACACCCACGAACACGCAAAAATAAAAAAATCTGCAAATTCGCACAAACTTGCAAATTTTGAGGATCGCGAATTTGCAAATCCGCAAATTCACGGATGGCGAATTTGCAAAATTCGCCCATGCTTAGTATCAAGCTGAAACGAACCGTGATGCTTACAGGTATGATAAATCCTGCATAATGAGACTGTAACAGAAAATCATGTGGTTGTAACCTTTCTTTTCTTTCCTACGTAGGTTACGACCACACAAACTTCTGTTACGCTCTGTTTGTGGGGGATTGTCCGCTGTATTGGTACTGTCAGCCTGTGGGCAATGTGGCAGTGTACACCAACTTGACAATGAGGGGATAATTCCTTTGCCACTTTTGCCGTGCGAAAGTGCCGATAACTCAGCGATTAGTCCCCACTGTTGGGTTACAGGGTGGCTCTGAAACGAGCCGTTGTGTTTATTAGGAGTTTGTTGTAGCTACATGTGAATCACAAAAAAGAGTAAAAAAAACAGGAAAGTGGGCAGGGAACAAATTCCCTGACCCCCTAGAAATGCTCAGAGAATCCCCAAAGGACCCCCATGTCCCAAAAAAGCATTTTAAAAAAGTGGCTGGGTGCGCAGGAAAAAATAAAAAAACACTGATGGGGCATATTCTCAAGGACTTATCGGTGAGTTATCGGCACTTTAGCACAGCAAAAGTGGAGAAAGAATTATCGACCCATTATCAACCTGGTGCAAACTGCTGATATCAGCGTTTTTTCAGCGATAGCTTCAGCAAAGACCCATCGCCACCGATGAGAGCGACAACTAACGCAAAAAAAACAAAAACACCACTTCCCGATATTTTGAATGACCAGCCAAATCTGCGATGCGATCCAAAAACAGGTGATAAGCTGCGTTAGCTGCAGGAATTTAACACCTGCCTTTTACTGGTGTAAAGCAGGACGACTACCTACAGTATGAAAGGGAACCCAGCTCAGAGCCACATCTGAAGACCAACACATTTAATGGAGCTACTGAGAGGTGGGAACTAAGTATGAGTGAAGGAGACAAGTCACCCATGGAATAGAATGCACACAATGCCAAGTGTGGCGGTGATGTGCCGGACAGACCACATTATGCAGAGCACAGAGCCATGTGGACATATACTGCTGGTGCTTGTAGTGTTGTGGACAGTGGACGCAACCATGTTACCTCAAGTAGTGGGGAAAATCTCAGTCATTTAGCTGTGTCATCCCTCCCTTTAAGCGTAAGTGGAGTGGGCTGGTCCGACCTACGCCACTCCAACGTAGGAGGCTCTGGGCGTGGTTCACTTCCAGAAAGGCCAATGCTTCTGCCAGGGTGGCGGCCCTCACCCTGCCATGAGGCCACTGCCGTAACCGCTGCCATCCTCGATGCAGGCCCCCTGCGAACCCAGCGGCACTGCACCGCGCAGTTATGTCGGCCTTCTATCTACACTGCGGACAGCAGGGCTTACAATTCAGATCGAGTCGCAATTGCATTCCAGTAGGCAACAGACATTATTCCCAGTGCGGCCCGGCCGGATCACGCATCATCGCTGGCTGTGCACACGCTAAGTGCTTCAGGTGCCACTAACTCAGTGCACCACAAGTCACTGCCACATGAGTTTATTCAGGCAGAATTCATAAGTCAAAAGACATTGCTCCCAGTGCGGACCGCCTGGATCATGCCTCATCGTTGGCTGCACACACTCTGAGTGTTTCAGGTGCCACTAACTCAATGCACCAGAAGTGACCGCTCCCAGTGCGGCCCACCCATACCACGCATCATCCCTGGCTGTGCATACGCTGAGTGATTTAGGTGCCACTAACTCTCTGCAGCTCAAGTCAATGCCACGTAGCTGTAGGTCCTTGCAGACCGCTGCCTCCGGCCTATACTGCGGTCAGCAGGGCTCACAATTTAAGATTAGTGCTGATGCAAATTGTGTAAAAGTATAATCAGTTAAGAAGTCTATATGCTCACAATCTGTGCAGCTCAAGTCAATGCCACACGTAGCTGTAGGCCCTTGCAGACCGCTGCTTCCTGCCTATACTGCGGTCAGCAGGGCTCACAATTTAAGATTAGTGCTGATGCAAATTGTGTAAGAGTATAATCAGTTAAGAAGTCTATATGCTCACAAACTGTGCAGCTCAAGTCAATGCCAATTCAGAACAAATCACGATTGCAGATGACGCAGTCCAGTAGGCAACAGACATTGCTACCAGTGCGGCCCGCCCAGACTACACATCATCACTGGCTGTGCTTAGGCTGAGTGCTTTAGGTGCCACTAACTCTGTGCAGCTCAAGTCAACGCCACGTGGCTGTGGGCCCTTGCTCATCACTGCCTCCGGCCTACACTGCAGACAGCAGGGCTCACAATTCAGATAGAGTGGCGATTGCAGATGACGCAGTTCAGTAGACAACACACATTGCTACCAGTGCAGCCCGCCCGGACCACACATCATTGCTGGCTGTGCACAAGCTGAGTGCTTCAGGTACCACAACTCAGTGCATGACAACTCACTGCCACATGGCCTTATTGTGGCAGAATTCATAAGGCAAAAGACATTGCTCCCAGTGTGCCCCGCTCAGACCACGCATCATTGCTGACTGTGCACACGCTGGGTGGCTCAGGTGCCACTAACTCAGTGCCCCACAAGTCACCGCCACGTGGCCTTACTGAGGCAGAATTCATTAGGCTAAAAACATTGCTCCCAGTGTGGCCTGCCAGGACCACGTATCATCGATGGCTGCGCACACTCTTAGTGCTTCAGGTGCCATTAACTCTATGCAGCTTAAGTCAACGTCACGTGGCTGTGGGCCCCTGCTGAACTCTGGCTCTGGCCTACACTGTGGTCAGCAGGGCTCACAATTCAAATTCAGTCTTGATTCTTTAATTGCAGAGTTCAGTAGGAAACAGACATTGCATCCAGTGTAGCCCGCCCAGATGACGCATTATAGCTGGTTGCTCACTTTGCTGAGTCCTTCAGGTTCCACTAACTCTGTGCAGTTCCAGTCAACGCCACATGGCTGTGGGCTCATGCTCACCACTACCTCCGGCCTACAATGTGGACAGCAGGGCTTACAATTCAGATCGCATTGCGATTGTAGATGACGCAATCCAGTAGGCAACAGACATTTCTACAAGTGCGGCCCGTCCGAACCACGCATCATCGCTGGCTGTGCACAGGCTGAGTGCTTCAGGTGCCACTAACTCTGTACAGCTCAAGTACCCCACAGGGATGTGGGCCATAGCTGACCATTGCCTCTGGCCTACACTGTTTTCAGCAGGGCTCACAATTCAAATTCAGTCTTGATTCATTAATTGCAGAGTCCAGCAGGCAACATACATTGCATCCAGTGCAGTCTGCCTGGACGACGCATCATTGCTGGCTGCGCACACGCTGAGTGCTTCAGGTGCCACTAACTCTGCAGCTCAAGTCAACGCCACTTGGCTGTGGGCCCTTGCTGACCGCTGCCTCCGGCCTGCACTGTGGTCAGCAGGGTATACAATTCAGATTGAGTCGCGTTTGCAGATGAAGCAGTCTAGTAGGCAAAAGACAGTGCTTCAAGTATGGCCCACCCGGCCCACGCATCATCACTGGCTGCGCACATGCTGAGTGCTTCAGGTGCCACTAACTTTGCAGCCCAAGTCAACACCACGTGGTTGTGGGCCCTTGACGACCGCTGAATCCGGCATACACTGCGGTCAGCAGGTCTCACACATATCCAATCCAATCCTGATTTACAAGGACACGCCATCATCGCTGGCTGTGCACACGCCGAGCTATTCAGGTGCCACTAACTCCGTGCATCAGAAACTCATGGACCCTTTATGATTGACTTTCGTGCTGTAGACGCCAGACGCAACAATGCCACCTCAGGCAGCAGGAATATCCCGAACAATTTTAGTCCAATGGAACAACAGCGGACCACCTGTACCACACCTCATGCCAGTTCCAATTAGTGAGCTTGCCGTGCAAACTACCCCAATGTAAGCCGTTGCGTGACGTCACTGTGCTCCAGAACAAGAAATTGTTTTATTATTCAAGTGGGGGTGCACAGCTCACAAAGTTCAAGAATCAGATGTAGGTGAGAAACTCTTTTATTTGTTTCAAATTTGTGTCAAAACCATCAAACATAGACACACCAGCCAACACATTTCACTCCCATACCGGGACCTTTATCAGGGCAAGTGAAATAATATAAGAAACAGCTTGTATCTATCGTGTCACACCCACAAAGTTTGCTTTCCATTCATAAGTGAAGAAGATTCTCCCAAGGTGAAATGTGCCTCTTAGTCTATAGATAGATTATGAAAGTCTTAGTGGATGTAGCACGTTGTAGGATGAAACTAAACCGATAGACAAGTCAGCAGAGTGAGTAAATTTGGTTATTGATATTTTGTGGCAGTCTTAATGGACGTAGTGCCTAGTCAAAAGAAATCCAACCACTAGAACACAAATAGGTCGAACCATACAGCAAGATATCTAATTTCCGAGGGATACCATGTAAAATTAGTATTAGTAAACATATATTGATAACAAGAGGAGTTTAAGGGTAAACGTTCAATTTTGGAAAAATGATATTTAAATCCAGAGACTCTAGAGTATAATGTGATCTCCTGTATGAAAGGATCCAGGGAGGATGAAGGGTTGGCCATTTATATGAGCACATCATCCACATAGGCAGAGAGTTTAACTTCAAGGGGATTATGTTTGAACCCTGATATGAGTGTATTAGAACGTATTCTTTCAAGGAAAGGCTCTAGGCACAACACTAATATTAAAAGAGAGAAGGGGCAACCTTGTCTAGTACCTCTATGAAAAGTAAAATAATGAGAAAAACAACCATTGATGAAAATGCTAGCCAGGGGGTCAGAGTACAGTATTAATTTTATATAAGAAATACATTTTGGGCCAAAACCAAACCATTGAAGAATGGCAAACATAAAATGTTGATTAATTATGTTCAAGGCTTTATCAGCGTCCGAGGATGAATTCTTAGAAGGTATAGTGCTATTTGCAGCCAGCACAAGAATATTAGAGAACATTCTGACATTACCTGCAGCAAGTCTGCCATTGATAAACCCAGATTTGTCAGATTAGACAAGTAATGGCACAACAATTTCAAGACAGGGGGCTAGGATATTAGAATAAATAGGTTGAAAATTCTTACAAAGGGTATGATCTTTGTCAGGTTTAGGGATAAGACCAATTAAGGCGACTGAAAAGGAACTAGTAGCTTTTGAACTCAAAAGAAATGATTTAAAAATTCCTACTAATTTGGGAGCAAAACATGCAGAAAAGTAGGAAATTAGTTCAATTGAGAATCCATCCAGACCAATTGCCTTGGGGGAACATTAAGATGGCTGACCCCATCCAATCGTATTTGAGACCGCCCGCCTACAAGGGTGTGGTCCACAGGGCAAATTAGGATGCTACTGCCACAGTGGCGATCGCATTGCCCAAGTTTTGTATTGTGGCAGGTGCTGCGCTCTGGTTATAGACCCGGAGGTATCAGAGTGCTTTACATAAGGAAACAGTGTGCTACAAGTTACAAAAATAATCACATTAATTACAGAAAGGTTACAAATTCAATACAGGAGTTATTAGCGACCAGGAAAAACGAGATCCACAGAAAAAGAAAGAAGAGAAAGGCCAGGGAGAGCAGGGAGTCCACGGGAGGGAGTCAGCAGCGGAGAAAGAAACGAGACATACGTTTGAGGTCCGGCTGGGTAGGTGACGACCATAGCAGTGAGCCAGAGCCTGTCTCCCCTATAGCTGTCGGAGCAGCTCCACTGGGAATCGGTCATACATTTCGGACTTCGCAGAATATAAATGAGGATTAGGAAGGGACCAAAAGTCTAGAGTCCAGAGACGGACTGGTGGAGCTGCCAAGGGTGGAAGCATAGGAAGGGGAGTGAAGCTTGGCATAGACATGAAGAGGAAATCCAAGTAATCAAAAAGGTTGAGAAAAGAGAAAGATAGGAAGTGCAAGCCAGCAAATTTTAAGACTTCTGACCATTATTTTCCATAACGTGACAAGAAATAGTTTGAAGAAACAGTTTCAATTGAATAGGTTCATCGAAAGATCTTTTGGAGCCTTCATAGGTTATTTTGAATGTGCAAGGATGCCATATCGTATGTTCAGCTGTGGTTGCAAAGCAAGGAACTCCTTTCTCCAGGCATTATTCACAGTGGAAATGTCCTGAGAAATAAAGATATTGTGGGCATACTAAATGAGACAACATGTTTCCTTTACACCTTTCAAGACACAAAGAAGGTCTGTAAATTCAAGGAACAGCATAATAATTCCTCTAGGTTTAGAAGAATGAGGATGAATATGACCTAGACAATATGCACCCTGGCTGTTGAGAGGAGGAGTCGTAGAATTACCAAGAAGATCAGGAAGTTACCGTTTCAGGAATACGCAAATTAGGACCTTTCAAAGACTCCGGTAGACCATGTAGGTGAAGGTTATTTAATTGATTTCTGTTTGCAAGATGTTTTGTGTGTAATTTGAGTTTGAAGATTTCCTGCTCCAGCAAAGAAATGTTATTGGTGGCATCCTGGAGAGAGCTAACACGTTGCTCAATCTCAAATATTTTATTATCCATTACAATCCATCTGTCCTCAATTTGTTGGAGTTTTTCATTGGAGGTGCACATAAAAGGTTTCAAACCACTTATTTCACCTAGGGTGGTGTCCAAGACTGGGTTATGCGAGTACATGATAGGTGATGAGGGATCATATTGCACTCTTGTTGGTTTTGTGCTGGAGGAGATGGTTTTAGCGGATGCAAGAAGGTCACTGGCCATCTTGGCGTAATGTGTATTACCATTAAGAATGTTCATAATGTGTCTCATTCTGCCCATAAAATGAGTAACTATATTAGGAGCGCAGATTGAAGGACGATGATAAATGAAGGAGACACTTGAAAGCAAGCACTAAAAGTGCACAATTACAGTTATAAAGTTTAAACACTAAAGTACAAACTTGGGTGGCACCTGGAGATCACACCGTCGAGAAAATATGACACAAATTGCCAAAAAGGCACTTCCAGTGCATCTATGCCACATCTCAAACAAATCGAGAAAGAAGAAGTCCAAAGAGAGAAATGCAGCAAAGCATATAAGCTCATACGTGATGCAAGAAACTGCAAATATCATAAAAAGATCAAATTTAGCATCATGGTCAGAAATAATAATGTTATCTCCATATAGCAGCCAGGAAGGGCTTGATATGCAGAGAAGGGAGCCAAAAAGAGTAATGCTAGAAGGAGAAAAGGGGATTGTATCCATGTTGAAATGCAGTTGCAATAGCCATATTTCTGTTTATTTTTTTGGCTGATTTTATGTGGTGAAATATCACTGAGCATGTGCGGCACTTACTCAAAATGGGCAGTTGCCCGCGATCACTGCCACAGCTCTGGGTCTGTTAAAACCACAGAGAAAACATGATGCAGAAAGACCTCTGCATTCAGGAAACTATGTTGAAAATCTGGGGTCTTTTGAAGAGGAGGATTCCACCTCCTTGTAACGGCTGGAAGCAGGAAAATGCCCTGCTCTGCAACAGAGCTAAAAAAAATCACTGCCATCTTGATTGGCTCATAATCCATGCTTCTCTTGTTTAATTGTTTTTATTTATTTAACAGGTTAACCGCAGAGCAAATTACACTGCGGTTTAGCGGAGTGGGTGGGGCCGCGTCGGCCAATGGAAGTAAGCAGCTCTACAAAGGTATTGGGCGGTACGGCCGCTGGCCAACAGAAGCACGCAAGGGGTTAAATGTAAGTTATACATTTAAGTTTTTTATATTATTGGTACAATTTTTTTATGTAGTTATTATTTATTTAATTTAATTTACCTTTAAGTAGGTTTCTGTTGGTGATAAATTATGTTTTGTAGTATTTAATATTACATTTATATTGCATTTAATATTTAAATACAAATATTACATTAGTGATTGTTTTAAATGTTACATTTTCAAACGTAAGATTTCATATTTACATTTTTAAATGAATACATAATTTTGTATATGTATATTATTTTTATATGTATGTGTTGTACTGTTTGTATAAAGTGTATTAATTTGTAATTCAATTATAAAAAATATCATATATTATGTTTTTAAAACTATATATATATATTGTTTTATTTGAATTTTTGTTTGTACTTTTTATAATATCTATATTGCTTTTTCAGTTGTTGCAGGAAATTAAAATGTATATGATAAATTGTTCATTTATAGCTTTATTAATTTCTATTTTTTAAATGTTAATTATATATAATTTTTGAATATTTTTTTAATGTTCATATTTTATTATGTTTTCTTTTGCATTGTGTTATGTATATTGTTTTGTATATTAATAAAAAATATAAATATGTATTGTAAATTATATTTATTTAATTCTTATTGCTATTTATGGATTGGAAAAATAATGTTTCACCTTGTAAGAATACTAAATCTTACCCTTTTATTGTTCAACAACTTTTTCAATTTTTACATTACAGTGGCAATAGTAAATCTAATCCCTTTAGTGACCAACAACTTCCTAGAAATGGTTTAGTTGGAAGTCAATACAGTATAGTCACTGTACAACACTTTACCCAAAATAATTTACATTGGAGTCGAAATAGTAAATCTTACCCCTTTAGCGTCCAACACCTTCCCCAAAATTGATTAGACTTGAGTTGGAATAGCACATTTTATCCTTTTACTATCCAACACCTTACCCAAAATAGTTAATGTTTGAGTGGGTAAAGTAAATCTTAACCCTTTATTATCCAACAGGTTCTCCAAAATGGTTTAGGTTGCAGTGTGAATGGTTAATCCTGCCCTTTCAGTGTCCAACTTCTACCCCAAAATAGATTAGATTGAAGAATGAATAGAAAATATTACCCTTTACTGTCCAGTACCTTCCCTAAAATAATGTAGATTGCAGTGGGAATAATAAATGAAACCCCTTTAATGACCAACACCTTCCCAAAATGGTTTATATTTGAGTGGGAATAGCAAATGTGATCACTTTTGTGACCAACACATTCTCCCAAATGGTTTATAATGGAGCAGGATTATTATATCATATCTATTTAGTATCCAACACCTTCCCCAAAATGATGTACGTTGGAGTGGGAATAGTAAATGTATCCTTTTATTGATAACCACCTTCATCAAAAGGGCTTAGATTGTGTACTTTTGTATAGTGTGTAGTTGTTTAGATTCATAACCAATACATGTAAAGTTTTTGTACATATGTTTTTTTCTGCATGTATGATTTATTTAATTTATTCTGTTTAATGCACACTATTATTATTATATTTCCAATACATACGTTTTTTGCAAAGAATAAAATGCATAATTTTCACACACAACATTTCCCTTTTGGATACAATAAACTACATGGACTATATTTTTACAAACTACTTTTTGTGTTCCAAATAATTGTATTTGCTTTATAATCAAACATACAAGCATAAAAGTTGATATAATAGAACTTGCGATACATATACAGATTGGACAAAATAAATGATAATGTAGAGCATATGATATAAAGGCAACATACTTGAGATTGATGTTAGGTCTGATTACTACAATCCTATGACGTGTCTTGGGACTACATAGAATTTGGGATAAAACATGGGATGAGTGTGCCTCTAGTATGTATTGAGTGTATAATTCCTATTTGATATATACAATATGAGTGTATCGCCTCAGAGGTCAAAAACCGGGAACGAAAGGGCATTTGCATGAATGAAAGGGCATTTGTATGGAGCACGGTTACTCGGGAGAGAGTGTGGTGGCGTGCAGAGGGAAAAAAGTGGGATTTATGATTCATGAATATGAGGGTGTGCTAAGGGTCTGAGATTTGTCTGTTACTAAGAAGTGAGTATGTTGACAATATGTTCTAATTATCTAACGTTTGCCATACCACAACTGGAATTTGGGGGGAGGTTGGGTGTTTTACTTGTAAACAATGTGGTTCTTAAAGATATGTGTGATGAGATAAATGGTTATATGACTTTTTTTTTTTTTAAACCTTTATTTGGAGACAAGAAGGTACAAGGGGAGTGTACATTCAAAACATACAGTCACAATCAGCCATTACAGTGGTACGTCAGTGCCTAGAAAGCATACAAAATATACATGAATAAGGAGACACAAGGAAGTACAGGGCAGGGCATCAGTCAATACCAGGAGCACCAACGAGGCGCGCAAGAGATATTAAAATACAGTGATCCAGCATGGGCAGGCGAGCCAGTAAAACAATGCAATATGAATACAGTACATCAGCGGAGAACACATTAGCCAGAGGGGACACAAGTATGAGGAGCACTGGATAGAAGGGTGCCGCATAGGGATACAATCTGGATTCCCGTTAAACTACCTGTCCGAAGGCAGACTCCCACCCTTCCACAGCTCGCAGGAAAAGGAGACAGTCAGCTCCCCCCCCGATATCAAAAGAACAGCAGGTGTCGTGTGAAATCCCAGCCCACCACGTTGTCATCAGCCTATCCCCTCACGGTCCTCAAGGTCAGAATCAGAGTCCCGCGCCGCTCTGGTCAGGAGGTACACCTGAAGCGGACTCCAAAAATCCTTTGGTCTGCATCGAACAGGCATCAAGTCAGAATAGATGTTATACTGATCCTGACAGTAAATGAGGTCAGTCACCCAGTCTTGAAAGCGCGGCACTCTACCACGACCCCAGCAACAAGCAACCCTACGCTTAGCCAACAACAAGGCCACGTCAACAAATCTACGGTGAGGGGCAGGTACGTCTTTAGAAAAGCCAAGTAACATCACCAGGGGGTCAAACGCCACCCCATCCTCCGCCATAACCTGCAGGGCTTCATGAACCTGGGTCCAATATTCCGCAACCCCCGCACAGCTCCAAGCCACATGCAAAAAATCAGCGCCTTCCGCTCGACATCTAGCACACCTATCATCCTCCGCCAAATGAAACCGCAGTTTCCTCGCCGGGGTATAGTAGTACCTCTGAACAAACTTATAGTGGATAATTTTAAGGCGACAACTAGAAGAGACATTGGCCGTGAGTCCGCAACAGTATTTCCACTGCTCGTCCGTGATAGGAGCACCCAATTCCGCAACCCACTGCTCGCGCGCCCGAGTGGTCGGGACCAATCGCTGTCGGCGAATAGCCCCGTATAACTTCGACACCAGGTGTCGCCCATCTGAAACCAACAGCACATGGAGGGGGAGGGTCACCCCCGGCTCCGAAGGGTAGTCCGGTAGCAGAGCACGCATGCCCTGCCGCAGACGGACAAAGTAGAACAGGTCCAGAGGGGAGCAAGCAGCCGAACCGAAGAAATGAGCCTGCGTTCGGAAGGCACCTTCATGAAACAAGTCGCCCCACGTGAGGACACCTAGCCGCTTGCACATTCGCTGAAACCCCGTCTCCAACAACAGCGACAGATCCGGATGATAAGCCAGAGGCAAGGCCGGCGAGTAGAGGAAGGAAACGTCTAGCAATTGAGCCATCCGCTTCCAAGCATCCACCGTGCAAGTCACCGTCGTGCGGGGCGTTTCCACATCTGACACCTTGCCCAAGACCATCCCCTCCAGTGGGAGCGGGTGGGCGACCCAATGCTCAGCAGCAATCTGGGGCATGAATGGCGTGGGGCGCATCCAATGATAGGCATAATGCGCCTGAGCGCTGAGATAATAGAGTTCAAAGTCAGGGACGTCGAAACCGCCATCAGCGTAAGGCAACGTAAGGGTAGCCCAGGCCACACGCGGCTGCTTGCCCCCCCAGAACAATCGCAGAAGCTCAGAGCGAAGTCTACGAAAGAAATAAGCACCAGGATGATATGGGAGGTTCTGAAAAAGATAAAGAAAGCGGGGCAGAACCACCATCTTGATAAGAGACGCCCTGCCGGCCATGGAGAGAGGTAAAGACATCCATCTAGTGACATCATCCGCCAGTTTCGTAATGGCCACACCATAGTTGAGCCGAACCGCGTCTCCCCTATCCAAGGACACAACAATACCGAGATACCGCAACTCCGAGTCACACCATTCCAAAGGGTAGTCCAGGGGAAACCTAGCCACCGCAGCCGTAAGGGGGAAAAATTGAGATTTCCGCCAGTTGATATGAACCCCGGATACGCCTCCAAAAGCGACCAGCTCCCGCAGGAGCGAATTAAGGTTGTTCTCAGGGTCCTTGACATAGAGTGTGACGTCATCGGCGTATAAAGAAATGCCGACCTGCCGCTGAAGACAATTAAAGGCGCTCTGCTGATGAAACTGACGTATCCTGCAGGCTAACGGCTCAATGGCGATAGCAAACAAGAGGGGTGAGAGGGGGCAGCCCTGTCGGGTCCCTCTCGAGAGAGGGAACGAGGGGGACAGCACCCCATTCACTACCACCCTCGCCATCGGATCAGTATATAAAAGCTTAACCCAAGAGATGAAAATCCTGGGGAACCCCATCCGACAAAGAACATCAATAAGGTAGCCCCACTCGACAGAGTCAAACGCCTTAGTGGCATCAAGAAAGATAGCGGCAACCGGGACAGTGGGATCGATGGTCGACACAAGCGAAAACAAAGTGCGAAGATTGTGAGAGGTGGCGCGACCGGGCACAAAACCCGACTGATCCGGCAACACGATAACGGGCATGAGTTCGGCTAATCTCACCGCCAAGACCTTCGCGAGAATTTTTACATCGCAGTTGAGCAATGAGAGGGGTCTGTAGGAGCCCACATCCAGTGGATCCTTACCCGGCTTGAGCAGCGACGTGATGGCGACCTCCCGCATGGAGCCCGGTAGACGTCCCTCCTCCAGAGACTCCTCGAACACCTCACGGAGCACAGGGGCCATGACGTCAATATAACACTTATAAAATTCAGCCGGGAGGCCATCCAGCCCGGCGGCCTTCCCATTAGAAAGAGACATGATGGCATTCCTAACCTCCTCCACCTCCAGGGGCCTACCTAAGAACTCCCGATGACCATCCGATAGCCAACAAAGCGCCAACTCATCGAGGAATCCACCGTATCGAGTCTCACCCGTCTGCTGTGTCGTGTAGAGGTGTGCATAGTGTTCAATAAAAGTGCGCTGAATCTCCGAGGTGTCCCGACAGCGAGTGCCATCCGGAGACACCAATTCCAACACGTCCGACCCATGCCTAGGATGTCTAGTAAGAGCAGCGAGGACCTTACCGGGCCGCTCCCCTTCGCAGTATCGCCTCGCCGTCCAGTATTTCCCCCTGTGCTTAGCCTCACGAGCAGCCTCCTCCTCATACTCGGAGAGCTTAGTGCGGAATTGTGCCAAAAGAACGGGGTCCGAAGTCACCTGCATCCTGCGCTCCAAGTCTCGCAAGTCAGCCTCCAGCCTCTCGAGGGTCCGAACGATCAGACGGAGTACGCCACAGCTTTTGGAAATAGTGACACCCCGGATCGTGACCTTGAATGCCTCCCAAATGACCTCAATGCTCTCCACAGAGCCCTTGTTCCTAGGGAAGAACGCCTCCACCTCCACACCGAGTTCCTCCTTGAACACCGGGTCAAGCAAAGCACCCGGAAACAAACGCCAAGGCGGGCGCGGCCTATGCAACCCGGGGACGGACAAATCGACCTTCACCGGACAGTGGTCTGAATACGTCCTAGCTAAATGTGCGGCCCCCTTCAGGCCAGCCACCAACCCTCTAGAGAGAAATACATAGTCCAGTCTTGCCCATGAACGAGCATGTGTGGTGTAATGGGTGCCCTCCCTAGTGGCAGGGTGGGTGTACCTCCAACTGTCAACCATCCCAGCCTCCTCCACTATCCCCCGCAGCACATCCCTAGCCTGTACATTGTACTGAGGGCTGCCCTCAGATCTGTCCAACTGGGCCTGAAATGCAAAATTGAAGTCACCCCCCCACACAATGTGAGTAGCATCCACAGCAAGAACATGACCCCACACAGTGACGAAAAAGATTGGCGTATCAACATTGGGAGCATAGCAATTAACAAACAGTATAGTGTTCTGCCCGAGCCGTCCCCACAGCAGCACATAGCGCCCCTCAGGGTCCCCCAAAGATCCAAGTTCCTGAAATGCAAGCGACCTCTTAACAAGGGTGACAACCCCACGAGCATATGAAGAGTATGAAGCAAACCCCCTGGCCGCAGCCCACCTTCCGCCGAAAGTGGGGGAGGGAGCGGGGCGCAGATGCGTCTCCTGGAGAAAAGCAACATGAATAGCATGCCTGTCCAAATACTGTATCACATCACGACACTTCCTAGCATCGTTAAGGCCCCGTACATTCCAGGACAAAATCGAGATCTGATCTACAACAGCAGTTGACATCACATAACGTAAGGGCCCCACAGGACCCAATAACCAAATACAGGGCATCCAACTCCCAGCAACAGCCAACGATAGGTCCACGCCCCAAGGCACGGGACGACCTCCACATACACTCCATACACTTCCCAATCATCTCCAAAACAACCAAACAAGAACACAACAACTCCCCCCCAATCGACCCATCCATGAAGCAAGCACTCAGGACAGTCTACGCGCCACTCGCCGCCCAGCCATACCACGTGACCCACAACTCGCACATGTGCTACGCACGCAGAATGCGTCCCGGCACGTGGCAGCCTAAAATGGCGGCCAGCGCACTCGGGCCCAGAATGGACGAGAGCTCGGATCCCAGAACCCATCGCATAAGATAGGAAAGTGGAACAGCCCGGATAGCGGGCGCAGCGAGATTTCCGTGCACTCAAACAACAGTAGCAGCTACCAAAAAGGTCCAAGCAAACAGTCATGGATAGCGACAGCCCCCCCCCATCCACCCACCTGACACCACCCCAACTATCAGGCCGCATACACCCCCCCCCCCCCTCCCTCAGCACACATCCAGTCAACCAACATAGGACTAGAATCCAAACAAAAGGTAACCATGGGGCACACCCTCCGGGGAACCTTCCAGAGGTGCACGACGCCACTCCCTCACGCCACGCCAGTGTCCGCGCCAACGAGTATCAGGCGGCCCCAGGCGCAGCGCGGGGGGGTGGGTGCCCAGAGCGCGACATCCCAGAACACCATCCTGCGGTGCCATCCCAACCCCACGTAGACTGCAAATCAACGCACCCACTCATCGTAATACAAGCACAACCCACGCATCAGCAGAAAACGGACAATAGCTAGGCCGCAAATACTGAGCAGGCAGCCAACAGGTCTCAATACAAAAGTCACACGTCCACAACACTTCAAGAACCGGAAGAAAGATACACAAAGTCCAAAGTCACCAGAATCAGGCGACCTCCTCCTCAGCAGCCGATTGTTCCCCCTCCGGATCACGATCGTCACCACGATCCGCAGCAGCGCGCTCGCGCTGGAGGCGCTTCGCAAAGTCCTCAGCGTGCTGTGGGTTGGTGAAAAAATGTTGTTTAGCCTGATGCGTCACTCTAAGTTTAGCCGGATAAAGCAAGGCGTAGTCCACTTGAAGGTCCCGAAGCTTCCTTTTCACCCCCAAAAACTTCCGACGCTGGTCCTGCACCATCGGTGTGAAGTCGGGGTACATGGTAAAAGACACCCCTTCGAAGGAGAGAGCCCTGTTAGTGCGGGCGGCCTGGAGAGCAGCGTCTCGATCACGATAATTCAAGAGGCGCGCAATGATGGGACGCGGTGCAGCCCCAGAGGCCGGACGAGGTCCCAACGTCCGATGCGCTCTCTCGACGATGAACTGGGACGAGAAAACTTCCGTCCCAATGGCGCCCAACAGTAGCCTCTCCACATAAGTCTCCATTTTGCCCACATTCGTGGACTCCGGCACACCTACTATGCGCACGTTGTTGCGCCTACTCCTCGCCTCCAACTCCTCGTTCTTGGCGGCAATAACACGCAAAATATTGTCCATTCTCGCAAGCTGGGTGGTATGGGTGGCCGTCGTGTCATCCTGGTCCGAAATGCGCTGTTCTGCCGCCGTCAAGCGCTCCTCATGTACGTCCAATTTCTGGACGACCGCATCCATGCGCGACGATATCTTGTCCACTTTGTCCACTATAGTGGCGAACCCCTGCCTCATCTCTTGCATCATTTGGGCAAAGTCCGGCGGAGGTGGGTGCGGGACACTCTCAGCGACATTCGGGGGGGGGGACCGCGAGGCCCCAGCTTCCTGGAGCGAACGCGTCCCACGTTTGGCCCCACCAGAGTCAAAGGACAGTTTGGACTGTTTAGTGTCCGGCTTCCCCATAACGGTGGTACAGAAGGGAAACGAGGCAAATGGGAATCAGGATACAGTTCGGCCAAGGGACCCGGCCAAGCAATAAGCGGCTCGAATCGTGGGGGCACGAGCAGGCCAGCGCGCCCCGCCACTCCCAACGATGAGTAAAGGCCGTCGCCGTTCCCAGCCCAAGGAGGGAAAACCTTCAAAAACCAAGTGTTAAATCCGTTGTACCTCCGCGGGTGATGGTATCTGGGCTGGCAGGCGGGAGAGCCGAGAGATAAGTCCGACAGCAGGGGAGAGCCAAGCGTCTCGCCCGGCCAGCGTACGGACCTGGCGGAGAAGGGCGGAGCTAGGCCTACACCCCACGTGCAGAGCCCCGGACTGGCATGAACAGTGACGCCGGGCAAGAGGGCATCAGATCTCCAGAGCGCGAGTCGGAGAAACCTTTGGGCCCTCGTAACTTCGGCCAGCAACCTCCGAACGGCTTAGGAGTTGGACCGTGGGTGGACAGCCGATATCCCAACCAAGCCGTGGGGTCAGTTCAAGGCGCAGCGATGGTAATCAGGATACCTAGGCGGATAATAGCTCCGGGCAGCGGGAGCCTCACGACAGTGCGGCCATTCCGCAGTGCGCCCTCTAGCGCCCCCCAAAATGGTTATATGACTTCCATTTGGAAAGGAAGACTTTAACTGCAATTGTCAAAAAACAGATCCAGCAACGCCAAGTCATTGCCTTTGAGGTTTTGTGAGGTTACGGAGGTCCAAGGGCCTAGTGTTATAATGGAGAAGTTCAAGGATACGAGCCTGCTGAATAAAGATTTTAGATGGTTCTGGATTGAGGCCAGTATGAGTTGAGGAGTTGGCAGTTAAAGAACATGTGTTCATGAGAGCCCTAGTCTAGGTTGCAGCAGGTGCCATTCCCTCACAGGTTTACTTTGTGTAGCCTCGATGGGTCCAATGTAGATGGTCATTGTAAGCATTTGGATTGTAGTAGTGATGGGACAGTTTTGTTGCATAGGGAGATTTTTCAAATTTGTTTCCAATTTTCCACTGTAATGTCATCAAAGATGTCTGTGTCAAGATATTTGGACCATTTTGAGTGCAAAATTGACTTTGGTGGTGTGCGACAGTCAGATAAGGATTTATAAATGTTTTAAGCTATTTGACCCGAGTAGTGCCATGCTGCTAGGCAAGAAGTTAAAATCTAGTGCTTTGTATTATTGAGTTTGGACAGTTTTAGGAAGCTGTAAAATAATAAGTTAGAGAGATTATATATTTTTGCCAGTTCTGAAAAGGGACGTGGGTCATTATTGTTATCATATAGATCTTGGATTAGACTGATGTCTTTGCAGGACCACTAGTTGGCTGAATTAGTAGTGTCCTCTGCCTTACTTTTTGGATTGAGCCAAAGTGACGCCTTTGTGGAGTTATAAATAGATTCCAGCATACATTTGTCTAGTAGTTTTAGAACATTTACAGTGACCCGTAAGCATACGTTGGGAATGAGGAGATTTAGATTTTGACATTGTAATGAAGGAGGATATACTAAAGGGAATACATAGTGTGTGTTCTTTATCAATTCAGCATAAGGGGTTTGGGATGTCTGGGAGTAACCAAAATGGCCTTGTGCTGCTAGGAAAGAGGATTGGTAGAGACTCTAATTCAGAAGCTTTCTCCCTCCCTCTGAAATTTTTTGTCTGAGTGCATCATATCAGATCTTTGCTCCCTTACCATTCCAAAGAAAGTTTGATGTTATTTCATCAATTTCATGGAAAAAGTGAGGATAGTTTCAAGGGTTGCATGGAGGATAAAATGTTTACTATTGATGTGACTATCATCATTAGGTTACTAGAAGCTGAGCAGATCTTTACAAACTTCTAAGACATAATCAATTTTTATACACAAATGGCACATAATTAGTTTTCATATATGTTGTTTGAATATGTTACTACATTGCATTTTTAAATTTCTACTCTGCATTTAGTATACATGAATTTGTTCTATTTAATAAAGTTATGTTTCTATAGTACTATTTAATTAAACTGTACATTTACCTTTGTATTTGTTCAATATATTGTTTAACATTTTTAGGTTTCGACCTGGCCGGAGCACTGCGAAGCAGTGCCCCGCCCAGGCGAAAGCTATTGTTTACAATATGGGGGACTTGAATCCGCCCCTTCTTCCATTGGCTAGCTCCATAAATGGAGGCTAGCCATTGGAAGAGAGTGGCTGTCAATCACGCTTTCCCCGTGAAAACGCGATTCGGGGCATTTCTGTGTCTTTTTTTAAGTACCGCCCTCTCCACTTCCCATTGGCTGGAATTTTACCTTCCAACCAATGGGAAGGGGAGAGCGCGAAAAACACGCCCTCGAATCTGCCGGCCGGGACACCCCCATGACGTCATTCCCCGGGCCGCGCTGTGATTGGCTGCCGGCCCGGGACCTGACTTGTTGCCGTCTGGAGCTTATCTGCGTTCCGAGAGGGGAAAAAACAACAACAGGAGGATTTGTCGTTGGCCAGGCTTGTTTATTTGTTATTGGCTGTCAGCTGTATGTGCACGCGTGTTTAACCTGTGACCCGCTGCCTCAAACTGTCGGGTCTAGAACGCCGCCTCGCGCCCTGGTCGTAAGCATGGTTGTGATAGTTGTCATCACGGAGCCACACCACTCCCGGCACCCACAGCTGCTCACCTCGCCTCTCCTCCTCCCCGGGCTGTGGCACTCCTCACCGCTCCTCCACACTCTGTCTCCTCTGCAGCTTGTTAGCTGCAATGGCTTGACTGGCAGAGCTGGCGAGGAATACAGAAATATGAGAGAGGGGCCACTGGAAAACAGTTCCCTGAAATCGCAGCTAAATCCTGAGGGGTCACAGGTAGGGTTATTCCTTGGCACGTTGTTGCGCGATATTGAACTTGGACTGCTGACCAGAACAGCTTCTCCTTTTCCATAAAAGTATTGTGATGTCACCACAACACTTCCGAAGCACAACCGGAAGCAAGGGCTTTTGAAGCAGTGTAAAACCGTTCTTTGGCAGCTCTGGGGACCGTAGAGACCATATTTAGGACGACGTCACTCACAGAGATACTTCGGCGGCAAAGGGCCACGACGTTGCCAAACGTATGAAATAGTGTGCGGTTTTAATGTGACGTCACACAGTAACTCCTTGGCAAAGGGAACGAGTGGGCGGAGCGTGACGTAACGAAAAAGTACAGTTTCAGAAACCAATGGAAGGAGTCAGAAGGACTCGTGTGGGGCGGAGGCGTTGTGACGTCACGGGGAAGGGCTGCGAGGCCGGCAGGGCTGGGCTGGGAAATAACTGAGGCAGGCGGCCGGCCGCAGCCGCGAAGAAGAGGCGCTGGCTGTAGGGCTCCGACCGCCTGCCCAGGTGCACCGCGCCGCGGCTGCTGCAGCCAGGTGGGGGACCGCCGCTGCAAGCATCGTCCGTAGGTCGCCGGCCCCCGGGCGTCTCCCCCACCACCTCATCGGCTGCAGCCTGCGAAAATGCTGTTTTGGCACACGCAGCCTGAACACTACAATCAGCACCTGAGTGGCAGCTACCTGCGGTAAGTGCTGCCTGGGTGTGACCCCTCCTGAGCCCCAGCTTCCGCTACCAGTAGGTCGTACACTGTCCCTCCACGCTAGATGTCGCCCTCAAAGTGAAGTGGCGTCCACTGGCACTCACCCTCAGTTTCAGTGACCCATGTCTCGACCCACATTATGTACAGTTCTCATGATACCCTCGCTGGCCAATCTCCCCACCGCCCTCAGGGGTGCCTGTTAGCCCCCCCCACCGTTTAGTTTCCACCCACTTCCTCAATCTGTATGTTCCCTTGATCCTCACAGTTGTCAGTGCACGTGCACCCCCACAACGTGTAAAGCCATTGCCTGCTGTCTATACTGATCTGGAAATCTAGCCTTTCATAACACCCCCACATTGAGCCTCTATCGCAGTGTGGTGTTGTGTAACTCTGACCCATCTGCTTTCCCCATTTTAGATTGCCTTAATCACCCGTCCCTTGAGCAATCTCCCAATGCAGACCGAAGGGCACCTTAAGCCCCTCGACATGGACTTAATGACGCCAGCTTCCAGAGGCGAAACGCACAATGGTGTCCCCTCCCCCGAGTGATATGCGGGCCCCTCAAGTCTTCCACATTAATTGGTCTGGGGCTGAATGGCCCGCCTGGAATAGTCGTTTTGTCCAAGACGGGTTGGGGACTCTCTTGCGCCACAAGCTGGTCTGCGTTACTCCCGTCTGAGTCCTCACAATGACCTCTTACCTCCTGAGGTAAATATTGACACTGTGGATGTGCTCCGCACCCGCCCCACGACCACACCCACGGTACCCTCTGTAGCATTTATGGTAGATAAGCCCCCTCCAGTCAAGCACGGGCCGCAGTGCACAAGCAACCCTCTGAGAAGCCAGTCTTCTGTGATCTAGCCTTGGTACAAAAAAACACACTTTGCCCTCTTTTACCCAGGGTGCTTAATCCGACCCATTGTTCCCAAACTATTGTAATACCGACAGTGCTTAAAGTGGGTATGTTCTGTCAAATGGTGATTAAGTACCCCTACGTCTTCAGTTTGAAAGGGGGGCTACAACCACTCCCCGACACTTGTGCAACCTTTTATTGTAATTGTATTTGTATAGCGCTTACTATCCCTGACAAGGGGTTATCGAGTGAGTACGTGCAGGGGTGTAACACACAGGCTCATGCGGTGCTGGGGCTCCTCAACTACCCAGGGGACCCTCGTTCAGCCCCAAGACCACTGAAAATCTGTGAGATACGACAGACTAAGGAGGCCATCTTCACATTGTCAGGTGGGTCCCATCATTTAACGTCACTGATTTCATGCACTTCTACGATTCCATTTCAGCACTGAAACCGATTATCAGTGACATGTTCCCTTTTGGATTTAGTGACATTCCTGCAGAAGGAGAACGTAGTGTTTGTTGATCCTTTTTCTGAAAGTGTTCTTGATATGAAAATCTGTCTGTGCAAGGTTTGCTCCCCCCCTCCAGTTCTTACTGTGTGCCTTTCTCCATTTAATCAAGCTTTGTGTACTTGCTGTGTAACCAAAATACCCTTTCCCACGCGCACCCATTTCACATTGCTTGGATGCAATGGTACCTTTGTGCTGTGCAAGTATCAAGTCGTGATTATTGCAAATAACATTTCCCCACTTCTGAGACATAACCTTCACTTTCTGTGACGAGAGTACCAGCACAATATAAGGTCTGTATATGAGACATTAAGGACAATTTAGGACAGATAAGGGAAAATGCTGTTCAGGTGGAAGAGGGAAGCCAGGTAATGGAAGGGGATATGTGGAGGATTGAGGGAGGACATGGTCACAGATAGCAAGGTGAAAACAGGATAGGTCCAATTGTTAGTAAGAGAAATACAAATTGGATTACTTTGCTCCTGGTCCAGTAGGCTACACGGAGAGATGATGAGAGAATAACCTAAATAGCGAGACAAGTGATTTGTCTTAAGGCGCTGGTTAGTTCAGGTACGTCAAGAAGAAGGTTCATGGTTCTTTCCATGCTACATTTTATTGGTGATCCAGTGTGATTGAATACTTTTCATCTGTCTCCCTCTTGGTCCACCTAATTAATCATACATATTTCAAGAAGGGTGATCGTGAAGAACCTCGCTGTTAAAGCCCATCTCCCATATTGAGTCCTCTGACTATTTTCTTGGAAGTTATTTTTTATAGGAATAGAACTTGGACAAATGAACACAATATTCTTAGTTTTTGTATGTTCCTTGGCTGTTCTTCTATATTTGAAAACACCAACGATCTCACCCACTGTCTACACTTGAGGGATCCCGAGTGTGTGCGTGTGTGACTGCTCCAGTGTGTGTGTATGTGACTGCTCCAGTGTGTGTGTGTGCGTGTGTGACTGCTCCAGTGTGTGTGTGTGTATGTGACTGCTCCAGTGTGTGTGTGTGTATATGTGACTGCTCCAGAATGTGTGTGTGTGTGTTTGTGACTGCTCCAGTGTGTGTGTGTGTGTGTATGCGACTGCTCCAGTGTGTGTGTGTGTATGTGACTGCTCCAGTGTGTGTGTGTGTGTGTGTGTGACTGCTCCAGTGGGTGTGTGTATGTGACTGCTCTGGTTGTGTGTGTGTGGGGGGGGGCTCTGGGTGTGTGGGGGGCTCTGGGTGTGGCTGGCTCTGGGTGTGTGTGGCTGGCTCTGGGTGTGTGTGGCTGGCTCTGGGTGAATGTGGCTGGCTCTGGGTGTGTGTGTGTGGCTCTGGGTGTGTGTGTGGGTGGTAGTAATTGCTGTCTGCTGAGCTCGTTCGTAGGGTACAATAGTTCTCACATTTGCGAGAGATTAAGCTATTGGCAATGTAAATGACAATGCCATTTATTTATCTGTTTTCAAAACCAACACATAAATACAAATTTTGTAATTTACAATGCCAATAGCTGTAACTTCTCCAAAGGCGAAACCGTTGCATTGTAAATGCTTGTTTAAACATGTTAATACAGTTTTTACATACATCTTTAAAATATTTCAGTATGTTCCTGTAACATTTCTACTGATTCCGATAGGAAAATAGACTGTGTTTTCTTTTCTGTTAGTGTCATTTTGGGGTTTATTTTGTGCATGTGGGTCCCTGTTCACTACTGCTGTTCAACAGACATGGTAAGACCTTTCTTTTAGATTTTTAATTGGCCTTTAGAGTTTTAGGGGTTCGGGTATGCTGGTAGTTCTAGTTAGTGTAGGTTATGGTTCTAGGTTGATTTGGTAAGGTTGCTTAGTGGTAGCTTTTGCTGCAATGTCCTGAAGTGTAATGCAGTCGGCCTAACAATAATTTGGTTCGCCAGTACCAGGTGCTCACAGCTGGGGGAGACCACACTTCCTGGCATCCTTTGACAGAAGGGGGGCCGCAACATCAAGTTTAGGTGCCAGAGCTCCATAAAACATGCCAGAGGCCTCCCGCCAAGTGGGACACCAATCTCTGCTGCTCACATGTGGGGTAGACCACACTTCTTGCCATTATTGGCCAGGAGAGGGGCCACAACATTCTGTATAGGCGCTAGAGCACCATAAATTAAGTCGGAAGCATCCCGCTGTGTGTGACGCATGCGGCTCGTGCCCAGGCATGGCTCCGGCCAGAGCCCAGAGGCGCCTGGACTGGGTCACTCCTCTTGGTCTTCTTTTAGAGGTACACCTTGATTTTATTCTTATTTGCAGTTTTTTTACACTCCTCAGTTACCATTTATTGGACTTGTACAACTTAATATTATGGGGAAGAAGAAGGATGGAGGCTCTTTACATCTGGCCACACCCCCTCTACTTCAACGTCAATTGATAGTTAGGAAATACTGCAGCTAAAAGAAAGCACTGCACTCTGGAAAAGTTTGCTCCACGCTTGTAGAGCTAGATAAGGACACTTTAAAAGTAAGTAAAATAAAACAGCAATACAATAAAACAAACTCTATACATTAAACTTGAACTCAAACCACCCCATTCACTCCAAACTAACCAAACCTGTATTTTTATCATGCAACTGAAACAAATATATTCTCACCCACAGAAAAGGAAATCCTACCTGACCCAACTGTCGATGACATCAAAGAGACATAGACGACAAACAAATGCAACTTAAAGCAACAGCACATATGTAGGAATAACATGTACTATATTTTGTTTTATTAGTAAATGTATTGTTAATAGATATGGTTATGTATGTGAATAATTTTAGGTTTGTTTTTAAAGTATGTTTTTTGTAGCTAGTTTATTTATAGTCAATGTTTATATTTACTTAATTTAAAATTGTGTTTATGATTTACATATTACATTTCCTTATGTGTAGCGATATTTTTGTAATGATTTCATATTTTTATATTGTCTATATATTTCAATAGTAGACAATATTTAGTTTTTCAATATTTGAGTGTTCAATATTGTTAAATTTAGATATTTTTGATGGTAATATTTGATGTAAAAATCATAGAAATATGAAGTAGGTGAGGTACCAAGAACAAGGTTACACAGAGAGGAAGAGAGGAAACGATGAGTCAAAAAATGGTGAGCGAGAACAATGTGTCATTTTGCACACAATACACACGTGTCCTGATTACTTTACCAGGGGGCATTAAAATATAGGGACCGTGGGCAACAAGAGCCCACTTTCCCAGTACTATCAAATGCTTCTAGTTTGTGGTATCGGAATTGTGGACAGGAAAAAGAAGGGGCTTCCTTTCTGTATTTAAGGGAGCTGCAGTGCTATTTTTCAACTTTTTCCTTACAAAAGAACACACAGTGCTGGTATTTGGATGTCCTGGTTTGCAGTAGCGTGCTCTTCATTACACTCAGAGAGACACCATCTCCACTGCCAGGTGACGGTGTAAAGAAGTACAAATGATCCCAGTCGTAGATGAAGTAAATTCTTGCATTAGAATTGCATTCCAAAGACCCCACCCACCAGCTCCAGGCCAAGGGCCCAAGGTTTGAGCATACTTAATCTAAACTGGAGTGTTCCTTGCCTGCCGTTCTAACTCTATTAAGAGCAGATGCCACACATCTTCCCCACATTAGTAACGAAAATAGGATAAACCCCACTACATCTTTTCCCTCAAAAGACAGCAACATTTACATTACACAATTTTATCAATACACAATAAATTCACACAAAGTCTTGTAAATGAGCTGGTCTTCTACTTACACTCCGCTCTTCTTTTTAAAAGGAAAATTAACCATAGTATCTAATATGGGTGGTGCTTTTTTTTGTAAAATTAGCATATTCTCCTTGTTTGTCACAGAATCATTATGCATCTCTATAGTTTTCTTCCCAGGGGAAGCCTTCTTCAATAACACAACCCTAGTTAGATCTCAAATGCATTGATCCCTTGTTTTTACAGCTTTACGGAAAAGCATGGTAACTCTTATGGGTTGACTTAACCTATCCAGCAACCCAGTAACTCTTAGGTTTATAATCTTTACCTCATCACCCACTTCAAAAGCAGTTTTTTTCACAGGCACTGCAGGGAAAGATTGTTCATGTGCTGTCTTCTCTTTGCGTCTGTTTAAGGCCAGGTTTTCCCTGGTCTTATTTTTGGCACTGCCCCATATTTATGGCACGCTTTGTAAATAGGAGGCAGTATTAAAAAGCAATTGAGTGTTGCGGTGGATCGCACACAGCAACACCCATTACCCACCCCTTAGCCACAGCGGACTGCTCTGGTAAGGGGCATATTTACAAAGTGGTGTTAATCCTCGTAAAGTGGCTTAACGAACCTTGTAAATATGAAGCGGGCATTACGCCACAGGAACCTCATTATAAGTGACGTTCCTGTGATGCAATGCCCTTGTAAATATGCTCACTTGTCCCTTCCAGATCAACCATTTTTATTCTTCTTTTCACATTTTTCAACTGGAAATCCTCCTCCAGAGCACTTTTCCATTAGTCATTTTGCACCACTCAATCCAAAAGTAAACATACCTTCACAGCCTCATCACCTAACTCAGCTTCCATACTATCATTATCTTCCATGCCGTTCACATCCACACACAATCTTCAGTCAACTATAATGTTCAACACCCCAAGCACATAGGAAATAGTAAACTCAAATTCCTGCAAGGCCACCACCCATCTTCTTATTCTGCTTGATATGGCACCAATGCCTTTTTAGCAAACAATTTCCACGAAAGGTTCGTGGTCAGTTTTCATTACGAAAGAAATTCTCCATAAGAACTTCCTAAGGTTGCCAGAAGCCCAATAAACCGCCAAAACCTCCTTCTCAATGACAGAGTAATTGGATTCTGCACCACCGAATGATCTAGACATAAAGAGAATAGTGTTCACTTTACCATCAATAAACTGTGTCAATACTGCACCTAGACCCGTAGCGCTAGCTTCAGTTCTCATAAAAGTCTTTGCGCCCGGTTGGAAAGTCAGCTGCCCTGTAGAGTCCGTTCTTTACATGCACAAATTCCTTCTCGCATTCCTCAGTCCATTCAAATTCTACGCCTTTCTTTAATTACTTCCTCATGCCATCACAGCTTTCAGCAAAGTTGGGGATGAACTTGCTATAAAATTCTGTAGTGTCTATAAAATTCAATAACTCCTCTGTGGAACTGGGACACAGCATTTTATTAATAGTATCCACCAAACATCCTTTGGGACAAATCCCCCCTGCAGATATTAGATGACCTAAATATTCAATATCTGACACCCCAACATTGCATGTTCAAGGCAGCCGCAGTGCTCTCTTTCCACAATTTGCTTACACAAGAACACACAGGAAATAAACCGGGGTGTTGGGATTTGGATGTCTTGATTTACAGTAGCGTGTTCTTCCTTGTACCCAGACAGCAGACCGTCTCCACTGCCAGGAGACGGCTACTGTAGAAATCCTCTATTAAAGTGCTGGCTTTTCCCTTGAAGGATGAACTGGGGTAATCCTGCACTTAATTGCTTTGGTTTAATGCCTTTACAAAACATCCTGCTGATTAGGTTTCATTGCTGGATTACTGTAGCATGCTAGTGAAACCAGACACTTCACTCTCATTACGAGCAAATGCGCTAATTGAGTGAAATAATACAGCGCACGCCAAAAATAATGAATAATGATGTTGGACTAGTTGTGAAGTCTTGCTTCAAACTTTCATTTGGCTCAGGGGAGCGGGCTGTGAAAAGGTTCAGTCAGAAAGCCTTGCAGCTGGCGGCTAAGTGTGAGGAAAAGTCAGAAGTAATTATCATGGAGACCATGCAAAACAGCATGAAATTTAAAATTCAGAAATAAACTGTGGGCTGGTGCCTTAGGGTCTGCAGACTTAGGGAAGTAATCAATAGAGCACTGCTGATTACTGCACAGACATATGCATGCGCCTGCATATGTAGACACACGCATAAGTATATGGACAATGCTCTATCTATCTATCTATCTATCTATCTATCTATCTATCTATCTATCTATCTATCTATCTATCTATCTATCCATCCATCCATCCATCCATCCATCCATCCATCCATCCATCCATCCATCCATCCATCCATCCATCCATCCATCCATCCATCCATCCATCCACCCATCCATCCATCCATCCATCCATCCATCCATCCATCCATCCATCTATCTGTCTGTCTGTCTGTCTGTCTGTCTGTCTGTCTGTCTGTCTGTCTGTCTGTCTGTCTGTCTGTCTGTCTGTCTGTCTGTCTGTCTATCTATCTATCTATCTATCTATCTATCTATCTATCAATCTACATAGGAAGCCGCTTAGGGTTGTTAAAGATGATGATTATACCAGGGAGGTTTTGAAAAACTGACAAACTTCTCAACTTCATTAATTTACGAAGTGCAGCATCTTTCTCAAACTTTGCCTGAGTAAAAATTCCCACACAAAAAATGTTTGTAGGTTTTGTGTGAGAGGAGCTGGATTTCATATGTTTAGGATTTCTTTCCCCTAAATTATTGTTATAAAATTTTAGAAGCCTTTATTTAACATAATAGAACCTTTTTGAAATGTAAGATTGGAAATAAACAACATTTTTGTTGGGGAAAGTATGTGCAGTTTTGTGCAGCCCTTGTGCCTATGCTAGGATTTGTGATGCTCTATGCCAAGTAATATTGTGCTGTACCTTCCTTGGGAATTTAGGGTACGATGTACAGGCAGTTTGCAAATAGTGGTTGAAAACTGAGCCCTGGCGTTTTGAGACTTGAATGTCACATGACCTATAAACACATAGCTCATGTTGCTAAATCCCCAGTCACTGGGTGTCACAGGACAACCTGCCTAACGAAAATGAATTAGGCATGTCACTATTTGTGAGCCACCCTCTCCCCTGATGAACGGCTACAAACCTGGGATGGTGACATGCAAGGAGGAGCAGGCCACAATAGAGGGTCAAATATAATAATGACCCGTACTACATAACCGAACCTGCATTAGCAGAAATCTAATTCAATCTTAAAATCCACATATAAGGCAGGGAAATCTTTATTGCATTGATGCGAGCAGTTTTAATGCACTTCACAGTTCAATACGATTTGGTTTCAATTTACTAATTATTTCTTAGTGTATTAATATGGGATTTTATCATGTATACTATGTATTTATGTTTCAGCAGCCGACTGGCATAAGAAATATTTATATGTTTGAAACTGACAAATGCTTTAAAAATACAACCAAACTCGGAGAGTATTTCTTTTATGTTGATTGATAATCATGTGACATATCATGGTGGGTTAAAAACTTTCAGAGTAACACTATTCTATGAATGTGATCAAGGTCGGTTCATCCGACCGAAACGCGTAATGACTTTGTAAGTGAGCAGGAATACAAATGTTCACGCCAAATCCAAGTGGAGTTCGTGCCTTCTTCATCGCCGCTGGGAGGCTGAGGGAAGAAATCCCATTTTGAATGTGAAACAACACGGAAGTAGGCCTGCTTCCTATGCTCGAACCCCCTCCACGGCAGTTGGCCGCCGCTTTCATCCGAAAGTTCGTTATTGTTTCTGGAAGAGAATAATGCAGCGGCCCCCTGTGTGACTACGATATTGGTAACTGTACTACCGTAGACACGGTCTAGTGTCTCACTGTGATGTAAGCACACTAAACACCCACCCACCACCAGGCGTCATTGGTCAGATGAACCTGGCCAATAAAAAGGACTAAGTGCACATGCTCAGAGCCCTTTACCTAACCCACTATCCCTGTGTCTGCGTCTCATTCCTCCAAGCATAATGAGGGCCTAGCGCCCGTCATCACATTGGCGACGAGGAGGAGCTGTGCCAAGCGTGCCACAGCTACCAGAAAATTTGTGGGGAAAGGGGAGAGAGTTGCAGGGCGACATCGTCCCCTCAACCCCCGCAGGATCGGCGCCGGGTGCCGAGAGGCCCGCGGGGCATGTGACGAGCCCCGGGCCTACACGATTAATGAGAAGGTGACCAGGAGCCTACCCCGCACCTCTCACGCCTGCTAAGTGAAAGTGGACCGGACAGAGCCTAACTGCACCGGCCGCAACCGTGCCCCGGAAGAAGCGGACCGACCGAAGCCCACCGAGTCAGCCGTAGCAGTGTGACCCCACCGGGGAGAGGCCCGCAGGCCGAAGGTGAACCGGTGCAAGAGGGGCGGCACACAAATGAAGCAAGGCCAGCGGAGCCCACCCGCGGCCTGCCTGCAGCGACCCCGACCGCTGCCGCGCAGCGCATGACTGGAGCTACTGCGGCGGTGGGGTAAATGTGCCCGCAGCGTGTGGAGTGCTGCCGGGCACTGGCCACTGAAAGCGGAGGCCACCCGCATTGAAGCGCCATTGCTGCCGGCAAGCGGGTGCCTACCCGGCAACTGAGGAGCCGACCGGTCGCAGGTCCGAAGCGTATGGTGAGAGGCGGCAGCGGTGCTAACCCTCCCTGGGCAGCGCGAGAATAGGAAAGCAGCTGCGGGTGGGTAGGAGAAACGGAGCCCACAGGCACTGTCCCATAAGAAGCGCCAGGCGCCGGCACCAGCACCGACGTTCCCCCACCCCGCGCAGCAGGTGAAGTGAAGAGCTGCTGCGGGCGGGGAGAAGACTGCTCGCAGCACGTGGCCGGTCAGAAGCCACCCCCACCCTGTGCAGTGAGAGGAGAGGACCGGCGGGAGAGTGGCGAGCGTGGACGGTGACGCTAAGGCTCCCCCAATGCAGCGTGTGAATTAAGGAGCTGCCGGGTGCCAATGCACGAAGCGGAGCCCACCCACATTTAGTGTGTACTGTGGCCGCGGGAACTACTTCCTCCTCCTCCTCCTCCTCCCCCATGAGGCCCCAACTGGAAAACAAAGAAACTCACCGGCGCAGGCTGGGGAGGACCAGTAGCGAGTAAGGTCCCTAAATGGAGGTTCCACAAGTTACCCTGCACTGCCATCTAGTGGCCAGTGCACCACAACACACGAACTGAAGGACATCAGTTTGGGGATAGAGACTTTAGCTTATGGCAAAAGGGGAAAGGGGACTCTGCCTGTCAGAGATCATGACTGCTACCAGTAGCGAGACACCCAGTTTCCCCACCAGATGGGCAAAGTAGAGATCCTGCGAACAGTGTTGCAGTACGGAGGACTGCAGGACAGAAACTGCACATTGCAACACCCTACCTGCAATCACATCCAGGGTACATTGCAACTAGTCACACACCAGCAATCAAGGGGCAAATGACATGGCATGGACACCACGCAAGTTAGCAACACAGGGACTGCGGACTGCAGCTCCATAGGCGCATTTGTGAGGAAATTGACACAAACACACAGCAGCTGATGCAGCCAACAAGTGCCAAGCACACCAGGACAGCACAGCCCAGCACTGCGCAGGGACACGCAAGGAGTGCAGGAACTCCACACGTTACCCCACAAGCACAGGTGCGTAAAGCGCTGAGGAAGAGCGCTCAAGTTGACCGAAACGCAAGAAAGAAGGTGAGCACTGGAAGAACTTTCAATGAAAGCCTGCCAGGATCGAGGAGGAGGGAGCAGTGATGCCTAGTGGCCCCAATAACTCACTGCAGCAGGAAGAATTCACACCAACGATCCAATGCAGCAGGTATCCGATGACACAGAAGCGTAAGTGCGCAGAGTTGCGCGCCACGTGGCAACAAGGTACCACCACGACAGGAAGAAAAGAACATGTGGCAAGCACACCCCGTGAAGTAACAGGAGCGACCTGAACATGAAGAAGCAAGAAGGAATGGTGACATAACACTCCGCACCCAATGAAGCACAGGAAGAGCGCGGACAAAAAGCACGCCAAAGCATCGCAACAGATTGAAACACGACCACATGGAAGACGACGAAGCATGAAGACTCACGCAGAAGGAGCTGCCGACCACCCAGACGGTCGCATCCAAGACGCTGGCCAGCCAAATGGACGCACCAGAAGCCGACCCACCGGAGGTCGCAAAAGGAGGTGACCGAAGCAAGGGTTAACAAACAGTGAAATAGCAAGAGTTCCAGCAGGAGAACCGAAGAGAACCTGCCAGCATCGGCAGAGTGGACCGGCAAGAGGTCCAAGAAGTTCGACCACCAAGACACAGTCCACGAAAATGGACTAACGAACTTCGACAACCAAAGTTTAATGGTCAGAATCAAGAGAGAAGATCGCAACGACCGGTCCAGTTACAGACGAGAAGGATACAGTGTCCGAGAACTAGGACAAGACCAGGGGGAAACAGGCGGAGTGCACGCTGCCTGGAGAAGTCTGGTCAGGGAGACGAAGACAGCAAGATGACCAGACCAGACCGCGTTGCGATAAGGAAGGTGGAGAAGGAGTGGCACGACGCCACAAAGGAGAAGAAGATGTCTGAGTGGTACGTTTGCCACCACCGAAGAAAAGAAAGGAGAAGAGGTCTGAGCGGTACGACGCCATGTTCAGTTACTTTTCCAATTCTTATATTTTGAAGAATAGTGTGAATACTGTGGATTTATAATGCTACACCACACACGTTTTCATTGCAAATATTCACATCGCCGTCTTTACATCGCACACACATTCACAAAGTACGCTGACACAACGCAACCCATTACTTCGCTCCACCATGAAAATGCATACAAAACACAACCAGTACGCACACAAACACCCCGCATACTTTAACATCGCATTTTTGCCTCCGAAATAACACCCACTACCCTGAGCACGAGCACACCACCTACGTCCATCCCCCTAAACCCGTACTCAAAACTCAGAAACAGCGTCTTGAGTATAGGCACAGAAAAGCGAAAAGATCGCAGTGTATATGATTATATGAAAACTTAATTTTTCTTATAAATTGATAAAGAGGGACTTATCTCGCACAGTGAAAATATTTGAATGTGCATTAAGATAGCCAATGCGTCATCCCTACATCCATCCAATGCTTAATATATACATCAATCCACCATTGCATCCTTCATCCATCCACCCTTTCATCCTTCAATCCATACATACATTCTTCATCCATCCACCCTTTCATCTATCCATCCATCTATCATTCATCCACCCACTCTTTCACACATCCATCCATTCTTCATCCAACCACTCTTTCATCCTTCCATCCATATATTCTTCATCCATCCTCCCTTTCATCCTTCCATCTATACATCCTTCATCCATCCACCCTTTCATCCATCCATCCATCATTCATCCACTCACCCTTTCACACATCCATCCATCCTTCATCCATCCACCCTTTCTTTTTTTTCTTTTTTTATTTTTAAAACCTTTATTCAAAAACAGTGCACACAGCTATTTAGCCTGACATCCCGGAGGCGAGGCAGCATGTTGAATCAGAAAAGCAATAGTGCAAGAATCAATGTAGCAGAACAGTGAAGGTTGATTTTACTTATTTTGTAAAAGAAACACAGAGAAATAAGAAAGGAAGAGAAGCGCCGGATAAGGCGCAAAGATATAGGCAATGGAATACGAAAGCCAGTGAGGCGATATTGGGGGGCAGGGGGGATATATGGAGCACAAGTGTGAAAACAGGAAAAAGGCCAGGAGCGGGGTGGGAGGGAGGAAAACACAGGATAGCATTCACACAGCATTGCAGTTGGTGTCACAGGCTGCGGCGACAGATGTTCCTCCAGCGGAACGGGTTCTGGGGGTATGCAGATGTCTCCCCTGTATGCATTCCAGGCCCCCCACAACTTCTGCCACTTTTTAGGTTTACCCCTGGCAACATAAACAGTCTTCTCCCTGAACATACACCAATCCATATTGGCTTTCCATTGCACAACCTTAGGAGCTGCCGTAGCTTCCCACTTCTGCGCGATGTCACGCTTAGCCACCATGTTGCCGAGGGTTACCCATTGAGTCTGGGCCACGTTGTGGTCCGTCGGATGCCAGATGTTAAGGAGGCATCTCCTGGCTTCCGCATTCACCACTACCCCAGTCACCTCACCCATAATCAAGTGCACGCGTCGCCAGTAGGAAGCTATTGCGGGGCATTCCCATAGGATGTGCATGAAAGTGGCAATGGCACCACAGCCACGACGACAAAGCCCATCCGCAGAGTAGCCCATATGCACAAGTCGGGGACCAGTTACATAGACCCTGTGCAGGATCTTAAGCTGCACCAGTCTGAGACGGGAAGAGATGGCAACCTCCTTGGGGGAGGACACCGCACTCTGCCAGTCCTCATCATTGATTTCCAGCCCATCACGCACCCACTGATCCCTCACGTCCAGGAGAAGGTCGGTACGGACATTTATAAGCTTTTTATAGGACAGTGAGATGGCGCTGTCCGGCATATGGCCGTCCAGCACCCTATCTTCCAATGGGGAGCTTTCTGGGATCGCCCCCTCCTCTGGCCTAGCAAACAGCAATGCATGCCGTAACTGGGCATACTGGAAAAATTCCGATGCACCCAATTGAAATTCTTCCTGTAACTGGGGAAAGGTCTTAATCTCGCCTCTCGACAACATGTCTTCCACTCTGGAGATGCCTATCAGGTCCCATTTATCAAAACCCTTGGTATGCCACAGTTTGCCCAGGATGTCCGAATCATATAATGGGGTCAGTCTGGTCAGTCTACCCTTCCAACCCTGAGCCTTGGTGATTGCCCTCCAAATATGGACCGCGGTTTTCGTTGGACCCGACATCCGCCCATCAAGAGACCTGGAGTAGAGCGCTCTATAGTAATTTCCGCCGCCCAGGAGCCATCTATCCATGGCATATCCAGGGTTGTTTTCCGGACCATAAAGACCGTGGTTGATAGCCGCTAACTGGGAGGCCCAATAGTATCTACGCACATCAGGTAACGCTATTCCCCCATCGTACCACGGGAGCGTGAGCTTCGTGATAGTGATGCGGGGCCGGCCATCCCAAAGCAAAGCACGTTGCAGGCCCTCGATCTCCCGGAAGTACCGGGCGGGGACCGGATCCTGAGTATTCTGCAGGGCATAAAGGAACCTAGGCAAGGACATCATTTTAAATATTGCCGCGCGCCCAAGCAAAGAGAGTGGAAGTTTGCGCCAACCCTCCACATCTCGCCGGAGGCGGAGAAGAGGGGGAAGCAGATTGTGCTCGTAGCGCGCCTTCGCATTACTGGAGATATAAATCCCCAAGTACCTGAAGCCCTGGCTCGCCACCTGGATGCCGCAGCCCCTAGGAAGGCGCGGTGTTCCCCCTTTCAGTACGTAGAGGTACGACTTGGCCCATTTGATAACAAGGCCAGAGTACTGACCAAAAAGCCGCAGCACATCACAAGCCACAATAAGGGATGTGCAGGGGGAAGTGAGGTACAGCAAAATATCATCTGCGTAGAGAGAGACTCTGTCCTCGAAACCAGGGGCCCACCTGATACCATGCAGATCCGGGTTAGTCCGCAACAGGGCCGCGAGTGGCTCGAGCGCAAGTGCGAACAGGAGGGGCGACAAAGGACAACCCTGCCTGGTGCCCCGACGAAGAGCAAAAGTCGCCGAAACACGGCCATTAACGGCAACGTTAGCCAGTGGTTCAGCATATAGGAGTTTGACCCATCCCACAAACTCCGGGCCAAAACCGAGCTTCGCCAACACTGCCCACAGGTAACTCCACTCGAGGGAGTCAAAGGCCATCGTGGCGTCCAAGGACGCCAGGAAAGCCGGCTCCTCAAGTGCATGGGCCCTAGCCAGGGCACCGTGAAGTCTACGCAAGTTAAGAGCAGTGTTGCGGTGTGGAATAAAGTCCGACTGGTCCGGGTGCACTAAGTCGCCGATAACACCAATCAGACGATTGGCGAGCATCTTGGCAAGAATCTTAGGCTCTGCGTTCAAGAGAGAGATGGGACGGTACGACCGGCACAAATCCCTCGGCTTCCCTTCCTTATGGATGACCACAATGGTTGCCAACCTCTGGTAAAGGGGAAGTAGGCCATTCTCCCGTGCCTCCAGGAACATATTGCGCAGGTGTGGGGACACCACATCCGGTCTAATCTTGTACAATTCAACCGGGATACCGTTGGGACCAGGCGACTTGCCCGACCTCAATGAACGGATTGCAAGTGCGACCTCATCAACGGAAACGTCCCTATCCAGGTCATCCCGATCTTCGTCTGACAAGCACGGGAGATCGATGTCGGAAAGGAATGCGGCCGAATCGGCCTCAGACCGGTCCGAGACAGAGGCGTAGAAACCTCGAAAGTAATCCGCAAAGGACTCAGTAATGGCACTCGGGTCAGTGACCACCACTCCGTCCTCTCCCAATACCTCAGGTACGACACGACTGGCCCTCTCCCTCCTGTCCAGCCAGGCCAACAACTTCCCGGCTTTGTCACCGACGTCGTAAATCCGACCCTGCTGTTCCTTAGCCAGGACGAGGGCAGCGTTAGTAGCGAGATCACGGTACTCCGATTGTTTAAGGGAGAGATCATGTAATAGGGCAGGCTCGGGACCCGCCTCTAACCAGGAGTCCAACTCCATGATCTCCGCCTCGATGCGCACCATATCGGCATCTCTGACTCTACGAGCCTCTGCTATAAGAGTAAAGGCCTCTCCCCTCAGAACTGTCTTAAATGCTTCCCACAGAGTGGCGGCCGACACAACCGACCCCTCATTTTCGGTGAAATAGAGATCGATGGCCTTGGCCAGGAGACTACGAGTTTTGGGGTTACGGAAGTACCATGGGTTAACTACCACTGGTCGTTCCGACAGTACAATATTAAAGTCGAAGGAGACCCACAACGGGGAATGATCAGAAATACCCCGTGCCAAAAAACGGGCCTCGGAGACCGCAAGCGCGTGAGCTGCCAGGGTAAGAACGTAGTCGATTCTGGAAAGGCTGCCGTGGGTGCCGGAATGGAAGGAATAGTGGCTTTGTGTGGGATGCAGGAGTCGACAACTATCGACCAACCCCAGCGTCTCAAGAAAGGTGGGCAGCCACAGTTGGGTGTTACGGAGGTCTCTAGGCGGATGTCGGTCCAAGGATCCGGAGCAAACCGAGTTAAAATCACCCCCCACAATCAACAGCCCAGCGGGCAGATTCAAAATGGCGCCACCAAGGTCCTGGAAGGTGCTAGTCTGAAAACCCGGGAGAACGTAAACTGAAAGTAATGTCAGGGCACGCCCTTCCCATCGTCCCGCAACAGCAGCATACCGCCCCCTCTCATCAATCACAGTAGAGTCAATCTCAAACGTAAGGGACGTACGCACCAGAACACCCGCCCCCCGAGATCCCGAAGAGAACCCCGAATGGGCCACCATTTTAAACCCTTTACGGTTGAGCGCTCTACATGTATTTCCAACCAAATGCGTTTCCTGCAAGAGAACAATATCTGGCATTTGTCGTTTAAGCAACTGCAGCACCACCCCTCTCTTAATACGGTCACCCAAGCCATTGACGTTCCAACTGAGAACTTGCAATTTCCTACTCCCCATCGTCGTATCCCAGGTTCCACCCAACCCCGAAAAGCCTAAACAACAAGTGAAACATAACAGTGCATACGACCCATTGCCTAAGTGATAGAAAGAGAGAGTAAAGAAAACACACATGAACATCCCCACCACCACCCCCCACCCTGCACCCCTGCAGTAGACTAAAAAGCCCCCCCAACCAGCAGTGTACCTGTCGCCCCATAAACTAAACTACAAGAAAAACCCTGGAGGAGTGAGGAATCCCCGCAATCCACCCCCGCCACCCTCCATTGAAAAATAGGAGAAACAAGTATGGAAAAGCTTTGGCATTAGTAGTCACAGACATCGGGAACACCAACCGCAAAGGCTAGCACAACAAAACCTAGTCTTGAAGATCAAGGCCCCCAGATGCACCTTCGGAGTGTTCATCATGCTCTTCTCGATGTTGCGGCAAAGTGTCCAGCCAGTCGCTCGCAGCACTCAGGCATGTCGAAGAACAGGGCTCGGCCATCATGCTCGATCCGCAGTTTAGCAGGGAACAGCATAGAGTACTTGAACCCCATGTCTCTGAGGCGCCGATTCACCCCCGCAAAGCTCTGACGCTGTCTCTGAACGGCCCTGGTGAAGTCCGGGTAGAAATGCACTTCAGCGTTCTGGAATTTAAGTGGCCCGTGTCTCCTGGAAGCTTGAAGGATCACATCCCGGTCTCTAAAATTGAAGAGTCGGGCGATGATGGGTCTTGGTGCGACACCCGTCTTCGGAGGGCCACCAGGTATCCTGTGAGCCCGTTCCACTGAGAAAAAGTTACTGAGTCCGGCTGGCGCGAGATGTGTCTGCGCCAAGTCCTCTACGAAGAGGTCGACAGCCGCTTCTTCCGCTCCCTCCGGTACTCCGATGATGCGGACGTTCTGTCATCTAGCACGCCCTTCGAAGTCCTCCAGCCGTCTGGAGAACTGGTCATTAACCGATCGTAGGGTCCGGACCTCCGCTTGCAGGTCCGAGACATCGGTCAATAGGCTAGAGTTCTTAATGTCAAGGGATTTCACCCGATCATTGGTTTTGCCCAAATCGGCCCTGATCAAGTTGAGATCAATGGCCAGGGTGTCCACCTTGTGAGTCAGGACCTCGTGCTGTTTCTACATCTCAGTCCTGATGCTTGTGATGGCCCCCATGATGTCTCTCAGAGTAGGCTCCGAGCCCTCGGGCGAGCCCGTACGTAGAGAGTCTTTAAAAGGAGCAACCACAGAAGGCGAGGTCCTTTGCTGGGCATAGCGGTTGATCTTATTCGACTGTTGCTGAGTCGTCCTCCGAACGCCCCTGTTCGCCGTCCTGTCGGGGTCCCCTCTGCCGGCCATGATGGGTTCGAAGAGAACAAAGGGCTACCCAGCGAGAACAAAGTAGGCACTTACGTAGGACCGAGGCGAAGCCCGCACACAAGCCAGGCCAGCAGCAGGCGACTCCGCAGCTACGCACACTCCGCCAGTCGAAATCGGAGGTTCTCGCTTCGCATTTCAATCATGCAGTACGTCGTCACGATTGTCAGCCGCCCACAGGACAATGGCGCATCCCTGGCACAAAGTTTGACACAACGTAACTTCGTCTAGGAACATCGGATTTGGAGGCGGAAAGCAGTTCCCGCGTCTGCGACCAGTCGCCAATCGAAATCCACGATTGTGGAACAGGATAGCCTTCAGGATATTTGCGGAGGTTCGGAGGGTCCGTGGAGCTCCAAGCTTACGCGGCCATCTTGCTCGCCCGCGAAGCTCCTCCCCCCATCCACCCTTTCATCCATCCATACATACATACATCCTTCATCTATCCACCCTTTCATCCATCATTCATCCACCCACCCTTTCACACATCCATCATCCTTCATCCATACACCCTTGCATTCTTCCATCCTTCATTCATCCACCCTTTCATCCATCCATCCTTACATACATCCTTCATCCATCCACCCTTTCATCCTTCCATCCAAACATCTATCCTTCACCCATCCACCCTTCCATCCATCCATCCATTCACCCATCCATCCATCATTCATCCACCTTTTCACACATCCATTCATCCACGCTGCATCTGTCATCTATAAACATCTGTATCCAGCATCATCTATCATTCACAAGCACTCGCTGTCACATGTTGTAATGGGGCTTCAAAGAAAAATATTTAGACACTGCTGAGAAGAGTAAAAGAAGCAGCTTGGCTGTGCTTCAACTGCCCCCAACCGGGCCACTACACCACGGATCTCTAACAACATCAATTAAACACTATACAGAACAAAGCACATAGGTGCATAGCCCAAAATACATAGGAAATTTAACCCTAAACCCCTAACAAAAACCTTACGCCAAAGAAAACAAACCAGACCATTTAAACCAGATTCAGCCAGAAGATGCAGCGTGCTGACGACACATGTAAGTTAAAAACACTATGCCCAACAAAGCACATGGGTGCATAGCCCAGCCAGAAGATGCAGCGTGCTGAATGACCCTTCAACTAGAAAAGTAACTGCACACATTCTACATTTTCTACCTCCGCACTTTACTATACAAAGATGACTTACCAAACACATTAACTTACCAAATGCTTTTATCACAATGGTTATCGAAATGCAGAAAAAATCAGAATGTCATTCAACACAACTAAAATACTCCTTTCAATTTAGAACGATAAACACATTACTCTTATTAAAAACAAAATGCACAACATACATCCCCTTACAAGTTAACAACTCACCTTTCAAATTGATTTGTAGATTAAGAAGAATATCAGTCAAACAGCAAATATTCTTATACAGAATCTCTATACTTCACTGTTCTTAAGAAAACCAAAAAATGGCAAGGTTTCCCTCTCATACTACTCACATATACATGTTAATAACAAATTACATTTCTTCCCACATTAATTCAAAAGCAAACACACATTTCTATTGGTTGAAATTTTGAACCCTATCCAACTGACATAACTTTGAACCCTACCCCCATTCTGCCTTCTGCCTGTTACCATAGAAACACTTAACTGAGCACACAGGTTAAAAGTTCATCACACAATGTTACTAATCAAAACAGCAATTATGCTTGACTTTTCAACATACCAGCTTATGTTATGTAATGTACCTTTCAATCAGTTTTTGCTAACCAATAAGAACCAAGCTTTTAAAAAACAGAAACATGCACCCTAATTTTCAGTGTAGAATGCTCTCAAACAACCATTCATTTCTAATCTTTTTTCAAAACTGCATCTTATCCACCATTTTAGAACAATCTTAGTTTTTAAATTGCCATTTCATTTTCAGAGACCATTTGAGTGCATCCAGACCTCTCTTCAACATGCTTAGGGTGTGGATTGTGAGACAAAGCTATATTTTCTGGAGCCAAAGGTACACACCTAGGTTTACCAAATTTAGACATTAAATGGATTGGACAGAGAGGGTTAAAATGGCAACAATTAATGCCATTGGTTAAATCCTTTTTACATCTCCAACACCCTGACCTCATAATTGTGCACTGTGGTGGCAATGAACTCGGTACTTTGAGTGGGGTAGGTCTGGAAATGCTTATGAAGGACACCTTTGGAGAATTGATGGCACTTTTCCCCCAAACTGCCTTTGTCCATTCTAATATATGCCAAAGACAGAAATGGACTTGTCCAACCAATATTGGCCACAGATTGAGAAACCTAGAAAACATGTCAATAAATCTGTTTCTGCTTTTTCCGAGACTATAGAATGGGGACCATTTACCACAACAATCTGCATTTCAATATGCATGGCATCCACAGGAGAGATGGTGTACATTTGACAAATTAAGGGAACAGAGTCTTGCTCTTGAACTTTAGACTCTGCATCGGCACTTACTTGTAGGTACTAAAATCTCTCGATAAACACAAGGGTTCTTTTTAGAGCCACCCAACATCTAAACACATAAACTTGATAAAGATCTGAAAATATTTTTCTCTTTGTTGCTTGCATACGCGTACGGGACACCTTATGAACCAGGTACTATACAAGGTATGGTATGCGTACCCAACGAGTGCACACCAGAGGTTCACAGGGCCACCACAAACCTCCAGGAGGGGGGTCGTGCCTTCCCCTCCCAATATTTAAAAGCCTAGAAGGGTGGTGGTTCCCGGGGGTCAGTCACGGACTCTCAAATTAAAAAATGTAGTGCCCGGGGGGGTTGCGGTCCCCAGAGCTGTGGGGGGGGGGGGGCTGTGAGCCCCCGCATACATAATGTCAAAACCTCAGGGTTTTATAAAAAAAAAGAAGCCCGGGGGTGTCGGTCCCCCGGGCAGTGGGGCCCCTCATTATAAATAAGTACATTACCCCTGGGATTTGGCCCCCCCGGGAGGTAATTAACAATAAAGCGAGCCTCAGGTTTTTTTCTTTTTCACGGGGTACGTATACATTTTGTGATTGCTCTACAATAAAAGGATGTGCATGCAACTCCGATACTCGAACACTGTACCTGAGTGAGAACATACATATATAAATTAGCTGCCCTTCATGTGCCAAAAACTACAACTTAAACCTTTCACAGGCCTACTACAACAATCCACTGAATGTACAAAAAACATTCATAATCACAGATATACAGCATGTCTATCATATTTTATGTGTGCTACTATAAACGAATATACAGTCAGTGATACCCCGTACCTTCCATGTTGGCAAAATTGTAGAACTTTACAGATATAATGACACATTTACTTTTAAGACCTGGGTGACCTCAGCACTACAAAACGAACACCTGAATCGCATGATTTTTCATATAGCTCACGACAGGACCATGCCCATAGCTCTGGAATCATGCTTCAAAACCTCGCGCAGTACTAGTGTACGTCAGGCCAGCCCACTCCACTTACGCTACCAGGAAAAGACAACAAAACTATGTGGCCCAGATTTCCATTGTAGTGATTTCTTAGTTCCAGGTCTAGTTTTCAGAACGGCACACACACTCCCTCATGGCTGGTATACACCCACACCACACCCATCCAGCACATGCGTCACAACACATGTGACCCTACCTATAAAAAAGACGGGGCGCACGTGCTTTATGCCATTTTAGAGTTGCTACCATCCGCACCGCTGTAATGCTCCATATTAGTACTTCGGACACCTCATGTAGGCCCAAACTACCGAACAAGGGGGACCTCTACCACATGCCTGGATTTTTTGGTCACTGAGTTAGTAGTACCCGAAGCACTGAACGGGTAAAGAACCTGCAATGATGATGATGGGAGAATGAGTATGTCATTAGCCATACCGATATCAAGACTCGGCACCATACGTCACATTTCTTGGTGGCAGATCGGGACTACATGATGCAGAAGGTGTCCTGTCCACGAAAAGGTGAGCAGTGAGGCCTGGGTGCACATCGGAGGGAGTCCAAGTGTTGTACCAGACTGAATACAAAAAAAGCAACGCAGCGATTTAGACAAACGCAGTCCTATATAGTGTATCAAATTACATGTATATATTTTTTTTCAATAGCAGGAACGTTTTTATAATCGCTCAAACATCCGGTATATTAACTATACAAATAGTTATTTTAAATGTGATAAGGAACGTGTGCGAAAGGGCGATATTATTCAACTCCACATTAAGATAGTAACAATTACCAATCATAACATCTTTCTTTTACTATCTTTTAGATGTAGAGCTTCAGGGTGCATTATGTCCCGACACGTAGTAAAAAACACACCGGTGACAAAAAGTTGAGCTGCGAGTATTCTTTTCAGTCAATCTCTCACTTCCTCTCTCGTTTGATTAAAAAATTACACAGAATGTTAACTTCCTTTTTATCTTACAGGTTGTGTTTCACAAATTGGCGTCACCCAAACCAAAAAAAACCTACAAAGATCTATGTTCGTGTAATCTGCGATGATGCGTGGCCATTGTAACAACGTCTGAAAAGACTGCTTCGACACGTAGTGCACCCTCTTTGAATCAAGCCAATGGCACAAGTTGAGCAAACAAGCTTATTTCCGAAACAACGACAAGATATCTGTGAAAGGAGTGAGTGGGTAGTGTGCAGCAGGTGCGCAACACCCATTGGGCTCAAGGAGCTTCAGCCCACTCGTCGTGTATGTCAGCACAGGTGGAGACAGCTTTGCGGACTGGCGAGCATCTAATTGCAGCCACAACTGAGTACTTAACAGGTCTTTAAAATAATATTTACTTGTAAATGAGACTTTTGTTGTATGTTCACCCTTTCTTACAGCCACTCTGTCTAAGATTGGAAAAATTAGCCCCCCCAAATAATTTTCAGCCCCCCCCAAAATTTGGCTCTAGTTGCCTGCCTGGTGTGCAGCAGCTTCACTGCGTAGAAATATACAATTACCTCCGAGCAGTGAGAATAGATAGGTTACAACAGTATCAGGAACAGATCTACAAGCTTCATGCACCACTTTTCTGTTACTTTTAACATTGGAAAAATGCCACAAGGAGCTTGTAAATCTGCCTCTGACTTCTCAAGAAAAACACTCACCTCCAGACTCTGCGAGTCAATGGGTGCAACAGTCTAGGTAAGCAATATTGAGAACTTGCCGCTATGCAGTGGGAGTGCATGGGATATACTGCTTAGGTAGAATAACAACCCACAGACACCTCCTTACAGTGAAACTTGATAAAATATATTTACCTGAGTGTAAAAAAAAATGAAGCAAAAATATATGTGTGCAGTTGTATGTACTATTTACTAACTCTTTATACTATCTTTCAGATCACTAAACTGAAGGGTGGACTATAAACCAGCACATGCTTGGACACACAACAGAGGCAAAAGGTGAGCTATGAAGATTTTCTCGACAATTAATGGCTCCACCTATAACTTTCCCTCACCGACGTTTTAATGTTGTTTTTTATCTCTTTCTCGCTCTCTCCCACATCGTTTCTCTTTTAAAGTTATGGACGCTGTTGTCCACTCTGCCGTGTACAACCTTAGCTGAGTTCAAGTAGTGAGCTCTGTTGGCCACAGTGAAGCCTGCTTCAAAACATAGTGCCCCCTCCTTAAATCATGCCAGTGGCACTAGGTGCGCAAAGAAAATTGTTTCCGAAACAACAACAAGTTATCTGTGAAAGGAGAGAGTGGGTAGTGTGCAGCAGCTTGACTGCGTTGAAATATACAATTACCTCCGAGCAGTGAGAAAAGATAGGTTACAACAGTCTGAGGAACAGATCTAGAAGCTTCTTGCGCCACTTTTGTGTCACTTTTAACATGAGAAAAGTGGCACAAGGAGCTTGTAAGTCTGCCTCTGACTTATCAAGAAAAACACTCCCCTCCAGACTCTGCGACTCAATCAGACAAATACTCTTTATTCGATTTATAAAATCATAAAAGGTATAAAAACATTTTTGTACACATATAAAATAATTTGATACATTTTCATAGTCACCTCATGCAATACAGTGGGTCAAAAGAATAAAAACACATCAATGACATGGTTAAAAATTCATTATCTCACAAACCGTGGGGCATTATGTAATTTGATCCTAGAAGCCGCCACTAAGAAATTAGCCACACAAAATGTAATGGGGATGCTGCTCAAGGACTGAAGGAAAACTAGTGCCGGCCTTACTTGCGCAAAGCCAGCCTCCCTCAAAATAGGCCGCAGGGATTTGTTTCTAATGTCAGAGAAAAAAACGCAAAACATTACAAAGTGCATTGTGTCTTGGGTTGAAAATTGGTCACAAATAAAAAATTAATCAAATTAAATCTAAATGTTATCAATAAAAACCTATGAAATGGCTTTGTGACAGTTATTGCTCAAGTGCAAAACAGCCTAAAAGCATATAGTGGGATCACACAGTGGGTTTCAACATTTCCCTTTCCTCCCTGGCTGGGCTAGCCCTTTCCATAAAAAGTTTTTTGACCAGATTCACATCCACCTTCCTGATATGGGATGGCGACAAGAAAAGGTCTGGGCGTCCCAGCTATTCAAAGGATTTTCTCAGATACTCCAACCAGGGCACTTTGTGGGAATTGTCTAAGGACATAACGTCTGCTAAGATCGCGTAATTAAGGGTTAGTTCCTTGTTGAGCCAGATCTTAAGCTAGAATGTTAACGGTGCCAGGTTAAGCCTGTCGGTGACATAATTCAGGCCCAACTCCGCATGAGTTGAAAAAGTCGGAGTCGACTGAGGCACGGACAACAAGGAATGCAAAAACCTGTTTTCGACCTTCTGGATTGTCTCTAAATGTACATATACCCATAAGGCCGACCCATACATCGCGATCGAGATGCATTTGGCATTATAGAACATAAGCAAGGCCTCCATGGGCCTTGCACCCAACATTTTTGTGAGACCCATGCTAGCCATGGTTGATCTAGCTACGGATAGGCTCTTTGCCCTTACCTGGGGGCCCCAAGAGCCCCTCTCGTCAAAGAGCACCCCCAGGTATGGCAACACTGCTACTCTAGTAACCACCTCGCCCTTACATTTAAAAAGTTTAGCTTTACCCCTGTTCCTATGAAGACCGACCACCATGGTATGAGATTTATTAGCATTTACTTTTAGGTCCAGCCTGTCCATAAAAGCCCCAAATACATCGAGTAGAAGCTGCAGGCCATTACCAGTCCGGGCTATAAGGACTGCGTCATCAGCGTATAGGAGAGCAGGAATCTTTGCATCTCCTATATGCGGGACGTCCCTGTCCACCTCCTCCAGATGTTGACCCAGTCCGTTAATGTAGATGGTAAAAAGGAGGGGGGCCAAAATACAGCCCTGGCGCACTCCACACATATATTTAAAGCGGGTAGTGCACCTTCCCTCATTGGAGACCCGGATTTGGGAGAACAGCTCTTGATGAAGGGATACCATGTATTTATCTAATGCCCCATCTATGCCAAGTTCCAGGAGGATTGCCCATAGTTTGGCCCTATTCACCAGGTCGAAGGCCGAGGAGAGGTCCATAAAGGCCAAAAACAACGACCCCTCCTTGGCTACCGTATACTTGGCAATCAGCATGTGCAGATTGGAGCACTGCTCCAAGGTACCTCTGTTCTCCCTGAACCCATACTGGATGTTTGATAGCCCACCGCATCCCTCGATACTGTCCCTTAACTTAACCAGGAGGACTCTGCCTAAGATCTTTATAGCAGAGTCTAGGAGAGAAATGGATCTATAACACCCTAGGTCGTCGTGCCGGCCTTTTTTAAAGATCGGCACTATGATTGTGGTAGCCCATGAACCAGGCAAGAGATTGCCGTTGGCAGCATTAAAGATATTAGACAATATACTGGCCCAAAGCTTCGGGAATGTTTATAAAAGTCCACTGGCACCCCATCCGGCCCAGAGGCTTTGTTTTTAGTTGACTCTGAAATAGCTAGCTCCACCTCTACTTCGTTGAAGGTTACTGGTCCAGCCTCAGGGACTGTACATATATAGCCTGTTGCTTCTGAGTCCATATCACCGTAGACTACTCTGAAGTGGCTCAGCCATTTGTCGTCAGGGATGACACAGTCCGTAGCACAATTGTCCGAATCCGAGAAAAAAGGCTCATTAATTATTGTCCAAAATGTGCTGCTGTTACGAAGGACGTCTACCGAGAGTAAATTGTCCCAAGCCGCTGCCTTTATATCGTCCTTCCATTGTTTAGTAGCTTACTTGTACTCTCTCCTTAGCAGTGTGATTACCGCCTTGTCCCTCGGGGTATGTTTTAGGGCTGACATAAGGCTCTATGTGCTTTTGAACACTTGGTGTCGAACCATCGACGGTGATTATTTACTACCCGCCTTGATTTGACCGACAGATCTGTGGAGATCTGTGTGCATATGGATTCAAATGCCCCCATGATTTCATAGTTTGTTGCACTCAGGTCCCCACAAGTGGCCATATAACCCTCTATTTTTGGGAGGAGGTCTACGTAAAAGGTTTCAGGGACCACATTTGCCCACTTTATCCTTCTCCCCTGGTCCCCGGGGCGTAGCGCTGACCTAATCTTAACAGGGCGTGGCATGGATCCCATGGAATCCCCCCATTTCACTTCAAGTAAGACGGGATTATGGTCACTGAATGGGGAGACAACTGTGGCATAGAAAACAGCCCTATCTAAAATCCCCGAGGTCACAAATATGAAGTCTATAATGGACCCAGGATCTGAACCCTTGTAGGTATTAAATCTCATCTTCCCATCCAGGGTCATAGGTTCAGATAAGTTAAAATTAGCCAGCAATTCTTCCAGTGCCTCTCCAGCCTTAGTATGTTGAAAATGGGCGGCCCCTGAACTAGAAGGGCCCATGGGGTCGCCTACGCTACATTTGTTATGGCAGGGGTGAATGTTAAAATCGCCTAATAAGACGCACTCGTCATAGGTATAATTATCTGAAAATAAAAAGGATTCCAGGGTGGCAATATGGTCATTATCATTTTCCCTGTTCCAAGAATTATAAAAGTTGATGAAGAGGGTTTTCCTGCCAGGGGAAACCTCCGTTTCCACTATTAAAAGATTTGGTGAGCTACTGTTAATTATTTTTAAGGCCCCCTTAAGTTTCAAAGAAAAAAGGAGAATAAGACCTCCCTTAGCTCTACCAGTGATACTAGGGACTGCCGGAACGGCAAAGCTTGCAAAACCGTCCAACCAAAAACCGGGCAAGGTATCCAATGTTTCCTGCAGTGCTATAATGTCGTGACTAATAATAAAGCTAACCCATGCATCATTTCCTCTTTTTGCTCTAACCCCAGCCACGTTCCAACTGAGGATTTTACAAGCTAAACCCTCATCGGGAATGGGGACCTCAACCGTGGAAGCAGGCCTCATATCTGCCAGTCAATCTATTTCTTCTAGACCCAACAGGGGGGTAAACCGATTACTCAGAACCGGCCCGCATCCCACAGCAGGGCTGGATACTGAGTGAGGAACAGGTACCAGGGTTACAGTGTCTGTCCTTAAGGTATTGGTGCGATCATGCACGTCGGGGCATGTCCCTCCCGACACTGGGATTAACTCCCGCCTTCCTTGTGGATAGTCGGTGGTCACCATAGGACTTTACTAGGGGGGATAAAAATAACCCAAAGGGACAGGTCTCAACTGGTCTTTAACTGAAATATGAGAACCGTCCCAGAACAGTCTATCTGCCAAATTGGCCATGTCAAAATTAATTAAGACACAGTCCCCCTGAATGGTCTTCGCACGCCTCCCTATCCTGCCGACCCTCCTTGCAAAGATAATCCTGTCAGAGATAACAGCCCCGCTACACACATCATCAAACCAGGATCGAGCCCTTGTCATGAGGTCTGGGACTGATTCAAACTCTCCCTCAATCAGTGGAGGTACCCCAGTAAAGATGACAACAAGTGGGGCAGCTTCCAGAGGTAGGTCCAAGTTGTCCTGGCTTGGTCCTACCCTATTATTAGTGGGAACCTTAAGTTGTTCGATTGGGCGAGCGGGAATATTGGGGTATGATGAAGTTTCCTCCAAACCTGTGTGGGTGATCATGGGATCCCTTATCCTGTCGCTAACTTTGGCTTGCACCACCTTGATATAAAGTGGTCCTGCGACTCAATGGGGTGCAAGTGTCTAAGTACGCAATATTGAGAACTCACCGCTATGCAGTATGAGTGCATGGGATATACTACATTGGAAGAAAAACAGCAGACAGACACCTCCTTACAGTGGAACTTGTTGTAATATAATATCCTGAGTGTACAAAAAAAAGAAAAAACGTACAGTTGTATGGACTATACTGTTACTAACTTTTTATACTATTATTCAGATCACTAAACTGGAGGGTGCACTCTGAAGCAGCACGTGCTTGGACACACAACGGAGGCAAAAGATGAGCTGTGCGAATTTACTCCACTATTAACTACTCCATCTATAACTTTCTCCAGCATTTTAATGTAGTTTTTTTCTCTCTTTCTCACTCTCTCTCACATCATTTCTCTTCTTCTTTTAAAGTTATGGACGCTGCTGTCTACTCTGACGTGTAGAACCAAAGCTACGTTGAAGTTGTGAATTCTGCTGGTCACAGTGATTACACAAGGTAAGCAGAGCGGCCTAGATATACAATGCCTCCGATTAAATGCATTAGAAATAAAAGAACTTATTTACAATCCCGTTGCGCCACTTTTGCGTCACTAACTCAGTAGACACTTTCACACAGCCACCGCTTCAACTCGGGTCTGTAACACAAGTGATATGTACCAGGCACACTGTACTCGTAAAATCCTAGTGTTACCTTGACTTGTAATGTTTGACCTCATTTAGTCACATCGATCTAATTTTAAACTCTAATTTTCTTTTTTGTCTTGCGGATTACCTACCATTGGAGTCCACAGCACATTTTGTTTATTATATTGTTTTATTAAAGTTATGTTTCTAGTTCTTTATTGTATTGTTATCTTTAAGTTACGGCTCCAGTTATTTATTGTTTTAATAAAAGTTAATTTTAAAAAAGTATATACGTCTTTTTTTTGGGAGGGTAATAGGCAGAAAACCGTTTGGAAGTAGGGTTGAAAGGTACTTGCTGTACAAAAACCATTATATTTACCCTGGAACCCTCTCTAAGACAGAAAGGAAAGCAAACTAAAACAAAACACTGTGTACCAGATTTACAACCCCCTTGCGCCACTTTCGCGTCCAAGACACCCCTACAAAATTAAAAGTGTGTGGGCCTCAATGACGCCCCTCAAACCATGGCATCAACCAACCCCTGGAGATTTGTGTATTGTGGGATGCAGGCTGCTTGGCCCTCCGCCTGGTGCCCTCGAGAACCCTGGACACCGCCACGCCCACAGCCGGCTCCTGCAGTGTCCTGGGGTGCCTACCCCCGGGACATTGCTGTTTGCTATGAGAAGGCGGAAGTCTTGCAGCTCCCGCTGTCCCATAGCAAACTTAGTTTGCATTTTGAAAGACAAGACAGAGCAGTGAAATCTGTTCTCACTTTCAAAATCCAAACCAGATTTCATTTCCACATTTCCATGTGTAAAAGTAATGCCGGCTCCCGAAGAATGCGGGAAGCCGGCCGCACCCTGGGGGCATAGTGGCTCCCCTCACGGTCCCCAACATTTGTTATAAGACCCGGAGGATATGATCCCCAGGAGTATTAGAAGCTTCTGATAGGGGCAAATTTGTTAACGAAAAAAGTGAAAGTTGCGCACCCAGCTCAGTGTGCACCCCTGTTGTGCACGCCCTAGATGCATGACTCATAATCCCGCGATTTAAAAAAAAAGATTTTTTGTTCGGCCTTGGGGGTCCTTATAAAACCCCTGAGCAGGCCTAGGGGGTCACAGTGTTTCTACCCTACCCCCTTTACGTCTTTTGTGCACTTCTTTTTCAGTTCATTTGTGCCTCGGTTCTACCGAGACACAAGATGGCTGCCAACACTTCCTGGTTTGGAGTGTTGACAAACAGTTGACAGCCAATGAGCATGCAGCTCATGCTCGTAATGGTACGCATATAATCCTCGGACGGTACTTCGTCTATAGATATATCTATGAATTTACTTTTGATTTTCTCAGGAACTACTGCACGGATTTACACCATTTAAAACAAAGCTTTGTCTGCGAACCAAGCTCTACCTTTTAGCCAAATTTGGTGTAATTCCATTAAGCAGTTCGGGCTGTAGCTTGTCTTAAAGTTCCCTATGGAAAATTGCATGGGGAAAAATTTTTTAGGGACCCCCTTTTTGGCCCCCCCACTTTTTTCTCATCCCCCACTTCACCATTCACCCCTAAACTTTCACGGAAGGACCGAAGCGGAGCAGGCCATCTTCCTGGAGAATTTCGCAAAGATTCATCGACCGGCGCCAAAGTTATTCCAAATAGAATATTGCGGATTTCCTATGGAAACTAGGTCCTAACTATAACTACCTACTGGCAACCGCAAGTATATATATATATATATATATATATATATATATATATATATATATATATATATATATATATATATATATATATATATATATATATATATATATATATAATACTTATTAATCGGGGCAGTAAGCCATCCCTCTTCATCTATTGCATCCATTATTCTGTTGCTCTCAGGGGTTTAAGTGGGTGAAAAAATGAGGGGGTCTCTCAAAGGGTGTGGTTGATGTAATTAAAGGTGAGGCTAAAAACATTTAAGCTAAAAATCTGTGCTTAGCATAGTGTGCCGGCTGTCTACTATTTTGCCTCATCTGCCATTGTATCCAAATATATAATACAACATGTAACATTACACCTACAACAATCCAGGGCTATTGGCTTTGTCATTGGCTGTTAGTTGGATAAGGTAAATAAGCAACAACTATGGCTTCGTTTTATAGCATATTGAAAATGCTTCAGTTCTGACATGATGAGACAGTGCAAGAACTATAACGAGTCTCGCTGAAGTTACATCACAGGCAGTGAAGCGTGGTCCTGCTGCAGAGTTATGATGTTTATTCACCCTGATGGTGTGGGCAAAAATGGAGAGCCCGATAGAGACCAGTCTCGCCACCTGCTTTTTCGAACCGCCAGTGCTGAGCACCAGCAGGATCTGGCCCACAATTTACTTCTGCTATCTGCAACTTACAGCATGAGGCAGTGGTAAACACACTTCAACCATTGGCTAACTTCTCTTGGACTGACAGCATTATGCTCTTTCACAAGGAGTGCATGGCATATACAGTATAGCCTATCAGACTCAATGATTATTATGGCACTGTGTGCTTTTGGAGACCAAAACTAATTTCTGATTTTATCTATTTATTGTTTATTGGCGTGGGCACAGCAGCTCCCTCAAAAATAAACGTTTACAAAAACAATAAGAAACAAAAAAACAAGGTCTAATGAATTACTTGATTTCTACAGTAGATGTAAGAGTTTTAGGAAAGGCTTGTCATTATAATGTAGAAAGTTGAAGGAAACATTTGGAGCAAGCATAAAGTGAATCATTATGAATGTGGGATTCAAAACTCACTTGAAATACTTGTAATCTTTAAACCGCTCAACTATTCTCCAATGAAATGGATGTATAATTTGTGATGTTTTCCATTGCTGTTGGGTGTGGTCAGTTTTGAAGGCCTAAAATTGTGAAAGTCAGAGTATTTAGGTCTTTGAAGTTTGTACTGCAAAGACATAAGTCTGGCATCCACGACATATTGCTTGATTCCCTTGCTGCAATTTCTGACGTATCTCTCCGCTAACATACACTTCTCTAGTGGTCAAGAGTTTTAACACAGTGGAGAAAGAGTTGTTGTACAATTTTGAAGCAATGATCTTTCTTTTCAGCGGTGGTTGGTGAGTGAACTAGCAAACTGAGAACGCTAAAATAAACTGTCTCAAGAAGGGTTTGTAAGGTTCCTCCTGAGAATAGGGGTTAAATACTACATTTTCCAGCACATTTTTCACACACATTTCGTAAAAAATAAAATAAGCTCTGAAAGGCCCTTTTTTAATGTTGCAGTATTTTCATGGTGTTCAGAGTAAGCCTGGCCATCCCCAGGAGTGGTGAAGGTTAGTTTGCCTTATAGTAATTTTGAGAAAATGGGGGGAAAATAATGTATCTTTCAGGACAGTTTCCATAGGAAAATGCATAAACGGCCATGGTGAAATTGGTAGTGTAGGCAACATGATTTTCCATGGCCCATGACTAATAATCTGCAATTCCGTTTCTCACTTCTGTTCATTTTTCAGTACTCACCTTTTTCTGCATGTGCATGCTTTCATCACAGAACAATACACTTGCTGCCATCAAAAGGCTATCATTTTCTTATTAAAGCAATTTACTTCAAAATACTATTTTTAAATTTTTGGTGAATACATGGTCTGTTCACAAATAACAATATATCCTTTCTATCTACTACTCTCCTGTACTATTGCCATATGGTTGTATGGAAAAATATCATGCACAAAGATATCGAGGCACATAAATATTGTGTTAAAGATATTGTTTACCTTAATATTGTCTTCCTATATACATACTGGGAATGACAATATTATTTTGTAAAAAATATCACGGAAAGGAATAATGTCCAAAACAAAAAGAATAGTGTTTGTTTTATAACTATTGACTGTTAACTAATAACATATTAATATAGTTAAATGTAATATAATGTAGATTGAATAGTTGTGATCAATTATTTGACTATACATATATTATATATATATATATATATATATATATATATATATATATATATATATATATATATATATATATATATAGAGTGAACAAAAGGTGGAAGATAAACAAAAAAATCACCTGTAACACTGAATTTGTCATCTATGTTGTTACATGCCCCTGTGGGAAGTGGTATATAGGATCTACAACATTTCCAGCCAAAAAGAGAATTCTGGAGCACTGGAGGGCCATTACTAACAAAGATTTCACCTACAGTACAGCCAAACACTTCCATAGCCATCATGATGGGGACTGGACTAAGGCCAAATTTTTCGTCCTTGACTCTATACCAAAACACGTGAGAGGTGGTGATAGAATAACAGCATTACATAGAGCAGAATCAAAGTTTATTCTCCAGGCAGGCAGTATCGCTCCAATAGGGATGAACGTCGATGAAGAGATGTATGTTCATCTGTAAAATTTATTCTCTGTGAACTTCCACTGACCTTTAAAAACTCTGATTCTTTTGACCATACGTTTTTTTTAAATACAAAATGTTAAGTTTTTTCTTTGATATATGTTTTGTTGAGCAAATTATTGTGTATAAGGCAGGAGAATAGGAGTTATGAATCAGGAATCAAGCAATGGACTGTATGAATAATTATGTATGAATATTGGTATAACTGACATTAATTTGTCTTTGTTTTATCTTTAATATACAGGCCAAGGACACACCTCTGAAACCAAATACCTCACGGATATGTGATATCGATATGAGCACGACTACGTTCACTCTCCGATAGTGATAATTAATAAGAGCACGGTTTGCATGAATAAATAGTGAATATTATGTACACCTTATTCACTCAATATAACAATTATTGAGTTTAGATTGTTGGAAAAGAGTAATCACCAATAGAACATAGGGAAACCCTTGACATAATCACCACTCTAAGTAATGACGATCATACTCTTTTATCACTCTCGCCATGGGTACTATACCCTGTATTTTCTGAAAATCCAGTTACCTTATGCTAAATCCACACGATATCACCTACAGAATCTGGTGTCACAAACCTTACTAGGCCATTTTTCACTCACAGTCCTTAATCTTCCGAACTGACCAACACAAATATGATTCTCCCGCACTTTCCCTTGAATTACATAAACTGGAACTTCAAAATGCATTGGGTACTATACCCGCAATTTTGCACCAAAATGAATCACTTTGCACAATATATTGCATAAATACAAAAATGTATAAAAATGTGCTTTTTGTAAATTACCTATTTACATGTTTTTACATGATGTAATGTAACTCGTCAAAGCACATGATCGTATTCAATGTGACAGTAACATTGAGTCTTTCCTTTATTTTCTTTAAACCTATGCTACTTAAATGCAACAATATGTCTGCTATGGTCATGTGACCAAGAGCCTGTGCGCTCGAAACGCGTCTGTTTCTGTGCCCATTAAAAATACCTTGAACCCTACCTGGCTGGAGTGGCTCGTGATTCCTTCGCATCTATATGGCTTGTGCAGGAGACCAGATAGAATATATATATAATATATGTATAGTCAAATAATTGATCACAACTATTCAATCTACTACAGGTGTGGCTCGTTCTTTTCCTACGGAGAGGGGCGTGGTATGGAAATATTGTGTGCGGCCACAGCACACTTGAGCCCCCCACCCAACCAAGTTGTTCGGAGCAAGCAGTGGCAAACAAACGCAAGTTTTGGTCTACCTCCTCGCCGGGGGATGCTGCCGAACCACCGCATCGCGCTGCTGTGACCTACCAATGGACTGGATCGTGAACACACGAGGGAGCGTCTCAAACTGATGTGTCGCTCCAAGGCTACAGTTGTGCCCTGCGGGTGGGTGATTGTTTCAGGACAGCCGCTTTTCCACCATAACCTCAGCGCTAGTGGAGTGAGAGGCAGTCACCGCCCACTGGGGGGAGTACTGACGAATAGGACTGCCTGCTGCAAGGACTCGGAGGTCCGAGTTTGTGTAATGCTCCCTAGCGCCGGCCAGCAGGTTTCAGCCAATCGCAACGAGGCCAGCTGGGTTAAAGGTGGAGTTATGCAAGCACTTCTGATGTCAATGGGCATTTGAAAAAGTCTACTCGACGAAACGCGTCATGCCCAGAATGCTGAATAAAGCGCGTTTCTGACCTGCTACAGGTGTGGCTCGTTCTTTTCCTACGGAGAGGGGCGTGGTATGGAAATATTGTGTGCGGCCACAGCACACTTGAGCCCCCCACCCAACCAAGTTGTTCGGAGCAAGCAGTGGCAAACAAACGCAAGTTTTGGTCTACCTCCTCGCCGGGGGATGCTGCCGAACCACCGCATCGCGCTGCTGTGACCTACCAATGGACTGGATCGTGAACACACGAGGGAGCGTCTCAAACTGATGTGTCGCTCCAAGGCTACAGTTGTGCCCTGCGGGTGGGTGATTGTTTCAGGACAGCCGCTTTTCCACCATAACCTCAGCGCTAGTGGAGTGAGAGGCAGTCACCGCCCACTGGGGGGAGTACTGACGAATAGGACTGCCTGCTGCAAGGACTCGGAGGTCCGAGTTTGTGTAATGCTCCCTAGCGCCGGCCAGCAGGTTTCAGCCAATCGCAACGAGGCCAGCTGGGTTAAAGGTGGAGTTATGCAAGCACTTCTGATGTAAATGGGCATTTGAAAAAGTCTACTCGACGAAACGCGTCATGCCCAGAATGCTGAATAAAGCGCGTTTCTGACCTGCTACAGGTGTGGCTCGTTCTTTTCCTACGGAGAGGGGCGTGGTATGGAAATATTGTGTGCGGCCACAGCACACTTGAGCCCCCCACCCAACCAAGTTGTTCGGAGCAAGCAGTGGCAAACAAATGCAAGTTTTGGTCTACCTCCTCGCCGGGGGATGCTGCCGAACCACCGCATCGCGCTGCTGTGACCTACCAATGGACTGGATCGTGAACACACGAGGGAGCGTCTCAAACTGATGTGTCGCTCCAAGGCTACAGTTGTGCCCTGCGGGTGGGTGATTGTTTCAGGACAGCCGCTTTTCCACCATAACCTCAGCGCTAGTGGAGTGAGAGGCAGTCACCGCCCACTGGGGGGAGTACTGACGAATAGGACTGCCTGCTGCAAGGACTCGGAGGTCCGAGTTTGTGTAATGCTCCCTAGCGCCGGCCAGCAGGTTTCAGCCAATCGCAACGAGGCCAGCTGGGTTAAAGGTGGAGTTATGCAAGCACTTCTGATGTAAATGGGCATTTGAAAAAGTCTACTCGACGAAACGCGTCATGCCCAGAATGCTGAATAAAGCGCGTTTCTGACCTGCTACAGGTGTGGCTCGTTCTTTTCCTACGGAGAGGGGCGTGGTATGGAAATATTGTGTGCGGCCACAGCACACTTGAGCCCCCCACCCAACCAAGTTGTTCGGAGCAAGCAGTGGCAAACAAACGCAAGTTTTGGTCTACCTCCTCGCCGGGGGATGCTGCCGAACCACCGCATCGCGCTGCTGTGACCTACCAATGGACTGGATCGTGAACACACGAGGGAGCGTCTCAAACTGATGTGTCGCTCCAAGGCTACAGTTGTGCCCTGCGGGTGGGTGATTGTTTCAGGACAGCCGCTTTTCCACCATAACCTCAGCGCTAGTGGAGTGAGAGGCAGTCACCGCCCACTGGGGGGAGTACTGACGAATAGGACTGCCTGCTGCAAGGACTCGGAGGTCCGAGTTTGTGTAATGCTCCCTAGCGCCGGCCAGCAGGTTTCAGCCAATCGCAACGAGGCCAGCTGGGTTAAAGGTGGAGTTATGCAAGCACTTCTGATGTAAATGGGCATTTGAAAAAGTCTACTTGACGAAACGCGTCATGCCCAGAATGCTGAATAAAGCGCGTTTCTGACCTGCTACAGGTGTGGCTCATTCTTTTCCTACGGAGAGGGGCGTGGTATGGAAATATTGTGTGCGGCCACAGCACACTTGAGCCCCCCACCCAACCAAGTTGTTCGGAGCAAGCAGTGGCAAACAAACGCAAGTTTTGGTCTACCTCCTCGCCGGGGGATGCTGCCGAACCACCGCATCGCGCTGCTGTGACCTACCAATGGACTGGATCGTGAACACACGAGGGAGCGTCTCAAACTGATGTGTCGCTCCAAGGCTACAGTTGTGCCCTGCGGGTGGGTGATTGTTTCAGGACAGCCGCTTTTCCACCATAACCTCAGCGCTAGTGGAGTGAGAGGCAGTCACCGCCCACTGGGGGGAGTACTGACGAATAGGACTGCCTGCTGCAAGGACTCGGAGGTCCGAGTTTGTGTAATGCTCCCTAGCGCCGGCCAGCAGGTTTCAGCCAATCGCAACGAGGCCAGCTGGGTTAAAGGTGGAGTTATGCAAGCACTTCTGATGTAAATGGGCATTTGAAAAAGTCTACTCGACGAAACGCGTCATGCCCAGAATGCTGAATAAAGCGCGTTTCTGACCTGCTACAGGTGTGGCTCGTTCTTTTCCTACGGAGAGGGGCGTGGTATGGAAATATTGTGTGCGGCCACAGCACACTTGAGCCCCCCACCCAACCAAGTTGTTCGGAGCAAGCAGTGGCAAACAAACGCAAGTTTTGGTCTACCTCCTCGCCGGGGGATGCTGCCGAACCACCGCATCGCGCTGCTGTGACCTACCAATGGACTGGATCGTGAACACACGAGGGAGCGTCTCAAACTGATGTGTCGCTCCAAGGCTACAGTTGTGCCCTGCGGGTGGGTGATTGTTTCAGGACAGCCGCTTTTCCACCATAACCTCAGCGCTAGTGGAGTGAGAGGCAGTCACCGCCCACTGGGGGGAGTACTGACGAATAGGACTGCCTGCTGCAAGGACTCGGAGGTCCGAGTTTGTGTAATGCTCCCTAGCGCCGGCCAGCAGGTTTCAGCCAATCGCAACGAGGCCAGCTGGGTTAAAGGTGGAGTTATGCAAGCACTTCTGATGTAAATGGGCATTTGAAAAAGTCTACTCGACGAAACGCGTCATGCCCAGAATGCTGAATAAAGCGCGTTTCTGACCTGCTACAGGTGTGGCTCGTTCTTTTCCTACGGAGAGGGGCGTGGTATGGAAATATTGTGTGCGGCCACAGCACACTTGAGCCCCCCACCCAACCAAGTTGTTCGGAGCAAGCAGTGGCAAACAAACGCAAGTTTTGGTCTACCTCCTCGCCGGGGGATGCTGCCGAACCACCGCATCGCGCTGCTGTGACCTACCAATGGACTGGATCGTGAACACACGAGGGAGCGTCTCAAACTGATGTGTCGCTCCAAGGCTACAGTTGTGCCCTGCGGGTGGGTGATTGTTTCAGGACAGCCGCTTTTCCACCATAACCTCAGCGCTAGTGGAGTGAGAGGCAGTCACCGCCCACTGGGGGGAGTACTGACGAATAGGACTGCCTGCTGCAAGGACTCAGAGGTCCGAGTTTGTGTAATGCTCCCTAGCGCCGGCCAGCAGGTTTCAGCCAATCGCAACGAGGCCAGCTGGGTTAAAGGTGGAGTTATGCAAGCACTTCTGATGTAAATGGGCATTTGAAAAAGTCTACTCGACGAAACGCGTCATGCCCAGAATGCTGAATAAAGCGCGTTTCTGACCTGCTACAGGTGTGGCTCGTTCTTTTCCTACGGAGAGGGGCGTGGTATGGATATATATATATATATATATATATATATATATATATATATATATATATATATATATATATATATATATATATATATATAACTACCGCCCCATCTCGCTTCTTCCATTCCCGGCCAAAGTCATTGAGAAAGCTGTCAACAACCAGCTCGCCGCCTTCCTCGAAGCCAACAAATCCCTCGACTCCTCACAGTCCGGCTTCCGAGCCAAACACAGCACTGAAACCGCCCTCATCGCAGCAACAGACGACATTCGAACTCTACTGGACAATGGAGACACAGTCGCCCTCATCCTCCTCGACCTCTCCGCTGCCTTCGACACAGTCTGTCATAGCACCCTTCTACAGCGCCTCAGAGACGTAGGAATCCAACGAAAAGCACTGGAATGGATCACCTCGTTCCTCACCAGAAGAACACAGAGAGTCCGCCACCCACCATTCAAGTCAGAGGCCTCTGCAGTCATCTGCGGCGTGCCACAAGGATCGTCACTCAGCCCCACCCTCTTCAACGTATACATGAGCCCCCTTGCGGCCATCGCTCGCCAACACAATCTCAACATCATCTCCTACCCGGATGACACTCAACTGATCCTATCACTCACCAAAGACCCTAACACCGCCAAAACCAACTTACACGAAGGAATGAAAGAAGTAGCCGAGTGGATGAAGCACAGCCGTCTGAAACTGAACTCAGACAAAACAGAAGTCCTCATCTTAGGCACCTCCCCCTCCGCCTGGGATGACTCTTGGTGGCCAGAAGCCCTTGGAAAAGCACCCATCCCGACGGACCACGCACGGAACCTGGGCGTCATCCTGGACTCCTCACTCTCGATGACCAGACAAGTCAACGCTGTTTCATCATCTTGCTTCAACATTCTTCGTATGCTCAAAAAAACATTTCGCTGGATCCCCACCGAAACTAGAAAAACGGTCACCCACGCACTGGTCATGAGCCGCCTGGACTATGGAAACACACTATACGCCGATACCACCGCAAAACTCCAGAAAAAACTACAACGCATCCAGAACGCTTCAGCCAGGCTCATACTAGACATCCCACGTAAAGAACACATCTCTGGTCACCTGAAAAACCTCCACTGGCTCCCCGTAATAAGAGGATTACTTTCCGCCTCCTAACCCACGCACACAAAGCACTTTACGAACTTGGACCCGAATGCCTCAACACACGATTGTCCTTCTACACCCCCTCCCGTCAGCTGCGATCCTCCAACCTAGCCCTTGCCATTGTACCTCGCATCAACAAAACCACCATGGGAGGTAGATCCTTCTCCTACCTGGCAGCTAAAACCTGGAACTCACTTCCCACTCACCTTCGCCTTACTCAGAACCACCTAGCATTCAGAAAGCAACTTAAAACTTGGATATTCGACAAGTAATTCCCCACCCTTCCTCTAGCGCCTTCAGACCCTATGGGTATGTAGCGCGCTATATAAATCTCTTGACTTGACTTGACTTGACTTGACTTATATATGTATATATTCATTATACAGCCCCATACAGCCACTCACACACCCACTCACTGGTCTATATAGCCACTCACACACCCACTCACTAACCTATACAGCTACTCACACACTCACTCTGAAAGGTTACAGGTTACAGTTAGGAAATAAAATTAAAACAGCCTTTGAAGTTTCCTGAAAGAAATAAAGGTTATAGGGGCCTTATAGTTAGTAAAAAGAATTTTATAAACTTGCAAATTCACAAAAAAAACAAAGTTTACAGGGACATTATATTTAGGCTCACATTTCACTCATACAAAACCAGAGAAATTCAGCAGTTAAAGTTACCTGAGCTAAATATAACTTACGCTCCCCAAAAATGCACTGCTTATTACCTCACCTATTACATCACTCATGATATGGTCAGTGATTTCACTGATGACATCTCAAATGACATCACCGATGACCTCAATGATGACATAATGCAGTGAGTATTAAAGTTTTGTAAACGTTTCACTGAGGCTTAAATATATATACTAAGCTACTGCACATGTTAAATTAGTATTATTTTTCCTCTACTAATGAATGATACTATTTCTAATATCTGTATTCTGAATGACTGTGTGACTGTCAGTATCAGTGTGTGAGTGGGTGTCTGAGTGGCTGTATGGGTGTGCGATTGGTTGTGTCAGTAGCTCTATGGATGTATTAGTGGGAAAGGAATTAAAGCTGTATGAGTGAGGTTGGGTGAGTGGCTGAATTAGACAGTGAGGAGGTGAGTGAGTGTTTGTTTGGTAGAGTTAGTGGTGTGTGTGTGGCGGCATAGGTCTACGACTGGGTGTGTGAGTGTCAATTTGGGTGTCTGAGTGGGAGTCTGTATGAGTGAGGGAGTGGTGTGTGAATGGCTGTATGGGTAACTAAATAGCTGTTTGAGTGTGGGTATAGGTAAGTGAGTGAGAGTGAGTGGTTGCATTGGAGAGTGAATGTCTGTGTGAGTAGCTGTAAGGGTGGGTGAATAGGTGTGTGAGTGGTTGTATGGATGTGTGAGTGGTATGTAAGTGGTTCTGTGGCTGTGTGAGTGGTTGTATGGGTCAGTAAGTGGCTGTGTCAGTGGCTCTATGGGTAAGGGAGTGGGTGTTTGAATGGCTGTGTAAGTAAGTGAGTGACTGTGTGAGTTTGTGAATGGGTTGAATAAGTGGGTGTGTGAGTCGCTGTAAAGGTGAGTGAGTGAGCTTGTGAGTAGTTGTATGGGTCAGTCAATGAGTATGTCAGAGGCTGTGTGGGTATGGGAGTTAGTATATATGAGGATGTATGAGTGTGTTAGTGGATATGTGGATGTCATCAGTGATGCCACTGACCATGCCATGAGTGATGTAATATGTGAGGTCGCAAACAGTGCATTGCGGGGTATAAGTGATAGTTAGCTCAGGTAATGAATTGTTCTGGTTTTGTATGAGCGAAACATGAGCCCAACTATAATGTTCCTTTAACCTTTGTACTTTTGCAGTGAATTTCTAAGATTTTTTTAATTCTATTGTTGTGTATCGATTTAGATTCTGTATGAATTTCCTGATTCAAACCCTTATATAGGTACCATTCACATTGCCCATATATGCATAGAAATCCAGCACTTATTTAGGCATAGTCCATGCTACCCAAGTACAGGAATGGCTACTTACATCCGTTCATCTATGCAACAATGATTTCTTAGAAAACAAGACTCTTAAGCAGTTAGGGACATCCCCTTGCTTGAATATTGATTTCTCCAAGAAACTCATTATTATGCATGAACATCTATTTCTTGGAGGTTCATTCAATGCATGACGTTCATATGCCCGACTCTTATGTCACTACTGGCATTCCTTAACACCTTCAATGTATAAATATACATTCACTTGCTATGGCAAAGCATGATGTGGTTCGGTGCGGTTTGACTACCTACTTGCACGACGCAGCTTGCCATAGCAAGTACCGAAGGAAGCTCACTCCCCAGCTGACACACTGACCGGAAGCTTTCATCCTCCTGCCGAGAACCCAGCTCCAGTGTTTCTGACTCCCCTTGCGGGGTGTTGGGAAATCGAGTATCGGGAAAGAGATGCCAACCTCTTTCATTGTAAGGTATGGAGATGATTAGAACCTAGAGAAACCTTTGTCAATTCTTGGCAAAACTAAAACCTTTGCCAAACCAGCATCTACTTCTTCCCTCGTACTAGACCTAGGTTAGGTACACTGGGGTAGGCGTATTTTAGAAGCACCAGTTGAGTATTTTAGCCTGTGGTATTTATGTATGTATTTTTATATATGTCATAGCAACAGACCATGCAATTACCGTATTATTTTATATTACTGTTGACGCAGTACGCATTATACTTCACATTCTGTCTTATGATTGTAGCAGTTCATATCTCTTGCATGAGAAAGAAGACAGTTCAATAAACCCTTTTTATTGAAACACCCGTCTCTCTATTTCAGTGCAACTCTGTAGAAACGAAGCATGCACGATTGACTGAGTGAAATAGTTAGCTATAGTTTCCACAACTCTGAAGATATTGTTCCGACTCTAAGGGAAACAAAGTTGTCATGTTTATGCGGTAGTAGGGGACTAATCCCTTCTTGTTCATTCAAGAAAGTTTCTAGTGACCTCTGAGTTAGCTGGCACACACAATTAAGATTAATATACTCGATAGAGACATACTGACCTCAGTCCTATGTCAAATCCATAGTTTATATTATTCAAATACGCAGAGCCTATTAGGGATATAGCAACTACACTACATGGCGCGCAACATTTGGTAAGGCACTAATTTAACGCTAGATACTGAAGTAACTCAGTCGTGCTTTTCTCAGAGACCCCCTACTAATAATACTCCAATAGACATCTGGAGTGGGTAAGGGATAATATCTGCCATAGCTGAGTAGGATGAAAAATCCTATGTATTAGCTTCTTGGCTTGTTCAACGTTGAAGGATACAGTGTTCCAAAATATTGTGCACCTTATCTTTGTTTCCTTGAAAACTTGCTCATTAAAATGGCTGATGAGGATAACGCCTCGACTGCAGCTACAGGAAACAATGCCGAAACAGCTCTTAACTTCACAGGTTTCCAAGAAACTGAAGCGAATGCTGTAATAATTCCACCCAATTTAAGGAAAGCCCTCACTATAAAACTGAAAAAACATGGTCTAACATCAAGAGGTGTAGGGTAGTTTTTGTGATAGAGGCACATGAATATCACCAGACAGAGGTATACTATTTGTGGATAGTCTCCCCTGAAGCAAATCCAGTAACAGGTATGTTTCACTTCTACAAAGAAGATGATCCACCAGAGGAATATATTTCTTTTGAGGATATTGAAATTCCACTCACATACCAAGAGCGTGAGCTCTGGTTTTATGGTGCCCTAAAACATTTAAATCACATTACCAGGCTCTGTCAACTAGGTAGACCAGGAGCAATATGGTCGGTTTTAGCCAACTGTACATCACATCCTGACATTAACGACATGTCAGTAGTAGAGTTACTAGCTCAACTCAAAGAGTTAATCAAAATCTACAGACAATTGGTCCAATATGTCATGCAGACTCTTACTCTACAATAGTTATTCCACAACAAACCTCTCACCAGGAGAATACACTGCAAATTACACCACAGACTTTACACGCAGTCAGGGGTAAATTACCCACAAAACCGTGAACAAATTCCATTCTGGATAGCTCAAAAAATTACTCAGATCGAAGCAGTATTTCCTAATACTAGCCCTCATGAAAAACACAGAATTTTAACAATCTGTTTACTAATGGGGATCACATCATATCTGGAGGACAGCACCACTTGGGGTACAGTCTTCGCTGCAATCTACACTAAAATACACGGTGTTTCGTCTATGGCAGTAATACCTGATGTCCTGAAACAGATTCAAAACAAATACGGGTCAGAGCGTGCTCTAAATTTAGGTATGAAACTACTGAAAGATTTTAAACAGGTCTCTACAATAATATTATCAAATATAAAAGGAGAGGCAGCATCAGTGGCGATACACCAGAGGGAATTTGTTGTAACAGAGCAACCACAAGAACTAGCCAAAATAATTGAAAAATCCTATGAAGAATTAGGCAGAGACAGTTTGGGTGGGAAACCAGTAAAACCATAACTGTCTGAAAGTCCTGAAAAGGTCTTTTCTAAAAACACTCCTACCTCTTCGAAAAAGAAGTGGGAAAAAAGCAAACAAACTTTAAAAGAGAAGCATTATCATTCCCGAGGTAGGTCTCCTCAAAAGGAGCTCTCTGAAAAGAGGTAGAACCTCAGGAATAGGGATAATTTGAGAAAACCTGATGGATATCAAGAACCTGTTATATGGTCCTCTCGTACCTTTCAGACTTCGTCACAGAAATCTGAAAGAAGAGGACAGTGAGAAAACAATGAAGAACGCGTGAAGTCCAAAGACGATCAACACGTTCAGAAAAACAAAAAACCTCAATTCACCAAAAAGAAGGTAGCAGGTCTAAAAATCAGTCATGCTGAGGATCTTGAGGACACAACTCAAGAATGGAGAATGGGCTCAGACAATGTTGGACAGCGCAGCAGAAGTAACAATAGCTCGCTAGAACCTAAAGGGAATTCTGGAGACAGTGGACTTGAATAAGGATATTGAAGTTGAAACTGCAAACACCAGGGTTAGCTCTCCACATAGGTTATATGAAATAACAATCCGGATGGAAGGAGACATACCAAGAGGAGCATAAGCACTATTTTGAGAGCGACTTTCCAAGGGCTATGATATACTACTAGCTGACCAAGACTGGCCACCAGAATATGTCAGGGAGTGCCCACATGGCGAAGACATCATTATGCCAGCCTTCTCTAATCATATTCTAGTACATTTAAAATATACTTTTGCCAGGAAATGGGAAGTTGCCCAAGCCCCAACATTAAATAAAAATCATGTAGGATGGGATGAGGATTCTCACCATAAAATCCAGTTGAAAAGCCAACCAACTGCGCAAAGGCAGTGCCCAGTTAAGCAAGGAGCTAAAAAACAGGTCAGGGAGATCTTAGATCAACTTGAACATCAAGGGGTGATTGGAACATGCACCTCATCAATGAACAATCATTTGTTTCCTGTCTCCAAACCAGACAATACATATCGTCTAGTATTGCATTACAGACATCTAAACTTGTTGCAAAACATTTGCAATGCAAAATGCACACAGTACAGCATTAATGAATACCATTGTGCATAAAAAATATAAAACCACATTAGACATATAAAATGGTTTCTTTTGTCAAAACATTGCAACAGAAAGTAGGTATTTGACCGCTTTCTCAATTACGGGGACACAGATTCACTTCTGTCGTCTCCCTCAAGGATTCAAGAACAGTCCTAGGTTATTCTCAGCAAGGGTAACAGAGTTACTACAAACTTATGAAGACGAGGCATTGTCTTACGTCGATGATATATATCTGACAGATGATAACCTGGATAAGCACTTGAACAGGGTGTATTCCCTTATACTTGCGGTACAAAAGGGGAGGTGATGGACAGAGCATCTGAACCAATCAAACACTCACACTCAGTCAACAGATCTGGGTTTAATCCATCACCGTTCTTTAGCCCACTCTGCCACCCCAGTTCAGACATGGCCATATGCAAATCAGTCTAACCCTGTGCCTCATGGGAACAGTCCAGCCCGAACTGCCAAGCCATGCCTTCCCTGGACCGGAATCAAGCTTCCTAGGAACGGTTTCTGGCATTCCAGCCGTCTTCAGCCAGGCTTGCTTGAATCCAGTGGCAAAGTGAGCAAGGGACTCACGTCTGAGCATATCCTGCCAACTTATGGTGACAAAGCGGTACAAAACGGGGTGGTGATGGTTGAAGCATCTGAACCAAACACTCACACCCAGTCAACAGATCTGGGTTTAATCCATCACCGTTCTTTAGCCACTCTGCCACCCCAGTTCAGCTTCACCATTGTACTTGGCTTCACTTCTGAAGGGTATAAAGTAAAAAAAATTAAATCGAGAATTGCCCATCTTAACGTCCTCTTTCTAGGATATGAACTATCAAGTGAAGGCAAAAATCTGGCAGCCAACTTTTTAGAAAAATGTGCGCTGCTCCAACATCCAAAAATGCTGAAAAACTTAGTCAATTCTAGGTTTGCTGAATTTCGGAAGAACTTACATTCTGAAGTACGCAGAAAGGGTTAAACCTCTCCACAAATTAATCAAACCTGATTTCAAAACCATTCATTGGAAAAAAGAACACACAGAAATTTTGCATTCACTCCAAACAGACATGTTAACAACCAAACGTTTACAAACACGCGTAAATGTACGCAATCTAGTGATTCAAATCATTCCGGGTCAATGCAGATTCACCTACTTAACTTTTAACGAAGGTGAAAAAGTACTAATAGCATACAAAACACATTTGTGCACACAAGCAGAAATGAAATTCACTTCTACAGATAAAGTTCTGACAGCTGTTCCTACCGCTGTAGCAATAGAAAGAGCTCTAGCACAAGGGAAATGCATTATAGTCGCAACTCAAAAGCAAGCATTCCAAATGCTATAGCTTTACATGTGAGATGGATATAATGGGTTAATTCTCTTACTGCAACTGATGTTGAATATGTTTTAGATCCTTATTTGAAATCACAAGCATTTCTACAATACGAAAAAGAATGTTCTCTGTCTACTGAAATTCTGCTTCCAGACCAGTATGAATGTATAATTTATACTGAAGGATCAACAGTGCCCGCTACGGGGGGTAAACAAGCTTATAATGCTGCATGCGCGATCGTTAAAGGTCATATGCGCGAAGGCAAATTCAGACCTAGGGTCACAAAAACGCAATCTCTAGGAGATTGTACAGCTCAGCGATCTGAACTACAAGCATTCAAAATGGAACTTGAAAATACGGATCGCAAATTCCCCACACTCATAGTGTGAGATTCTTTCTATTGTGTCCAATCTTACAATGAATATTTACAGAATTGGCTTCAAAATGGTTTCAAAGATGCCAAAGGTGGCACAATCAAGCTTAAAACGCTTTGGGAACAAGTAGTTCAGTTACAAAAAGGACAACAAAACACTCACGTGATACACATGCTGAGTCATCAACGTGATGGCGTTCACGTTGAAGGGAATTCATTGGCTGATGAAGCCACAAAGGCAGCTGTGCAAATGGCTTCCGTAGCTGCAATCACTTGTTCAAAAACGAAAATAAACAGTGAAATAATGCTGGCTGTCAATGCTACATGCAAAGGCAGCGGAGTGTTACCTAAAAAAGTTTCCACTCAAATACTTATATATAATTGATGCAAACAGTGTTCCGTTTGCGCGAATCCCGGGAGTAGGGGATAGGGTCATTACAAACATGGAACGAAGAGCGGCTTTGATTTACGAAGCACATTTGGGAGAGGGTCCGATACATCAGGGGATCTCTAAAACAATATTAACATTAAAAGAGATTTACTGGTGGCCAGGGAAGAATGCACATATTCACATCTTTGTCATTAACTGCATAGACTGCAATAGAGATCGCAGCACAGAATGCCGCCAGATACCTGACAGCGCTGTAAGCCCAGTACAGATACCTATGGACAAATGCGGTCCCACAAATGTTAAGACAAGGTTCCTTTGGATGTGGCCTCAGTGCTCGGCTGACGCTCAAACTGTTATTAAAGATTTGGGAGTCGTTATCGGCACATACGCAATTGGCACGCTATATTCTGACCAGGGTCCCAGGTTGGGCATTGCATTGCAGTATTCTAGTCCATTCCATCCTGAGAGAAATTTGGTTGCAAGAGAAAAAACCGGGACATAAAGCAATCTATAACAGCTAGGGTATTAGGTTCGGGTGACGGGTTGGTCAAACATCTAATAAGTGTCCAACGTAGTCTTAACAACTTGCAAAAAAGTTCTATAGGGGGTATCATTCTCTATGAGGTCCTTTTAGGGACAAGAATGTTGGTCTCGGATCTTGATTGTCACACATCAGTGGTGGAACAAAAGAAATGTGATATCAAAAATTGTTTGGCTGTTTTACAGGACTTAAATGAACTAAGAATGAAACAAAGCAACTTGTTCATGAAGCCATCCACCACTGGGGAAAAACCAACCATCCCAGCAAGGCCTGTCTGGATCCCAAAGCTTGGTGATCTAGTCAGAGAAAAGATCTTGGACAAGAAGGAATTTGGGCTTTCTTACAGTCAACCAGGACCTGTCCTAGTAAATCCACAGATCAAGAACAGTTTTGCTGCCACCCCTTGCTGGTAAATGGAGAACAGGTTTGTGTCTATCGACCTGATCAAACCACACTAAGTGGCCGTTACTAAACAGTAGGCCATGTGGACTCCGACTAAGTAGCAGACATACTCCTCTAGCTACAATCCAAGAGGTTCAAACTCATCACCATTGAAGAATCTGCAGTGAGAAAAGAAGGACTAACCAATAAAGTTATGGAACTCGTTCCTCTTGAGGCCTAAATAACAGTTAGTCATGAAACACCTGTTTAGAAAGAAGTAACAAGTGATCAAATGGTATCAGTGATTTCAACAAATTCGGATGGTATCTTAACTATTGACAGAACTGCCTCTGGCTATTTCATTAGCTTTGGTACGTTTTCTGAGGATCCCAGCAAACCTGAAACAAAGCCAGCGAAAAGAACTTTCAAAGAACAAGCAACTGAACTTTTTTATCACCTGGAAAAGACTTATCTGGTTTCACCATGGATTGAACTTTGGATTGTGTTGGGAATATTTTTTCTTCTAATTTTGTTGACTCTAGTAATAACTCTGGGTATGCTGATAAATGGAAGATATGTCAAAATGGACACAGTAAGTAAGAACGTCAACTTACTCCTCAAACCACACAAATCATTCCATCATGAACAAAGAGACTTGTCAGCAGTAAATATCACAGCCGTTCCTAAACCCAATGTTATAGCGTAGGACGATACAGAATATTACATTTTTGGCCTATCGGAGCCGTTGAAGATTTCACACTTAGTCAAGATTTCATTGAGTGACTTTGTTTCATTTAGTTCGAGACTGTTAATAATATGATGTCAGATTTAGAAATGTCTGTAGTATTCACAAACCATGAATATTTAGAAGGTTCTTCAGACTGTGAACAAATGTATTGTTATACCCATTATGGTCATCATTTCTTGCGCGAATCTGCAAGTCCTAGAAATGTATTAATGTATAACCAATGAGAACATTGTCCTACACCACAAAAGGGTAGCTCAAAAATATTTGCTATGAAATTTCCATGCTTTTTAGGGTTCAATGTAACCAATCCACAAACATTTTACTTTAGAAATGTGAACAGAACAGGAAGGAAAAGTATGTTGACCAATACCAAACAGATTTATTCTGCAGCCTTTTTTGCCCAACTTTCTAGACTAGGTTTCGACTTTTGGAAAGACAACATTGAGACAAAAACTGTCTGGGGTACGAAAGATTGGCAGGTACAGGGTGTAGAAGCTATGTTTAGAGCCTGTATCATCCCTGAGCAAATGATGTATTTGAATGATACTGTCCAACAGACGTCCTGCCTTGGGTTAGCCAAGATCAAAGACATGAACAATCCATCCATACCTACACCTACACCTGAGAGTGATCACACTTCAGAGGGGGAGGTCGAAGTACATACTATTTTGCATCACAACAGAAAAGATCCATATTGGAATAAAGGGTTGATCTGGCCAACAGATACAAACAACTGTCAAGATAGACTCCTGAACAAAACGCAAGGGTTTATAATCAATAGGCCAGACCCAAGATATGTTCAAAGACAGCATCCTGGAATAGTAACAACAGACAGTGTAGTGAATCTCTGCCTTGATTTGCTACAAAGATCTACACTTAAGGATGTAAAGCAACACGTATCTTTAATTAAAGATGGAGCAGACCGTAGGGAATTCTTGCTAGGACCAAGAAAACCGCGTAAAAAATGTTTCATATGTGCCGGTATATATGCTGAATATAACGAAATATGGAAGATCACGCAAGCAGAGACTGCAGAACAGATACGAGAAAATGATCGTCTAATTTACAGAAATCTCCCTCTGTGGTTGACAGTGGGTTAACGACTCTGTCGTCCAGGATATATTCATTGGACAGCATAATGTCTTCTGCCATAGACATCATGGAACAGGACTTGGTCATGTTGCAACATGGTCAGTAGCAACTGCATTCTATCATGCTATTAGGCTGGACGTTACACAACCTTCGTTCAGGCTATGTGCCTTGGCGTTTAATCAATACTACGTCACTGTTTTCAGAATTCAATCTCACTAATAAATAGATCAAATTGGCACAAAGGGGAGCAGACTATATGGCGCTGAGCATTGAAAAACTGGAAAGATTACCATTTACAGAGGCAGAAAAAACAGCTACTGAATGGATTATATGTGGAATAATTACTCTGCCTGTTACAATTTTCCATTTTCAGTATTTCCTAAAACACATACCAGCAGGCAAATATGAAAGGTTGGGTAAAGAATACATGAAGACATCCTGGGAATTACCATACACACACAGATGTAGCAGTGGGGGGAATGAGGTCTTAGCGGTTCAAACTCTCTCCTATGTCAGGGTATTATTTTACACGGGCCCTGTGATACTTCCTCTAACAACTTATCGTGTCACCTGCAAGGTTCAGCAGTCGCAGTAATTGATCCAATTTTTGGACAACTTTCGAATGGGAGTTACCTCATGTTGAACAATCACAGATGCAGTGGCATGTTGCCTGGTATACCATATCAAGTAACTGTCATCCAGGGTCACTTGCTGTATGCAAGTATTGTTTCCAAAACCAAGACAGTCAGGGAGTCGACTCTATGGCCTTCACTGAACATCTCTTCTATACGAATTGATACTCTAAGCAGAATGAAAGCCATTCTTTTGCAAAAAACTGTGCCACTGACCTCGGCCTAAGAAACCTATGATCTACAAGTAGCAAGGACTTCTTCCGAGATACATGCCCTTTTGAATACAAACTGCCCTATACATTTCTCAGAAATATTAAGTCGTATCTTAAACATGTCTAATATGAGCGGTATTGTACATCTATTTAAGAACGTATTTTACAGACTGTTAGCACCTTTTCAAGCAGCCCTCTGAATATTTCTCAACTTCGTGCTACGATATGGCAAGCCAAATCACCAACGCCACCCCAAGCACGAGAATTAAATACCACATGGTTTCTGTCATTCAAACCAATCTGGCAAGATTGCATCTTACCTGTTCTATGCTGCCTGCTATGCGGAGAAGAGTGTGTGCTAAACATCTGTCTAACACTCCCATCAGTCATGCCTATGGGTATCAATACTCTGCTTGAACCGGTAACGGCCCATGCTCTGTGTTGTCCCCAGCGGCTACCAATTCTGATGACGGCATTCCTTGAGATCTCACAGACGGAAAATGCTGATGCTGATGTACGAGAGGAAATAATAGGCACCAGGTACCAACCAATTCGAACATTGCTGATGCGACCTATGCTGATGGAGATGCTTCACATCTATGTGGGGTTAATCTTCTAAACGAGGTAATCCAACTTTTGCCTACAATGGTAGACAACATTTTGTCTACAGACATAGATGTTTTCCCCAAGCCCTAACACTGACTTTTGATTTTGGCAAACAGTGTTCTGAGAGACAAAACAATGAACTTTTTCCTATGACAATTTTATTTTCTCCAAATTAGTATTTTTTCTTTTTTGGCACAAAGTATTTTGCTTATAGTAGAACTATTCATTGAGAACAAGAATTATTTGAATACTTCCAGAGACAATATATGACCTTGTCCACAAACAAACAGTTTTATGTAATCTGACATGAAATGGTTTTGGCACTTTTTTCTTCTGTATTTACGAAGGATTTCACAAATGTATATTTTTATGATTCATTCATATTTGCATTTCAAAATGTTGAAAATATGCTATGAATGAATACTTGCTTTTACTGTGTACAGCACCAATGCAATAGTTTGAATACATTATTTTTACAATGTGTTTGTAACAGGCTTTACGCACTTTGTGTATAGATACATTTTTAGATATGATATCATGTTTAGAATTTAGTAACATCGTACATACGAAAGTGGAGTGGGTGTTGCGTATCAATTTAGATTCCGTTTGAATTTCCTGATTCATGCCCTGCTATAGGTACAATTCACATTGCCCTTATATAGGCATAGAAATCCAGCCCTTAATTAGGTATAGGCCATGCTACCCAAATACAGGCATGGCTACTTACATCCGTTCATCTATGTCACAACGATTTCTTGGAAAACCTTACTCTTAAGCTGTTAGGGACATCCCCTTGCTTGAATATTGATTTCTCCAAGAAACTCATTATTATGCATGAACATCTATTCTTTGGAGGTTCATTCATGACGTTCATATGCCCGACTCTTATTTCAATACTGGCATTCCTAAACACCTTCAAGGTATAAATATACCTTCACTTGCTATGGCGAAGCACGTTGTGGTTTGGTGCAGTTTAACTACCTACTTGCACGACGCAGCTCGTCACAGCAAGTACCGAAGGAAGCCAACTCCTCAGCTGACGCACTGATCAGGAACTGTCATCCTCCTGCCGAGAATCCAGCTCCAGTGTTTCTGACTTCCCTTGCGGGGTGTTGGGAAATCGAGTCCCGGGAAAGAGATACCAACCTCTTTCATTGTAAGGTATGGAGATGATTAGAACCTAGAGAAACCTTTGGCAATTCTTGGCAAAACTAAAACCTTTGCTAAACCAGCATCTACTTCTTCCCTCGTACTAGACCTAGGTTAGGTACACTGGGGTAGGCGTATTTTAGAAGCAACAGTTGAGTATTTTAGCCTGTGTTAATTATGTATGTATTTTTATATACGTCATAGCAACAGACCATGCTATTACAGTATTATTTTATATTACTGTTTACGTTGTACACATTATACTTCCAATTCTGTCTTATGATTGTAGCAGCTCATATCTCTTGCATGAGAAAGAAGACTGTTCAATAAACCCTTTTTATTGAAACGCCCGTCTCTTTATTTCTGTGCAACTCTGTAGAAATGAATCATGCACAACTGACTGAGTGAAATAGTTATCTATAGTTTCCACAACTCTGAAGATATTGTTCCGACTCTAAGGGAAACAAAGTTGTCATGTTTATGCAGTTGTCAGAGCCTAATCCCTTCTTCTTCATTTGAAAAAGTTGCTTGTGACCTCTGAGTTAGCTGGCACATACAATTATGTTTAATATTCTTGATAGAGACATACTGACCTCAGTCCTATGTCAAATCTATAGTGCATATTATTCCAATGCACAGAGCCTATTAGGGATATAAGAACTACACTACACTATTTCCTAATTATAACACCCGCAACCTTTGGTTTTGGTGTGTGAGTGTCTGTATGGGTATGTCCATGGCTATGAGAGTGTCTCTAGGGGTATGTGAATGGGTGTGACAGTGCCTCTAGGAGTATGTGACAGGGTGTAAAGGTATCTGTATAGATGTAACTATGGTTTAACACAGTCGATGTATGGATGTGTGACTAGGTTTGACATTGTCTGAATTGGTTTGTGAATGGGTGTAACAGCGTCCAAATGGTTATGTGTGTGGGTGTAAGAGTGAATGTGTATGTGAGTGGATGTAAAAGTATCTGTATGGGTATGGTAAAGGGTATGGCAGTTTCTCTATCGGTATGTGAATGGATGTGACAGTGTGTGAACATGTATGTGAATGGGTGTGACAGTGTCTCAATCGTTATGTGAATTGGTGTGATAGCTTCTCAATGGGTATGTGAGTGGGTAAGACAGTGTCTGTATGCGTATGAATTGGTATTGCGGGGTTTGGAATAGTATGTGAGTGTGTGTGAGAATGTCTGAATGGGTATGTGAGTGGGCCTGTGAATGCTCGTATGGGTGGAAGTGTAGGCGTGAGAGGCTCAAAATGGGTATGTGAATCGGTGTGACAGTATCTCTATGAGGTTGTGAATGGGTGTCACTATGTCTATGGGTTTGTGAATGGATATGACAGAGTCTGTATGTGGTTCTTAATGAGTCTTACAGTGTGTGTATAGATTTCTGAATGGATGCTACAGTGTCTGTATGGGTTTGTGAATGGGTTTTGACAGTGTCTGTAGGGGTTGTAAATTGGTGTGACAGTGTCTGTATTGGTTTGTGAATGGGTCTCACAGTATCTGCATGGGGTTGTGAATAGGTGTGGCAGTGTCTGTATGGTTTTGTGAATGGGTGTTCCATTGTCCATATGGGTATAGGAGTGGGTGTGAGAGCATATCAATGGGAAAGTGAGTGGGTAGTTGAATGGTTATATGGGTGTAAGTGTGGGACTGAGAGACGCAGCATGGGTTTATGAATGGGTGTGATATTTTCAGTATGGGGTTGTGAATGGGTGTCACAGTGTATAGATTTCTGAATGGGTGTCATCAGTATCTTTATGCGGTTGTGAATTGGTGTGACAGTGTCTACATGGGGATGTGCGTAGATGTCAGTGTTTGTATGGATTTCTGAATGGGTGTGACAGTGTCTATATGGTGTACTGAATGAGTGTGGCAGTGTCTGTATGAGGATTGTGAATTGGTGTGACAGTGTCTACATGGGGGTGCACATAGATGGCACAGTGTTTGTATGGATTTCTGAATGGGTGTGGCAGTGTCTTTATGGGTTTATGGGTGAGTGTGACACGTGTCTGTTTGGATATGTGAGTGGGTGTGAGTTAGCTGTATGGGTGTAAATGTGTTTTGACAATCTCTGTATGGGTATATACATATTTATTTTGCAGTCATTCTCTGCAGATCCACCATGGAGTTACACAGGGCTGCACTGAGCCCAACAGAGGGATCCCCGTAGTTAGGTAGCAATTTTAGAAAACATTTCCCAGCATAGTTCACCTACATCAATTTCACCAACATAAGTTCAGAAAACTTATAATCTGACCCCTTCATTTATTTGAACTACAACTTTTCAGTCCTGGGGACTGTTTCCTTGGCAAACAAAATGTCTGCCACAACTTTCCTGTGAAGCTGCATCCAGCCAATAAGAACCCTCCTTTGTCGCGTGGACCCACGGAGGCACCATGGGTGGATCCGCAGAGGATTGCACCCCTACATATACAAATGTATTTTCACTTAATATCTCTAAAACGACAGAACAGATAAATAACAAATAAGTGAAAGTATAATCTGCAAAACAAAATCTACCTTTTTGCCAAATTTGGTGTAATTCCATCCAGAGGTTTAGACTGCAGTCATGTTCAAAGTGTCTATGGAAATTAAGATGGGGAAAATACATTTTGGGACCCTACCATTCTCTCTGCCCCCACTTGACGAATCACCACAAAACTTTCCAGACACCACCTGAAGTGAGTGTCATATTAGTTTAGAAAATTTCGTGACGATTAGTCAAATGACACCAAATATATTGAATAACGCTTTTCCTATAGAAACTAGGTCCTAACTATAGTTACTGGTGGTCAGTAGGGGGGGAGGGTGTGTGTGTGTGTGTGTGCATGTGTGTGTATATATATATATATATATATATATATATATATATATATATATATATATATATATATATATATATATATATATATATATATATCCGCAGCAACTTTTCTTCAAAGAAAATACTCGCACTCAGAGTATGCCACAGTTTATTTAGCAAAGGCTACGCGTTTCGACAGCAAAAGCCGTCTTGATCACACGGCTTTTGCTGTCGAAACGCATAGCCTTTGCTAAATAAACTGTGGCATACTCTGAGTGTGAGTATTTTCTTTTATGGCTGAGATACCCGCCACCCCCTCTCAACACGATCCCAAAAAGGAGGGAAACCGGAAACAGTTCTTGAAAGTTTTTGGATGTGGGAGGGAGTGACCCTCCCGCGGCCGTATTTATTAAAACAAAAAATCAAACATTAAACGTTCATGTTATGTACAATTTCATTATCACATTGCGATGTTTGGCTAACCTTAACATATTCTCTAATACAGAGGTTCTCCTAGCCGAACTAGCATCCTACAAAACATTCTCTATAACACTGAAATTGTACATCCTAACGTTTAAGGGCCAACGGCAAGGTCATAACCGGTGTCAAGATCCCTAACCAGACTTACCCCTCCCACTTGGGAGGGGCGACAGCACAGAGGCTTACCTCAAGTGCAACTACTAACAATTTCCCTTGACTTGACGGGGGCACTTAAGACTCGACGCCATTTAAAGGTCGTTCGAAGACTTGTGTGTGGTATCTAGAAGGTATCGTGGACCTCCCCCCACCCCACACAACTTACCGCATCTGCCGTCGCAGATGACACTGGCCCCGGGAAATTCCCCAGGAGGGGGCTGTAACCCCTCCTACAAAGGAAGGGGCCTTGACCGCCTTTCCTTTACTTCCGGCGACCCGCCCTTAGACGGGACCGCCTCCCCATTGAGGGGCCAATGGCCACCTCTCCCGAGCGCTCCCATCCGTGTTGGGTGACGCCCACTCATAGGGATCTACCAATTAGTGCTCACCGATCATGACCTTACCGCCTACCAAAAATAAATACGACAATTCTTACTCAAATCTATGAAAACATTGGTCGCTACGACCGAAAGAGCATGCTTCAAATGCAACACTATATCAAATCATTTTAATTGTAACAAACTACACGATAATCACCATACTTTATTATGAGCAACAACAAACTGATACTTTCACAGCCTGTAAACAAAACAGAAAAACATACTTATAAAATTCACTTTATTGCACAACAACTTGCTGTCCTCAGGGGCTGGTGGGTGGGTCAAAATTGGCTCTTCGTTCTGTCCCGAGCTCACGTGTAGCGAGGAGGTGCAGCTTCGGAGCACAAGAACAAGAGGACGTCTTCTGGTCTTGCGTCCCTTTTTATCCGTCTTCAGGGCGGGCGTAAACCCACCCCTGCCCGCCCCGGGGGCGGGGCTGGCTACGTCGGTGTCTAGGCCAGCCCACTCTTGGGCGGGAAAAAGCGCGCCCCGGCTACGCCGCTTCGGGCATACCAGCCGAGACGCGCCTCCCGCCCCAAAAATGGCTTCCCGGGGGGATCGAGGCACTCCGCCATACGTGCGGGGGGACCGAGTGGTCGCCCCTTTCCATATGGCTGAGATACCCGCCACCCCCTCTCAACACGATCCCAAAAAGGAGGGAAACCGGAAACAGTTCTTGAAAGTTTTTGGATGTGGGAGGGAGTGACCCTCCCGCGGCCGTATTTATTAAAACAAAAAATCAAACATTAAACGTTCATGTTATGTACAATTTCATTATCACATTGCGATGTTTGGCTAACCTTAACATATTCTCTAATACAGAGGTTCTCCTAGCCGAACTAGCATCCTACAAAACATTCTCTATAACACTGAAATTGTACATCCTAACGTTTAAGGGCCAATGGCAAGGTCATAACCGGTGTCAAGATCCCTAACCAGACTTACCCCTCCCACTTGGGAGGGGCGACAGCACAGAGGCTTACCTCAAGTGCAACTACTAACAATTTCCCTTGACTTGACGGGGGCACTTAAGACTCAACGCCATTTAAAGGTCGTTCGAAGACTTGTGTGTGGTATCTAGAAGGTATCGTGGACCTCCCCCCACCCCACACAACTTACCGCATCTGCCGTCGCAGATGACACTGGCCCCGGGAAATTCCCCAGGAGGGGGCTGTAACCCCTCCTACAAAGGAAGGGGCCTTGACCGCCTTTCCTTTACTTCCGGCGACCCGCCCTTAGACGGGACCGCCTCCCCATTGAGGGGCCAATGGCCACCTCTCCCGAGCGCTCCCATCCGTGTTGGGTGACGCCCACTCATAGGGATCTACCAATTAGTGCTCACCGATCATGACCTTACCGCCACAGGTCCGGATAGTTGACCGGCTATCCGGACCCCCCACAAAACTCCTACCTAAAGGTCATGTTTTAACGATTTTAACCAAGCTAAGAAGTCTCCTATGAGTAACTCATTGCCCACCCTCGACAAATGCACACCATCCCCCAAATACATACTGTCATCATTAATACAACTATGCGAGATCGAATGCAATGTCTTGGAACGGAACAACCTACTCACTTTGTTATTCAATTTTCTAACCGAATGATTTAAAGCAGGGATCGAGATAGCCCCCCGCCATACTTTTCGTGGGATCATATGAGACCATGCAATTATGCACCCCGGAACTCTCCTTGCTAACCAACTTACCGTGGAAAGCATAGACACCAGGAGAAGTCGTCTACCGGTGGTGACCAAATCATTGCCCCCCAAATGCACTATGACTATGGACGGCGGTGACCTCATCCGCTCTAACAAACCCTCAAAGAATGCCTGAAACTGGTCAATACAGAGACCGCCCCTTCCGTAGAAGGACACTCTGTACCCGTATTCCCCAGGTACGTGAATCATGTCACCTGCTTTGAATACGTCTGCGGCCCGTCTCACGTATGAGTGGCCCACGACCCACACCTCCTTCCTCACAGCCGGTGATGTGCGACCGCTGGCCTGGTGTTGGGTCGACTGCACAGTCCGCCCTGCCGCGTAGGCTTGCGCAACTGAAAACAAACAAAAGACAAGAAGCGTGAGTACCAGATTACAGCTTCACAACATGTGCAATCGCACGTACCTCTTATAACAATTGGAGGACCAGCGCCCCACACGTTTTACTTGTTCAACATTAAGACCCCTGGCTGTAGCTTCAGTGGCAGCCCCTATTCGAAAGGAATGGGTCCCGAATTCGCCCGGGTCCAAGCCCGCTGCGGCAATGGCCATTGCAAGCACCCGCTGAAACTGAAACCTCGTCAGCGGGGTGGCGTCTGCATGCCTCAACAATGTCCCCCCCCATGATGCCACCCTTCGTGCTAGGTAATCTTCTAAGCACTGTACCGGACACATGGAGGACCCGGGGGTCCGGCGAATGATCGTGCAGTCCCCCCTCCCATCTTGGTCGGTCTTGGACCTGAGAAAGGAGACAACCATCGCATCGCCCCTGATCTGAACATGCTCCCTGCACAAGCCCCCCGACACATCCCGTTTGTTCCTTGCAACCAGCTCACTAACTCTCATAGCCCCGTGAAATGCCAGCGTAAATGCAGTCCGGAACAAACAGGTTTCGAAAGGGGACGAGCATGTGTTAGGGAGTGTGGCCAGTAACTGGGACAACCTATCTAGACCTATCGGTCGTCTTACGTCTACTCTGCAACCCTCTAGGCGTTGCCACCCACGCAGCGCCTTTTGTACTGTAAAAGACGCTGTCGGGTCCTGGATGCCATGGGCCCTGGCAACAAAGGAAATGGCGGCACGATGCCTTTGGGCCGTAGCCACCGATTTCCCAGCCCTACGTAAAGACATCAGAAAAAGTATTACCGACTCCTCCTGACCCCAAAGTCCCCCTCTCTCTGCCCCCAAAAAGGCTAAATAGGCCCGAAACGCCCCTTCATATGCCTTCCTTGTCCTGGGTGCTAGACTCTCTCCCACGAGGTGACGAAGTTCGGGGCACCGAGAGACCAGAGAGCTTCGGGGAAGGGTGCCGGCTCTGGGTCCGCTGAAGGAAGGAAACCCGAGAAAGCCTGCATGTGAAAACGAGACAGTGCATCAGCAGCCTGATTCATCACTCCTGGGACATGTTTTGCTCTGAATATCACGTTCAGTTGCATACACAGTAAGACAATTTCTTTGAGCAGCCTCAAAATCAATTTACAACGGGCTGCCTGACTATTGATGCATTCTACCACGGTCATATTGTCGGACCAGAACACAACAGAATGATCTCTCAACCCTTCTGGCCAGGTTCTCAGGGCCACCAGAATGGGAAATAGTTCAAGGAAAGCGATATTACTCGTCAGCCCCTTCTCGTGCCACCATAGGGGCCACTTTTGTGCCGACCATTTTGTGCCGAAGATGGCGCCAAAACCTACGCTCCCTGCTGAATCTGTCCATAGCCCAAGCTCTTCGGAGGACACGGCTGGCTTGTTCCAGACGACTCGGCCATTGAAGTCCGCCAAGAATGCTAACCAAATCCGCATGTCCTGGCGGACCTCAGCCGATAACCTTGTGCGATGATGACCCTCCTTCAGGCCCACCATCGCTTGGGCAATTGAGCGGGAAAAAGGGCGAGCCATTGGTATCACCCTCAAGGCAAAGTTCAACTTTCCCACTAATTGTTGCAACTGATGCAGTGTAACTTTGGATGCATTTAAACATACTTGGAGGGCTGCCCTGAATTTCGACACTTTGCTTGCTGGTAAACGGAAGCACCCCTCCCTGGAGTCCAACTCGATCCCCAAAAACTCGAGGCAAGTCGTGGGACCCATAGTTTTACCCGGTGCCAATGGCACGCCAAGATGACCCATTAACACACAGAATTCAGCTAAGGCCTGGGCACATTCGAGATTACCGGCGGGGCCGAGGAACAAAAAGTCGTCAAGGTAGTGCATTACATTTCGGAAACCCGTTCTCTTAGTGAACACCCATTGCAGGAAAGTACTGAATTGCTCAAAGTAAGCACATGATATAGAGCATCCCATCGGCATACACCTATCCATGTAGAATGACCCCTGGAACCCGAATCCCAGAAGACGCTGATCGTCTGGGTGTACCGGGAGCAACCGGAACGCTGACTCGATATCAGATTTCGCCATCAACGTCCCGTGCCCCAGGCGATTCAAGATGGCTACTGCCTCATCAAAAGATGCATATCGCACCGAACAAACTTCTGGATCAATTGCGTCGTTCACCGACAGACCATGTGGAGCAGATAGATTATGGATCAAACGAAACTCACCTGGGTCCTTCTTGGGGACCACCCCTAACGGAGAACAAACGAAATCCGGTACCGGGGGTACACTAAACGGGCCGGCGACCCGTCCCCGGCTAACCTCTTTCTGAATTTTTTCTTGCACTACAGATGTATGTTGTAAAACGGAAAGTTGATTTTTGCACATCCCTACACCCTGAAAGTCCCCTACCGGGATGCGGAAACCATGTGTAAAACCGTTCCGCAGCACCCCGGCAGAAGTACGATCCGGGTATTCGCTGAGCCAGGGAATCATTGCCAAGGTATCAATCGGGGTTGGTAAAGGCGCCCCTCGGCCTAGCTTAGACCTGTTTGGCGCCTCCCCTACCCCCATTCTCACTCGTTCTGGCTCTGCACGATGACTCAGGATGGGATGACCCACACGTACTACATTCGTGTTTGAATTTACACGATCCCGGAGGCCTAGTACATTTCCCCTTGTTGAAATTAAAACAGAAACCCTTTCTCCCTGTATTGCCTGCGGGCCTCGACTGGTCGTCGGTGCTCGTAGTTGGTCGAAAGGGCGTCCCCACATTTTGGCGGGAGTAATCAACAACATTGCTCCCGACCAATGGCATTCTTAACATTCCCGATTCTTTCATTTTATCCCATGTTAGAGAATCGTAACAATCCCAAGTCAAACTCTTGTTATGTTCCTTTTCTTTCCTGAACAGATTGTCGTAACAAAACCAATGGTTACCTTGATACGTTGTCGAGTAACCCATAATCCGTGATTGATAAACGGGAAACTCAGGAAGCAACTCGGGCCTACGTTCCCCCAAAATCGATGTAAAAATACCCCATGCATTGCCCCAATTGCCAATGTTCTCATTTACCTTAAAGGCGGCCATTTTTGCGCGCCAAACACTCGGATGCATTAAGTCCTTCTGACTTTTCACATGCTCCACATCATAATGATCAACAAGCAAGGAAAAAATATTCACGTATTCCCCCGCCCAGATCTTTTCCTTTATAGCTAAAGGCACATGTTGTCCCAATCTCTCTCTACGAGAGGGTGCTGACTCGTCCCTTGCAATCGGCAATGGCCGCTTACCTGAACTGGACGCAGCTTCTGCCGCTTGCGGCTTGTCTATCCCCGCCAACGGCGCAGCCACTCTAGCTGCCTCTCTCTTCTCACGAAGCCCTTTTATCAGCGCCTGTGCCTCGGCAGCCGTGGCGCCATCACTAATATCCCCCAACCATGCTGCTAGCTGTGCTGCCAGCTCGGGGGGCATGTCTTCCTTGGATGTCGGGGTGACGACAACGGGGATTGGAGTCCCCTCCATCGGTACTGGGGTCGGCGCCTCGAGCGGGGCAGAGGGAACCGGGACGTCTCCACCGGCTGGAACCCTTCTCGGCCTCTTAGGTCTCCCACCAGCCGGCGCAGGGCCCGAACCCTCCTCCCCATCTCGCTCCGCCAACCGTTTCTTTATGTCGGACACCTCTTTGCAAAGGGCCCGCACCATCTGGTCGGTCGTCATTCTCTTTGCGCCTTTCTTGGGCATCTCTCCGAGGAAGTATCTAGAAGACAAAGAAAAAGATCAAAACGCTCAAAATTGGCTCTTCGTTCTGTCCCGAGCTCACGTGTAGCGAGGAGGTGCAGCTTCGGAGCACAAGAACAAGAGGACGTCTTCTGGTCTTGCGTCCCTTTTTATCCGTCTTCAGGGCGGGCGTAAACCCGCCCCTGCCCGCCCCGGGGGCGGGGCTGGCTACGTCGGTGTCTAGGCCAGCCCACTCTTGGGCGGGAAAAAGCGCGCCCCGGCTACGCCGCTTCGGGCATACCAGCCGAGACGCGCCTCCCGCCCCAAAAATGGCTTCCCGGGGGGATCGAGGCACTCCGCCATACGTGCGGGGGGACCGAGTGGTCGCCCCTTTCCAGAAGAAAAGTTGCTGTGGATTTATAAAATTGCCGAGTGACCTGCTCGGCGTTTCTCTCGCCATCTGTCTATGGGACACGGACTTTGTGCAAACAGGTCATTTGGATACAAATATATATATATGGGGCAACCCTTTCTTCCATATATATATATATATATAGAGAGAGAGAGAGATAGAGATAGATATATAGATACACAATGAAAACAACAGAGGTTAAAGCTAAGTTATGGTTAGGAAAATATATTTTCCCTATACAAACCAAGATTAAACTAAAAAAGACTTTAAATATTCTTTAGTTACAGATATAGATTTAATTTACAATCGATCCACCACTTTCAAATTATTTTAAGTAGTGGACTTCATTCCACACTCTTTTCAGCTCACTAAGCAAACAACACTAACTGTAACTCGCCACTCTACTATGCACTGTGTTGCGACGAACAATTTAGTTTGAAGTTAAAAGTGTTTTTTATGAATGTTATAATTTCACATGCTATGAGTGATGTAGTATGCAAGATTATAAACATTGCATAGAAAAGGCCTGAATTATAGTTATGTAGTGAGGCGAGTGAGGTGACAAGACTGTTTGGAGGTGCGCTGTTTATGGTAATTTCAAGGTGGTGTGTAAATTATAAATTGAAGTTATATTTATAACTTTACGATTTATATTGTTTGTATATTTTAAGTTGAATTGGTATAGAATGAATACATATGGTAGTTCCAACTATAAATTATCCTTAGCATTTGTTGTTTTTCATTTTATGTTAATGTTTTTTGTTTTTTTAATAAAAATGTGTTTCAAATCGCAGTGTGGATTGTTATTGAGTGCAGTGTTGTAAAGTGGAGTGTAACAGTACAGTGAAATAGAGTGTAGTAGATTTCATAAATTGGAATATTGTAGTATGGAATAGAGTTGAGTTGAGTAGAGTAAACTGAGATAGCATACAATGGAGTAAAGTGCTATACAGTGGAGTGGCATGGTGTGTTGTATAATGGAGTGGAGTTTTGTGGAGTGTAGTGGCATGAGTGGAGTTCAGTGGAGTAGAGGGTTCTATAGTTCAGTGCTGCCGAGTATAGTGTCATGCAGTAGAGTGGAGGAGAGTCTCGTATGGTGTAATGTTGTACCGGAGAGTATCATTATTTTTGATATAACACAGTGCATGATAGAGTGGCAAGTTATAGTTAGTGTTGTCTAGTTAGCGATCTGAAAAGAGTGTTTAATGAGGTCGGCTACTTATAATAATCTGAAGGTGGTGGATAAATTGTAAATGAAAGTTATAACTATAACTTTAGAATTTTTTGTTTATTTAATTTAAACTTGGTTTGGATAGGGAAAATACGTTTTCCAAAATATAACTAAGCTGTAACTTTAGATTGTTTTTTTTTAAATTTCAAAGTTTTTTTTGTAATTGCATGTGTTTCAACTCGTAGAGTCCAGTTTTCCAAGTGGAGAATTGTTATATGTGGTGTTGTACAGTATAGTGGAGGACAGTGTTGTTAAGTCTATTGCAATAGACTTAAGTATTTTAGATTGGAATCGAGTGAAGTAGAATAGAGTGTATTAGCATATTGTACAGTGTCTGATATAATGAAGTCAAGTATCATAGTCTGGAATAGCGAGTGGTACAGTAGAATGGCATGCCGAGCAGCAGAGTGGGGTGTCATGGACTGTCAGAGAGAGGTGTAAAGTGTTTTAGAGTGGAGTAAGGTGAAGTAGAGTGTTGTGCCATATCATGGAGTGACATATGGTAGAGAGAAGTTGAGTGTTGTGTGGTCAAGTATCATAGAGTGTAATACAGTGACATGAAGTGGATGGGCATAGATTGCAGTAGAGTGGCATAGAGTGGCGTAGAGAGTAGTACAGTGTTGTAGAGTGGAGTTGCATACAATGGAGTTGAGTGTTGGATACTGAAGTGATATAGAGCAGAGTGTTATACAGTGGCGTAGAGTGGGAGAAAGTGTAGTAGAGTGTAGTATTTCGGAGTGGAGTACTCTGGTGTGGGGTAGATGGGAGTAAAGTGTTGAGTAGTAGATTGTAGAGATGTGGAGTGTAGTTGAGTGGATTGGCATAGCATACAGTTAAGTAAAATGTCATAAATTGGAGTACCATGTTATAAAGTAGAGTGTAGTGGGGTGTTGTACATTATTGGAAAGCAATGTAGACTATAGTAGCGTGAATTGGAATACAGTCTAGTGGATCTTTGTATAGTGGAGTGGAGTGGTGTACAGTACAGTACTGTTGTAGAGTGTGGTACTGGGGATTGGCATACAGAGATATGGAGTACAATGGCATTGAGTGGTGTAGAGTGGAAAGTGGAGAGGCATACAGTGGAGTAATGGAGTAGAGTGGAATACTGTGTCAGTGTAGGGTGGAATAGAGTGGGGCATAGTGGCATACAAAGAGTTGCATACAGTTTCTTATAGTGATCTAGAGTATTGAAGAGTAGAGTTGAGTGGAGTCGAGTGTTGTATAGTACAGTATAGTACAGTGTTGTACAGTGGAGTGAAGTAGTATTGTGGAATAGCGTAGACTGGAGTAGCGTAGACTGGAGTGGTATACAGTGGAGTAGCATAGAGTGTAATAGCGTATATTATAGTAGTGTTCTGTGGAGTGTTGTAAAGTGTAATTGCGTAGAATGGAGTAGCTTACAGTGCAGTGGCATACAAATAACTAATGTAGACTGAAGTGGCATACACTGCAATGGGGTACAGTGTAATAGCATACAGTGAAGTGATGTCCAAAGGAATAACATGGAATGGAGTGGGGTAGAGTGGAGTGGCATACACTAGGGTGGCGTAGAGTGGAGTAGCATACAGTGGAGTGGCATACTGTGGCATAGCATAAAGTGGAGAGGCTTACTGTTGAATGGTGTAGAGTGGAATAGCATATACTGGAGTAGCGTGTAGTGGAGTGGCATACAGTGGAGCGGCATATAATGGAGTGGTGTAGACTGGAGTAGCATACAGTGGAATGGGGTAGATTGTAATAGTATACAGTGAAGTGGCATACATTGGAGTGGGGTCCAATTGAATCGCACAGAAGGAAGTGGCGTGGAATAGAGTGCCATAAAATGGAGTGGCATAAAGTGGGGTCGTGCACAGTAGAGTGGCATAAAGTAGAGTTGTGCACAGTAGAGTAGCATACAGTGGAATAGAGTACAGTGGAGTGTTGTAGAGTGGGGAAGCATGCAGTGGAACAGAGTAGAGCAGAGTGGCATGCAAGTGAAAGGCATAGAGTGGAATAGCATAAAGTGGAGTAGCATCCAGTGGAGTGGCGTACAGTAGGGACATAGACTGGAGTGGCTTATAGTGGTGTGGCGTACAGTGTAATAGTTTAGATTGGAGTGGTGTACGGTGAAGTCTCGTACAGTGGAGAGGCATAGGGTGTAGTGGCATTGAGTGGACTAGAGTATGGGGGAGCAGCTACAGTGGTATGGGAAAGAGATGTATGTGACATTTAGCAGCAATGCAGATTATGGGGTGCAGAGTAACGCAAAACAGCAAATTAAACTGCCTTGTATTACTCCAGATTTACCAATTAATGTGGGGCCACGCATGGTGGCTTTGTGTTAATATGTAAATCTATTATTGCATTGCCCATACGACACCATGAGTGATGCAAGGGTACCACAATCAAATAATGCAGCTAGGCTGCAGTTATATTTTGGGCCATGGCACACTGCAAAACCTTTGCAGTATACCATGATACATAGTGATGACAGGCCAGTATATTATAGGGTAATGGCTGTTTCTGAGAATGAAAATGCAGGTATATTGTTCATACTACACTTTGACTGTGTTCAGTGTTAGGGCCTTAGATATAGGTAAGTAGCAGGTTCCTACCTATTATCACTTTAAAATGTAGGAGATTTTTGAACCATTTTTTGATATATTTTATTAAATAAGTTTAATGACATGTACTGCAGTAGTTTCACAACATTTTGGGAAATTCTGCAAATGTACCCCAGTGACAGAACCCAGAGAACATAATCTCTGCACCATGATATACAATCCTGCCAAAATTCATGTTAATCCATTCATCCACTACATCAAATACAATAGTATATGGAAAATGCATTGGTGGTAAAATGTGTTTTGGGTAACCCTGGGCGGAACACTACGCTACCCTCGCGGAATGTGCGTAGTATGCGCAACTACATGCTACGCGAATTGTACGTAACACAGTGCAAAAACACGTAGATAGCGGGCATTTTTTGCTTGCTCACGGTCCTCAACATCAAGATGGCGACCGCGAGCGAGTTAAATCACCATCTCGGCGAGACTTTTTCCTCGTTCGCGGTCAGCAACATCAAGTTGCTGATCGCGAGCGTGGAAAAGAAACCTCCCGGCAAAATTCTCAAAGCGGGAAGGTCAGGTTTCTCATTGCGAGTGGTCGTGTATGCTTGCGACACTCGAGATGAGAAACTACCAGTCCGCGTTGAGAAAGCTGCCGCTCGAGTGCACATCTACTCGAGCGGCAGAAAACGACCGCTCGCACTGAGCAAAATGCTTTTTGCAATGATTGCACAGTGCAGACAAGCATCCGGCACTGTCAATCAGTGCGAACAGCATTTTCTCTACCGCACTACACAGTTTGCGTAGCTACGCCTAGTGTGAAGTGCATTTTGCGTAGCTTCGCATGGTTGTTGGTCCCCATAGAGACAATTGAAGCCACATTCAGAATAATCAAATGTATCATTTGGCAGCCGGTGACCTTCAGAACAACTAAAAAAACGTCTTCAAGATAGTGAATGCTTCCGGTGACTGCTGCCAGAAACATGGAGTATGGTGCTGTCCCATTTCTAAAACTCTCCCGCCATTCGATACTCCCAAACAGCAGAATATTGGTGCCAGGTGGACCACATAGATCGAGACCTTTGATGATTTCATTGATGCTCTCGAAAAAGTAAGTGATGCAAACATTTGCAACTACCTAAAGAATCTTACTGGTGATGGAGTAACAGAAGTGAGAAAGAAGATTGCACAGACTGAAACAATATTGTACCATCAACTCAATGAACCATTGAGTGCCAAGTTCAATCCAATGCCAAATGTTGACTATAAAAGGTACACTTTCAATCAAGCGAGACAAGTCAGTGAAACAATTGATGAGTTTGTCGAGAGACTTAATGTCTTTATCAAACATTGCAAATTTGATGAATTCAATGATGATGAAGCCATGCATCTTAGAGTCATTGATGGCTATCTGTCAGATTTGTTCCGAAGACATATGCTCCAAGAGACTCTCAGTTTAGAAAAAGTACTGATGGCCACAAGAGCTGAAGAAAGAGCACATCAACAGGCTGCTGACATGGAGGTGGGAACAGCAAAAAGTGAGTTGTCACTAGTCATAAAGAACAAATTACAAGCACAAACTAGAGGTCAGCAGGTCAACATCGTCAAAAAAAGAAAATCTTTGTTTCCAATATGGATTTTCCTTTCCACATGAAAGTAAGTGCCCAGACATCACACAGACGTGCAAAGTGGTACACAGACAAAATATCGATTTTTAAATATCGATATGCAAAAATATCGAAGTTTAAATATCGATATACAAAAATATTGAAGGTAAGTAATATCGACAGTCTAAATATCGATATTGGTATGATATCAGTAATATCGAAGTTGTAAATATCGATGTTAATAATATCGAAATTAATAACTTTGATGTTACTAATATCAATTTTTAAATACATTTAGTGTATATTATATTGTATTTATTATGTTTTATTATTTCTTTTTAATGTTATTTTATTAAATATTGTCTTTTACTACTGTAGCGGGTTGTGGGTTTATAGGGGAATAGGGTGGGAAGTAATTTAATTATGTTAAATTAATTATTAATTAGTAGGGATTATTAATTAATTAATTGAGAATTAATTTTTAATTATTTTTAATTAATTTATTAATTGATAAATATGTTCTGTAGCGGGTTATGGGTTTATAGGGGAATAGGGTGGGAAGTAATTTAATAATAATTAATTAATTGATATATGTTTGTACATATTTTAATTAATAATTAATTGGTAATTAATTTCTATTAATTAGTTAATTAATTATTATAATTTTTACATATTTATAATTATTAATTAGTTGGTAATTAATTATTATTAATTATTTAATTGCATTAATTATAGTAATTTCTTATATATAATTTATTGTTATTCTTAATTAATTAATTGTGCAAAATAATATTAATTATTAAATTAAATTAATTACAGCAAATGTGCTAATATATTTACTTTATTGTTATTGTTAATTAATAATTAATTGGTAATTAAATAATATTAATTAATTTTGGGTACAGGGGTATTTTTAGGGTTCAGGGTCAGTTTTCAGTTCATGGATACAGGGGTATTTTTAGGGTTCAGGGTCAGTTTTCAGTTCATGGGTAAAGTGGTATTTTTAGGGTTCAGGGTCAGTTTTCAGTTTTTGGGTAAAGGGGTATTTTTAGGGTTCAGGGTCAGTTTTCAGTTTTTGGGTAAAGGGGTATTTTTAGGGTTCTGGGTCAGTTTTCAGTTTTTGGGTAAAGGGGTATTTTTAGGGTTCTGGGTCAGTTTTCAGTTCATGGGTAAAGGGGTATTTTTAGGGTTCAGGGTCAGTTTTCAGTTTTTGGGTAAAGGGGTATTTTTAGGGTTCAGGGTCAGTTTTCAGTTTTTGGGTAAAGGGGTATTTTTAGGGTTCAGGGTCAGTTTTGGGTTTTTGGGGTACAGTCGTACAGGGTCAAAATAAAATAAATTTAAATTAAATAAATTAAATGAAATTAAAAAATATAAAATTACATTAAATTATTAAGTTTTTAATTTATTTTAAATGTATATGTATTAGTTTTAATTTTTTAATTATGTTTTAATATTTTTATTTAATATTTGTAACATTATATGTATTTTATAATTATTTTTACATTATTATTAATACATTTAAAAAAACGATATTTTTAATTTCGATATTTTTGTACTACGATATTATTTTTTCGATATTTTGGTACTTACCTTGTTAGGGATAGGATTCCTATATTTTTGACTTTGATATTTTTGTTCCGATATTTTTGTATTTCGATATTTTTGATTTCGATATTTTGTCAGACATTCGTGCAAAGTCTGTGGAAAGTGAACCAGTTTGTAATGGTTTGTAGAGCAACAGAGAACAATTGCATTACAGCAGGACGAGACAATGGGCATGAGCATGTTCCAGAAACATTCTTGCCTCACCCACAAATGCAAAATAAGACCTCAATTACAATAGGTAGAACCCCAATGGGGTTGATCATCATCAAATTCATCCTGCAAGATCTCCTCAACATCACCATCTAGCAACAGTGACAAGGATGAGTGCACAATGTTGATTTCCAACATAAAACGACCTGCATATGGGGTCCTAGCCACTTGCAAACAAGACAAATGAATGTCAAACAAGTGAATTACGTAAACAAATTCATATGGTCATTGCCCTAAAATCATCCTGAATGACAACGGTTGTCCAGTGCATGTTTACTTTCTTTGTAACTGATGCTGACATGGGACTAATATCTATCAATTACAATGTAATATGCATCTAAAATTGTGAGTCAGCTCCTGTTGCTATTTCATGACTTAGGAAGGCTGAAGACAATGAAGGTGCAACTGGCTTAGGAAGGCTAAAGACAATGAAGGTGCAACTTCTCATCAATGAGGACATTCAGCCTGTTGAAAAGTGACATAACAGAATAACCTTTCATCTTCAAGAAGCAGTCAAGAAGAAACTAAACACATTATCAAAGCACAACATTATCAAACACTCTACTAGTCCTACACCCTCGGTGTTGTCCATAGTGGGCGTGCCAAAAAAGGACAGTGGAGGTGCATTCCCTATTTGTGTGAACATGTGTCAAGCCAACAAAGTAATTGAGAGAGAAAGATAGAGACTCCCTGGTCCACACATTCTGGAAAAGATAATACAGCTGAATGGAGCCAAAGTTTTCTCATGTCCTGATCTAAACAAAGGATACCATCAACGTGAATTGGAAGAAAACTGTTGGTACATTACCCCTTTTTTTACTCCTATTCCATGAATAAATGAATGAATCAATCAATCAATCAGGGGTTGCTAAGCATGCTATTCACCCTTGAAGGTCTCAAGGCACTAGGGGGGTAGAGGGGTGCAGGTCCGTTAGCCGAAAAGCCAGGTCTTGAGGGCCTTCGTGAAGATGTTCAGGGAGGGGGCGAGTCTGATATCTGTCAGGAGCTCGTTCCAGGTTGTGGCCACAATGTGAGAGAAGGATCTACTACCTGCACTGGCTCTGTGGATGCGCAGGGTTTCAGCCTGTGCAAGGTTGGAGGATCTGAGGTTTCTTTTGGGTACGTGGAAGTTGAAGTTGATCCTGTCATTGAAGTATTTGGGTCCAGTGTTGTGTGGGCATTTGTAGGCGTGGGTGAGGATTTTGAAGGTGACTCTTTTCTCCACGGGCAACCAGTGGAGCCTTCGTAGGTGCTTGCTGATGTATTCATGCCGGAGGATGTCGAGGACAAGTCAGGTGGCGGTGTTCTGTATCATCTGGAGTTTTGGGATTAGGGACTTGTTTATGATGGCGCAAAGTGCGTTTCCAAAGCAGAGTTTTGCGGTGATGAGAGCGCGGGTGACCGTCTTCCTTGACTCAGGGGGGATCCATTTGAAAGTCTTGCGGAGGATTCGAAGGGTGTTGAAGCAGCTGAAGGTAATGGCATTGACCTGTCGGTTCATGGTGAGGGATGAGTTGAGTACGATGCCGAGGTTTTCGCGTGGTCCAAGGGAGTTGGTTGGCTTTAGAGGGCAATTGGCCACCAGGTGTTGTGTCTCATGCTGAAGGGGTGGTTCCAAGGATGAGGACTTCTGTCTTCTCAGCGTTGAGCTTTAGGTAGCTGTTGGTCATCCAGACTGCAACATCCTGCATTCCTTTCTGGAAGTTTAGTCTGGCGGTGTCGGGGTCTTTGGTGAGGGAGAGGATGAGCTGGGTGTCGTCAGCATAGGATAGGATGTAGAGGTCATGTTGTTGGACGATGGCAGTGGGGGGCCATGTAGAAGAGTGTCGGGCTCAGTGATGACCCCTGCGGGACTCAACAGGTGATTTTCATGGTATCCGAGAGGAATGGTGGCTGCCTGATTCTTTGGTTTCTTCCGGTGAGCAATGATCGGATCCAGTCTAGGGTTGTTCCTTTTATGCCGGCGTTGTGTTGTCTGGCGGACAGTGTGTGGTGGGAGACGGTGTTGAATGCTGCTGATACTTCTAGTAGGATGAGGGCTGTGGAGTGGCCTTGGTCCAGGAGGGTGCGGATGTCATCTGTGGAGGCAAGTAGGGCAATCTCTGTGCTGTGGTTTCTTCGGAATCCACATTGGGATGGGTCGAGGATGGCATTGTCCTCGATGAATCATGTCAGTTCCCTGTTGACTGTTTTCTCTGCCTCTCTGGCCACGAAGGGGAGGAGCGAGATGGGCCGGTAGTTCTTGAGGTCATTGGGATCAGCTGTGGGCTTCTTGAGCAGGGGCCTGACTTCTGCGTGTTTCCAGTCGTCTGGGAAGGTGCCTGTTTTGAAGGTGGTGTTGATGGTGCATTGTAGTTTGGGTACAATGGCGGCTCTGTGGCAGATGTGTAGGGGCAGGGGTCAGTGGGGGCCCCTGAGTGGATGCCTTTCATGGTTGAGGTGGTGTCTCCAGGTCTTGATGGTGGCGGTCTGGCAGTGGCGTCCGGTGGGCAGTTGACCAGGTTTTCGTAGAGGTTTTGATCTTGTGGTGGAAATAGGTTGCAAGATTGTCAGAGAGGTCTTGGGACCCGGGTGATGTCTGTGGATTCGCTGCCAGGGTTGATGAATTACTTGATGACAGTGAAGAGTTCCTTGGAGTTCGTGGAGTTGGCGATGATTTTGTTGTGGATGAAGGTCCTCTTGGTGGTTCTGATTTGGTTGTGATAATCCGTCATGGCATTCTTGTAGGTGGTGTGGTTTTTGGGTGTCTTGGTTTTTCTCCTGTTCTTCTCCAGGTGTCTGCAAGTGCGTCTGGCTTCTTGGAGATTGGTGGTGAAACAAGTGGCTTTCCTTGGGCCTTGTTTGTCGGGGTTCCGTAGCGGGCGAGCTCGTCCGTGCAGTTGGCGATCCAGGTGTGGAGTTCTCTGGCTGCTGTGTTGGCATTGGATGCCGAAGTGTGGTTGTTTCGGGTGAGGGTGGAGTTGAGTTGGTCATCGGTGACCATGCTCCAGTTCCTACATGGTGGGCATAGGGCTGGTTTGGTTGCCCTGGATTTGTTGACGGTGAAGTTACGCAGTAGTGGTAGGTCCATGAGGGTTGCGCTCAGTGGCTGAACTAAACTTTGTTCCCTGCTGCAAAGATGGGGTCGAGGGTGTGTCCTGCTCTGTGGGTCAGTGTGGAGACAAGTTGTTTGAGTCTGATGTTGGCAAGGGTGTCACAAAGGGTGGTGGAGTTGGGGGCATTGTTGAGGTGGAAGTGCAGGTCTCCGATGAGTATGTAATTCATTGTGGCGATGGGGTCAGTGATGGTAGAGGCGAAGGAAGCCCGGGGGCCAGGAGGTCTGTAGATTAGAATTCCCCGGATTGTGGTGATGGGGCTGGTCTGGATCTGGAAGCGCAGGTTTTCTGCGGAGGGGAAGATTTAACTGGACGTGGTGAGCCGGAGGGTGTTCTTATGGGTGATGGTGAGGACCCCCTGCTAGTTGGGGCAGTCCTTTCAATGGATCTTCTACCTGTCTGGGATGGTCGCGTTGTTGTTGGGGGAGGAGGCATTGGTCCCGTTCTCCGTGAGGAAGGCATTGTTGGGCGAAAGAGAGTTGAGCAGATTCCAGATCTCTATGTCGTGTTTGTGCACAGAGAGCACATTGAGAAGGATGCAAATTAGGGCATTGCTGGTGTTGGCTTCTGCGATGTTGGAGGCCGGGGTGGTGGTGAAGGACTGGCAGCAGTGGCGGTAGGAGAACGGGCCGTGGGTCATGTTCGGAGTGGTCTCTTGGCAGTCTATAAGTCTTCTGGGGTTGAGTGCATGGAGGGCGATTCTGGTCTGTTCAGATACAAAATATTCAGCTTTGGCATGTCATCTGCAGAGGAAATATTCCAAGATATCATATGTAGAATCACCAAGCTTGTTAAGCATGCTTTCAATTACAGTGATAACATTTTGGTGTTTGATGTAACACTAAAGGAGCATGATAAGGTTCTCAAACAAGCGTAACTGTTACTCATAAATGCGGGTCTCACATTAAATGCAGAAAAGTGTGAGCGCTGTCTGCTGCCAATACCCCACAAGATGTCACAATTTTAAGGTCCTTCTTGGGCATAGCCAGTCACTGGTCAAGGTATATTCATGTCTTTGCAACCATGAGTACTCCGCTGCGAGACCTAACTCAATGAAAGTTCAAGTTCTGATAGTCCTTTGAATGGAACCAAAACTTCAAGAGAATAAAGCATGCAATTGAAAATACTACTGGGATGGCTTACTGTGACCCTGAACTACACACTGAGATTGCAGTTGATGCAAGCCCGACGAGGATGGGAGCAATCCTTGCTCAGCATAATGGACGATGCATGTCTGACTCTAAACGTGCCAATTCCTAACCAGAAAAATAAAGTTTCCCTGTGATGGGGGCCTGTATGCATTTTCATGTGTTTCTCTATGGAAAACATTTCACAATAGTCACAGAACTCCAATCACTGATGACTATATTCAGAAACCCAAAGGTCAATATGCCCCCTCACATCGAGAGATGTGGGTGTGCTTGCAGAGTACGACTTTTCAATTGTGCAGAAGCCAGACAAGAGCCAAAATCCTGCTGACTACTTCTCATGACTCCCTCTACAGCAACACAGGTCAAAGTCTAAAACAGCTGAAGAGTACCTCAACTTCATTGGAAGGGCCAGCACGCCATGGGCCCTGTCCCTTGAACAGATTGTTGCCTCCACCAATGCAGATAAAGATATGCTTGTCCTCAAAATCATTTTGGCACAATTATGGAGACAGAGAGCTCAACCTTTGAGTGGTGATGTTGAGTTTCAAAAGTAAAAAAATATGAAAGATGGACTGTCTCTCACCAAAGAGGGTATTTAGCTTTGTGGTACCAGGATTGCTATACTTGCAGGTCTGAGACAGTAAGTTATTGAACTTACTCATGAAGGACATTGAGGCATTGTAGCAACAAAAGGGTCTTGAGGTACTGAGTGTGATCCCCTCATCTGGATGAAAGGTTTGAGAGGGAATTTAAGAAGTATCACTTATGTAATTGTCTCTCTCCAAATGTGACCCCAGACCCACTGTCCATATCTGATCCTTCTGCATGTGCGTGGGAAAGATTGACAGTCAACTTCTTTGGCCCTCTAGCGAATGTACATTATTTGATGGTGGTCATTGATGAGTATTCCTGGTTTCCTCTGGCAGAGGAAATGACATCAACGCCACACGTCAAGGTCATTGAGAAACTTGACAACATGTTTGCAGCATGGGGTATACCAGACGCTCTCAAGTCTGACTAAGGTGCTAAGCTCAATAGCAAGGAGTTCAAGGAGTTTCTTACTAAGCAAGTGCCAAGCATCAGTGAAGCACAGTGAGTGTGGCCTCAGGCTGACGGTGTTGTTGAACACTTTATGAGAACCTTGAAAAGAGTGATCCAATGCACAGCAATGGAGGGAATAGAAATGAACGAGGCATTATCTTGAGCCCTTCTTGCCTATTGCTAGACTTCCCATTCTACCACCATTAAGAGTCCCACCACCTTAATGTTTGGGAGAGTCATGAAGACCAGATTGCAGCTGTGGACCACTCAAAAATAACAAAGTGATGATGTTGTTTGTGAGACTGACATGGCTCAGAAACATCAGATGAAAACTTATGCCGATCGACATCGGCAAGTGTGAGAGACCGTTTTCGACTTAGTCAATTTGGTCCTCATCAGACAAAGGAAGAAGTGAAAAACAGATCCTCCATTTGCTCTTGAACTGGTGCACGTTGTAAGGAGAAAAGGACATATGATAACAGCACAGTGCCCCAGAAAATCTGTCACAAGAGACTCTTCACATTTCAGACACTTATCTAGACAATCATCAGTACCTGTTATTTTAGAACAAGCTGCTCCATAAGCAGTCCTAGATCAGTCGCTATATCCTGTACACTTGGTCTCCCCTCTGGATACATTGCAAATACCTCATACCACGTGATCTGGTCGAACTGTATGAGCAACTCCACAGCTCATCGAAGATATATGAATCTGTTGTTGTTTACAAGCTTTTATTTAGCAAACAGGAGATGTCATGTCTTAGGACTATGAGCATTAGGACCTCATGGTCCTGGGCGGACTCCGTGAAATAATTACATAATCATTTGGGGAGTGTTAAAGTGCGGCTATTAAGGACTGCAAAATAATCAGAATGTTCAGTTTGATGTTGTTTGCTGATGAATAAAGACATTAGCTACGAGCTCCGTGTGTGGTGTGTTCTTGCGCATGGTAACGGGCTGGAGAGGATGTGACAGTAATCAAATTTAATGTGATTTTTTTTATCCATTGTATTTGTTTACATAATTATGTGACCATAAATTTGTCTTTTAGTTGTTCATTTCATAATTTTGAAACTTTACATATTCAGTCTAGTATATTTTTTTTAGGTTTCTTGCTACTTTTAGTAGGACTGTGCTACATATGAAGCCCAAAGTGAATGAAAGCCAATCGTTGTTATAAAAATTAAGATTATTTTCTCCTAATGGCCAATTATCATATACTCCATATAGTAGTTTGTGTAGTTCACTGCTAGGTCACTTTTTCATTTTGTTGCACAGGAGGACATATGGAAGATGTTTTTTGTTTGGCTTGATGGCCCAGTTTCATTTTGAGAACCAGAGAGCATGCAAAGAAAACTTATCAAGATTAAGATGTATTGAATTTGTTATGTATTTGTTTATAGGTTCCCGTTAGCATGTGACCATAAATGGGTATTTCAGTTTTCCATGTGGTAAATTTGAAACTTTAATTATGTAGTGTAGTTTATTCTTTGGGCTTTCTTGCTAAACTTAGTAGTTTTGTGCTACATATGAAGGGCAAAGTGAATGAAAGGCAATCATTGGTGTTGTTATAAAAATTGAGATTATTTTTTTATATTGGCCACTTACCATGTCCTCCAACTAGTAGTTTGTGTGGCTCACTGCTAGGTCAAATTTTCATTTTGTAGCATAAGGGTTGCATAAGAAAGATAGTTTTTGTTTGGCTTTTTGGACCAGTTTTATTTTATGAACTAGAGAGCATGCAAAGAAAACTTATTTAGATTTGGATGTTTCTACATGTTATGTATTTGTTTCTAGGTGCCAATTAGCATATGACCATAAATTGGTCTTTCAGTTGTTCATGTAGTAAATCTGAAACTTGACATATGCCTTCTAGTTTATTTTTTTGGTATTATTGTGCTACAAGATATCACTAAGTTGAAAAACCTTATAAGTTAAAAAAATACTTACTAAACATACCTGCAGTACCCTACAGAATGATCTGCACCCCATAATATTTACCACTGCCAAATTTCATAAAAATCAAGCTGACAGTTTTTGCGCATGGCAAAATACAAAAGTCTATGGAAAAATGAATTGGGTTTCAACGCCGTTTTGGGACCCTCCCTTTTTTCTTTGCACCCCCTTGAGCAAAAACTGTAAAACATTCAGTCCTCCCAAAATGAAATGGGGGCAGCAGGTCTGCAAAGTTTTGACAGCCTAGTCCCAAAAAAACAACATTCAGGTGGAATGCCCTGACCCCATAGGCCTCTTGGAGCCTTAGCTCCCACTGAAAAATAGAAAGAAAAGCTTCTGTCATATTTAGCCCGTGATGGGTCATGTCTCAGTGGCATTTTGAATAAAAGACAACAACTGAATTGCTGACACCGCCAGTACACCTTAGACGTCCGGGGTCACGGTCAGAGAAAAGCAGCTGCCATTGGGTGGAGCAGGTAGAGTTTTACTGCCATCGTTATTTCGATTTTGCTTTTCCACAAGCCGACTGTGGCAGTGAGACCACTGGCAGAAGCGAAGGATTTGGGGTGCGTAATGTAAGTTGTTCTTGTAAAGTGCACTAATACCCCAACTGGGGTGTCCTGGTGCTGTAACGCACACCGCTGTGAAACCCTTCCTGTCTTTTTCCTGTGAAATATCCACTCCTCGGCACCCCCAAGGTGAAGCCAGGCATCCCAGCGCTATTGGGGACGTTGTGGAGATTAAGCAAGCTATTGCCCAAGAGTTGCAGAGTGGGACCCATGATTAGAATAGGTACTGGGGCGAGAATTATCAGGTCCGAGGAAATTGAGCCCAAGACCCGCCGAGGCGGGAATTGAACCCTGGTCCCGGGCCAGACCTCTGCATCAGGGTCTGCCGCTCTAACCATTGAGCCACACTTCTCCAGTACTCACCCCCTTCCTGTGATTTCGGTCAGAGTTTGACCTTGATCCCTTTCTCCAGGTTACCCTTTCACAGCAGCATCTTCACCCCAAGGATTATGACCCTGTTTGTGACAAGGTACAAGTGAGTCCCTTTTGTACCATATACTCATTGCATATACTACCCACAAAGGGGTCAGACTCCGGCAATGGGTATTTTTCCACATGTAGCATGCATATGTGTGCATCCGACACTTACAGTCGAAATGCTAACACAGGCATCAATACATATGGAAAAGTAATCAACACTGCTGCAAAATCACCACAACCACACTGCGGTCACCGCTGTAAACTCATAATACGGCGATAGGAACACGGCTGGTGCTGTGGTCTTCTGCAGCTGTGATATTTGGGAGGTCAGACCGCCAAACTCTTAATCAGCCTTTAGTCAAATTAGCACTAACGTGCTTAGATTTTTCCATTACAGCTTAGACATTAGTAAATAAGACAAAAATTTGCTTCTTAAAACAATACCAATCATAGTCTACAGTCAGTGCAAGGTACTACTATAGTGCTTAGAATTTTCCAGTTTGTTCTAGGCATGGTAAGATGATAAAATAGCTCGTTAAGGCATTGAACGGATTCAGTTGCTTTTTTTAACCAATGCCTGCACCTAATGCTAGACAAGTATGATTAAACATTACTTTGATAAGGACAAAAGTTAACAAACCACTGCATATTACTCAAAAAACAGAAAAATGTTAATGCTAAAATGCTTATCTTTTTATCTATAGTTTTATAAAGTCAAAGATATTTGATTCAAATAGATAAAATATTCACATAAATAAAATCTGACAGTTTAGGATAGGGATTCGTTAGTCAAATGGCAAACAAATAATCTTAGGAGATTGTCTTGATTTTTAGAAACATTCTTATTAAAAGGTTGCTTATACTTTATGCATCAACATAAGAATAAGAATTTTGATTTGATTTTATATATTTTTAGAAAAACAAGGGACTATAGAGAGACATTGGAGCCCCACAAAATATATAATTTGAAAAATACGCGTCAAGTCAAAACGGTCCTGGAACTCGGTAGAAGAACAGACACGATTTGAATACTTGTTGAAGTAGGTTGTGGCGTTCAAAATATAGAGTTATAGATTATGATTTAGGAGGTAATACAAAATGGCCTACTAATAATGGGGAAATTGTGTAATCACCTGTAGGGCCACTTAAGAAAAACATCCTAGGGAGACATTTTTTTCCTAATAATTTACGGTTTGGACAAGATATGGAGTGCTGATTAAATACATATCCACTTATGAGATATTTCAGCGTACCTCTATACTCTGCTTGAGAGTGAAGATAAGTATAAGAGAATTGGGTTAAATGCAGGAGTGATATCTAAAAAGAGGTGAACGAAGGAAAATAAATATATGTTTTTAAAGGGCTTTAAGAAACAAACGTGAATGAAGCTGAGCCTGTTTTTTGTAAACTTTACCGAGCTTAATTTTGTTCTCTTTATCGCAATATGTTTCATTAGTTTTTATAGAGAACATCATCGTTTTAAAAAGTTTTTTCCTGAAGAAGGTGGAGTTAACCAACTGTGATCCACCAAAACGCAGAGTTGACAACTTGATAACTTGACGAATTGGTTTTTGTAAAAAGGTTTTGTGATTTTTAAGGGGTAGACCTATACGTATTACCTTGGTAGCAATATACCTTTCTTTGAGTATATGAAAAAGATTTGTGATGCTCTACTTAAATAATGCAATAAAACTGTAATAAGGGATAATATTGTTGCAATATAGTGAAGGAATATCATTGATTTGTACATATATAATGTTGGTTTATAACAACTCCTTTTTGTTGATACTTTTATAGAATTAATTATTGACATTCTTTTTAAGAGATTTTTTTGGAGAACAAAAATCAATATTTTTAAATAAAAGGATAAATATCTTTGCAATTAACAGGCTTCATTGTATGATTAGGAGGGTGTAAGAGTATTGAGGAATATTGTGTAGATGGGAAAAGATTGATGGTAATATTATATACATGTGACACAAGATGGACATTTTTCTTGTTGTGTCAAGAATGTTTATTTGCTTTAAAGGAGAGTAGCTTTATTCCTCGATTTAACAGGCTCTTAAAGGAAGCTTTAGTAATTTCTAAAGGCCTGAAAGGCTGATAATCGAAAGTGTGAAAGCATGTTGATAAACAAGATCTCCTAACACCAGTATGAATAGAGCTGTTGATTTCTTGCCAGTACAAGTTTGCTAAAGAGCCAGTCTTTAATAGAAATAGGGCATGTAGGCTTTTTAGAAAGGCAGACTGTCTCACAAGATCTTGACTTTGAAGACCAAACTCCAAGCAAATTTCAGCATGGTCAGTGTTCTTTGAAATTTTGAATACAGATTTAAAAGCCTTAATTTACACATTACACATTTACATAATTTGTAGGTGGTCCAATAGTTTAGCATCCAGGCATCAAAAGATAACTGAGCCATAAGCTAGAAACCAATTGTACCTCCATGATTTTTACCAAATGGTTCTAAGTATGGCACACTAATTTGTCTTATAATGACTTAGAAGCAAAGATGAAGGAAGCAGGTTTAGCTCTTATAAGATGAAAATGTCTTTTAAGAGAGACTTTTGTATGAAATAAAATACCTAGATATTCGTAACTCCTGACTGACTCAATGGGCTTCCCCCTTACTTTCCAGACTCAGGGTCTGAGAGTGATCTGCCCTATTGAGAATAACGATTCAGAAAAGGGGGTGGTGATGAACAGAGCGTCTGAATTAAGCAGACCACTCTTACCCAGTCCAAAGATCAGGGCTTGATCCATCACCGTTATTTATCTCACTGCCCCATCCCAGCTCAGAACCTGGCTATATGCAAATCAGTCTGTCCCTGGCCCAGTGCATCATGGGAACAGGGCAGACTAAACTACCAAGCCAATTCTTCACCAGAAAGGAGACAAGCTACCGGGGACCGATTTCTGGCATTTCAGCCGTCTTCGGCCCGGCTTGCTTGAATCCTGATGGAGCAGTGAGAAAGGGACTCATGTCTGAGTATACCCTGCCACACCTATAGTGGCCAAAAACGATTCAGAAAAGGGGGTGGTGATTCCGGTCCAGGGAAGACATGGCTTGGCAGTTTGGGCTGGACCATTCCCCTGAGGCACAGGGTCAAGGCTAAATTGCATATGGCTATGTGTGAACTGGGGTGGTGTGGTGAGCAAAAAAAAACGATGGCTTTAGGCCCAGATCTCTGTACTGGGGTGAATATATGACATTGTTCTGCATTCTGTCTATCAACTGTTATTTTTGCATTTGTCACCCTGAGTGGGACGGGTATGCTCAAACGTGAGTCCCATGTTCTCCACGCCACTGGAGTCAAGCTATCCTGGCTGAAGACGGCTGATAGCCAGAAACCGGTCCTAGGATGCTTGATTCCGGTCCAAGGAAGGCATGGCTTGGCAGTTCGGGTTGGACTGTTCCCATGAGGCACAGGGTCAAGGCTGATTTGCATATGGCCATGTTTGAACTGGGGTGGTGTGGTGAGCAAATAAAACAATGGATTTAGGCCCAGATCTCTGTACTGCAGTGAATGTATGACATTGTTCTGCATTCTGTCCATCAACTGTTGTTTTTGGCATTTGGCACCCCGAGTGGGACGGGTATGCTAAGACTTGGCGAGCAAAAAAAACAATGGATTTAGGCCCAGATCTCTGTACTGGGGTGAATGTATGACATTGTTATGCAATCTGTCCACCAACTGTTGTTTTTGCATTTGCATTTGTCACCCCGAGTGGGACGGGTATGCTCAAACGCTCCGTCCATCATCCCCTTTTGTATTGCAATCCTCCATTAGAACTTGCCTCTTTTGGAGGATTGAGCATAGCTAAAGTAAAATCTGAAGGTGAGGATTGATGGCTCTCCAAATCCCATAAATATATGTTCCTGGAACCTGCATTGCCTGAAAAGGTTAAATAATGCTGCTAAACCACAAATGCCAAGACATCTGTATTCCTGAAATGTGCATGCCCATGCAAGGCTTCTGGAAGATCAAGATACAATATCCTTTTACAAAACTCTGGAATATTGATATACCGGGAAACATTGAATAGAAGATGACACACCAATTATTGGTTACCAATAATTCACCACCTCAGCCACTTTTACATCTCTACAAGGCAGTGCCAAAGGAGAGCTTTGAATTTATATAGCCACAGAAGTGGATTCCAAGGCCCAGGAGATTAAACTACATCTGACTTGGTTGCAATATGTAAAATTACATTTCTATTTTCCACTGATTCTACTGAACATCTATCTGAGTACAAGGAGATCTACCAAAAAGGTTCAGCTTTCCACCTTCTGGGAAATTATCAAAACACTTGTTTATCAATACCCAGCTGCAAGACTAATTATTTCTGGTGACCTAAACACCCACTTAAATTTCCATGAAATCATCTGACAAATCAAGTTGTGCCATAGCTCTTTCTTGTCAAGATTGTTTACATGATCTAGGCATGACAATGTCGAATAAAATATCCCAAAATGAATTACCAACAGTGCCGACCTTTAAAAACTCCAAGCATCACTCTATATTAGACTATACTATCATTTCTAAAATCTTGGCTTCAATAACATTGGGTAATCTGTCATACTATGATTTGAAAGCGACCATAACCCTCAAGTATTAACATTAAAGTTTCCTGTATATCGTCTGTCAATATCCAACACGCTTCCTCAAGTGATATCATCCTATAATTTGAAAAGACTGGTATGGCTGTCAATGAAACAACTGAAAATAGTGAGAGCTTTACAGAAAATCCGATCAAAGCAATTTGCTTCGATGTACTAAACGAAATATCTATGGTGGAGAAATTAAATCATATCTGTAGATCTTCAATAAAAAACATTTTGCCAAAAATCACTCACAATAGGTGGTACTCCTTAAAGCTGTAACAACAGAGCTACAAGGGCAGTCTTTTGGCAGAAACATTCCTCAATACTTTCTCCTCAAAATACAAATTGAAATCCTTAAAAATGGCATACAAGCAAGGAAAATGGAAGGCACAAAGGGTGTATCATGAGGAGTTATGAAACAAACTGCAACATGCTAGCAAATCAAATAACATCAAGGATGTTTGGAGAATTATTAATGACCTGGAAAATTATGGTAACAGGGCTAATAGTGCCAACATCTCTGAAGCTGACTGGGAGGTCTTCATCTCTCTGACTTTGTAAGGTGTATGACTCGAATCTCCCTTACATCATTGCGTACAGTGAAAAACATCTTCCCTGGCAAGTGACCAACAGGAAAGTGATGATGACAGCTATCTATGTACTCTTAGGAATTTGAGTTCTCAGACAAATATAATACCATCATCTGGAACCAGACCAATAAACAAGAAAATTAAATCTGTCCTTGTCAGTGGGATTGGATCAAACAGAGCCCTGGGGCGAAACTGTCTCATCAGTGCCATTTTTAGGTCTAACTCAGATCTGTGGTCAAAGGTCTTGATCCCACTATCCAATTAGAGTCTACTGACAAAGTCAGTCCCTGTTTCATGGCAAAGAAGCATTTTACAACCCATTTATAAAAGTTGTCCCTCTTATAATCCAGCAAACTACAGGTTTGTAAATGTAAATGAGCTTATTTAGCGCACAGCTACCCACAAAGGGTTTCCCGGCGCTTGCTTAGGGAACCCGTCCTGGTATTCCCCTGTGAGATAACCCCGGCAGGGTATCCACAAGATGAAAGCCAGGCATCCCGCCGCGAGGGGCCGTTGTGGAGATTAAGCAAGCTATTGCCCAGAGTCGCAGAGTGTGAACCCGTGAGTCGAGAAGGCACCGGAGCGAGGATTATCGAGTCCGTGGAATTTTTTGAGCCCAAGACCCGCCGAGGCGGGGAATTGAACCCTGGTCCAGGGCCGATCTCAGCTTCCGGGTCTGCCGCCTCTAACCCCTGAGCCACACTTCTCCTTTATAGGGTTTATAGCCCTAACAGAGGTTGAAGGAAAGGTTTTTGTCTCTCACTTATTAGAAGAACCAGGAGAGTGGACAGAATTACATTAAATAATACCTACTTACCAAACGGGATTTTGAAAAGGACAGTCCACAATCACCAATCTAATGACTCTTACCCTAATGGTTAAAAAAGTAATTTTTCAAAAGAAAAAACTGTACAATTGCTTTGTTGATCTTAAGGCAGCCTTTGACACTGTATTACCACAACACATTGCTTTGATCATCCTCCTCTGTGCCAAAACATTAGTTCCGGCAAAGCTGACTCTGTGAATTAACACCAATAGCGGCCTAAAGCAAAGATGTGTGCTAACACCGTGCTTGTTCAACTCCTTCATGGCCGATTAATATCAGCATTTGGATAATATTAATGCACACTCTCCAAAATTTGCGAATTGTAACCTAAAATACCTACAATACACTGATGATACCATTGTACTCAGCCATACGCCTATCAGCTTACAGCGGTTGATCAAGTCCTTCGATGAATATGTAAGAGCTGGAGCTCGAGCTAAATATTAGGAAAACTAACTTATTCTCAATAGTGATTCAGAAAAGGGGGTGGTGTTGAACAGAGTGTCTGAATTAAGCAGACCACTCTTACCCAGTCCAAAGATCAGGGCTTGATCCATCACCGTTATTTATCATGCTTGTTTCTGGTCCAGGGAAGACATGGCTTGGCAGTTCGGGCTGGACTGTTCCCATGAGGCACAGGGTCAGACTGATTTGCATATGGCGATGTCTGAATTGGGGTGGTGGAGTGAGCTAAAGAATGGTAATGGATTAAGCCCAGATCAGTTGACTGGGGGTGAGTGTTGATTTGCTCAAACACTCTGTCCATCATCCCCTTTGATATTGCTTATTTCTCCCTAAGTTGGCAGGGTATGCCCAGACGTGGGTCCCTTACTCACTCTACCACTGGATTCAAGATAGCCTGGCTGATGAGGATTATGAATCCGAAACCGATCCCAGGATGCTTATTTCTGGTCCAGGGAAGACATGGCTTGGCAGTTCGGGTCGGACTGTTCCCATTAGGCACAGGGTCAGACTGATTTGCATATGGCCATGTCTGAACCGGGGTGGTGGAGTGAGCTAAAGAATGCTGATGGATTAAATCCAAATCAGTTGACTGGGGATGAGTGTTTGATTTGCTCAAACACTCCCTCCATCATCCCCTTTCGTATCGCTCAGTATTTTGATGTTGCGCTGTCAGTACCTTTATTTGTCAGATCTCCTTGTTTCTTGGTGGGGCTCATCCATATTCTTCTCATCAAATGATAACATTTCCTCTGTTTGGAGCCCGGGGTGATAGGTAATCAAGTTTCCCTGGCTATGATTTAGAAGAACATCTCCTATCTTCACTGTAGCAGGCTTAGTCTGTTAATTCTTCTGGATGGTGGGTTTGAAAATTGGGTAACATTCCTTTGGCCTCTCATTTGACACTCCAGATATAGCTGGTCTCTTAACTTTGTTCTAGGCCTTTATTAGCCTTTTCCTGGTCCTTTGTTTAGCCCTTTTACATCAGACCAGTTTGGTGAGATTTTAGTGTCTGAAACTTGAATGACTTTGCTCTCTGACTCCTCCACTACTGACACAACTTCAGCGACTTCAACATTTTCGATCACAAAATCAATCTGAGCATTGGATGATTTACCTGTTTCCTCTGTGGGGATTTTACCACTCAGACCCAGTTGGTTGGTTTGTACAGTTGAACCATTGTGAATTTGACATATACTTTGCCTTATATGAAGAGTTGGAGGCGGTATCGCCAATGGCTTGGGGCTTTGATGAGAGAACATTTTTTAACTTCATCCACAAGGGCACCTACTATTTTTGGAAGGGTGCACAGACAAAATATCGACTCCAAAATATCGACTGGACAAAATATCGAGTTTTAAATATAGACTGGACAAAATATCGACTGGACATAATATCGACTACAAAAATATCGTTTTTCAGGTAAGTGAAGTAATATCGACTGTATAAAATATAGATAGCAAAAATATCGAATTTTTAATAATATATAATATTTTATAGTGTATTTTTATGTAATAATATGTGTGAAAAGTGTGTATTAATGTTATAAAATATTTTATTAAATGAATTTTGTTTTTATAATAATTGCGTATGTAATTCTGTAGCGGGTTGTGGGTTTATAGGGGAATAGGGTGGGAAGTAATTTAATAATAATTAATTAATTAATATATGTTTGTAAATATTTTTAATTAATAATTAATTAATATTAATTAGTTAATTAATTAATATAATTTTGTACATATTTTGTATTAGTAATTAATTGGTAATTAATTAATTGTAATTAGTTAATTACATTAATTAGAGTAAATTTTTAATATATATAATTTTGTGTTATTGTTAAGTAATTAATTGGGAAAAAAATATTAATTATTAAAATAATTACAGCTAATGTGCTAATATATTTACTTTATTGTTATTGTTAATTAATAATTAATTGGTAATTAAATAATATTGATACATTTTGGGTAAAGGAGTATTTTTAGGGTTCAGGGTCAGTTTTCAGTTTTTGGGTAAAGGGGCATTTTTAGGGTTTTGGGTCAGTTTTCAGTTTTAGGGTAAAGGGGTATTTTTAGGGTTCAGGGTCAGTTTTCAGTTTTTGGGTAAAGGGGCATTTTTAGGGTTCAGGGTCAGTTTTCAGTTTTTGGGTAAAGGGGTATTTTTAGGGTTCAGGGTCAGTTTTCAGTTTTTGGGTAAAGGGGCATTTTTAGGGTTCAGGGTCAGTTTTCAGTTTTAGGGTAAAGGGGTATTTTTAGGGTTCAGGGTCAGTTTTGGGTTTTTGGGTAAAGGGGTATTTTTAGGGTTCAGGGTCAGTTTTCAGTTTTTGGGTAAAGGGGTATTTTTAGGGTTCAGGGTCAGTTTTGGGTTTTTGGGTAAAGGGGTATTTTTAGGGTTCAGGGTCAGTTTTCAGTTTTTAAACGATATTTTTGCAAGTTGATAATGTGACCGTCGATACTCTTTGGAGTGGGAATAGTGTTTTTTACACTTCTGGTATTGTACGGTAATATAATAGTATCTTATTTAATTATAGTATGTTATTATATATATATATGTTTTTACAAATATGATTGTAAAAAATTATTTTTATTAATTTCATTTATTATTTAATTATTATAATTTAATTTAAGTATTTTTAAGTATATTTTAGTAATTAAATTTTAATATTAATTTAATTAAACACTGCTTTTAACAAAGTCGATATTTTTTATAACTATATTATTGTAAACGATATTTTGTACTCAATATTTTTGTACTTACCTGTTTGTAGATACAAACTCGATATTTTGACTGTCGATATTTTGTCCACGATATTTTTGCAAGTCGATATTTTGTCCCTCGATATTATTTCAGTGATCCTTTTGGAAGATCTGAAACTTTAATTAAGATGCGAACACGAGTGCATGTAACTAATTGATTGTTTGTGTCTGATTGTGCTTTTAAAAATAAATTGGTCAGTTTAAATAATGTAGAATCTATCCCTCAAATGAATGGAGAGCAAGGTTATTGAGTAGCTCTATTTGAATGTTCAATTTGTCAGAATTAACATTTAATGCAGCAGTTGTTGTATCCATACTGTTAAGCATAATCCCCTAAATTCCAATGTGAACCTGAAGCAGCTCTTTAGGGGTTTAACGTCCACAGGGTTGCTTACATCGTATTTTGCCAAAAAGGAAAAATCTGATGACTTGAGTGAAGTGTTCATAGAATCCAAGTGATCTTCATAGGTGGGGTCTGACTCTGACAATGAAAAACTGTCAGCGTTTGTTTTCTGTGGGTTAGAGTCAGTTTTGGATCATGCTGTTGCTACCTTTTAGAGGTACTGGACTAAAAGGATCTATGCCAGTCTTCCTGTTGGGCCAATAAGTGCATGTTACATCCTGAACAAAGATAACACTTTTTGCACTCTTATCGTTCAATTCTGGTATTGGTGAGGATAACAATGGGGTTATAAGTGTCAGTTCACTTACGTCGAGATCAATGACAGATTTATCCATGCTTAGATCAAGACTTGTTATATCCTGGATAAGATTAACAATTGGTGTGCTAACTTCCTTCAGTGTCACATTTAGGAGATTTTGCTGACTCAATATCAACAGCAATGCAATCCTTGGCTGAAAGGAGGTTGATGTGCAAGTCCCTGGATGTTTATGGACTTGTTCCTTTACAACTATTGTGAGAACATAACTCCATACCTGTTATTGCAGCTGGGAGGTTAAACAGTTACTAGTAGTTGGATTCTGTGGCACTTTTCCCCAACATATACAAGGTATTTCGTTGCATTTCATCCACTTTAAGTGATTATTCAGGGAATCTGAGGTAGTGCACAATAGAGGGTTGAATAGCAGCACCACTATAATGCTTGTTTGAAGCTCCCGTGTACTCAGCCAAGGAAGGCCGCTGCCTAGTCGCTGTGGACACATGTGGGTCCTCTGAGAAAACCTCTGGGTCGGATGTTTGAGTGGGCTTTTCCATCTTCATTCTTTCTGCTTTTTTAGCTGCTGTGGGGTCCTACAGAAATGCCCAGATCTCATTATTAATTCTAGTGGCGTCACAGAATCTGAAAAGTTGAGGCAATATTTGGCAAATACAGATTTTATTGCCTTTTGGGAGGGTACAGGTGTACAAAAATGTGGGGGAGCACAGGCAGAACCTGCAACCCTCTCTTTGTAACTAAAAAATGCCACCACACTAATGTAGATCCCAACCCCTGTTGATCTATGCCTTTTCAAGAGATGCTGCTTTGTTTTAGGCGCCTCTGAAGAACCTCTGTTGCTTTTTCTTTTACTACTTTCAAAATCATCAACGGCTAAATGAGTCTCACAAGAGTCTTAGCCTTAGCCTCTGCTAGGTCCTGCTACGGGGCCTTGTGCCAGTTAGATCCGGTTTGCTCTGGGTTCAATGTAGATGGGCTAGGTAATCTGAATGATCTCAGGTGATTAAATAGTGAGTGGATATCGGCACAATCAGGGCAACTAGCGCAATCAGGGTTACACTGCTGGCTCCAGCAGCCAATCACCGCAAAGCCCCCTCCTTACCACCTTCTGATACATCGTCTCTGAACCATTGCTCATCACCCCTCGACCGGTGTCAGGATCTTCTGCAGTTCACATGCACTCGCCCACTCTCGTCGTCCTCAATGCCGGTGTCATTGAAGAGCAGGCAGGGGTGTGCCTTATCCTAGGGGGAACAGCGGGGGTGCAGCTGGGGAAACAGCAGCCAACCGGAGCAAAAGCGGGGCCAGGCCAGACATTGAAAGTGGCTAGAAAAGTGGCCAGCAGAGAAGCAACAGAGCAAACAGCTCCCTGATCGTGGCTGTAGCCCCTCTACCTTCTAGCGTGCTGGAAAAGCTGGCAAGAAAACAGTCAACTGGGGGCTAAGCTGGGGGGGCCTACCTGGACCGGGAAAGTGTGGAAGCAGTAAGAAAAAGGCACAGCCTGGCTGAGCGGCGATAGAGCAAGCAACTACTGTTGCTCCCGGCAGTAGTCCTTCCTCCTCAAGGTAGGCTGCCATATAGCATATTGCGACTACGTCCACCATTGCTAGCTAGCTGTGGTCTGCTTGATGGCTAGCTAGGGACTGCTATCAAGGGGATCAATTTGGGGCACACTGACTGTGTACCATCTTTGTGGGCACACGTCTCTTTATGATGTACAATCACAGTCATTGCACATTCAGATGGTCTATTTGCAGCTGTGCTTGTGTCTGCAATGCGGCACAGGAGGAAAGGCAACGTGTTGGAAATTTGAGGAGATTGAAACCCTAATCCAACAGCAGCCACAATTTCTGTCAGGGTGAAATCACAAACACACTCGAAATTAGCCTGTGCTCAAGCCTATACTAACTTGGCAGAAAAGCAGTCAGGCTTAACTTAGAGGCAATGTGTAAAGTATGTATGCAGCACTTCAGACAGTAATAAGGTTGAAACACAACACAAGAAAAATCCCTCATCACTTTAGAAAAATAGAGTAGAAATTAATACATTATTTGATGCTATAACAAAACAAATACAATCAGTAGATCCAGGAATATACAATTTTAAAGAGTTCAGGTAAGTACAGTGCCTAAAAGCACAAAGCGACACTTGTGGCTATTTGTTAAGGCAAGACCGGGTGAAAGTCACAAGTTCAGGCTGACTGCTATGGTGGGTGGGCCAGACACAGGGACCAGGTTAGTCGAGATGAAAGAGTTGCTACAAAATCCAGCACAAAGGGCTCTCTTTGCTGTGGAAGGGGGCGCAGGTAGCATCAAGAGCATCGCAGATGGCCATCAATGTAGCACGAACAGTAGGCTGGGAGTTATGAAGAGTTATCTCTGTAGCACGAGGATCCTGTTAAGTGTCACTGACAGTCATTGCTGGAGCTTCACGTTGGCGATCCCCATGAGAAGTTGATGCTGCAACGCTAACAACTGCGGATCGCACATTGTCACTAGTGGTCGTTGCGGCGCAAAAAGTCAGATTCCCCAGAACTTTGCATTGGCAGACAGCGCTGGTGGCAAGATCTTGGAGCTAACTGGGCCATTTGCGTTCATAAAGAGCTCAAAACTTCAGGATCTCTCTTTTCTTGAAGATAAAGTGCAACTGATGCCGCACCAAGGGTTCAGTATCAGAGGGGCACCTCTTGGGGTTCAGGAACTCACTCAAGCAAAAGCTAACGGGGCACAGGCAGCTCAAGTTGCAGGTCCAGCCAGTAGGTTAGCTGGGAAGTTTCAGGGAGCTTCTGGAGCTTGTTATGTCACTGTAGCGCAAAACACTGTTTGAGCTACAGGGACATAACAAGCTAAAAGTCAGTCTGCTGACCCTTGGAGTTGCTTCAACCAGGAATGAAGGGTGCAGGTCCAGTCTTCTTTCTCTGCAAGTAGGACAGCAGGCCACAGAGCAGCAGAATAGCAGGGCAGAAGAGTAGCAGTCCTTCTGGCAGCAAGGCAGTACAGCAGTCCTTCTTCTATAACTTCCACAGGCCCACTATTTATAGCTGGTGCTTCCTTTGATGCAAAAGAGGTTTCTAGAGAATTCCCTTTGAAGTTCTTGAAGTTCCCTGCCTTCCCTGCTCTGGCTTCGAGCTGGCTGCATTAGCTATGCAGTCTTGAAAAGTCCTTTGTGTGAATGCAGAGCACAGTTTATTCAGTTGCAAGTGGGGCTGTGCCCAGCTTCGCCCCCATTTGATGGTGCATCCAGGCACACCTAATCCCTTTATTGTGTGGCTGTCTGGGAAGTATAAACAAAGTCCAACTGCCAACTACATCCGGTGATGTGAAGAAGGTACAGGCTGTAGGCACCAAATACCTAGGGCAGGAAAATGTTAACTCTCAAAAAGTGAAATTTTCAAAATTGTAACTTAAAATCTGACTTTACCGTTAAAGAGGGGTTTTAATTGCAATTTCTCAGACAACAAACATGAAATGAGTACCTTACCCAATCAGAAGATAACAGTTATTAAATTTACTAAATCTTATCCTGTGGGAGAGGTAGGTCTTGCAGTAGTGAAAAACAAATTTAAGAGTTTTTCACTACTATACATATACAATTTAAAGGTACACATCCAACTTTTTCAATATACTGCAACCTGCCCTATGAGCTGTTTAGGGCCTACCCTTGGGGTGACTTAACTATATTAAAAGGAAAATCTAGGTCTGACAAAAAAAATAATTTTGCCAGATCTAAATGACAGTTTAAACTGCACACAAACATGTTAAATGGCAGGCCTGACACATGTTTAAAGGGCCACTTCAGTAGGTGGTACAATGAGTGCTGCAGGCCCACTAGTATCATTTAAATTACCGGCCTTGGGTATATATAGTACCACTTTACTAGGGAGTTATCAGTTAGTTAAATGTGTGCGTTGGGTGTAAGCCAATGTTACTGTGTTTGAAGGCGAGACCACAGGCACTTTAGCACTGGTAAGTACTGGTGAAGTGTGCAGAGTCCTAAAATCCAACAAAAACAGGTACAGTGAACGGGAGGGTGAAGACAAAAGGATTGGCGATTACCCCACAGAGAGAACCAAGTCCAACAGATTCCCTTTGGGATTGCCCTCGTGCACATATAGTAATATTGAAGGTGACCTGCATGTATGTGTAGTCCCTTCTTTAATACCGAGATGCACGCAAAAAGCAGGTGCAACCTCCCATTACTCAAGAGGGGCACTTTCTATGACAATGCCCCATTTTATTATCTTAAATCCACCACAACCCTGCATAACAATGAAAACCTGGCTTTTACTGAAGTTCTTAATTGAAGTGCTGCTCTCGTGCTGGGAGGTAAAACTACACAGAAACATTGTTGGCGGCGGCAACACCGGGCGGGTATTTTGTGAATTCAGGGAGCAAGCCTCTCTTAACTGCAGCTTTAGGAAAGCATGCCATTATTGCTCAAGACTTCCTACTTGCTTAAGAACAGAGAGAGGTGGAAACAGATGGGTTCAGTTTAAGGCAGGATGTGAGCCACAATTAGCTCCCATATTTGCAGCAGATTCCACCCCTTAAAAAGACATGTATACTCATTCTGCTACCGAGAATTATTTTATAGCTCATACACAGTGCAGTGAGCTGTAATACTTTGTTTTAGTGTATTGCAAAAGATGCCTGATCATAACTACAGCAATAATAAAGCTAACTCTACGCACAGTCTATGACAATCAATAATGTCAATGCTACATTTGTACAGAAATTAAAGCTTAAGCTATGGTACCGAAGGTCAAATGCACGCATATTCCAGCAGGAGTTGAACCAGAAGCAGAGAAAAGGAGATTTCCATATTTAAGAACAGGTAAATGCAGAACTAAGAGCGGTGCCATGTTATTTGGAGCTTGCTGTTCTGGTGAGGAAGCTTGGAAAGAGGTCATAGAGATGTCCACACTTGTTCTGTTCTGTTCCGTATTAGTGGTGCACTCTCTGGGGCCTTTTGCCTCTTCTTTCTGGGAGCTTGTCTTCTACCAATCACGTCGTAAGCTGCACTACAATACCCTTGTCTTGCTTTCACTCACTGCCCAGTCCACTGGACACGAAATGGTACCAAGTGACTAAGATGTAGGACTGGACTGTTCTTATGGGTGCAGGGAAAGTCCCTCTGGGCTGAGGAACAGGAAGATTTTATTAGGAATCAACGAGTGGAGGGATCATTCTTTCTCAAGCCAAGTATCTACAGCCCTGAGGGAACACACGCAATTTCCTTCTAGAAACATAGGTAATATGACACCTCAATTACTCCTGGAGGTGTCAACCTCACTAGCGCCGGCTTTAGCGCTAGTTGTGACCGGTGCAACAATGTTTGTTGGCGCCCCCCAATGACCACCTCTGTCTCTGATGTCCTACCTACCACCATTTACCAATGGCCCTCAAGTCTCCATAACCTCTCTCTCTCTCAGATGCATTTGATTGGTTATATAGCGCCACTCATACTAGTGTAGTGTGTCAGAGCACTTTACACACATTAAACAGAGAGACAATCAATCATATGTGTTTAAATCAGTGCATAGGGAACGTTACATAAGACAGAGAACTACAAGGCGTAGGAGTCATATGCCATCCATATTGGTAGGCAGTATAGTTTAAGATTGCTTGGTCTTAAGAAGAACAAACTCAGAATTTAAAACGTAACAACATGGCTGATTGTTCTCTTTAATAAGTAGAATTGGTTTCTAACCAAATTAACTCTTTTTGCAACATTAGGATAGTGAAAGATGAGAAAAAAAATCACAACACTCTAATTCATACATTTTAGTTTGCATGTAACTCTTTGATGACAGTTAATAGCTCACTGTTCTATATTAGGATGTTTAGTTATAAATTACAGGTAGCAAAATGACCTATCTGACAAAAGCAGTAACCCACTGACCTATTTACATTATATGCACTTTGTGATCGGCATGGTACACCTTCTTTGCTAACCCTCTGCGCTACCTTACGATGAGTCAAAACGTTCATTAGAGGAAGCTCCAATTTCTCTCTAGGAAGAACATTATTCACCAGAGTTATCTTGACCTTTTTCTTGTTGCCTGAAAAATACAGGAGTCCAGGAATGTGGCAGCAGGTGCTTTTAAAACCATAATATACTTCCCAAAATGGTGCCCCAACCCAAAGTCAGCACCAGGTGCAGTTGCACCAGTCACCCAGAGCAGCGCTCACTGCGTGACAGAGAACGGTCAGGAATACTCCATATTTAATGCAATAGTAGGGACATTAAGTACCATGAGTGGGTGACAGTGACACCTCTTATTTACAGGGGTTTGAAACTTCAGTTGTGTCTTATTAAGCGCTATAAAATACAAGTTATTATTATTATTATTTGATAAACGTATTTATATTTTACTATATTATTCCTCCAAGCTTTCCCCATTCTCATTGTCAGTGTCGTTTTATGCCAAAGATGGTGGAACCTTGAATCATAAAAACTGGAGAGAAATTGAGAAAGAGTGAAGGCAGCCTAGTGGATCACAGCGTACAGGAAAAGTGATGAGAGACAAGCCCCTCAAGGAACAGAAACAAGGTAATAGGGAAGGCTCTGTAAATAAAGAATAGACCAATGCACACAGTTGTACAAGCTGTTCTGATGTATCCACAAGAGGAACACATGTGGAATGCTGCTCTTTGTGAGTGCAGGTGACCCCAAATACAAGCAAGTAAGATGGTGTCCTCTAGCAGCAGTGAAACAAAATGGACCAACGTAATCAACAACCATCCACTTTCCATTCAAACATACTACTCTAAGTGATGTCACATAACAGAGGGAGCATTCCACCATCTCCAGCAAAGTCTGTAGGCTGACACATTCAAAAATCCCAACTCCTATAAGACATAGCCACACACATGGCAAAAGCGGACCCCCTTATCAAGTGGGCAGAATATACCATAGTGCCTTTCTTCAGGGGGTGCAGAATTATTCAGACCCAGCAGCTTAGGACTCTTCCAGGCCCACAACCCAGCAGTGATGGACTGAGAGCTGTAATCGTGCATGGAAAATGTGTTGATGCCAGATATACATTCGTGAGTGAGCCACTTTTTCATAAATAGTCCCCTATGTGTACAGTTTATTAAAGTAAGTGCATATTTGTGTGATGAAAGCCTCTAAATCAGATTTTCGAAGACATGCAAAGCCACTTTGTGTTGCTATGAATGGCTTTAAAATTTTGGAGTAATGCAAAGCAGCACAAATCACTGCATTGTGTTACTCTGCTCTGGGAAGGCGTTCCATGGGCATTGAGTGGGCGTTCCCACATAACTCCCATGGTTTTTGATCCATTCCCAGATTTACAAGAATTTACACCTTCCACCTTCCCAGGGCAGGCGTAACAAGGAAAAATATCTCTAGTTCTCCTCATTTCTTCCTCTTTCTATGTGTGTTGCATTCTGCAGCACACATAGAAAGAGGAATATGCCTCCCAGGATTACTTTTCTGCAGGAAGGTGTCCCTTCCTGCGCAAAAACAATCCTACATGCTACACAGGCACCCTTGCACCATGGTGCAAGGCATGGCCGAACTGGCCAGCAGGGCAAGTGTGCTGTCCCCAGGAGGCTGGGGACCCAGGAAGCTGGCTTTGACACTTGGAGGCTGTTTACACCTCCAGGAGTCGTGGTGCACCTTACTGGATCCTGGCGGCAACTTGAGGAAGTTGCTCTGGTTCTGGTGCACATCAGCATGTCTTCACATGGGGGCTGAATTTATAATTTTTGCAAAGCCAGCCCTGGTCCAAGGGTGTCTGTGTTGGCGCTAAGCTGCCAAAAGGGCGTCAGTGTAAGGGAAAGGACAGGAATGCAATGTATTTCCTTAAATACAGCGCATTCCTGCCTTTTCCCTGCCCTGTCACGCAGGGTAGTGCAGCAAGGTCACTTAGGGCCAGATGTAGGTAGCCCTTTACCGATCGGAATCGGCCGAAAATACCGATTTTCGGCCGTTTCCGATCGGTAAAGGGCTATCGAGATGTAGGGGAACATTTTGGGTAATTTTACCGAATCGGTATCATTACTGAATCGGTAAATTTACCGATTCGGTAATATGTACCGAATCGGTAAAATAATTACTGATTCGGTAATATTTACCGATTCGGTAAAATTACCGAAAATGCAATGTAGGTAGGCAATTTACCTTTGGCACATGGCTTACAGAATCGGTATTTTACCATGGAATACAAATCCATGGTAAAATACCGATTCCTGTGTACATGCACATCTGTGCATGTACACATGTGCCATGTGACAGACAGACGTCCCCTTAGGGCATGTCTGTGTGCCACATTGCACACATGCCCATTTTGCGGGTGCTAGAGGGTGTCAAAGTGACACCCCCTGCACCCTTGACAAAATCGGTATTTACCGATTCAGTAAATACCAATTCGGTATTTGAATTGAATCCTATGGGCTTCAAAGGCCCATAGGATTCAATAGCAAATACCGATTCGGTATTTACCGAATCGGTAAATACCGAATTTGTAAGGAATCGGTAACGATTCCAGATGTTGGGACCTACATCCCATTTACCGATTTTGAAATACCGATTCTGTAGCATTCGGTATTTCAAAATCGGTAAATGGGATTTACCTACATCGGGCTCTTAATGCGCTGCGTGACTTCTTTCAGACTTACCTCCTGTGGTCTTGTCAGAGGCATGGATATTTTAGAGCAGAGATAAATAATCATAATGAATATCCAAGACTTGTTGATGTCACTAGCGGAAAATATGTTTTTATTTTCCTGGCTGCTCTACAGCATAATTCACTGGTTTTGTATGACTTTAACGTTAATCCTAGCATCATGGCCTGGAAACAGAGTAAAACCTTTGTCTTGGCTACATAATAAGAAAGTGCCTTGGAAGTTTAACTCTGTGTTATCCAACTCAATACTGCAAACCTCAAACGTAATCATTTAACGTGCATTCAGCCACTTATACGCCACTTGTCCTTCTTAAGTGATCGAAACCTGAATAAAGACATTTTGCACAGTTATTCTTTTTTGTTATGAAAATTTTTCTTGGCTTTTCAAAAACTTTAGAAACGTAAAATGCATCTTTAAATAGGCGGGTGCACACAGGACGAGCCTCCCCAGAGCTCTAGCCAGACTTTATCTTCTGGGGCTCTTTGGCTGTTATGAGAGGGGGAGTGATTTGGCAAAAACTGCAAAGGCAGCAGAAAGGACTTGGGACACAGAGATCCCTGTGGGGAAGACAAGGTGGTGTCATTGACCACAAGCTCTATATGAGTGAAATACATTAGGACTTACGTCAGTTTAAGACTTCCATCTAACGCTCCTTGCCCTGGGGATTTGAGGCCCAAAATTGAATAAACCAACTGAGAATGGGAGGTTCTGCTTGTTCTCCAAGCATGTACCCTAGCCAAAACAGAGAGGGGTTACTAGGGATGCATGGAGTGAACCTCATGGTTATTAGGTGCTGTTGCAAAGAAGAGTGCAGAGTTGGTGGTGCAAGTGGGGCCTAAAGAGGGCAGAGCACAGTTGGGCAAGTCCCTCTGTAGAACTCTTGAAAAAAGCCTTCAGGCTACACCCTGTCATGAAGGAACCTGAGACTATTGCTCAGACGTGTTTCCCCTTCTTTCTGCCTGTACAGTGTGATCCACATTCTGCACACAAATGCCTCCTAAGAAATACTGAAGAAGGCACAGGAAGAAATGCCAGATTTGTTTTATACCAGGCAGTCATTGTGACCATGGGTTGAAGGAGAGAGTGGCAAGAGACCTTGAAGAGGACAGAAGAGGAAGGCAGCGGCCCTGATCTTGGTGATACTTTGGTAACTGCAACAGACTCCCTCTAATAAAACAAGCATTTGCAATGCAACAAGATCTCACATTTACGCTTTTATGTAATAGGAGATTACTTCCTTATCTCCATCCTACTTGTCGCAATCCTAACTTGTGAGGATATACCAAGCAAGAAGCACACCACACAAAATCGGGTCTATTGAGTTTGTAAAACAGACGTTCCAAGAGAATGCTCAGCCCCAGTCCAATCAAGATGATAATGCCGGGCCAAAGTCAGCTGGGAAGACCACGTAGCAGCACAACAGATCTCCTGAATAGAAGAGACACCTGTCTCAGCCAAGGAGCAGCCACCACTCGAGTAGAATTCCCCTGAACATTAGAAAGGAGACACACATCCACAAAAATATAAGCCTAAATGATTACCTGTCTGACACATTTGGTTATAAAAAAAATCAATTTGGAGAACTACAGTTTGTATTGGTTACATTTATTTATTTGAAATAATTGTGAGAATTTGGTTCCTTGGAAGGAATGATTAATATTTTCCGATCCATGTAATGATGATAGTATTGATTCCGACGCATTACTTTTTGTATTCATAAGTCTACGTCTGCATTCAAGCCAGAATTTCCGCACTCAGGCTGTAATTTTTGCACTCGGGGACGGATCTCCGGAATGGGGTCGGAGTCTCCGAAATCAGACCGAAGTCTCTGCAATCGGATGAGCATTCCCTTCAATGCTAAACACCTATGTAAGTGCTTACCATCTCCCATCATGCTCCAGCTGAAACACTGCAGCCCAAAAGTGAATCCCAGCCCTGCAGCAAATATAAAATCGGAACTAACTCATACAAGTCTTCCAACATGTCGCTGAATGTCTTTGATGCTCAGCCCTTTGCCATGTGGCAAGAATAGTTGAGGAGGAGGAGGATGAGGAGGAGAAGAGTAGAGAGGATATTCAGACAAAGGATGAACCTATTTGGGATGTCCAGCCAAGATCCCAGGCCAGATACTGTTTCTCCCAGATGTAATCTTGGAGATGGTTTGTGAGTGGAGGCAGGAACTTGTCTCTGCAACCACTCGCTCCCATGCTCTCCCAGCCATCTCAAGATCCTTTCTGTTCTCCATTTTCTCACTAAAGAGTTAGTCCAAAGGGTCTACAGTGACCTTGTGGGCATCTCTCAGACAAGTCAGTCATGGAGCTTGCATCAGGTACTGAGCTGCAGCAATACGAGAGCCCACCTCCACATACGAATTGCCCACACACTGGACAGGAGATAAATGGCAGGACAGGATTTCTATCTCATTTCCAGCTTCCCATGTGTGATGGGTGCAACTGATTCTACCCATGTGGCTCTTCACCCACTCTACCGCATTGCCCACATCTTCTGCAACAGACACTAATGGCATTCCATCAATGTGCAGGGTGTCCGTGATGCCAGTGGTAGATTCATTGATGTGCATGCAGTGTTTCCAGACAGTACCCATGACAGCTTTGCATTCCTTATGTCATCTCTTGCCTGGCAGATGGCTGCAGGAGAATCTGGCAACATGTGGCTACTGGGTAAGTACCAAGCAAAAACATGTGAGATGTGTATAAATGTAATGTATGAATGCCATCTCACATAAGCAATCATTTGCCAAAGTATAGATCATATTTAGGGCTCCCGGTTTTATGGTATTTATTTTTTCTACATTTCCGTCTGTATTTATCCATATTTATTTTTTGCCATTTTTTTCTGTATTTATCCATTTCTATTTTGTGTTTTCTGTATAAATGAAGCTGCCATGGATATTTTCCACATTTATTTGACTGATAAATGTATACTCACCTTTGAATGCCCAAAAGGTTTCAGCAGTATACCGTGCAATAGCGTTATCTGAAAAAACTAGCATTGAAGAATAGCATCAAAAACTGTAAATCTGCACTTAATTAAGCTTAACTAGGAAATCTGTTGCCTTTTTTCATTTCCTCTAACACTCAATCTGTACACCTAGTGACCTGGCACTCGAGATTGACAGCAGAAAAAAACATCCAAAGAAGACATATTTTCCATATTTGTCTGTATTTAAAAATAAATACAGACAGGAAAAAAATAGTTTTCTGTCTGTATTTATCTGTAAAAATCAGTAAAAACTGAAAACTGGGAGCACTAATCATATTCTGTACAGATGCAAGAGGGAAATGTAATCAATTGCCCTATTTCCCCACCTCAAGTGATGCTGGGTATGCACTCTCCCCTCAACTCTTCACACCATACAGATCTTTAGCCACTGTACCTCAGCGTAGGTACAATGGGGAACACATATGAACTTGAGTCATCATAGAGTGCGCTTTTGGGCTCCTAAAGTCGCAATTTAGATGTCTTGACCATACAGAGGGGATGCTGATGTACTCCCCTGAAGTTGGTGCAAGATCATATTAGCCAGTTGTGTCTTGCACAACATAGCCTTATGTCATGGCTTACACATACCTTTTGTACCTCAGTTTAGTCTGAATCCGGGCAACCAGGCCATTGCACAGGCCAGAGGGCAGGATATGCAAATCTGTGATCAGTCGGTTGGTACTTTTTTCACCTGAGCAACCTGTTGTGTTATGTACAAAATGTGGTTTGCAGTCTTTTATCAGTGATAAAAGTTGACTATTTATGACTCAGTCCAAAAATTCTATCCTGAAACTACTTTGCAAGCCACACTAAATGTATGTAAACCACAGCTGTTGACAGGAGTCAAAAGATTGTCCATGCATTAGGTCATGTGCAGATGTCAGCAATCAGTGTTGTCAATGTCCCTAAGGAATCCCCTGCCTCAGAGGATTAAATGTGCATGTGTGAGACCTCCAAGGGCCTTTGAAAATAGGTGCTTGATTCACAAAGGGGCGTATTTGCCCCCAACTGAAACGACTCCCCCACAACTGAAGGAGCCCCCAAGGTGAGTGATGACGATTTTGGTGAATAAGGCCCTAAGTATCTGGGATACACAGCACTGCTACCCCCTAATTTACCGTAACACTACAGTTCATTCTTTAGGGGAGCACAAAATATGGACTACATGTACCATTATGCAAATGAGCAAACTCTTCCGGGATGTGATGACGTGCCTGGCCACACCCTTTTCCCAGGCCAAAAGTAATGTAATGGTCTGTTCTACCTTTTTTCACGTCTCTAATGTTTCTTTTATGTGTCATTTTTGGGATCTTTGCTACAGAGTTGCAGGATAGCTGAGGATCTGATCTGTGAAAGAGGATGAGAAAGAATGAACAGAAAATGGCTGTCAGCAACTTCCTGTGATGTATTTCCTGCCTACCACTTCCTGTATGTCATTTCCTGTATGAAAGAACGGGTTCCGGTCTGTTTCTAGAAACTCCGGCCCGAGTTCATGCTCTCTGCATGCGGAGCGTAGGCGCTATGAGCGGCGGCTCTACATTCGTCCCATACACTCCAAGTCAACTTTATTTGTTTTGTGATATAGGACAGTCAGTCCCTGGTTTGTAAGAAAAGAGAAGTCCACCATCCGGTTGAAATCTCTGTGGTTTACTGCCAATGAATGCCAAAGTTCAACGGCATTGAATGCCAGCATTTGCAGCTATTTTTAGCAAGAGCTGTCTTGTAGGGGAGGTTTGACCCCCTTTGATGTATGATGCCTCATCCCGCATATGAGAGATAACTCAGGATTCTTCCCTTTTGGTTTCAATCTGACTCCATCCTGGACTGGAGAAGACTCTTCGATTTGGCTGTCTACATTTTGTTTACCAGTCCGAGGAAGACCTGCAGTGACATTTATTCAGTTACACATACCTTCTTGGTCGAAAAGTCGACTCTTCATTGTTCTGCTCATGTCCTTAGTCTCTTCACCTTCTTACTAAGAAGGCAGTCAAAAGGGTGTTCATAGAACTTTATGCACAAAAAAAGGGGACAGACCTACATTAACCTATATTATATACAGGCCCAGACTGGACATAGCGGGCACCGGGCAATCCCCCGGTGCGCTGCACAGGTGGGGGTCGGTTTTGGGCCCCTGGGGGCCGTTTTTGTTACAGGGCCGTTTTTGCAGCATAGCTGCAAAATCGTCCCTGTACCAAAATCGGAAGAAAACCGGCCCGGCAAAGAGCACGGGGGCACCTCCAACTCCCCCCCCCCCCCGGGGTGGGGAGGGGGGGCCAGCCAAGCACTTTGCCGGGCCGGTTTTGGGTCCCAGTCCGGCCCTGATTATATATATGTATATTTAATTTGTATGTTTGGTTAACTCTCCACAGTACGCATTCACCTTATGTCACATGGTTCACTTGTCAAGCTATTTATGCTATTTGTGTTACCATGTGTGTATGTGAAAGCCAGATACAACATGTTTTAGTATAAATAATATATTTTGTGAAAAAACTAAATTTCTATTTGTGGTGTTTTGACTTTCATGACTAGTTACTTTTTTACATTAAGGTCCAAATTATGATGTTGGATGGAAAACCTCCGTCCAACAGTTGGAATTTCCCGGACCGCTTCGGAACTCTTCAGACTGACTCGGTTGGTTTGCAATCGCTCAACTGATTCTGATGTTCGCATTCAGATTGTAAACCATGCGGTCCTTCCAAATCGGTTCTGACCGGCTCTAGGAGAAGTCTTGTCGGTCGTAACTACATCGTGCAGCTCTACGAACAGCATTTTTGACTGACAGATTATGATGTTGATTTCCAACAGCCCTTCCAAGTCGGCCTGTTCGACACAAAAAGGCTGTCAGAAAGTGACTTTCAGGGCCCCGAGAAGGGCTACCTTCACCCTACAGCCGATTGGGGGCTAAGGGGGTACCTAAGGGACACCCCATGTGAAACCCTGCACTGTATGGCAGGCACCTTGGGGTTCCTGCGACAGGGTGCAGTGTTTTTCACACACATACCCCATTTCCCTATTGGAGACTGTGGTGTCGGGCAGAACACAGTGTTCCTTATGGAACAATGAGACTCAGACCTAACAGTGTTTAGTCACATCGTAATCAGTTGGGCGGAACCGCCGAACGCGAGTCGATCGGTTCCCGAATCCAAGGAGAGTGCCTGGGGAAAGTTTCTGCCGGACGTTTTAATGAGGCCCTTAATGTCATTCAGGATAGATACTGTTAATTTATTGAAATCTTTTATTTGTGTTTACTAAGCAATTGTTTCACCCAGCAGAACTCATTGTAGATTATATTGCTCAAACCAATCCTAAAGCATGACACTCATGCTGGAAACTTTGTCTCAATGTTTTCCCAATACAATCCAATCAGCTGCATATTTTTATTCTGGTTAATATTAATATCACACAGACACTATCACAAGTTAAAGACTAGGACTCATTTCCAGAGTTAAAAAAAGAATCAGAACAAGACTGCCTTCACAAGGCTATAATAAAGAAATATCTAATAGTCATGCAGCTCTTAGAGTGCTGATTGTCACAAAATAAACCTGTATTTACTTAGAAATTTTAGCATTTCTCAAGAACTGGTCCCTCGCAGCAAGGAAATGCATGAGGGACCGGTTAATTTTCATCATAAATGCTGAGTGAAAACTATCAGAAGTGATACTAGTCATACTCCAAGGGACTGAATACCATCTAAAGGAACCTGTACAGATGACCCTTTATAAAAAAAGACTTAAAGAAATCAACAAGGATATAATTTTGCTGTTGCAAAAAGATATAGAAAAATGTTCACTCTACCCCACTAATTTCTATTTGATGGAGGAATATTATAACCAAGCTAATTCTCATGCATTCTAAAACAGTAGGAGTCAGAGAAAAACTCCTCGGATTCAGAGAGTTGGAGCAGTGGCAAGGATTGTATACCTAAGAGACATGCTCAGTGACTAGGACCACCACCTTCATTACTCCCCCCAATCCCCCGCTGCTCCATGCATGTACTAGCTAAATTTATATGACCCCACACTGCCTAGCAGTCTCTTTCAGAATACAACACTGTTTTGTTTAGGGTGTGACTTGGGACAAGGATAAGGAAAGAAAAAATAATCCAATATACAATAGGATGATGTCAATCAATCGATAACCTGGAATATGATCAAATGAGCACAACCAGGAACCAGCAAATCAGGGAACCTAGTTGTTAACCTTTACTGATCTACCTCCCACAGAACTTGAATCCTCAATAAGGGTTAGGCTTTGTTCTTATACCTAGAATGGACAAGCTTGCTTTAGATTGTGAACAAGCAAATATTTTTAGGAAAATATGATTTAAAATGTTCTTTGATGGATCAGAGAGCAACCAAGATGCACCCACCACCACTGGTTAACGCCCCCCCACAGCATTCTATCTGATGTGATAACACTGAAGCCGACAGTCATGAAGGAAGTTTAGACTACTGATACAGAAAATAAAAATCTTCCATAATCTAGGGTAGAAAAGTGGGATCTGGATAAACTTCACAATAATACAGAATTGATCATAAAGCCAGCAAATAAGGTTAAGGCAGTTATTGTTAAGCATGGGCGAAATTTGCGAATCTGGCGTTTGCGAATTTGCGTATTTGCGAACTCGCAATCCGCAAAATCCGTGAATTCTCGCGAATTTGCAGATTTTTTTTAGTTTTTTGTGTTCGCAAGGGTTTCTGCCAGTTTGCGAGGGTTTTGTACCAGCTTGCAATTGCGAACTTATTTGTCGGCTCGCAACGGTCGCGACTTTGTTGTTTCTACGTCTGGTTCATCATCACAGGTTCACAGCACCCTCTGGTTCACCACTGCCACCCTCTGATTCACCCATGCCACCCTCTGGTACATCACTGCCACCCTCTGATTCATCACTGTAGATTATGGGGGAAAAGCAAGCACACCTGCCATGCTTCAACTGACATGAGTTAATTTGGGGTTGATTAATGTGTCACTGAATTGAAACTTCCTGTCTGGCACCTGCTTCCTTATCTGTAATTTGCTTTCTGTTGCAGTGCAATTTTTTTCCCCAGGACCTTTGTGGCCTACTTGTAGCTATTCTATGAGCCTGCTGTGAGGGTCAGAGCAGGGTCATAAAATAGTTGCAAGTAGGCAACTGAACTTTTGCACCTGCTGAGTGCTTTCAGTTTTGCAAAACTCGTTTTTCTGCAGAGTAGCAACTGTAATGCCCCAAACAAACATAGGCAACTGAACTCTGGAGGGGCCCCTCAGGAAGCACTACAGGGAATGGTTACTAATGATGAGTGAACTTTTGCACCTGCTGAGTGCTTTCAGTTTTGAAAAACTCATTTTTCTGCAGAACAGCAACTGTAATGCCCCAAACAAACTTACTTGTGAAAGTTGATTTCTAATCCAAAAGTGATCCAAAGAAAGTCAAAAAAGTGCAGGCAAATGTCAATTCTGATAAAAATCATCATTTTCAGAAGGTTTATGCTGCTTGCTAGTGGATTTCTTGTGCAGAATTGCAAATTTTGTAATTTCGCGAGTGCGAGATTGTTGCTGCCCGCCGCATCTACATGTTCGCAATTGCGAACTCTCGCGATGCGTCGCCAAACTCCCGCGGGGTCCCGCAGCAAGATCCAAAATGGCGCAGCACTCGCAAAATATCGAGAAAAACAACTCGGCAAATGCTGAATGACGGTAAGTGAACGCCGCAATATTGTATCACCAAGCAAAAAAATCCGCTGCGTGCGAATTTGCGGATTTTCGGTAAATTCGTGAGAGTTCGCGGATTGCGAATTTACCGAAAATCCGCAAAATCCGCGAGCAGAACGGATTTTCCGCCCATGCTTAGTTATTGTGCAATCAACTTACAGACAGGAATGTCTCACACTACTTGGTGATACTATTAACTTCTTTCTCACTGAATCAGACTCTGCGAATGACTTACTTGGAGCTATATAAAACTTGGTGATGGAGGCTGATATAGAGCATTGGATTACAAATCAGGAGGATGATTTTTTGGTAGTGAAAAAATCAGGGGCATATTTATCATAGTAATGCATCACCCTTGCACCTCCCAAGGGAGCGCAAGCCAGACACAACACTGCAGTCATACTTATCAAGCCATGCAAGGCCACCTTGGAGGCCCTGCATGGGTTGATAAAGCTACAGTAACACAATGCATCCCAAATCGCTGCATTGCATTATTCTGGCATAGGGAGGCATTCCATGAGTGAAGCATGTGTGTTACCATGCATCCACCCATGGATTTTGTCACATTCCCAGATTTCCCAGTAATGGTAGACTTGAGAACACATCAAAATCCTACACCTACCGAAGTCAGGCATAATGAGGAGAGATATCTTTATTACTCCTAATTTGTTCCTCTTTCTGCATTCTGCAGCACGCATAGAAAGAAGAAAATACCCCCAAGGATTGTTTTTGAGCAGACATTTGTTCCTTCCTACACAAAAACAATTATGACTACAACACAGGCACCACATTGCAAGGGTGCTTGTGCTGGTGCTAGGTAGCGGCGGGCAGAGAACTCTGCTCCGCTGGCGGAGCTTGCAAATTTTTGCCTCTTCCGTGTTCCGCTGAGAACGTGGAGTTCAGACTCCGCAGTGGAGCGGAGTTCAGATCCCCAGGCACCAACTTAGCTACCTCTGCCTCCACCCGTCCCCTAAAAATATTTAAACGAAGAAAATAAAGGTAAGTGTATTTTTTTAAAATACACTTACCTTTATACACAGTATCTCCTGGCTGCCCTCCTCCTCGCTGTGGTCTCTGCAAACCCCTACATCAGACATATTTAATGGTAGGATTGCACATGCGTGCAAGTCCTACCACGATGTACGTATGGCGTAGGGGTTTGCAGAGACCACAGCGAGGAGGAGGTGGGCAGCCTGGAGACGCCACGTATAAAGGCAATCTTTTATTTTTACTTTATTTATTTATTTATTTAAAATATTTATTAAGGGGTTGGAGGCGTGGAGCGGAGTTCCACTGAGTTTTTGCCCAACTCTATGGAACTCCGCGTAGTGCAACTACGCCAGCTCCGCCCAGGCCTGGTGCTAGGTAGATATGTATGCGAGTAAGAGATTTGTTTAGAAGACAATTTAACACATGGATGAATATATTAAGCATTTGAGATGCCCAAGCCTGACATCACAGCTTAATTGAAAGTTGTAAACTTGTATTTTTAAGAAAGTAAATGTCCGGATGCAGGTGTGTGTATTTCTGTCAAAACCATTACAACAGGGATTAAAAAAAAATAAGTCTCATCATACATTCGCAGTGATTATTGCAGTATGTTTCTAAGTTAGTAGAGCATTTGTATGTTCCAGCCCACTCTAGATATACAACAGTGGCCTATCAGAAGAACTAGGCTCTGAAGAGAAACTCAACACTGACTAATGAGAAAGTTGGGTTATTCTTCGACATTTCAGTCTCTGTAGTTGTGCATCTGTGAAACCATCTTCAGGACTATATAACTTCATGAATATGAAGAACTCCCCTACAAATATTTAAAAAGGAACATGACTAATATGACACATACATACATACACCAGCGGTGGAGTGAACTCAATTTGCTGCAGGAAATGCAAGGCTAGAACCTAATCACTAATTAAGAAATACAAAAATCTAGAATCAAATGTGGTATATCAAGGTTACTGTGAAATATTTAGAATTTATTAAACTGAAAATAATATTTAAAAAGAAGTTGGATGATAATAAAGAACTTCACTAAAGTCCATATGTTAATCTCTTTTATTATGTATTGCATGGGAGATTTTCTACTATTAGGCCAGCCAAATAATGACTGCGACGACTTGTAATGTGCCATGTCAAGATATCAGCCAATGAAGAGGTCTGAAAGTCATTAAAATATTAATTAATTACAGGTTAAAGCAAGGACTGGTTGTATCTTAATTGGACAGAAGGTGCAATACTTACAGTGAGAAACTTTGCGTGGTCCCAATATATATTGTGTGGTTGGATTATTCGATGGAGACTTAGCATGTATATACGCCTTGAGATAAACATGGGAAGAAACTTTAGTTTAATCAAGTTATTAAGAAAATAATATTAATACATAAAGTTGTGTGTCCTTGTGGTTATCATAAAGGCTGCATGAGGTGCTTTAGAACAAAGCAATAGAAGACAATATCTAAATTGTCTAATACATATTGAGAGCGTTGTGCACAGACATTCAAGATAGGCAATATCCTAAGAAAGCACCTCAGACAATCATTGTGGTGTTGGCGTGTGAAATAGGGGTGAAGCAATAAAACATAAACTTAAGTGCAGCCAAAAACCAACTGTAAAGTGCATTAACTATACATGTGGACGGTATTATAAAATAGAACACACAGTGGTATTAAGTGTCAGGTTGCAGCTTGGAGAAGGACCATGGATAAACTAGTGGGTGACTCACCGTACAATGTGGCATCTGAAAACACTACAGGCATTGCAATCAAGCAGATAATTCTGAAGCAGAGGTCTTCAAACTGTTTGATACTGAGATCCACATGTCAAAGGAGTAAGGACCCCCTCCTGATAAAGATTTCTAGAACCTGGTACTCCTCATCATCGACAACTGTAAACACACCCAATTTCCACACAAAATAATTTTTACAGTGGGGAAATATTATTAAACAGTGTTTGGCAAACCAAAGATCAGTGAGCATGGCTGCATGATCAAAAGTGTAGCTAAAAGCTAAGAGCCTCATTTATGTAGAATTGGTGTCTGCAAGTCTTCTTGCTGCGCTGCCCTACGCCAATGTGGAAGGGCAGGAATGCACCATATTTATGAAATACGGTGCATTCCTGTTCTTTACCCTTGCGTTGGCGCACAAATTGCTGCCTAGCACCGTCATAGTCAGGATTGTTTTTGAGCAGGAAGGGCACCTTCCCTCACAAAAATAATCCAGAGAGAGGTTTTCCTCTTTTTATGTGAGCTGCAGAATGCAGCACTCATGGAAAGAGGAAAAAATTAGGAGAAATGATTTCACTAGGGAGACATACGTTTTTGGTGCTGCCCCAGGTTTAAGTGATTTTGTAAATATGGGGCAGCAACAAAATTCATGGGTGTATAATAATAATATAATAATAATAAAAGCTTATAAAGCGCCTGGTTACACTAGGAAAACAGTGTGTCCCCGTGCTGTGCAGACAGAGGATCGAGCCGGCTCAGTTTAAACAGATATCACAAAGGGGCCGCCAAGCATTCCCACTCTATTTCGGGAAGAGATAGGTTTTAAGTTGCTGTCGGAATCTCATCTCCGATGGTTCCATGCAGAGCTTAATCGGTAGGGCATTCCATTGTTTACTGGCCAAGTATTTAAACGAGCGACCACCCATACGGGCACAATAGATTCTAGGTACTTGGAAGTAAGTACAGTTATTAATTTCAACATGTTTTATTAGCAAATTTTGAAGACATACATAGTACAGTAATAACGTTGATAGTGCCTCGCGGATGCCCTTAGGGTTACAACAGGCTTGGCGGGCTTCATGGCGGAACATATGTCACATATCCGATAGTATAGTCTCTTTGTTGAATCTTGTTGCACCCTCGTTCACAAAAAGGTGAGTGAGAGATGAAGAGAAGAGGTTGAAAGGAAAAGAAAGAAAGGGAGATAGAGAATGGTTAGCATGTGGTTGTGCAGTGTCGAGCACTGGTGGCCAGTGGTGGGTTGGTGACCCGTATTTTCAAGGGAGTTCATATGTGCCCAAGTGTTTGTCTAGCGATGCCCACATTTCACCCCTCGCTGTGTGGTTGGGAGCGTAAGTTGCCCCTATGTTGTCCGCCCCTCTTAGAAAGGTAATCCAGTTGACCCAGCCCTTGAACGTTGCCTTCCCTGTGTTTTTCCAGTTTGCTAGTATTGTCTTGACTGCTGCCGTGAGGAGGAGGTCTGTGAGGTCGCCGTCGTCTTTGGATTTTAGATCCGGGGCCATGAAGGCCGTTACTAGTCCTACAAAGCCTGGCTATATGTCCTGCCCCACTATCTTTGAGATGAAGTCCCTGATTTGGCCCAAAAGGTCTTGACTCGGGTGCAGTGAAAGATTAGGTGTGCAAGATCTCCTCTCTCTTTTTTGCAGTTCCAGCAGGTGATGCATTCTCTGACCCCTACCTCCACAAGGCTGGCGGGGGTCCAGTAAGCACTGTGCAGCAGCCAGTATTCTGTCTGTGCCACTTGCAGGGAAATTTTGTTCTGGGAGGCGGATATCCACAGGTGGCTTTTTTCTCTCTCATTCAGTTGTCTGCCTAAAAAGCTCTTCCCAGAACCCCAGTGTCTTAGTGTTGAGTTTTGACTTTGTTTGACTTAGTAGTTTGTATAAATGGGAGGTGTGGTGGCCTACCTTGTTCAGGTTGCCCATGTATTGTATGATGCAGGGTGTTCTTGTGTTCATGTTGGCTTTCGTGATGGTTGCTTTTATTTTAAGGAACCCATAGAAATCGACTGTGGTTAGGGCATGAAGGTCTTTCAGGGAGTCAAAAGATAGTGGTGTGTTGTTCTTTTCTAGTTGTTGTGGAGTGGATATACCCTTCCCGTACAAGGTGGCTTTGGCTAGGATCTTCCCTTTATATTTGACTTTGGGGTTGAACCATATGGACTCCCATTTGGTGTTCCTTTGTGTCTACCTTAAGGGGGGCTGCTTTAGTGTTTTTGATGATTATGTTGTCGGTCTCTGGGTGTTTGTTTGCCGTTAGCATAGCTATGGGCTCTATGCCTCCTAGCATAGCTCTCTCCAACTCCAGCCACACCGGTGTGTACTCCTTATCAGGGGCCAGCCAGTGGGCCCCCCTGTCTGGCTAAGCACGCAGTTTGGAAGGTTTTAAAGTTGGTTATATTTAGTCCACCTAAGTTTTTGCTCAACCTAAGTTTGTGTAGGCTTATCCTGTTTTTTTTTTTTCTTCCATATGAATTTATTGATCATGGCGTCTAGCTGTCTGTGGAAGTCTTTCGTGAGTGTTAGTGATAGCATTCCTAGCATGTAGCTGATTAGGGGTGTTATCATCATCTTGATAGACTCCACCCTTCCCCACCAGCTTATATATTTTGGTGTCCAGGCGTTCAGTTTTTCCTTTATCTTTTTTAGGGTGATTGTCTCATTGTGGTCTAGGGTATCCCTGAGATCCTTGCCGAAATGGAGTCCAAGGGTTTTAAGGAGCTTCTTTTGCCAGGCCAGCCCCGAATTGCACTTGTAGTTTGGACGTTCATGGGTTTGCATTCCGACTTCTCTCTGGTCAGTCGGTATCCCGAGACTTTTGCGTATGTCTCAATGATGTCCATCAGTGCCGCTATCGATTCGGTGGGGTTCTTGGTTATGATCAAAATATCATCAGCATATGCTGCCAGCTTCACCGCCTTGCCGTTTATGTCCACTCCAGCAATCTTAGTGTTATTCCTGATCATTTCAGGAGCGGCTCTATTGCTAGTAGAAATAGGGCCGGTGAGAGCGGGCATCCCTGCCTCGTCCCCCTCTCTAATGACAGCTGCTCTGATGTTCTACCATTGACTACTACTTTAGATTTAGGTTTATTGTATAAGGCCATAACCATGCCTCTGTAGTTTGCTCCCAACCCAAACTTCTGCATGCAAAGTTCCAAGTATGACACCCTTTTCGGTGTCTAATGCTATCATGACCGTTGGGTCTGCACTGGTGGATGTGCGGTGAATAAGGTGGCAGAGAAGTCCTGTGTTATCTTGGGATAACCTGTTCTCGATGTAGCCTACTTGTGAGTTGTGTATCAGGTGGGGAAGATAGCTGTTCAGTCTGTTTGCTGGTATTTTTGCATACATTTTGCAGTCCACATTGATCAGCGAAATTGGTCTGTAGTTTTGGGGGTATTGCGGGTCTTTCCCCTCTTTAGCTATTACTATGATGTTGGCTTCCACCATAGTTTCTGTCATTGGGCCTTTGTGCACGCAATGCGTGAAGACCTCTTCCAATGTGGGCTTCAGTAGTTGTAAGTAGAGATTTCCCTCTTAATGTGGCTTTAAGTGCATCCCACAGGACACCCTTGTCCACTTCTGAGTTATCATTGAAGGCGAAGTACTCCTTAATCGCCTCTTCTATCTCCATGACGTGCTTGGGGTTCTGCAGAATATCATTGTTTAGTCTCCATCTGTGGCTAGGTTGCACATTGTGTCTGCCGCTGAGGGAGAGGCTGATGTGAGCGTGGTCCGAAATTGTTATTGGTGCTATCTCCGTGTGGTCGATGAGATGTGTGTGCGAGGCTGACATAAATATGTAGTCTATTCTGCTGTATGAGTTGTGGGGGGGTGAGTAGAATGTGTATTCTCTTGCATCAGGTGCTGTAGTCTCCAGGGGTCTTTGAGGTGAAGCTTTGTGCATGTGTTTGACAGGATACTCTGCTCTTGGGCTCTATGGCTCTGCCTATCCGGGTGCCTGTCGGTGGCCTGGTCCAGTACCTCGTTCATGTCCCCAGCTAATAGTACTAGGTTGTCCTGGGGGAGTTTGTCTAGTTTGCTTTCTACTCTATTCCAGAATTCCTTGTTCTCTGAATTGGGACCATATACGTTGGCTATGTGTATGGTCTCGTCTCCTCTTTTCAGGCTAGTTATCAGTAGCCTACCATCCTCATCAGTTTGACACTCCTGGAGGGTTAGGTTGCTCTTTTTGTGTGTCAGTGTGATGACTCCTCTCTTTTTTTGTTTGGCTGGGGAGCAAAAGGTCCCGCTTATCCAGTTTGCTCTGAGGCGCTGCGCATCCTCCTCTGAGAGTTTAATTGCTTGGAGGACGTACACATCGGCCTTGAGTTTTGCTAGGTAGTCTAGTGTCTTCCTGCGCTTGACAGGGTGGTTGAGGCCTTTAACATCTAGGGACACTACTTTGATATCCAAGCTTAGCTGACTATGTGTTGGTGTCGTCATGAGAGTGTGTGTCTGTCGTCTGTTGGTGTGGTGTTCACCCTTAGTTGGTTGTGTTTGCGCCTCCTTTGCGGTTTACCTGGTGGTGCGTGTGCTCTAGGTCTCTGGCCCCCATGCTTCAACAAGGTCGTAGGTCTGTTGGCTCTGTCTCCCGGACGGACAGAGTGCAAGGAAAGAAAGTGAGAGGTAGGAAGGTGGAAAGGATAAAGAAGAAAAACACAGAAGTGAATAGTTGCATACCACTGTACCTGAAAGGCCCCCCTCCCCCCGCTCCCCTCTCCCCCTGTGCTCCGTACTGTAGGTGTGCCACAGTGAGGACCCCCCCCCCCCGAGAGTAGACTCTGGCTTAGCTTTTATATATCGTAAGTTCGCCCCCCTTGTCTGTGCAGGTTATGTGGGCGTCTATGATATGTACTTTGCAGAATCAAAAGGATATACGTTTGCTCATCTTGTTTCCATTGAAACTTCTTGTTTGTTGGTTCCTGGCTCCCTTGGACTGTCCTGGGAGCCCCTGAGGGGGAGGCTCTGCCTCTCTCTTGGGTCCGTCTTAGGGATGAGGCAGGATCCAGAGGTAGGCCAATTGATCAATCTTGAGGTAGGAATCTGCCGAAAGAATTGCAGCTGATCAGTCTTGAGGTAGATGTGTAGGTCAGAGGTTTGTCTGGTTCAAAGGGTGGTGCTAGACCACGAGGTAGCGACGGTCATACATTCAATAGGAATCAATGGCTGGATTGTTCATATTCCAGCTCCTTCTTCTCCACTGTTTTCCAACGGGGCTCGTCTCTTCCCCGTGCCTGGACTTTGGGCTTCCATGTCTTCTGGGGTGGGGCCTTGTCGATATCTCCTTAGCTCGCCGAGGTCTTCGAACACCCGAGTTCCTCTTCTGTCGGTGATCTTCATTCTCGATGGTCCTGCAAAGCTGAAAGTTATGCCTTCTCTTCTCATTCTCTCCCTTAGGGCCAAGAAGCTTTTCCTGATTTCCACTGTTTGCTTGGAGAAATCCTGTGTGATTATGATTTTTTTGCCGTTCCATGTCAGGTTCTGGTTCTTCCCTGCAGTTGCAAAAGTTGCATCTGTCTGGTAGCTGCGGAGCAGTTTGCATATGATGGGACGCGGTCCTCGGCCCTGCTGGGGTTTGGTGGCTGGTACGCTGTATGCTTGGTCGATTTCAAATTGCCTGTCAAAGTTTATTCCTGTTAGTTGCGACAGTAGGGGTTTCTAGTAGGGCTGCGCAGGACTCGGTTTGTTCCTCCTCTCCTTCTGGGACGCCTAGAAGGCGTATGTTTCCCCTCCTGTTTCTATCATCTTGTTCTGCGATCAGTTTTTGGAGGTGGTCGGAGATTTTTACCACGTGTCTCAGCTCTTTGCGCGTTTTCCAGCTGTTGTCCTCTAGATCGCTGATCCTCTTCTCTGCTGCTTCCAGCCTGCAATTTGTTTTGCTTTGGTCGGCTCTTATGGCCGCTAGTTCCAGCTGCATATTGTCTTTTGTCTTTTTGGTTGCCTTAGCTAGCTCATTTCCTTCATTTATTTTTTTGAGGAGCGTATCCAGAGTGGTTTCCTTTTTATGATCCTTCAGTTTTGATGGGGATTCTAGTAGATCCTTCCGTACCGTTTTTATCTCGTTGGTGGCTGCCATTGTCGTGACCCCTCTTCTGGCTAGATATGTGTGGAGCCTGTCAACCCTTTGCTGCTTTGAGCCCAGTCCTTCTAGTCGGAATTTGCAGTGCTCTCTGATTGTCCTTGTCCTAGTCTTAGCCCCCGCCAGTTCCGTTTTTGTAGGTGTTCTTCGTGCTCTTATGCGCGCTGTTCTCTTGGACCTCTCCTCTGGCCGTTCAGCAGTTGTTGTTTTGGCTTGTTCTGGACAGCCCCGCTAGGTCCAGGTCTTCGTGGCCTGCACCTCCGACGGTGGCCGCTTTTATTGCTAGTGTGTGCAGGATTGTTGGCCTAATTGCGTAGTAGTTTTCCAACCGGTTTAGTTTCGCTTCGCCCTTCTCGGATTAGCCCGTTTCAAGATGGCCGCGCCCTTAAACACCTTAAGCACCTCAGGTCCGGCTTGTGCTTACTCGCTGTACACTTGTGTCTACACTTGGGAGCCTCTTGTGGCGTTGCGGGGTGGAGCGGGGCTTCAGAGCTCTTCCTGCGCCTTATGTCAGCATGGGTCGAGTTCTTTGTACGGCACAGGGGGGGAAGGGGAGGAGCGTGGCTGCGGGGCTGGACCGGCGCTATCGGACCGGTTTCCCTTTCTATCGCCTTCTGTATTGCGCCCCCTTGCCACTCTTCTGTACCCCTGGCTGTGCTTCGCTGACCATGAGCGTGTTTGTCTCCCGTTGTTGCTGGCCGTGTTCCGTGCAAAGCGGAAGTGGGTGGAGCGAGGCCCAACATGGCCGCTCAGGTTTCGCTTTTGTTTTTGTTTCTTTTCTTCGGCACCCCATGCTGCTCTTCTGTGCCCCCGCTGCCTGTGCCGTAGTTGTGAATAATCTTAGTTCTTGCTCTGTGCACTCACCCCTCCCCCTCTCCTTACTTTTAGTTTTGGTGAACAGAGAGCTCACGACGCTGGGACCCATCCGTGTGCCGCCATCTTGGGTCCCTCTCCTCGCTTCTCTTCTGCGTCGGTGTTAGAACTAGGGGTCTCTAGTTGGCAGAGGTAGGTACCACTGTCCAAATAGGGACCCTTGCTTCTAGTCAGGGCAAGGAGATAACCCTCTTAGATAACCCCTGCTCGCCCTCTAGGTAGCTTGGCCTGAGCAGTCTAGGCTAACCAGAGGCAATGCGTAAAGTATTTGTACCAACACTCACAGTAACACAGTGAAAACACCACAAACTGATTCTACAACAGTTTAGGAAAATAAAGATATTTATTCTAAACTACACAAGACCAAAACGTCAAAAATCCAACATACACAGTTCAAGGATATGGTTTCGAAAGAGTTCTTCAGGTTGTAATCAAAGTTCTTTAAGTTGCGATCAAATAATCCACAGATGCGTGAAAAGTTCACAGTTGCGTCACGTTTACTCACAGTACCTTTTAGATGCAACAAAGTTCCACAAGCAGGAAGCTGGTGCGGTGTAAAACAAGCGATGCGTTGCTCCTGAGACCCTGGGGAGGCGATGCGACAGCCCCGCTGCAGCAGCGGGCGTGTTGCGACGGATCCGGTCTGTATGGGGAGGAAGGCCGCTTGCATGGATTCCGGTGCGTAGGTTCCGTAGGAAGTCTGTTCTTGCAAAGGCACGATGAGATGATCTCGTAGGGGCTGCGACGATCTCCGGGGCGACGATGCGCGGTCCAGCGGTGATCCTCTCTCTCGCAGCTCCTCGATGCGATGGTTCTGCAACGATGTTCGCAGCGACGTGATGTGGTCCGCAAGCAGGCGGTGCGGCGATCTCACCCAGCGACGACAGGCTCTGCGACGACACTCGCAGCAATGTTCGATTCTCCCGCACCGGTCTGGTGCGTCCCGCAAATGAAGGATGCGACGGCTCCGGCAGCGGCGTCAGGCGCTGCGCCAATCTCGACCTTCGTAGTGGCGGGAAACTTCTCGCACTGTCGGGGGTGCGCTCCGCCAGCGAGCGATGCGACACTTTTAAGCTTCAAAAGTCTCTCAGCTTAGTTTCAAGCTTCCCAGCCCAGGTTCAACTTCCAGAGGCCCCACAACTGGATCAAGCACTCTAGGAAGGACAGAACTCTCACAGCAGAGTTCAGGGAGACTGGGGGTGAAGTCCTTTTGTTCCTGGGACTTCAAAAACAGGGAGCCAGCTCTTCTCAGGCCCTTGGAGATTCCTTCAAGACAGGGGACACAGCTCACAGCAAAGTCCTCCCCCTCTCCTTGGCAGCAAAGCAACAGTAGGTCAGTCCAGCAGAGCAACAGCAGGACAGTCTTCCTTCTTCAGAGTCAGCTTTCTCCTTGGCAGAGGTTCCTTCTTGATTTCCAGGATGATCTCATTTTCTGTTGTCAGGGGTCCTGTACTTATACCCCTAAAGTCTTTGTTCTCTCTGTGCATGTGGGCCCTGAGCCCGGTCTGAACCAGTTCTGGGCGGATCCTGAGTACTTTGTTTTGCTGGCTGCATCTTTCCTTTCAGAGTGAGGGGCAGGGTCCTCAGCCGCCCAGCAGGAGGTGGAGCCAGCATTGTGGCAGGCAGGCACAGCCCTATTCAGCCCAGGTGCTAACTCCTCCCACCACTCAGGTTGCAATTGCATTCATTCAGCCTAGTGCTGACTCATCCAGCCTCTGGGGGAATTTCCCAGCCCCTGTCCCTCACAAACCAGACAGTCAATACGCAAACAGGCCCAGGCACACAGAAGGGTCTGACAAGAGAACAGCAACTTCCTAAAAGTGCTGTTCTCAAACACAGGATTTAAAAACCACCTTTCCTAAAAGATGTATTATTAAATTCTGAGTTCAGGGATACTAGATACTTATGTCCTATCTTGTTCCTATGGGAAGAAATGCTGTTAACCACTGTAGCCAGCATCCCCCATGTTAACCTATGGAGCAAGATAGCCTTACAATAGTGAAACATGAAAATGGCTGTAATTCACTACCAGAGCATGTCACCTGCACTAGTATATGCTCTACCTTTCACATACACGGCACCCTGCCCAGGGGGGTACCTTGGGCCTTCCATAGGGGTGACTGATGTGCACGAAAAGGGAAGGGTTAGGCCTGGTCAGCGGGGACGCGGACCAGGAGGACATGCAGTTCTAAACTGCCCATAGGCACTGCAGTGGCAGGCCTGAGACACCATTTTAGAGCTACTCCTGTGGGTGGCATAATCAGTGCTGCAGGCCCACTAGTAGCATTTGTCATCACCAGCCCTGGCACACCCAGTGCACTTTACTAGGGACTTCATGGTGATACAAATATGCCAAACATGTATATCCAATCAGAATAACAATTTACATAGAGAGAATATGCACTTTAGCACTGATGAGCAGTGGTAAAGTGTGCAGAGTCCTATTGCCAACAACCACGGGTCAGGAAAAATAAGGGAGGAAGAAGCAAAAAGTTTGGGGATGACCCTGCAAAAAGGGCCAGTTCCAACACAACCCCCTTCTAGCCTAAAGCCAGGGTAGACCAAACGATACCTCGATGGGATTCCCTGCTTAAGGCGATAGAACACGGAACCTGACCCAAAAAGCAGGGCAGTCCTGTTCTACGCCGTCCTAAACCCAGTTGTATCACTCTATCCATACTCTCGGGGTCCACCATGCCAATCCATATGGAACCCTTCACCTCACCTGTGGACACCACCTGTGCATCACCTAACCTTAATTTCCTCACAGGTGTGTCCCAACAGACCAACAGCAAGCCACAGTGACCACCAACAGTGATCAGGGATGAGACCCAGGCCTCATGCCTCTCATGGCTCTCAAACCCCTGTGGCATCAGAGGGTGGGGGCAGTAGCCCCAGGTGCTTGGCACCCTTTGTCCACTCTCTCTCTTGTCAGTTCAGGTGTGACACTCTGGCACTGACCCACCAGTCCCGGACCTGTATCCGTCCACCAAGACAACCAAGAACACAACTTTCCACCCAGTTCAGGACCTCCCTCCAGCATCTGGTCTCCCAAACTAGGGTTTAACCCCTCAGGTTGCACCGGGGTCAGAGGCGAGTGCTTCCTCCCTCTGCACCCCCTTCCAGAGCGCTGCACCCTCCCTACTGGAGGGGTACCCCTGGGAACCATATTGGTCAGGACACTGGTTACAGATGTCCTCCCTTCCAGGTCAGGCAGATCCTGAACCTGGTCTCCCAACCCAGGGACCAAAACCTGCGGTTGTGCATTCGCCTGGCACGCCAGGACTTCTGGGGACTCACATAGTACCCCCTTGAGGGTGGCACACAACTCATGTGTCCTCTGACAGTCTGCCTGGCGCAGATCTCCCGACCCCTGTCCACCTGACAGTGCGGGAAGATCCCCCAGGACAGAAGTGGTGTCACCATGGTCACTCCTGGGAGATTCAGCCCTTCTGACTGGTCCCTGACCCACTGTTTCTCCCACTGGAGACTCCTTCCCCCTCTCACCCCTCAGTCTGGACTCCTGTACCCTCCCAAATGGAGCGGCACTGCCAAACACCAGAACTGATGGAGGCCTGGTTACAGGCACTCCCCGTTCAACAGACACTGGGAGATCCTCCTCAAATGGCCTACAAGTACAGTCTAGGTCCCCAGCCTGGTGTTCCCTTAAGGAACCCTCCAGGCCCTGAGACTGGGTTTCGGGCACCGTGAGACACACCGTCCCACACTCATTCCTTCTCCACTGAGACCGGACATGAGCCCCTACACCCCTCCCACTACACTGGGACCTAACCGGGCTACACTGAACCTCTTCCACCTCACAGGTCTGGAAGATATCTAAGCCACTCCTTTTGGGATCACCCCCCAATGCCTCCTGAGACTCTCTGGAATTCACCAAGAGGTCTGCCTCCAACGCAAGCTCTCTGGAGTCAGAGAACTCACACTCCACCGGGTGTTGGCATAGCTCTGGAAAACAGGGACTTAATATATGCTCTCCATCAAATGAATCACACAGCTCCCCACAGTTGTTAACCAAGCTACCCTTTGCCTTACCCTCCAGTGCCTCACACAAGTACCCCACACCACTCTCCTGAGACTGGCAAGACAGTATCTGACTGTCTCTGTCACACAACCCACACTCTTCTGACTGGTCTTCACTCACACACACCAAGGTTTCTACCACGGGGGAACCCCTCTCCCTGTACCTCTCATCTAGAGTCAGTAGAGTGTCCCTCCAACCACTGGGAATATGGTCCCCTGTGCCAGTCCCCCAATTTACTTCAGGGACACTGCACTCCACTGGAACTACATCATAAACCTGAACCCCCTGGTGTATGTCGACCCCCTCCCTCAAGTCAGGCCCACATCTCTGGGTGTTTGTACCTTTCTCTCCACACTAGATATCATAATCATGCTGCCACCATCTGAGCTGGACTCCACCTCCAACTCAGCAAAGCTCACTTCTTGAGCTACCCATGTTTCTTCTTCAGCTGAGACCCTCATAGCCTCACGCATCTTGAGCTCCAACTCAAGCTTCCTCATTCGTAATTCATGAGCCAAGGACAATTTCAATTCCTCCAGGGCACGGGCATGTTTGCTCTCCTCCGCCGCCCTTTCCTTTTCCATTTGCTTCATCTTCATTTCAAGCCTCAACATTTCTAATTTATGATCTCTAGCCCTTTGGTTTTCCTCCAACTCCTCTGGGGAAAACCTTTCAGCTGAATGGTTGCTGCCAGCCCTTGAGGCTGCTCTGGACACAGGCAGATCCTGTGGCCTGAAACCATCCCTCTGTGCATCCTCATCCCCTTCTGCATCATCTGTATCCCCAGCCTCTTTGGTCTCCCACCAGGCCCTTACAGCCTCCTGTAGCTCCTCCTTCTTGGAGCGGTGCTTCATGGGGCATCCAAAGTCCCTGCAGAACTGCCTGAGTTGACCTACTTTGTAATCACTTAACATTTCAATATCAAACTCCAGTTCTGCAACATCACTTGCTGGTTTACCATTCTGAGACATGATGCTTGGCTTCTTTTAGGGTTACGATCAAAAATAGAACCAAAAATAAAAAATGTAGTGTGCGGTGGCGTAGTGGTCTGCACTCACTAGTGATGTACACCAATTGCTGTGGGTCAAGTACAAATACAAGTTCAAATCCCACCGCCTGACCACCAATGTTAGAATTGGGGGTCTCTAGTTGGCAGAGGTAGGTACCACTGTCCAAATAGGGACCCTTGCTTCTAGTCAGGGCAAGGAGATAACCCTCTTAGATAACCCCTGCTCGCCCTCTAGGTAGCTTGGCCTGAGCAGTCTAGGCTAACCAGAGGCAATGCGTAAAGTATTTGTACCAACACTCACAGTAACACAGTGAAAACACCACAAACTGATTCCACAACAGTTGAGGAAAATAAAGATATTTATTCTAAACTACACAAGACCAAAACGTCAAAAATCCAACATACACAGTTCAAGGATATGGTTTCGAAAGAGTTCTTCAGGTTGTAATCAAAGTTCTTTAAGTTGCGATCAAATAATCCACAGATGCGTGAAAAGTTCACAGTTGCGTCACGTTTACTCACAGTACCTTTTAGATGCAACAAAGTTCCACAAGCAGGAAGCTGGTGCGGTGGAAAACAAGCGATGCGTTGCTCCTGAGACCCTGGGGAGGCTATGCGACGGCCCCGCTGCAGCAGCGGGCGTGTTGCGACGAATCCGGTCTGTATGGGGAGGAAGGCCGCTTGCGTGGATTCCGGTGCGTAAGTTCCGTAGGAAGTCTGTTCTCGCAAAGGCACGATGCGATGATCTCGTAGGGGCTGCGACGATCTCCGGGGCGACGATGCGCGGTCCAGCGGTGATCCTCTCTCTCACAGCTCCTCGATGTGATGGTTCTGCGACGATGTTCGCAGCGACGTGATGCGGTCCGCAAGCAGGCGGTGCGGCGATCTCACCCAGCAAAGACAGGCCCTGCGACGACACTCGCAGCGATGTTCGATTCTCCCGCACCGGTCTGGTGCGTCCCGCAAAAGAAAGGATGCGACGGCTCTGGCAGCGGCGTCAGGCGCTGCGCCGATCTCGACCTTCGTAGCGGCGGGAAACTTCTCGCACTGTCGGGGGTGCGCTCCGCCAGCGAGCGATGCAACACTTTTCAGCTTCAAAAGTCTCTCAGCTTAGTTTCAAGCTTCCCAGCTCAGGTTCAACTTCCAGAGGCCCCACAACTGGATCAAGCACTCTAGGAAGGACAGAACCCTCACAGCAGAGTTCAGGGAGACTGGGGGTGAAGTCCTTTTGTTCCTGGGACTTCAAAAACAGGGAGCCAGCTCTTCTCAGGCCCTTGGAGATTCCTTCAAGACAGGGGACACAGCTCACAGCAAAGTCCTCCCCCTCTCCTTGGCAGCAAAGCAACAGTAGGTCAGTCCAGCAGAGCAACAGCAGGACAGTCTTCCTTCTTCAGAGTCAGCTTTCTCCTTGGCAGAGGTTCCTTCTTGATTTCCAGGATAATCTAATTTTCTGTTGTCAGGGGTCCTGTACTTATACCCCTAAAGTCTTTGTTCTCTCTGTGCATGTGGGCCCTGAGCCCGGTCTGAACCAGTTCTGGGCGGATCCTGAGTACTTTGTTTTGCTGGCTGCATCTTTCCTTTCAGAGTGAGGGGCAGGGTCCTCAGCCGCCCAGCAGGAGGTGGAGCCAGCATTGTGGCAGGCAGGCACAGCCCTATTCAGCCCAGGTGCTAACTCCTCCCACCACTCAGGTTGCAATTGCATTCATTCAGCCTAGTGCTGACTCATCCAGCCTCTGGGGGAATTTCCCAGCCCCTGTCCCTCACAAACCAGACAGTCAATACGCAAACAGGCCCAGGCACACAGAAGGGTCTGACAAGAGAACAGCAACTTCCTAAAAGTGCTGTTCTCAAACACAGGATTTAAAAACCACCTTTCCTAAAAGATGTATTATTAAATTCTGAGTTCAGGGATACTAGATACTTATGTCCTATCTTGTTCCTATGGGAAGAAATGCTGTTAACCACTGTAGCCAGCATCCCCCATGTTAACCTATGGAGCAAGATAGCCTTACAATAGTGAAAAACGAAAATGGCTGTAATTCACTACCAGAGCATGTCACCTACACTAGTATATGCTCTACCTTTCACATACACGGCACCCTGCCCAGGGGGGTACCTTGGGCCTTCCATAGGGGTGACTGATGTGCACGAAAAGGGAAGGGTTAGGCCTGGTCAGCGGGGACGCGGACCAGGAGGACATGGCAGTTCTAAACTGCCCATAGGCACTGCAGTGGCAGGCCTGAGACACCATGTTAGAGCTACTCCTGTGGGTGCCATAATCAGTGCTGCAGGCCCACTAGTAGCATTTGTCATCACCAGCCCTGGCACACCCAGTGCACTTTACTAGGGACTGCATGGTGATACAAATATGCCAAACATGTATATCCAATCAGAATAACAATTTACATAGAGAGCATATGCACTTTAGCACTGATCAGCAGTGGTAAAGTGCGCAGAGTCCTATTGCCAACAACCACGGGTCAGGAAAAATAAGGGAGGAAGAAGAAAAAAGTTTGGGGATGACCCTGCAAAAAGGGCCAGTTCCAACAGTCGGCTTCTCTCGTTTTTTTCCCCTTTCTGCTGCTTTCTCGTGGTCTCCGTTTCCGTCGATCTGTACCCTGTATCTTCCTACACCGGATCCTCCCGTTCGTTCAGGGGTTAATGCTGTGCAGGTTAATTTCTCGCCGTATTTTTCTCTCAGGGTGGTGGAGGTAGTGGACTCAGGCACCCGTCCTCATCACCGTCCAAGCCACGCCACCGAATTCTACATTTTCAACCAGACCTAGCCATTAGGCAGTATTGTTCTAAAACTCATGTTCCAGGGTTTGTTCCAAACGTGAGAAGGAACAGCTTTCTATTGAGACTCACATTTGGATCAGTCACTTGCGGAATCCGTGCCATTTATTCCATTTGACATCATGTGAAATCTGAATATGTAATATAAATAGTTTCTGTGTTTAATTAATGGCATAATCCGTTTAGATTTTGTATATATATATTTTTTTATAATATTATTTATTGTATTTTTTCAATAAATGACAAACGAGACAATAAATAAAATACAGGAATAGATGTAAATCAAACAAGTAAAAAGGAACAACGAGGAAGATTAACGGCACAGGGATGAACACAAAGGAAAAGGGTTGTGTTACAATGTCGGCCCTTGGTCTTAAGTAGTCTGAAATATCTTCTGAGCACTCCAAAGGGGCTTACAGTATAATCAAAAGGCATTAAGCAGGCAGTGAAAACAGGCAGTCCGAGTCCATAAAGAAGGAGGCTCTGAGACAATATCCTCTCATTATAAAGGGTCATATAATCACGCTTCATAGCTGTAAGCCCCATATTTCTGTTTAGTTCAGGCATACGATTTAACCAGAAGGGTCGGGAATGTTCCAGCTCAGTCAGTCTTTGTAGGGTGGAGTAGTAGAGCGGGGTGGTTGCCAAATATTTTTGGGTCTGGAGGAGGGAGGTTGTAGTGTCGAATATATGTCACAAGTGGTATAAAAATATATAACATCTCTCATCCAGGCCTTTAGTGATGGGGCTGTGGAACTATTCAATGTTTGGATATTTGCCTCTTTGCCTGGAGTAAGGTAATGGCAGGAAATCATCGTACTTCAGGGGTCAGGGTTTTGACATATCCCAACAGTGGGGAGGGGGTTACGTCTGAGCCAACCATTTGAGCAAGGCGCTGAAAGGCTGTCTCCCAGTAAGTTAAAATTGGTTGCCAATTTCAGGCTAAGTGTATGAAGCCTGGACGTTCCTCCACTCACCTAGGGCAGCAATGGGATTTAGAGGGGTCTGTCTTGGCCAGTAACTTTGGAGTAATGTGAGCTCTATGCAGGTATTTAAAGTGGAGGAGTTTGTCTGTAGTTGTAAGATACAAAGCGTGTTTACTCACAACAAAGGGCGCATACCTGGTCAGATAGAGGGTGGTCCAAGTCTCTTTCCCATGCAAACAATTCACAGCCCAGTTGTCAAATCTTTGCACTACCACTCAAAAAAACAACTCTTTGTGATCACAAAACTTGGAGTGATTCACTCGTCCCAAGCACCCTTTGCAGTTTCAGATGTACTAACGGGACACATTTGCATTTCTTTAAGGCGGCCAGGAGACTCAGTGGAAGCATTTGAAACGTTCGAATTTAGCTGTCCCAGGACCATTCTCCTTTTCCAAAAACAAAGCAAATGTTTTAGAATCCAGCCAAAGTGAGGCCGAGAATACACGACCCTCTTCCCAGGACTCCAAGTCCCCCCCTGGGAGCTGCGCCCCACAGATTGAAGAAATCTGCTCTATAGTCATCCCATGCTTGATGCAGGGCAGACCACACATAAGTACAGCTGCAGCTGCTTTACTAAAAAGCAGGCACAATTGACTCACTCAGTGAGGAATCACTGTGCTTGTGCTGGTCAAAGCTGCAAATAAAGAAAGACAGCATGTCAGCATGAAGAACAAATTCCGCCTCTAGACGTATACAGGGGCATATTATCAAGGACAGGCGATACATTAGCTCCGCTTTTATCGGCAGGAAACTGCCGATAAAGCAGCGATAATGGCCTTGATAATATGCTCTATGAATTCCAATCGAAGCTCATGTTAGATGTGAACACATCTAACATGGGCTTCGATTGGAATTCATAGAGCATATTATCAAGGCCATCAGTGCATGCTTCCACCAGGCACACACCACCAGACGTCAGTGCATGCTTTCACCAGGCACACACACACTACCAGCCATCCGTGCATGCTTTCACCAGGCACACACACCACCAGCCGTAAGTGCACGTTGTCATTATAAAATGCTGCGTGGGGTCCGGTCCAAAACCAATGTGCTTTTCTTTTAAACGAACAGGAGCTGGAATATAGTTTGCCGCCTCTTGTGGGCAGAGCACAAACTCGTCCTGGCTGCTGCTCTTACTTAACACATACACTTGTATTTTATTTCATGTTTAATTGTTCAGCAATGCCGGCGCTGATTTATAATTGACTATCAAGTTTTCCTTGTGCTTCCATCTATGGACAGTGCTGCTGTTATATTGATCGCTGCTTTCATTATTTCAAAGTGTTAGCACGTAAAGCAGTAAGTAGTTTCAGTGCTCTGCATGAGGCCGTGTGTGGGCAAAATGTGGATGTGTCAGCGTATGTGTAAGCATGAGTCAGTATGTGTGAAGTTGTGGGTGCATGCTGTGGTGACCTGACGAGTAGGGACCGAGGACACTATGACCCTGTGGGTCATGAGGGAGGTGACCAGGTCACCGGACACCACATCCGGTCAGGGGGACAGGAAGAGGACAGATTCGACCAGGACGACCAAGGGGAAAGACGTGTATGTAACCAGCTGCATGTAATATATAAATAAATAATCGTGAAGGCACCGACCTGTGTCCAGCGAGTAATTGTGCTGCGTGTTGCCCACATCGTGGACACGACACATGCATGAGCATGTCGGTGTGTGTGTATGTGCAAGCATAAGTTAGCTTGTGTAAGTATGAGTGTGTGCATGAGTATCAGTTTGTGATTAAGTGGTGAGGGTGAGTGTCGCCTGTGTGCAAGTTGTGTGTGTCCCTAAGTTGTGTGTGTCAGCGTGCGTGTAAGCACGAGTCAGTGTGTGCATCTCCCACGGACATTGCCGGGAAGCGCAAGCACCTTTGCACCCCCTCTGCTTTGGCAAATAATGGCTGGTGCGATTATAAAATGCTGCATGGGGTCCGGTCCAAAACCATTGTGCTATTCTTTTAAACAAACAGGAGCTGGAAAATAGTTTGGCGCCTCTTGTGAGCACAGCACAAACTCGTCCTGGCTGCTGTTCTTACTTAACACATACAATTGTATTTTATTTCATGTTTAATTGTTCAGCAATGCTTGTGCCGATTTTTAATTGGCTCTCAAGTTTTCCTTGTGCTTCCACCTAGGGGCAGTCTATAGTTTACGAGCACGTTATAAACGTTGTTGTGGGGGCTACGTGGAAAGGTGGAGTGTGATCAGAGGCCGTTCTTCTGACAAGATGAAAGTTTCAGATTGAAAATAAAGGAAGATATCATTTTCATAAGAGTAGAAATGCCCTTTGTACACAATCTTCTACTCATGGTTTGACGGCGCGGCTCTGAAGTCTAACATGGGTGAATGGTGTGAAATCCTCGCAGGTTGAGGCTCCGAGCAGTGTTCACTCTGAAGGTAGAACAGTATAAAAAGATCCTCGTGGCCAGATGCCAATGCCTACAGTAGCCTTCCCCAATGCCCACTCTGTGTGAGCCTCTGCATACCACTGCCGTGGTGATGATTGGTCATTCATTTGCAGGTTATGTTCAGCCTCACTGAATCTTCAAAGAGCCACGTATAATCTTTAATGACGGAGACACACCACTGCAGCTCATTAATGAATCCACTTTCAGAAGAGCAGATTAATGCACCACCACAGGGCTTGTTTCAAATCAACTCCACATAATTTGACATCAATCCACATAATTAAACTCAACAACACAATAACACAACACACCACATACATCTAATCCACAATACAGAATTCCACATCATGCCACAAAATTCTACAGCACACCACATAATTAAACTCCACCACATACCATTCCACAACACAAAATACCATTACACATAATTACACTCATTAACACACAATCCCACTACATACAATTCCAGTAAACTCAAGACCACATAATTACTACCCACAACATTCTACCATGCCACATCATTTCACTACACAAATACACTCCACACCACACAATTTCACGCCACACAATTCCACAATTAACAATTCCAATCCAACCCACATAATTCCACTGCACACCACATGCATACACTCCATAACACATGGCAAAAAGACATTGCCATTTACAATGCCATTAGCTCTAACGCAAATAAATCCGAGACCTATTGCATTTCCAATGCTTGTTTTTTACTTTTTCATGAGACCGCCCTCACTCCTCCATTGGTACCACTGTTTTTCCACAATGCCTCTGCCTACTGCCTGCATGGCACAGCACAAGGCCAGGCAACAGGGAGTGAGAGACGAGAGCAAGCCAGTGGGGAGTTGGGTGGGTGATTCGCCCCAGGCGGCAAGTGTTTTGGGGTCGCAGGCAACGCCCCTGCTCCTGCCTCCGGCTGTCATGGGGCGCCGGCCACAGGAAATGCCAGCACCCCCGCTCTTAGATTCAGCCGCTGCAGGCGGTAAACGTAGGGGCCACCCCCGGCAGCCTAAGGCCTAGCTACGCCACTTGAGCAAGCCAGCCTTCATCAGGGATTAACTGTGAGGGAGGGAGGGCTTGCACTGCTCAAAAAAAGATTTGGAAAATTGTATGAAATGGCATTCTGTGGTCCACTTTTACATTAAGTTGGCAAAACGTTCACAGGCCTTGAAAGAGGACTCAATCAATATTCCATTGCTTTCATGGTTCTGTTTGGGGAAATGGCGAGGACTGAAGCATGTGAAAAGGTGCTCTGAAATTTGTTCCACTAGTTCAAATAAAAGATTAAACTTATATGTATTATTTTGTAACAAATGATAAAGGTGTTAAAACACACTACGAACAATTTAATACAGCAAACAAATTATTGCATTTGAAAAAGAAACATGTAAGTCGTGGGTATTCTATTGATGATCAGTTGAGTATCCACTTAGTGCAATACATTTAGTAAATACTGGTAGTCCGCGCTCGAGGATCACTTATGAGGACTGTGCAGTGGTGACAACATCCAACAAGATGACAGTAGTATTAGTATTAGGATGTTGGGGCAGAAGAGCAGTGCTAGTTGCTGACACAAGGAGTCAATAGATTCCATGTAATGGTATGGCTTGTGTGGCTGGCACGTGTCAAGTGATGTTAAAAACATGCTCTATCAGGAATACAGCACAGAAAGGAAAGAATGAGTACCAAACACACCATGCTCTCTACAACTCTGTTACACTTCTGCACAACTGCTAATCAGGACTTAAAACAGGTTTCCTATCACTGTTCAAGGTTTGCGCTGATCATTCTGCTGAAGCTCCCTTTGACTTTGGAAGTCTGACCAAACCGAGTCCAGCAGCATGCGGCCGCATCTTAGTCGCTTGGTCGGAGTGTAGGAGTCCGGCTCGGTCGAGAAAACACTCCGGATCCGGCTCGGTCGGAGAGCTTTCCGACCGAGGTCGGAAACGGGCCCTTAGTGTGCATGACTGCTTGACCGGCCATCTGGGGCCAGCCAAACAGTCATGCTTACATAGCATGCTCCTCACTAGGCTGTAATGCACAAATCAAACACAAGAAGATGATGAACAGAGTGCTGACACTTTTCAGACACTCACCTCCAGTCACAGTTCTGGGTTGAATCCATCCTCGTTCTTTAGCTCACTTCACCACCCCAGTTCAGACCCAGCCATATGCAAATCAGTCTCGACCTTGTTCCTTATGGGAACAGTCCAGACCAAACTACCAAGCCAGGTCTTACCCAGGACCGGGAACAAGCATCCTGGGACCTGTTTCACTGTAACACTCCTCATCAACCTCGCAAATTTGAATCCAGTGGCAAAGTGAGCATGGGGCCCACTTCTGGGCATACCCTACCAACTTAAGGTGAAGAAAGCAAACACAAGGAGATGATGGACGGAGAGCTGAAACTTTTTAGACACTCACCCCCCAGTCACAGATATGGGTTGAATCCATCATCATTCTTTAGAGCACTTCGCCACCCCAGGTCAGACCCAGCCATATGCAAATCAGTCTCGACTGTGTTCCTTGTAGGAAAAGTCCAGCCCGAACTGCCAAGCCAGGTCTTCCCTTGACCGGAAACTAACATCCTGGACCGGTTTTGTGGTAACACCCCTCATCAGCCATGCTAGCTTGAATCTAGTGGCAAAGTGAGCAAGGGCGGCATGCGTCATCATCGGGCCCACCCAGTGACACCTAGCGTGTCCCGGGTGTGCTTCGACGCCTGATTACAGCGGAGCAGATATGTCACTGAGTGTGCGGTGACGAGTGTTATGAAGGTGATTTAAGACGGCTTGGCGGGGGTCCCAGTACCCGTAGGTAAATTAAACTTTAATACCTGGGCCCCCGTCAGCGGTTAAAAATAAGGCTGTTGGATGTTAGAAGCGAGTTACAACCTCCCACATCCATTCATGGGTCAACATGTTTCAGCCAGTGCCTTATGAATATGCTGGCTTTCTTCAGGACTGATTAAAAATGTGTGTGTGATTAAACTAGTGGGTGTGTATTTCAGACTATGTGTGTTCACGCCCTAAAGTGTTTTTCTATGTGTGAGAGGGGAATTCCCTTCTCAAAAAACACCTGTACATTTAACACCATCGATGCTAGTGTTATTTTCCTCCTGTGCTGGAACTTGAGATTCCCCATTGTTCATGACGAGCTCAGCTCGTCATGAGTGTATGGAGGTGTACATCATGATGAGCTGAGCTCATCATGAGCGTCCAAGGGGTTAACATATATGGACAAGGACAAAACATACAAAGGAAAAGAGAGTCACTTGAATGTACTGCATTATATACATCTGACTGCCGACACTATAGCGGAGGGGGTGCAGGCTATAGGCGGTTACAGTGTAATGGTATTGGTGGTACCATTAAGGTGAAGTTCGCACTTATGATTCGGGGGTGGGGTGGCTAAAACACGATATTCACAACCATAGTGCATATCTGTCAAAATGGCGTAAGAATTGTTTCTTACGCTAGTTTTAGCAGATTTCTGCTCCAAGGTAGAGAGGTGGCAAGGGGTTGACCCTGTGGGAGAGAAAGGTTTTTGGCCACTCCGATTAGGAGACCTGTAGGGAAGAAAGGTAGTGCTTACCAGTGGTAGTGATGGTTGTTTCTCATACTCACAGCTTTTCTGGGCAGAGTCTGCTCTGGACCTGTAGTGCCTCCTTCGCATACCGGTAAGTAACGGTCGGTGCGGTCGTGGTTATATACTGTGGTTAATTAGGTAATTACATGCACCTGCATAGTAGAGGCAAGTGTAGAAATACTCGAACTGTCGAGTCATTGTGTCTAAGCGGGCGCCTGGGCGTTGCTCTGCTGGTACGTGGAGCACTTGCGCATGCGCAATGCCCGTGGATTTGTAATGCGCATGTGCGGACGGTAGTGTTACCTCCGTGCCTGCGCATTGGTGAGACGTGCTATGTGCACTGGTGCGCCTGCGCGGGAGGGGTGTAATTCATGCGCTAGCACGGTGATGATGAAAAGGATTTATTTAGAAACCGAGTGTATTTTTGGAAGCCGAATGTGCCATGATCTGCGCTATTGGTCATAGCGCCAGGGTGGCGCTCTTAACATCATCATGGGGGGCACCATAGTCCCAGTATTCAGAACTGTGGGGCTCTATCTCCAGAGGAGATATGTTACAAAGGGGTTCGTTATAGTTTGTAATTAAAGGCAGACTGCCCAGGGTTGAGATATGGGCAAAGTTCCTGAAGTTATGGACATGTCAGGGAGTTCCAAGGGCTGGCATCATTAAGGCCCTGGGCTGCTGTTGAAAGGCGATATATCCATCGCTGTTCTTTGCTCAGAAGTTTTTTGTCATTGTCCATAGTGCTCTCTGGGATTTGCTCGATGACTGTCCAGTTTAGATCGTTGGGTGTATGGCAGTGGGTGATAAAGTGGTTGGTGAGCCTGCTAATATTTTTTCTGCATCTTATAGTGCTTCAGTGCTCTGTTATTCTTGTCTTGACCTTGCGCATTGTCATCCCAACGTAGCGAAGGCCGCACGTGCATGTGAGAAGATATATCACATTGCGTGAGTTGCAGTTGGTGTGGTTTCGTTGAGTCCAGATCTTGTTGGGCTCCAAGTCCAGGGTTTTGGTGTGTGCCGTGAGGTGACACACGCTGCAGTCATTGCAGGGGTAATGTTCTGTGATCTTGGGGAGGCCCAAAGCGCTCAGGACAGTGTTCATAGGCTGCTTTGGTTGTGGTCTGGGTCGGGTGCTCACCAGTCGATCTTTCAGATTATTGCATCGTTTGTACGCAAATCTCGGGGTGTCCCACTTCCTCTGTCCAGAGTTGATTATTTTCCAGTGTTTTTTAATGACCTTGGCTACTTCATTGGACGCTGTGTTATAGTTTGTTACACAGGTTGTTCTTGGTCCTCCTTTATGATGTTCTCAAGTAAGGCTTCACGATTTTGGTTCCTCGCCCTTTTCTGTGTTTTACGGATGATGGCTTAAGGGTAGCCCCGGTTCTCCAGTTTGGTTGCCAAATCCGCCGATTGTTGTTTGTAATCTTTAATGTTGGTACAGTTTCTGCGTATGCGTAGAAACTGACCGAAGGGTAGATTCTCTCTGAGCGGGCGGGGGTGGAAGCGATGCAATAATCTGAAAGATCGACTGTTGAGCACCCGATCCAGACCACAACCAAAGCAACCTATGAACACCGACCTGAGCGCTTGGGGCCTCCCCAAGATCACAGGACATTACCCCTGCAATGATTGCAACGTGTGTCACCTCACGACACACACCAAAATCCTGGACTTGGAGCCCAACAAGATCTAGACTCAACGAAACCCCACCAACTGCAACTCACGCAATGTGATATATCTTCTCACATGCACGTGCGGCCTTCGCTACGTTGGAATGACAACGCGCAAGGTCAAGACAAGAATAACAGAGCACCAAAGCACTATAAGATGCAGAAAAAATATTAGCAGGCTCACCAACCACTTTATCACCCACTGCCATACACCCAACGATCTAAACTGGACAGTCATCGAGAAATCCCAGAGAGCACTATTGACAATGACAAAAAACTTCTGAGCAAAGAACAGCGATGGATATATCGCCTTTCAACAGCAACTCAGGGCCTTAATGATGTCATCCCTTGGAACTCCCTGACATGTCCATAACTTCAGGAACTTTGCCCATAACTCAACCCTGGGCAGTCTGCCTTTAATTACAAACTATAACGAACCCCTTGGTAACATATCCCCTCTGGAGATAGAGCCCCACAGTTCTGAATACTGGGACTATGGTGCCCCCCATGATAATGTTAAGAGCGCCACCCTGGCGCTATGACCAATAGCCAGATCATGGCACATTCGCCTTCCAAAAATACACTTGGTTTCTAAATACATCCTTTTTATCATCACCGCGCTAGCGCATGAATTACACCCCTCCCACGCAGGCGCACCAGTGCACATCGCACGTCTCACCAATGCGCAGGCGCGGAGGTAACACTACCGTCCGCACATGTGCATTACAAAACCACGGGCATTGCGCATGCGCAAGTGCTCCACGTACCAGCAGAGCAACGCCCGGGCGCCCGCTTAGACACAATGACTCGACAGTTCGAGTCTTTCTACTCTTGCCTCTACTATGCAGGTGCATGTAATTACCTAATTAACCACAGTATATAACCAGGACCACACCGACCATTACTTACCGGTATGCGAAGGAGGCACTACAGGTCCAGAGCAGGCTTTGCCCAGAAAAGCTGTGAGTATGAGAAACAACCATCACTACCACTGGTAAGCACTACCTTTCTTCCCTACAGGTCTCCTAATCGGAGTGGCCAAAAACCTTTCTCTCCCACAGGGTCAACCCCTTGCCACCTCTCTACCTTGGAGCAGAAATCTGCTAAAACTAGCGTAAGAAACAATTCTTGCGCCATTTCACACATATGCACTATGGCTGTGAATATCGTGTTTTAGCCACCCCACCCCCGAATTATAAGTGCAAACTTCACCTTAATGTTACCACCAATACGATTACACTGTAACCGCCTATAGCCTGCACCCCCTCCGCTATAGTGTCGGCAGTCAGATGTATTTAATGCAGTACATTCAAGTGACTCTCTTTTCCTTTGTATGTTTTGTCCTTGTCCATATATGTTAAATGTACAGGTGTTTTTTGAGAAGGGAATCCCCTCTCACACATAGAAAACACTTTAGGGCGTGTACACACATAGTCTGAAATAAACACCCACTAGTTTAATCACACACACATTTTTAATCAGTCCTGAAGAAAGCCAGCATATTCATAAGGCACTGGCTGAAACATGTTGACCCACCAATGGATGTGGGAGGTCGTAACTCGCCTCTAACATCCAACAGCCTTATTTTTAACCGCTGACGGGGTCCCAGGTATTAAAGTTTAATTTACCTACGGGTACTGGGACCCCCGCCAAGCCGTCTTAAATCACCTTCATAACACTCTTCACCGCACACTCAGCGACATACCTGCTCTGCTGTAATCAGGCGTCGAAGCACACCCGTGACACGCTAGGTGTCCCTGGGTGGGCCCGATGATGAAGCATGACACCAACAAGGTTCGTGGGTGAGGGCTTCATGAGCACACCTACCAGGTGTTCCCACCCCCTGACGAAACATACTTGAGTCCTTCACTTTGTTAAACTTTGTTAATAAGAGCTAGTCTCCTTTTGATTAACCATAAATAAACCCCGGGGATAAGGACTAGCTTTCTGGTCCTCTCTCTCTCTCTTGATACGCAATCAAAGTGAGCAAGGGACCACGTCTGGCCATACCCTGCCAACTTAGGGCAAACTAAGCAAATACAAGGAGATGATGGACGGACCTCTGAAACTTTTCAAACAGTCACCCCAGTCACAGATCTGGGTTGAAAGCATCATCGTTATTTAGCTCACTTTGCCACCCTAGTTCAGACCCAGCCATGGGTTGTGTCTGAAAAGTTTCAGCGTTCCGTCCATCATTTCCTTGTGTTTGCTTTGATCGCCCTAAGTTGGCTGGGTATGCCCAGACGTGGGTCTCTAGCACACAACTCGTCCTCAGAAGGGCATCTCAGCGCTTAGATAGCAGGAGAAAAAGCTCTGTGCCTTTAAAAGAGCCAGGTCTTCAGATGTTTTTTGAAGCTTGAAAACTCAGTGCAATCCCTAATATGAAAGGGGAGCTGGTTCCAAAGGAGTGTGCCAAGGTGTTAAAAAGAACTATCACAGTATTTTAAAGTTTGAATAAGTTGTGGTTGAAGCAGAAGCTGATTGATGGATCTAAGGTTTCTTTAAGGGCAGTAGGGGACTAGTCTATCCTGCAGATATCGTGGTCTCCTGCCTGACCTAACTTTGAAGGTCAAACAGAGTAGTTTCTTCAGAGCTAGAAATGGGTACCCCTACTGGGAAAGCATAGAGAAATGCACCATATGGCTGCTTGTATTCACCACTGAACCTAATGAAACACGTTTGCCCTAAAGCTCATGTTCCCAAAATAAAACAAAATTAGATGCCACATATAGTAAGGAAAACTCAGCCAATCAGGACGCAGCACTCGCAATACACATAGTTATCACATGCTCCCCATGCCGGACATCTGGACACATACACACTGACCCACACTAGCTCTAACCGAAGTCGAGAGCCACATGTGTCCCCGTTTTTAGATGGTTGTACTTATAAGTTATTACTAGGCCCAGACCCACATGCTCTGCAAGACTGTGTAGTCAGTTCAGTGTACTTCATGAAGTGTAGATAATGCCAGCCAAAACCTCTGTAAATTGAGAATGTCTTCAAACACTACTCTGTGCTTGCTCTCCTGCCCTCTGCTTTTTATTAAATCAACGTGTTCCTGTTTTACTAAATGCCTCTTGTCTTTTCATTTTTTCAAGGTGAATTCATATCCGAGCAACTGATCAGGAAAATAGAAGTGGGAAGGGAAGAAAAGGGTTGCAGAAAGGGCAGGAGCAGGGAAAACAGAGGCAAAACGGGAAGCAAAAACTGAAAAACAAGAGCAAAAAAAGAGACAAAAGGATGAGAAAATGGGAGAAAAGCAATAAAAAACACTAGCCCAAAAACAAAAGAAAGGCTAACAAAAGGGCACAATAAAAGGGAAAAAGGCAGAAAAAAAATCTACCTCATGTAAATAAATGAATTAGATCACAGTTTGCGACCAATTAGGAATTGCAGCCTTCACGTGAATAGCGGCCTGACAGGGGCGGGCAGACCACCATATCTTTATTGCTTTTTAATAAGGCAATCTTTTTTTTTTTAAATGCAGCCCGTTTTCCTTAAAATAAAATACAATGAAATATTTAGGTTTCATTTTTTAACAAAAGGCAGTGTTATTGTTTCAGCATTCACAATGGAGACGGGGTCCCCTTACAATTTGCAAATGGTTACCACCACCCTTAAGTAGTCAGTAAAAAATGCATGTTTTGCAACCGTAATTTGGTTGCGAAACTTTAATTCCACTGTGAATTTGTATTTTAAACGGACACCCTTCGCATGCCACTTCCGAATACCGAATCAGTATGTAGGTTCAATTCCAAATTGTGATTCGGTAACCTGCTACTGAATCACAGTTTGTTCATTGTACATAAGAAATAACATTTTTGCAATCAGAAACAGAACAATTGTATTGTTTCCAACCACAAAAATCGTTTGTACATATGGCCCTAGGTCACCGTGAGAGAGAAAGGGTACTAACATGGCCACAGAAAGAGACAAACGTCAGAGAAAAATGGGTAGCACAATATGGTGAAAATTAAGCAAAACGGAGCGAGATGGGAGTGAGGCGGGAGCCTTGAGGCACTGGAGCTGGGTCCAGAAGGGCCGTGACCAGTTGGAGGACTGATCACAAGCAAATTGCAGGAGGCTAAGGCACCACATGCTTAATCGCTGGCCCGCATTGTGGGGATGGTGGGAGGGTCTGAAATGGGCACGGTGATGGAATAGAGTGGGAAAGAGAGGCACGGCCAGGATCAGTTAAGGAGTGTAGAAAGGGAAGGGGTGGTTGGAGATTTACTCTATCCGAAGCATTGCATAACTTCCCTTCCAGGTTAAGAAACAGAATAGAACAGATCACCCCCCAGATTTGTTGGGAAAGAGGAGGAAGGGGTTCTTCATGAGAAAGAAAGAAATTCCCATAAAAAAATTAAATCCACTAGGGAGAACTCAGAACAGCAGATATAGGATCCTGTTAAGAATGGCACATGACTTTCCCCAGAAAATGCATAGAAACCTAAGAATGTTTGTGAATTCCAGAAGGTCGTAAATCTGTATTTGCACATAAATGTATACCTGTAGTTCTTTGGTTGCAATATTTAATTTAAAAAAATCTTTCATTGAAGTAGAAGATAAAAGGATTGGTAATGCATGGAGGAACCAAAAGGAAACCTACACCCTTGTACGGTTCCTCTCTCAGAAAGCACTTTTGGAAAGATAAACAGTGCGGGGTGCAGGTCACAAAGTAGAGAAGGATCATAGCACCACAGAAAAGCAGCAGGACAGTGTGTTGATTGACTAAGTGGTTAGGTGGACAATGTCTTCATCTAGGAGAGAAAGAGAAACATAGGAAAAGACCTGCCATGTAATACGCAACAATGAACAGAAATCATGGTGTCTGATCGCACCACCTTTTGCTTTAATCCTATGTTCTCAAATGATTTTCAGCTCCTCCTATCATTATTATGTATTTCATAATTTTCCATAATATATGAGTAGAGGGGTCAGGAATCCTGGCACAAGAATCCAATTCATCCTACTAAATTCTGTGGCAATCTCAACCACAGAGATACCCTTTGTACTCTCTCACTGTCAGTCAGGCCGTTGATACAAATAAATATTCCTCTCAGATGTAGCAACGCCGAGAGAAATTGAAAGTGAACAAGAAGCCACTCTGGAAAGTCCTGTGACATGGAGGAAGCCACAGATATACCAGTCACACAGGCAGAACATGTCATTTCAAGATGCAGAGCTGCAGCTTCAGCACAGCCTGACTTTCCCATATGCCTCTGATGATCCTACCACAGCAAGAGAAACAATCGCAACAGCTTAGAAGGGCGATAGATGTTCCGGAGGCGTATGCAGCGTTGTTGTTCTCCTACTCCATCGCAAAATACTGGAGAATAGTTCTAAGACCTTATTCTAACTTGGGGGCTTAGAGGCCTCAATGTTCTCTATGCAGTGCCTCCAGAACAAAAATGTAAAAAGTGTCAATAGGCAATGTCAAAGAATCTCACAATTGGTAGATGGGCAAGGTAATGTGAGAAAAACAGTGGAGAATAGTCAAATAATGATCTGCTCAAATGCTGTCAACCTTATTCATTCTGTCAATACATTAGTCACCACCTTCAAACAAGCAATATAACTCAAAGGTGCAGACATCACCAACACATGTTGAGTTGTTTAGATTATTTCAGCAGGCCAGTTAACGATCTAACACAGCCTTACAAAGACAAGGCAAACTGGGGATATTAAAACAGAGATGGGGCACTGTTCTAGGACTGTGGAACATGGTTTTGTGCAAGACATATCAGCTTTAGAAAACATAAAAACCATCAACATTTCAGGACCTGCATAGTTTGGGATAGGGGAAAGTGAAGAGTCCCCAAGCCTAAGTAGCCTTTCTGTGCATGATGCAACAAATATTGGGTGTAAAAGCAGAAATAAATCTAGTACTGATGTGTCAGGTACTCCACAGATACTATTCCAGAGAAAAGTAGAGTGAGTAAAGGAAGAAGAAAGCGATTACATTAGTTACATTTATGAGCCATGTTTTCACATTCTTATATAAACTTTAGAAATATATATATATACTTGTAATAATATTCATTTTTTTATCATGATATGGAAAAAATATATTGTTATGAAACCTGCATAAAATACATTTTTGTTTATACCATAGAAACAAGGTTCTCTTAAATTTGATGTGATTTTTTTCTCACCTTAAAAATAATGTATGTAATATCAGTATGACTTGATCTGCCCTCAGTAGCACAAGGGGCGTCCTGTTGGATCTGAGTTTTCAAGCTCTTGATTGGAGCCAGATTCTAATTCCAGATTGGGGAGACCCCTCCTGATTCCAAGCTATGTAGCATCACACATTAAGCAATGATTTCGCAGCAGACATCTGGCCAGTACTGAAGAGTTCCACCGATCTTTTGCAGTTATATCATCACTCACTTCTGGCACTCGAGTGTAAATAAGGTGTCAGGAACCAAGGAAATAATAAATCAGCACTGTCACCTAAAAATTCGCACAAACTTACAATGCCATGAGTAAATTGGTTGTGCATTAAACATGTGTGGTTCCAATATTGAAAATCCTAACCAAGCAAAAAAAATCACCAAAAGAAAATCACCTCAAGATAGCTGATTAAATATCCCAATGTGGTGTAACATAAGAGTCATGTGTCCTGCCAGGAAATTGGGCAACAAGGTCTGTTATGACACAGGAGGCAACACACACAAGCTGGATATTGAGGGAGTGTTTATTTCTACAATTTCGAAAAATAAACAGATTTTTTAGAGGGTGCACATATTGAAATATGAGTACCATCTAATAATAAACAAGCTTACAATAATAAACAAGCTTATAAAGCGCATGGCTACACTAGCTAGTGTGTCCCCGCGCTACAACAAGAACCAGTTTCAGGCAGTGAGGTAAGGCAGAAAGGGATAAAACAGGAGAATTACCAGATGGGAAAAGCCACGTCTTGAGCTTTCTCTGGAAAATATTCTCTGAGGATTCCAGCCGGAGCCCTCTCAGGAGTTTATTCCAATGTGTGGTGCTATAAAGTGAAAGGAGCGCCCACCCATCCTAGCTCTTCTGATGGTCGGAATGCTAACCTGACCCGTCCTACTTGATCTCAAACGGCGGATGGGAGCATGCGAGGTAAGAAGGTCATGCAGCTAGGAGGGCCCCTTCTTCTGCAGAATGTGGTGGCTGACACACATTGCTTTAAAAAGTACTTGTTTCCTCACCGGGAGCCAATGAAGGGAAGCCAGGGCCTTGTTGGATGAGGCACTCCTCGGGAACATTAAAATGAGAAGCGCTGCGGCATTCGGAATGCACTGGACTGTCTGTATACATTTAATATTTGCTCCTAGGTAAAGAACTTTTCCGTAGTCCAAGCGTGATGTCACAAGAGCATGGACCATCGTTTCCCTCACTGACACAGGGAGTCCTTCTAAGGTCTTCTGGAGACTATGCAGGACCCCAAAACAGTTACCCGCTATCCGCCTGGTGATAGTTTGGTATCCAACCACATCACCAGGTTTTTTACCTGATCCCAAGGGGGTGGGGTTGGACCCAATGTCTGAAGCCACCATGCAGAGGACCAAATCGCGGGAGCCTTAACTATCACTAGAACCTCTGTTTTATTGCCATATCGTTTATGGCAATTATAAGCCATCCATGATGCCAGTTCTTGAAGACACATTGAAAAATTGATGGCTGCCTCATCAGAATCTTTAGTTAGTGTCACCACCAGTTATTTGTCGTCAGCATATGACACCACACTGACACAACCAAGCTCATGAAACGGCTGCAACGCATCCAGAATGCCTCGGCACAACTGATCCTCGATGTCCCCCGACGCAGCCACATCACACCCCACCTGGAAAGCCTGCATTGGCTCACCGTCAACAAAAGGATCACCTTCAAACTCCTCATCAACGCACACAAAGCCCTACACAATGCCGGACCATCATACCTCAACAACCGACTCAGCTTCCACACACCCACCCGCAGCCTCCACTCTGCCAAGGCACTGAAGTAGCGTAGTACGGGCAACAGTGTCAAATGCGGCACTGAGATCTAAAAGGACTAGAGCAACCGTCAGTCCCATGCCTACATGTCTACGGATGGTTTAAGTAGATAAAAGTAGTGCCGATTCTGTAGAATAAGTGCCACGGAAACCCGATTGAGTAGGGTGAAGTAGGTAATGGTGATTAATATGAGCTGTCAGTTGGGTGTTTACCACCTTCTCCGCCGCAAATTTAGCAAAGTAAGGCAGCAGTGAAATGGGACGAAGATTTGCAGCTGGCTCATGCTAATGTTCGATTTCTTTTTTAGGGGAATGACGATAGCCTCTTTCCATCTTTTAGGGACAGTTCCATAGGTGAAAGAGAGCTGAAGAAGGTGTCTAATATAAGGCTCTATTATAGCTAGACTCCTTCTTAGGATCTTAGGGGTGGCCGGGTCTCTAGATGAGACATCCTATAACATTGGGGAATTGTGCAACACAATAAAAAAGAAGTTTGGTATGTTTATGTCCTGTTAATATGCAGTACAAATATTATAATCATTAATTTTGGAAAATATAACATCAAGAAACCTTCCAAAAAAGTATAGCCATGCACTTTGTGACGCTTACCCGCTACAGCAATTACTCTCTGGTAGCTTCCTGAGCCTAAATGGTGTAGGGAGAAGAGTACTTGTCCATGCAGTGAAATAGCATTACTTCTGTCTATTGGTGTTTGTACTAGAGATTCTAAATCTGCTATTAAATATAAAATAACTTGACTTTCGAGTCTATATTTTTCATAGATCTGCTCTTCATTTTAGTACCATTACCCTAAAAATCCTCTCCTGACTCCTCCTCTTCCTCAACACACTTGCCAAAAGTAACATATAAAGCCATAATTTTGAATCGGTCTAATGCATTTTGTCGCAGTTTATGTATTTTGCATTTGATTACCATCTGATTTGAGTTTGTGGTAAATTGCACATGCACAAAACTGCATTTTACGGCTAGTCATGAATTGCAATTAGTTCATACATACTAATACCAATTTTCTATTAGGACATTCCTAATACCAATTCAGAAATGGAGCTGCAAAATAGCGATCTCCTCCTCATTCAGATTGCAAAAAAATATGATCTGAATGTCTACTATACACATGAAAAGGGCTTTCTGTATTCACAAGAGGACCAAACAAATGATTTGAACCATTTGCGAATGCAAAAAGCTTTCGTGTATGTAGACCCAGTTTGGGAACTCAGAAAATAAAAGGAACAGTACACTGAAAAATAAAAGTGGACAAGGGACAGAAGTAAAGATGGGAAGTAAGTTAATAAAGGGTGAGCAGAGGTTAATAGAAATTGAAACAGGGTGCATCCGGGGACGAGAAACAGAGGGAATGGGCAATGCTGGACACATCCCCAATTAAAAAGCTAAAGAAATGTCCCAACAACAGAAAGAGAGCTCTGCATTCAAGGAAACACTTGATGTCTTTGGCACAGGATGTATCTGTTTACTATATATCAGGTACAGAAATGACAACATGGAGTGATCGTATATAGCTATAAAATTGTTAAAAGTAAGCTGATATACTGCTAAACAGATTCATACATATATCTACATAGAAAGTAAAGTGAAAGTAAATTGAGAACAAAATGAAAGTTACCAAAAGAGTAATAGAGAAGCAGAGGGAAATAAAGATACGAAAATAATAGAATAGAACCAGTCTGTTGAACGGTAGTGTGGGCGAGAGATAATAAAACGGTGTGAGCACTGCACATTGGTAGGGGGCTGAAGAAAGGGAATAGCAGGGAATGTGTGGTGGAACATAGGCCCTAGTGTCTCGCTAATGGCCCAGGACGTAACAATGCTACATATACAAATCGAGATTAAGAAATTGGATACTTTTAATTCGAATTTCACCTTGGTATAGGTTAAGGTGCTAGAGATTCAAACACAGACCTGTTGTTCTGTTGCTGTGTGCAGACCTCCCGAAAAGCCCGTGAAATACACCACGAGAGGGGCGTGAGAAGCGTGGGTGGAGGTGCCGTAAACATTGGCTGGAGGCGATAATGAAGCCTGTGATACCTTGAGGAAGAGGTCATTATAGAGAACAGGTGCAGATTGCAGTAAATGTCCACGTAAATTCAATGTGCACATTTGATTTGATTTGATTGCTTTTGATTTCCAGACTTATAGAGCGCGCATATGCCCGAGGGCGTCTTGGCACTGGGAATGGGAATGGGGGTAATTCTGAACTTTTGCAGATTAATTATACTTCTGACCTTTCAGTTAGTGAATAACCATGTTTTCAGCATTCTTCTAAATGCCATCAGCGACTTGCTCTTTTTTATCGACATAGGTACAGAATTCCAGATCTTCTCTGTACCTAATAGGAAGCTCCTGCCCCCCCCAGAAAGCCTGCTTGTAGCTAGGGATTGACAGTAGTTGTGCCTGAGCAGACCTTGCATTTCTAGCTGGCATATATTCCCTGAGGTGTGTCCTCAGATACAGTGGCCCTTTCCCCTGTAAGGTTTTATATGCTAAGCATTGTGACTTGAAAGTAATTCTGTTTCCCACTGGGAGCCAGTGGAGATCTCTCAGTCGATGGGAGACTGGTTCATATTTAGGGATGAATGCCTGTGTGTTGTGCTGATTACAAAAATGGTGGGGCCGAATGTTCCAGGACAGGCAAAGAAGATTGCCTCCCCCCCCCTAATCATGATGGAGAGCGTGGTGTCGTGGTTGTAAATAACATCTTGTTAAAAGCAGAGCCTGGAATCTGAAACACTCTGAATGGTTTCCAAGGAGAAGGAAGAAAACCTCAGGGAAAAGTCTCTTTATTGGCCGAAAACAACAAATAGGCAATTTGTTTTAGATCAGGCCTACAGCCAGGATAAACTTGGTGCTAAACTGAGGTTTTCCAACAAAAATCATATACATGATTAAAGATACACTTATATATATATGTATATGTATTCACATACATATATGTGCATATATATATATATAGATATATAGATATATATTCACTAAAAAAACAAAGGTCACAGGTACGTTATAGTTAGGCTGACATTTCACTTGTGCAAAACAAGAGAAATTCAGCAGTTATAGTTAGCTGAGCTAACTATAACTGGCACCCCCGCAATGCACTGCTTACGACTTCACATATTACATCACTCATGACATGGTCAGTGACATCACTGATGACATCACTGATGACATCTTGAATGACATCACTCATGACAGCATCCACAGAAACTCTGATGCACCCACTCACACCCTAATATAACCTTTCCTACATCCACTCCAACTACCACACTAGCATTCTCAAAGTCATTGACATACCCATACGCATATTTACACACCCACTTACTGATTCATAGGACCTCACACACATTCACCTAGTCACCCATACAGCTAAACATATACCAACTCACTCACTAATACAGCCACTGATATATCCACTCATACACCCATACAGACACTCACACATTATCACCCACAGAGCTACTCGCATACCTATACGCTCACCCATAAAGTCAATCCCACAGCCACTTACTCACCTATACAGTTATACACACACCCACTCACTTACTCATACAAATACTAACACATACTCACCTATATAATCACTGACACATGCACACACTCACCTATACAGTCAGACCATAACCAACTTTCTGACCAATACAGCCACTAATATATCCACTCACACTCCCATACAGCCACTCACACACACTTTCAGTCACTGATAGAGCTACTCACACACCTAGTCACTCACCCATAGAGTCAATTACACATCCACTTACTCACCTATACAGTTACACACACACCCACTCATTTATTCATACAGATACTAACATCTATTCACATATACAGTCACTGACAAAAGCACACACTCACTCATATGGCCACTCTAGCAATCACTCAGTCACATGTACAGTCACTCATATACTCCCAACACTCACCTGTACTGGCCTTCACATATGCAGTTACTCACCCACATACCACTGACACATTCATTCACTCACCAACATTGCCATACACACACTCAGTCACCCATTTAGCCCCTCACAGACACACTCACTAACCCATACAGCCACTGACACACCCACTCACTCATTCATGCAAGCAATCGCACCCCCCCACCCATCCACACAAACACTCATTTAGGTACTCAGACAACAAATCAATCACCCATACATCCACTTACGTACCCACTCACCAACCCATACAGCCACTTAGACACAAACTGCAGACTGATACAGATGTTTGTACAACCATGTCACTCACCCATATAATTTACCGAGACACCTAATCACTCATTTATACAGTCAGTCACGCACCCAGTGAATCATCCATACACATTAATATATATTTTTAACATGCAACAAGCATAAACTTTTTTTAAACATTCAGATTCACTGGATGCTGAAAATATGTTACAAAAATGTATACACGCACACACACACACACATATATATGTGTGTGTGTATATATATATATATATATATATATATATATATATATATATATATATATATATATATATATATATATTCACCACGAAACATGCGCTACTCACGGCAGCTTCACGGACCACACCAGCAGTACTTTAAAAGTTCTTTATTGCATCAAAGGAACAGGCATTACGCATTTCGACTTCACGTCTTAGTCATATGCCAGCAGTTAGTTCACTTTGTTGGGTTCGTTCAGTTTTTTAAAAATTGTAACGTAACTTTATAAACATTGAGAGCGGACAACAATCCATTTCTCCAGTTTAAAGGGGCAGTCAAGATTCCATAGCCGGTATCATCATCTTTGTTAATACTTTGCTGATAACGAAGGTAGTACCTTTTATTAGACTCGGTTATCAAGTTAACCCCCAGGTGGTTTTTTTGGGTCCTGGTTTTCCTTCGAAATTCAAGTGCAGCCTTTCTTCCTGCAATCTCGGGGCTACATTGCCCATAATGCATCAGCACTGTCCCATATTACAATTCTGGTCCCAATGTCGATCTTGGCAGCAACAGCAGTTAGCTTCACTTTGTGCGGGTGCATCACGCCTATAAAGGAATAGTTCCATAACTCGTGCACAAAGCGCCGCACATGTGTCCTGCTACCAACGGAATGATTGTCAATTTCCGATTCCGTCTCTCTAGGAGATTCCGGTAACTACTCTGTGCCTAGGAAAAATTCCCTCTGCAAATATATATATATCCAAACCCAGCAATGATGCGTGAATGGGCTCAGTGCAATTTGGAGTCTTCCAAACGGCTTGTATTGATATTGATCAAACACGCTGACATTTATAGGACTGCATTACTGGAGGAAATCGCAAAGATCAATGAGGAATTGGAAAAAATGGAGCAATGGGATGAACAATAGAAATTATGGCAAGAAATGATGGTCATATTAAAGCGGGTGGAAGATAAAATTAAGGAGTGGAAAACGTTTAAATTCCATCGGGATAAGACAGATTATGAACTTGGTCAGATTTTCACTTTCACGAAAAAATATGAAGCGATGAGACCATCAAAAAGCAATAAATCAACAGTGCAAAGACCAAGAACATTGAGAACCGGAGAACCAACTTCGAGCACCTCCCAATCAGACCCAAGTTCTGCCCCTGATAGTGAATCAGAAAATGACATAAGGAAAAATCTACCAAACCAGAAAATTTCATTTGAGGAGGAATTCAGTTTTTTATGCAGCGACAGGAGGCTAACCCTCCGACCAAGACCCCAGAAAACAAATTACGGACAAACAAAAACCACAAACGCAGACAGAGAAGGAAGCATAATCGGACCTGGTCCAAATAAAAAAAAAACAAGGAGGCTGGAGGAGGGGCAAGTAAGTAAAAGTATAAACATCAAGAAAACAATCATGAATTTATCGAACAAACCATTGAGCGAGACAGAGAAAAACATTTTAAGTCTGGGCCTCTCTTATTGCCCTGCAAGAAACTTTAACTACTCAAAAATGAGGTTAGATATTTCAAAGGTGTGAGAAAGCTAAAACTTAGGAAATTCCATGCACAATAGAAGAGAAGGCAATTGCACAATTGAGGTTGGCAATGAAAGTATTATAAAAACCAATGATTCAGAAGCCACACAATCAGATGCCTCTTTCTGTAATGAGATGCATGACCTTTGGCAAAGCAACAATGAGGACACCAATATGGAACTGACAGTAATTGAATCAACTCAATCCAGCCATTTCAATGGAAGGAGCAAATCGCAACAGGCCATAAAACACCTTTAAAAACCAAATTGACTTTCAACCGTATCATGACCCTTGACTCCATTAACATTTTTCATGAGAGAGTTATAGAACAAGTAAAACAATTGAATTTGATAACTAGAAATGCAAGTTGGAAATACAACCAACAAAACCAGGAATCTGATCCACTCATGAAAAAACTGATGGAGAATAATGGCATTGTCATCCTTAACTCAGGCAAGGGTGGAAATAGTGTCCTAATGTCAAAAGATGAATACACTAAAGAGGCCTACAAACAACTAAGAGACAATACATGTTATCCCAAAAGTTCCATCACTAAAAATGAAATCAATGTACACCAGCTATTACACTCAATTAGTCACATGGAAAAGTAGAGGAACAATAACAGCCCAAGAATATAAGTTCCTGAAGAATGATCACCCAGTGGTGCCTACGATTTACTTTATTTCCAAGATCCACAAAGATCCACAGAAACCACCTGGCAGGCCATTAATTTAAGCCAGAAACAGTTTAGTAGAGCATACTTCTCAATCCGTTGACTTTTTCTCCAAGAATCAGCAAAATCTTTACCATCGTATGTACGTGACACTGGTGATTTCCTAAGAAAACGCAATGACTTTGATTGGAAACCAGAATACTTGTTCACAGCATTGGATGTGAATTCACTATACACCAGTTTTCGACACCCAGATGGACTGAGAGCAATGAGATTTTACTTGGAGAAACAACCTGAAATTACAGTTAACCATAAGGAGATGCTAATAGAGATGGTGGAATTTTGCTTGGTGAATAATATATTTATGCTCAATAATTTACTGTACAGACAAATCAGAGGAGTAGCAATAGGAGCCACCTTCTCCCCCAGCTATGCATGTTTGCATATGGGCTGGTGGGAAGAGTTGGTTCTCAAATCTCAACACAGAGAGGCAATGACAAAGAATGTCAAAATGTGGCTACGATTCATTGACAACCTGTTTGTGGTGTGGGATGGGAGTACCAATGATGCTAATGATTTTGTCAAAGCACTGAGCATCAACAACCTGAATTTACAATTTACAGCAACCATAAGTTCCACAGAGGTGAGCTTTTTAGATACTAAAATCTATGTGTATGACAACAAGGTTGAGTCTAAGCTATACCGCAAGGAGACCGTGGGAAACTCCACGCTACATGCTAGCAGCTCCCATGCCAGTCAATTGATTAATAGCATACCCTACGGGGAGATGCTTTGGCTGGGGAGGATTCACAGCAATGACAATGATTTAAGGGAAACACATGCTAGTAGCACTGCCAGGTTTCTTGAGAGAGGATATTCCAGAAGGGAGATAGACAGCTCTATTTTAAAATCTATGCGTAAGGATAGGTTTAAATTACTTTCATCAAAGCACCCTAGCAAGGCAATCCCTACAATACAACTTTCAGATGGTGACAGTGAAACCAGAAAGGAATTTAGAATCCTCATACAATACAGTCAACAACACAAGGAACTCCAATCAATCATAACACGTAACTGACCCATGGTACTAAGTGACCCCATCATTGGAAAGAGTCTACCGACTTGACCATCTATCACCTATAGTAGGGGTCTATCAATGCAGGATGAACTGGTGAAAACCAGCCCAGAGGTCATTGAGAATACAAATTGGCTACAGACACATAAGGGCTTTTTCAGGTGTAAAACCTGTAAGGTGTGCCAGCAAGGTGAAAATCGGACAACTTACATGACACAGTTCAGCACAGAAGCATAAAAATAACCAAACTTCTGACGTGTAAGTCTGAATATGCTGTATATGTTTTAATCTGCCCTTGCAACCTACAATACGTAGGGAGCACCAAATTTCAGGTGCATAAAAGAATTTTAGAACACCTCAGGGCGATTAACAATCATGACAATACCTATCCGATGCAACCCAAAACAAGTGCCAATACTTAACACTATTTACCATCCACTTTATGAATGGTACCAATGCAAGTACATCACAGGTTCCATGAAAAATCAATTCAAAAATCTTTCTTTTTATTTTGAAGCTTTAACTGATTTTTTCGGAAAATACATACAAATACAAAGTAATATTCAGTAGAAGAAGTACAAACAATACAAATACCACTTCATCCCAATTTCCGCAACTTACATCAAGACACCACTATCACTCAATACTCTCCTTCAACCATTCAACATTCATTCCAGACACATTACCAACTCTACACACCCAATAGTTCACCTAAAGGTTAAACCAGAATCAACTGAATATTTAAAAAGGCAAAGCCCACTAGGGAACACAACGCACACAGCCACCAAACAACATCAAAATTAGACAAGTTTAAATAAAAGAAATGCACCAAAATGTCAACACAGTAAATAGACAGTCATGAAGTGCACAACAAAACCAACTAAATTCTCAACATGTTTGTTTGACTAGAAACTGCACAAGGTCGACGCGTTTCGAACCCTTTGAATGACAGGGTTCTCCTCAGGACCACCACAATCTATAAAAAAGAGAGAAACACATACTCTTACTACTCAGGCCAGATAGTATACAACACTTGGATGAACGCACCCACATGGTGCTCACGCTTCTTACCTTACTCATGGGAGAAAAGGCTGTTTAATTCGGCCAATCATCAATGTGTCTACAAATAAAAAGGAAACAAAGAAAAACAAGGTGTAAACCTGCAAACCGTCACGCCTACATATTAGTGTAAGAGCCCTCTGTAAGTGTAAAAATGGGCTTACATTGTGGTGTCTTCCATAATCCTTTGTACTTCAAAACATAATGTTGGGGCACTTGTTGCATCAGCTCCAGAAGCTCTCGTTGATCTAACAGGCAAGCAAGCAGTATATCCATAATAAGATTCAAGTTATGAAAGGGAAGTAGAGACTTCTCAATTTTCACGTCACCAAATTTACCAGCTATGAGATTAACCCAGGGACTTCCAACGCGTGGGGGCAAGTTGTTTTAAGTCCACCACGAAACTTCTAGCAATTTTGACATGAATCTGAAACAAGTCAGTAAACACAAATTAGCTCTCATGTTGTCACAAGATGTGCTGCCCTCTCTTCTGCGCATATAAACAAAGCCTAAATCGATGAAACAGCCAGTGGCACTCCGGCCACTCATAAAGTAGCAACATCCAATGAGCAGTTACTTGTGCCGGTAGAGTGCGGGAGAGCGGAGATACATACATCAGTTTTACAACCCGATCACACCGTACGAAAAATAGACCTTGCTGAAACAGGAGTCCTCTACGGATCCTCCACTCTTCATGGTAAGCCGCAGGGTGCCGTGACGCGAATGCCGCACCAAGTCCAAAGAGGATTATGGGAGTGGAGGGCATCATGGGAAGTGAAGTTTATATTGCGTCTCTACGGCGTGTCCTCATTTTAACAACTTTATTAACAACCAGCGGGCAGATCCCAACACGGAAACTGTAGGGGGTGACAACAGACTTTATGTGAAAATAACCTCATGAACCATGCACAAAGAAAAGGAGGAAAAAGTGCTTTAACCCACTCTCAAATGTAAACGTAACCACTGTGTGCGCTACAGGATGGCATCTGTACCTCCCAAAAGCCAAGCCCCTTGAAAATGATGCTTAGAAAGAATTCCATGCTGGTAACACATATATTGAAGCTGGACCTAAAGCATGGTTTGCCTATATGAGCCATTTACTGCACAATGGGTATCGTATCATACCTCACTACAACTAATGAGGGAAAAATTACGGAGGTGTTACAGATCAGAGTTTAAATATTTCAGAGATTTAATTTAGCCCATCGACCGCAGTTTTAAATTTGAGGATAAGCATCACCTCACGTTGGGAAAGTCGTAGATCAAAGTCACCTCCTCGTGAATCGGCTTCAATTTTAGATATCAGGGTCCATTTAAGATCACCAACCAAATGTCCCTTAGCTTTCCAATGGTTTACAAGAGGAGCGTTTTTCACATTTCTCTTAATTCTGGATTCATGCTGTGTCACTCTTTGGCGGATCTCCTGGCTTGTTTTGCCCACATATAGTTTGGGGCATGGGCAGAGGATTCCATAAACCACACTTTTGGACTAACAATTGGTGAATGTTTCATGTTTCCAATGTACCCCCTCATGAGAGAACACTGAACCTTCCAACATCTGCTCACAACATGTACAAGACCCACATTTATGGTGAACACTAACTGGTGCCAGCCCAACATAGCCTCTCAGTGTGGGCTTAGGTGGTTTGGGTAACTTGATTCGCGATACTTTTCTCCTTTTTGAAAGCAAAAAGGGGGGCCTGTGCCAATGATTTGTCCAGATTATTCAACGAATGCCAATTTTGGTTGATCGTTTTTTCCAATTTATATGAATTAGGGCAAAATGTGGAAATACAGACGAGTGTATCCATGTGTGGTCATACTCTTTTCTCTAGAAATGTCTCCCGTGGGATCCACCATGCTCGCTTCATGGCATTTTTCAACAGTTTTTTGGGGTACCCTCTTTCAATTAAGTGGTTCACTAGCTTGTTGGCATGCATCAAATATTCATCCTTAAAAGAACAATTTTGCCTAATTCTTAGAAATTGCCCAAAGGGTAAATTTTGTTTCAGGCTCCTGGGATGGTTGCTAGTGAAATGAAGAGCCTTATTCCTATCCGTAGGCTTTCTAAAGAGGGTAGTAGCCAGTTTTCCTTCAGAGGGGAATACTTCCACATCCAGGAACGTGATTCTATGTCTGGAGGAGTTAAGGCTGAACTTAATATCCTCCGTCCTGGTATTCAGCCAACTGTAAAAATCATTAAATTCCTATATATGCGGCAATTCTTCCTCCCCATCAGTAGGAAAACACTCAGACTCTCCTGTATGCTTGAAGTCAGTTTTAATGACAATTCAACATGTTTCAGCTTTACGTCTTGCTCACGGTCAACAACTTACAATGTCACATTCCTATATTTACATGCAGTTAGCAACAATAAAAAGTGATAGAGGACTACACCCAACACCATTACAGATATATAGATATCATAATACAAATATTTTACAATATTCATCAAAATTGCATCTTTTCAATATTTGCAGTATATCAGTTTATCAAATAGATGCACACCAATAAATACAAGGTTGCACCTAAACCTGCTCTAGACACAATCCAGCACCAGTGGGCAGTAATGCAAAAACCAAATGTCTACTTTTAAATGACTGAGATATAAAGTCAGCATGATTTTGCTTTTCCCCACAGATAAGTATACGTAAAGTACATTGGAGATCGAATTTACAATGTTGATAATACAACAATATTATCGTGCGTTTATACTTAAGTAGACATTAGTCTGTTTTCCTCAACAATCCTGCCCCAGTAAGCAATATGACCACCACTTAAGTACAATCTCAGTCGGTTATTTGATTTGTCTAAGGTTGTCTGTCATCAACAGTTGCTGGTCCATAAGATTTACCTAAACAGAAGGAAGAGGGTGAGGGTCCCTGCACCTGTGTGAAAAAATTTAATTTAAATTTAATTTAAATTGTTAAAATTAAAACATGTGAAACCTTCTAGAAATAATTCGCTATTTAATCAAAATTTCCCTAAATACTCAGATGTATTGCAAATTCCTCGCTAGAATTTAAGAGCTGTGGCGTCAGGGTTTCAAAATCAATATTTTATTTTGATTCTAGCTTCTGTAATGTCATCTCGCGATGACCACCCCTAATATTTGTGCCTACTGAGTCATTTGCCATCATTCCTCACAGTATTTCATTCTGAAAATGGCAATCGAAGAAATGTTGTGCCACCGGATACTGTTTGTTATGGTGTACATGCTCTAAAACGTTTCTTAGCACAATGAATTGTGCTCCCTATGTACATCTTGTTACAAGGGCAAACTAAAGCATATACACAATGGGTGGTATTACAGTTCAGAAATTTCTTTTTGATAAATTCTATTTTCGAGTTTGGTATTAGGAACTTTATACAATCTGTGCTGTTGCTGCATGCTTTACAATTATTACAATGGCAAAAACCCAGCCGCCCCTCAATCCTGGGTGTGCTCTCACTAGTGATCAGGTTTACACTCAATTCATTAAGCAGAGATCGACATTTTTGTAAAAGTAATCTGAGGATTACAATTCAAGTGTCTCAGTCATTAAAACATGCCAGTGTTTGTTTAGAATTTTTCGCAAATCATGAGCCTGATGGGAAAAGGTTGTCACAAATCTCATTGTTTCTGAATTCTCTTCCCATATTACTGGATGTAATAGCTAATTTCTTGTGACAGATTCTACTCTTTTACAAGTCTGCGCAATTGTTTTCTCGCTATATCCACGCTCCGCAAAACGTGTGCACATGATCTATTTTTCACAATTAAAAGTTATTGTAGTGCTACAATTAGGTTTTACCCATAACAGTTCCCCATACGGGATCCTGTATATCAATTTAGGAGGATGTGCACTCCTTGCCTGCAGTTGATTTCCGAAACAACTCTGTCTCTAACGATCTTTCTTTTAAACTAACCTGCACATCCAAGAATTCAATCTCAGTTTTACTCATGTGCTCAGTAAAAGTTAGGTTACATGAGTTTTTGTTAACTTTTTGGACAAAGTTTTTGGCAGAATCCTCATTTCCATTCCAAATACAAAAAACATTGTCAATAAAACGCAGCCACAGGACAACACAGCTTTCAAACTTCTCCAGCTGTGCGGCCACCTGCTCCTCCCACCAGCCCATGAATAAATCTGCATAGCTTGGGGTGAAGCAGGTTCCCATTGTTCTGCCCAGTGACTGCTTACAGATGGTCTTATAAAAAATGAAAAATGATTAGTCAAACAGAAATAAATCATGCCTAAGATCATCTCAGAATGGAAAATTAAGGAGATAGAGCGTGTCTTTAAATAGTGTCTCACCGCCTGCAAACCCAAATCATGTTTGATACTTGTATTCAAACTATTTACACCCATGGTTATTCAAGTATAATCATCTTCCCAATCATCTTCCCAATGGATGCCATTGATCACAAAATGAGTGGTATCACATAGATATGCTGGTAATCCTATCACAAATGGTCTCAGATAGTTGTCGATAAATCTCTAGGTATTTTCTAATAGAGAACCAATTGATGATACTATCCGTCTCCTGGGGAGGGTTTAGGCATCCTTGTGCAACTTAGGCAAAATATATAATACTGGAATTTTAGGGTGGGTAAATTTCAAGTAGTTAAACTCTTTCCACTCTAACAGATCCCTCTCCGTCTAGTCAACTAGCATTTCTTCAAATCTTTTGTTGGACTTCAATACCTCATTCTTGTTTGAGATGCAATAACAAATTCCGTCATTCAGCTGTCTCATCCCTTCCATTAAGTACTTAACTTTATCTAAAATGACCACATTTCCACCTTTGTCTGACTGGCGGATCACAATGGAGCTATCTGTTTTTAAACTTTCCAATGCTTTCATCGGTGAATAGGTAATATTATTCATACTTGGTGCTAATGTTTTATACCTAGTCTTCTTTAGGTCTTTCACAACAACCTTTTCAAAGACCTCAATAGCCTCACACTGTACATTAGGTAAAAATATAGATTCGGTTTAAAGGTACTCCCTGGATGAACTCCCAAATTAAAATCCAAATCATCCAAATTCAAAATAGCATCTTCATGATAGTCACAGTTCTCGTCAAGTGTTGTGAGAGTATGTAATACCTCAACATCATCAATATTTAGATTGCTGAACCCTTCTTTCATACTCTGGTGATTCCTCTTGACTGGCTGTGTGTCAAACCATTTTTTCAGTTTTGGTTTCCTAGAAAAATAAATCAAATCGATTCTAGTTTGTGCATAATTAAGGTTTGTAGAAGGACAAAATGACAAACCCAGTGAGAGGAGTTCCTCTTCTTCCGTTGACAAATGTCGTTCTGACAAATTCACCACATTCATTATTTCACTTTCTTGCCCCTTGTCACCATTCCGATGGACTTTGCTTCGTCATTTCTTGCTTCTTTCCTTTGCTTGTTTGTTCCTCGCATTTTCCTCTGCTTCCTCGTCCTCTGCCCCTCTGTGCATTTTGCTCTTGGAGATGTTCTGCTCTTCCTTGATTTAACATTTGCAAATTTCATTAAAAAAAAATTTTTTTACTCTCCTCGATTGTGCCTTGGCTTAATGTTGCAACTGAAACATCATACATGCTTCCGTCTAAGACATCACTTTCATTCATTTCAATTGTAGGTGTTGGTGCCACTTTCTTCTCTACCAAACCACTCCCTTTGCTCTAAAACAAATGGTCATATTATCTGTGAAATGTTAATGTCCGGCCTGCCTGGTAGTCTTTGAAATCATGAAGAAATTTATGCTGCTTTTTAGCTGGGATTTTCTCCTCCAGTTTGCCCATCCGTATCGATAGATCTTTCTTAAACTCCTCCACAGATTCTTTAGATGCCGTACTAACCAGCTCAGTAAGAATCTTGTCAATTTCATCAAGAAGTTTACTTCTATCCTTCAAGGTATATTTTACCAAGATTTGCATCATTGTAAGGGAGCATGAGATGATATTATTGGACCATTCTTCCAACATGCCTGGATCCGGATCTTCGTATGTTGGGATTGTAAAAATTCTTAGTCCTCGAGGGACTTGCCCTACATCAATGTATATTTGCAGTAATTCTGCCTCCCACCATTTAGACAGTTCCTTCCTATGTAATTTTTCCAACTGCTGGACCAAAGCTTGAATTTTAATTTCTTCCATTATGTTCTGTGTTGCTGATGTGCTGCTGCCAACAGCTCCTTTCTGAGTAAAAAATTACTTATTAGCGCTTTCTATATTCTAACTTGTATCAAGCATACAGGTGCTAAGGCCTCGAAAAACTCTTCAGTTCTGTGATTTCGTCAGCTCCCAGCCCTTTTATCTGCAGAAGGCACCTTAAAAGGGCAAAAACTCACCCTGCTCCCAAATGCCGACTGCATCCTACGAAACAGTCCCACCGGCGCGAGCATAGGCAAGGGCTCTTCCCGACAGGCTCTTGATGCTCCAGATGCCACTCTGATCTGCAGTTACGCTCCCTATCGTCAGGTGCTCCACTATGCTCCTGTATCTTCATGTGTAGTTTAAAATTGCTGTAACATGAAATATATACATTGCATCTCCCTGATCACCAGCCTGATGCACTCTCGAGCAGGTGCTTGCCAATGCTGGGGTGCCCCCGCACATATATTCTGCTTCCAACTCCGCTAGGTAATCGTACCCACAAAGGACGACAGCACTCTCAGGGGTGAGTTCCGTAATTTTAATTAGCAAAACAGACTCTGGGCATACATGCGCGTTTGGCAACCACCTTCTTCGATGTTTACCACAAATGCCGGATCCGCCTTTTTTTTATGCTTACAGTGTTCAAACTATTACACATTTCTGGGTACGTAAAAACAGTGTAAGGGCTTAATGTGCGTGTCTGAGGAGTTACCACAACGATTCTGCCATTTTGTAATATATAGAAAAACGACAAGAACCCTAAACGCTGTGTGTCAGTGCATGTCATAATACTTTTCAACAAGGAAATTGTAGCCTAAAGACATTATAAATTCCAACCGATGCACACATCACAACCCGGTCTATGGAATTATGCCCGTAAAGGGCAAAATTCACTTCTACAAGCATATGCCTTTGACGAGGTTGTTTACGAATCTATACTGTCCCTTCTTATGAGAACCTGTATCCCCTTTTATTGGATGAGTGGGCAGAACACACGGCCCAATCCTGCAAGGGGATACTGGGCATATTAGTAAGGTTTGCATGGAGTGATCGGGACAAAGCTTTGCTGAGTATCAACGAATTGGAAGAGGAATTATTGAAAGAGGAAGACCAAATCAAATTGGGAGCAAAGAGAGAATTAATGTACAAGTGATTGAGGACCTATGAGCAAAAGATTGAACAGCCTAAACAAGAAAAATGTGACCGTCTGAAAAGAACTATATACTAAAAAGGCAAATCCCACTGTGGACACCCGGGACATCTCGGAATCAGAGGCAACGGGTGATGATTCCTTCAGTGAGGAGAGTGGAAGTGGCACTCTTTAGAAAAGCTCCTTTTCACAAGGAGTTCAATCTCATCAGACAGTCACGGCAGATGGGGGGAAGGGGCAAGCCCCAAAATGGGGAGCAAGAGGAAAACGAGGAGAGGGGGTGGGGGTGGGGGTCGCAAAACGCGAACGCTCGCCACTGCAGCAAAAAAGGTAACCTGACGATCATCAAACTGACATCAAAAACTTTGTCAGCTGCCGAAGAATCATTTTTAATACTTGGCCTATCCTTCTGCCCACAGAAGAGTATGGAATACACGCAAACCTGCATAGATCTCTTGAAGTTTACCCGAAAGTTGAAGTTAGATAAATATTTTAAGTTGAAACCAACTACAACTAGAACTAAACAACCTACTTCGACAATGACGGACATGTATATATTAACGGGTAAAGATCTAAAAACTTTACAAGTGTTGGAGAGCTTAACAACTGAGGAAGCAGAAGCCGCAGATATAACTTTCGGCTTCTCTCAGCAAAAGCACAAATAGGAGTGAAGCAATGCGGGGGCTCAAGTCCATTTAAAAAAGCATTTGTATTCCTCCCACAGATGCAGACGGACATCATTGACACTTTTTACGAATCAGAGATTAAAGATCTTTTACGTATTTGTGGAGACAACAAATATTTGAGGAAAGTAGCTAACTTTTCCAAGCAACAACAACTTGCTATGGAAGGCTTATGTCAAGACAGTTCACTAGTCTGTAAACCCTCAGACAAAAGGGGTAATATCATTCTTCAGACATGGGAACAATACAATGCAGAGGCCATTCGACAAATGACAGATGACCAGAGCTAAGAGAAGATCAAAGAAAGAGCATCACAGATTACCATTTGATGATATCTCAATGGCCAAGAAAGATATGTTGGAATTAGAGGAACATTTATTTCTTAGATGCCTTAACCCAACCAGTCCAACATTTTACCAGCTGCCCAAGGTTCATAAGGATATACAGAACCCTCCCGGAAGATCAATTGTTGCTTCACAGGGAAGCTGAACAGAGCATATGTCTATATACATAGACTTTTTTCTCTCCTAACATGTGGTTGAACTGAAATCTTATATAAGCGACACTAAGGATTTCCTCGGCTGCATCAGGGAAATACAGTGGGAGGAGGGATTCTCTCTTGTAGTTTTGGACAACGCCGGCCTATATACCGGGCTTGAGAGCAGTACAGTTCTTTTTAGACAATCGCCCTTTCAAACTCACTGAACATAACAATATGTTGATAACCTTCATCAATTTTTGCCTAATTAACATGTTTCTTTTTCAGAATTAGCTCTATAGACAGGTCTCAGGGGCCTGCGATGGGCACCTGATTCGCCCCCAGCTATGCAAATGTATTTGTGGGCTGGTGTGAGGAGTAGGTGGCCTGGACCGCACCCAATAAAACATGAATGGACAGGATAATCTCTTGGCAACGCTATATTGATGACCTGTTTATTGTCTTCAGAGGGTCACCAAAAACAGCTGGAATGTGCTTAGGGGTATTGAATTTGAATGATATTAATTTAAAATTCACTTGGAAAGTAAGCACACAGGCTGTCAACTATCTAGACCTGAATGTCTATGTAGCAGAAGGACAGTTGTATACCATATTCCATAGAAAATTGACGGTATGGAATTCCACTCTTCATGCCACGAGTAGCCACCCCGAAAAACAAATTAACAGTATTCCCTATGGTGAACTGCTGAGTCTGAAAAGAAACAACACTAGTGATTTTGAAAATAAAGTGGCAGCTGAAGCGAGTATGAAATGCTTCAGCCTGAGGGGGTACAGTTATGAGGTCCTCACTCAGGCTATGCAGAGAGTCAATACCATGAAAATAGTTGATTTACTTACTGAAAAGGATGGAATGAGAGTGAAGACGCCCAGTGAGTCCCAGACTAACAATGGGAGGTTCTGAATGAATACTACATATTATGACAGTGCGGGCCAATTAAAAAAGATTCTTTGAAAAGACTGGCACACCCTCCTTTCCGATCCCATAATAGGGGGCAAATTACCATCTAACCCTTTGGTCACCTTCAGAAAACTAAATCGTTTAGGAAGGCCTTGGATCATAGCTATCAGAGTATAGAAATTACCAAGTCTATTCTAAGACCTCTAAACGGGTTTTACCCGTGCGGGAAATGTAAGGCGTGTAAAAAAAAGCAAATGAGTCTTGACCTCCAATGTCCCTGGAATGTCTATACCTATAAAAATCAAGACATTTCTGACATGTACTACTCCATACACAGTATATTGCCTCACATGCCTGTGTGGGCTGAGTTACTTAGGCAGCATCATTCACCCAACTAAAATTTGGGTATTAGAATATATGAGGGCTATAACTAATGATGACAAGGTTTACCCAGTCGCAAGACATTTTAATAAGGAGCTGCGCTAAAATGGATCCGGTCCTTTCTGACAGGTAGAGGCTTTCAGGTCAGACAGGGAGACTGCTACTCAAGGGAGATTAGTTTGGCTCAGGGTGTACCGCAGGGCTCGTCCCTGAGCCCAACCGTATTCAATCTGTACGTCTCCCCGGTGACAGCCATTGTCCAAAGCTATGGGCTGCACCTAGTGTCTTATGCCGATGACACGCAGCTTGTCATCTCTCTCTCACGCGCGCCTGGTCTTGCTGCGGACAGCTTCAGAGCCTGCATGCAGGAGTTGGCTACCTGGATGTCTTCCAACTGCCTGAGGTTGAACGTCAGCAAGGCGGAGGTGCTCGTGGTGGGGGGGGCTCGTCGCTGTGGTCATCGGCATGGTGGCCATCCTGCCTGGGGGAGACTCCAACACCCTGCCAGGAAGCTAGACATCTTGGGGTATGGCTGGAAGCAGACCTATCATTTGGACCTCAGATAGGCCAGGTGGTGGGGGTATGCTTCGGTGTCTTGAAAAGCCTTCAGAAAGTTCTCAATCTACTTCCCACGGCAGCTCGGAAGACGCTGGTACATGCCCTCGTAACATCACGTTTAGATTATGGCATCATGCTCTATCAGGGGGCAACGGTCAAGGTCATCAGCCGTCTTCAAGTGCTGCAAAATGCACAGGCTTGTCTGGTCTTGAGGCTTCCGAAGAGATCGCCGTCAACGACAGCCCTCCAAGCTCTCCACTGGCTTCCAGTAAAAAGTAGGGTTGACTTTAAGGCTCTTTGCACATGCCACTGCATTTTGTGCGGGAAGGCACCTGCACCGCTACAGGACCTGGTTACTTGGTATGAGCCTGCGTGCGCCCTGCCATCTTCTGGCTCAGGGCTACTGAAGGTCCCCAAAGTAAAAAAAGTGCGTATGGGGATAGGTCCTTCAGGTACTTGGTTGCCAAGAGCTGGAATGCTCTGCCAAAAGAACTATGCCTAGAGCTCTCTGAGCCCAGATTCAGGAAGAAACTTAAAACATATCTGTACACCCGGTAGGAAGCGTCCGCTGCCGGTTGGGGTAACTCTGCCACCACCACTCCCCATAGTGCGGGGACACGCCGGTGCGCGTAACCAGGCGCTTTGTAAATTTCCCAATAAATAAATTAATTAATCACAACAGGGATCTGTTAACATTCTACTGTATGGATCATGTACCGGTTAATTGCAGGGGAGGTGATATAATTTTAAGGTTGAGACGTTTGGAATCCCGCTACATTATAGATCTACAGAGTAAAAGTCTGCTAGGTCTGAACAGTAGCGATAAACTAGCAGTACATCTGGGGGATTGTTTGTGAACTTTTCATTGCATTTAAGGTCACAACCATTATTCATACATGCAATTTGATTGGATATAATTGTATGGTATTTAATTTGATTTAGAATTCCTCCTTCAAATGTATTGATTGTTATAAGTTGGCTTTGTTCCCAGGAAATTCACCCGCAGTAATGACATATTAGAGAAATTCATAACAACACATGAGGAAATGGGGGGTCCCAGGGATATTTAAAAACCTGCCTTGGTTCGTATCCCCATACAACAATCTTAACACACCAGAGAACCAGGGGTCTAAAGGGAGATGGATCTATTCATCCACTCAAAATGGCGCTACTGTAATTGCATCAGTAGCGGATACAAAGATTCCAATTAGGCCTAAAAACAAAGCACAAGACAAAAAGTCAATGATCGTGAGCACAGGTGATTGTAAGCGAGACTCAATTCGAAAAGGAGGATTCCCATCAAATGTCTTGTGATGATCTATATTCTCATTTGGTCATCCATGGCCGTGGGGCGGTCTGTCTCTAGATCATTGAGACCGTTTCTGCTCCCACTTTCTTACGAGAGTAAATGAGTCTTGTTGCCACTCAATGTGCTGACCATGAGGTAGATAGAGTAACTGTGGGAATCAGTGCAGTGCAAATAAATAATAGATATGTGGTGAGTTAAAATATGGGTTGCAAAAACAGAAAGACAAAACATTTTATTCTATGGATTGTTTTGTCCTCTAATTAAAACCAAGAACAGTGCAAAGAAATGGTAATCGCAAACAAATATATATGACTACCATGAAGAGGCCAACATGTTTCAGCCTCTGGGGAAAAGCTATCCCTAGGCTTTCTTCAGGGCCTCTGTTCGTACAGTATTCTACTGCTAGTATAAATGTGAAAATAAGGAGTGAAATATTATTCTTATAAAGGATATAAATGGATAATGTAGTCCATAATCATTTTCCTCCATTGCCAGAAACTCGTGTGTCTCACATCCAGATTAACCGGGGACTAGACCTCACTTCTCCTGGACCCTGCTCAGGAAGATTGAGGCCCCGCTCTGTCCGTCATTACCTCGTTACAGACGCCGAGTCAGGGGGGAGGCATCGGAAAATGATGTGTAAATGCGGTTTCTTCATGTCGGTCAGCTATCGACAAAGCGTGGCTGAGGTAGAGTCTATTTATCCTTTCACATCCCGCAGTGACGATCATTTATATTCAGGTAATGATTGATAGCTACTTGTGGAAATAATAACATGCAAGGATTAGTTATTGATGCGACAACAGTGGAATAATAAGGTTACATGAAGTAACTTGAGATACCTTCCCACTTGTTTTATTAATGTATAAAGGACACTCTCCCTCACAATACGTGTTTGAACATAGCGCTGAATAATAGGCGAATGTGCACAACAATGTGCGCTGAACGTAAGTTAGAACATCTCCTGTAAAATACGTGGTTTGCCTTTTTAAAAAATAGAACAAAGCGCTTCACGTTAGTGCTGAAAGAGCTGCCTTCTTAGTAATAGAGAATAGAAATGTAACAATAGCAACAGAATCCTGTGATACAAGGATGAATTAAGTTACTAGACCTCTTTTATATATATGTTTTACGTTATCTGTATCCTTTGAATATAACAGTGAAGAAATTGACCGCCAAACACCCAGGTCATCCCTGATTCAGCAACTAAGGTACATAATGAATGAGAACAAATGTCTAATTCAAGTGCAAAGAGCACCAAATTCACAACTGCAGGCTACATATGCTATCATGCTCCATTGAGTTGTTGATAATAACCTGACATCAGTAACTGATGAAATCATGCGTTTTATGAATAAACAATGACATCGAGCATTATTCTGTTTTTCCTCAACTAAGGAGGGTTCAATAAAGTGAGTTATGTGCTAAAATGAATTCTAGAGTATGTTAACCAGAATAGATATGGTTGTGAATATCTGTTCAGAGTAAAAAAGAGCTAGGGTGTTATATGTAGATTGTGTAGCTCCATGTAATGGACACAATATAGAATGTTTTTTAATATTAATATTAATTCTATATCACTTTTAGGGTCTTCAGAAATTGTCCTTTGTCCTGAAGATGGTCTCATCGATCAATCAATAGAGACAGAAACGTCGACCCATGCTTTTTCTTGTCTAATTTTTTTACCAATTGTAACAAGGAAGAAAAGCGTAAACAAATGTTTCAAAGAAGTGTTCTGATTGATCTCTCTGAGATGTACTTCTTGTAACATTGTTATTTATTCTGTACCCTTTTTAAAAATTTTCATAGAGTATTAAATACAAATCTTTCATATACACCCTCTCTACTTGTTCCTTTCCATTTGGATCACGTACTGTGACGAATCTATATTGAATGAGTAATTGTTGTTGTACTGTTGCACTATTGGCCTAAATTGTGACAGGTCACCAAACATTATTATAAGCTTTTAGCTTTAAACTAGTACAAACAAAATCCCTTGAAGGTACGTTTACCCTTCCCTATCCTTTGCCCTAACCCTCAAGGGTATATTGGGTTGCTCGCTTTTCTGCTTTCAACTTATAAAAGTGGCACTTCTCCACCAGACACAATAAATCTGTGCACACCATTGCGCAGCATTTATTCTCACGAGTTCGCACATACCAAACTCGACCCTGCACTCCCCACATATCAGGAATGACCACAGCCACACATATCCCCCATGCATACCTATGGGAGAGCAGGCGATCTCACCACATGCGTTGAGTGCGCACGCACTTTACATTGGGCCACAGTGCTAAAGTGCTCAGAGGCCTAAAATCACGACTACTATGACAGAGGCTAAAGGCAAAAAGTTTAGGGGTGAACCTGCCAAAAAGGCCTAAGTCCAACAGTAATTCTTTGAACCCTGTATGCATATAAAAAAATGGCGGCTCCGGCATTTCTGGTAAACATCAAAGAAGGCGTTTGCCAAAATAGGGCCTGTGAGCCCAGAGTCTGTTTTTTCTGATTAAAATTACGGAACTCGCCCCTGAGAGTGCTGTTGGGTGGAGTTGGGAGCAGAATATATATATATAATGATCAGTATTGATGTCCATACTGTCTTCCTATTTTCATAGTAATTAGATATTTATATTTATTGCTGTAGTCTATTTTAGTATTTATACCATTTTGCGTATATGTTAAATGAGATGTCTTTAGTGATGTCATCAGTGATGTCACTGACCATGTCATGTCATGAATGATGTAATATGTGACATCATCAGCATTGGATTGTGGATGCGCGAAATATATAGTTAGTGCAACTAACTATATATGGAATTTCATTGGTTTTATATCAATAAAATGTCCAGCTAACTATATATGGCCTCTAACCTATGGTTTTTTCAGTGAATTTTCAAGGTTTTGTAAATGCTAATTCCTAACTATATATGGTTTATAACCCATGTTTTTTTCAGTGAATTTCATTGTTTTTTTAAAAGCTAATATCTATAGCTGTAAAATATATTTTTTATTACGTGACGTATCACGTAGCCACGTGAGACGCCTCATGACGCGTCACATAACCGTGACGTATCGGCTCTGCAGCGCAAACAAAACCCGTAACGTAAGCGCGCCGGAGCACGCTTGCAGATATATATATATTTTTTCTAACCTTAATTAGACAAAATCCACACGTGCACATATCTTGAGGCCTTGCAAAGGCACATCAAACAAACAGTCCCTACAATTTTGCCAAGTTTGGTGGAAATCTATTCCCTTAAATTTTATTTTACTGTTTTCCCCTTGTTAAGCTTACCGGAACGCTACCCGGTACGCGAACCGGACGCTCCAAAAACACAAGATGGCGGACTCCCGGCACTTTAATATCCCCCTCATCAATCCTAGGGGGTCAGGAGGGGTCTACCTTGCCCCCTTTCCTTCGTTTCCCCCTTCGTTTTTCACCACCTCTTGTCTCTCGATCCTACCGAGAGACAAGATGGCGGCCGCTCCGGACTGTTTGGAATGTTGACAGACACCGGAGAGCCAATCAGCACATCAAACAAACAGTCCCTACAATTTTACCAAGTTTGGTGTAAATCTATTCCCTTAAATTTTATTTTACTGTTTCTCTTGGTTTTCCCCTTGTTACGCTTACCGGAATGCTACCCGGTACGCGAACCGGACGCTCCAAAAACACAAAATGGCAGACTCCCGTTACGCTGCCGGTTAGCTGCCCGGTTCGCGTACCGGGAAGCGCCTCTACCGCGAAAAATCGCATTTTTTTTTTTTTTGCCCCGCGGGGCACTTTAATAGCCCCCTCATCAATCCTAGGGGGTTAGGAGGGGTCTACCTTACCCCCTTTCCTTCATTTACACCTTTTTTTTTCCACCTCTTGTCTCTCGATCCTACCGAGAGACAAGATGGTGGCTGCTCCGGACTGTTTACAATGTTGACAGCCAATCAGCTTCTCCTCAGACTCCCGTTACGCTGCCGGTTACCTGCCCGGTTAGATGCCCGGTTAGCTGCCCGGTTCGCGTACCGGGACGCGCCTCTACAGCGAAAAAACGCAAAAAAAAATGTTTTTAATTTTTTGCCCCACGGGGCACTTTAATATCCCCCTCATCAATCCTAGGGGGTCAGGAGGGGTCTACCTTGCCCCCTTTCCTTCATTTCCCCCTTTGTTTTTCACCACCTCTTGTCTCTCGATCCTACCGAGAGACAAGATGGCGGCCGCTCCGGACTGTTTAGAATGTTGACAGACACCGGAGAGCCAATCAGCTTCGCTTCGCGAAGTTCCGTTACGCTTCCGGTACGCGAACCGGGGCGCTAACCGGAGCGATGTCACAGATATATATATTTTTTTTAAACGTTAATTTCTCAAAATCCACTGGAGCACATATATTGAGACATAGCAAAGGCACGTCGGGCAAACCATATCTACAATTTTGCCAAGTTTCGTGTAAATCCATTCAGCCGTTCGAGCTAAAAGTGAGTCCAACCGCCCAATGGAAAAATGAATGAGAAAAACGCGTTTTGGGACCCCCCTTTTTTCTCGGCCCCCCCTTGATGAAACCCCCCCAATTTTTCAGGGGCTGCTCAGAAACAAAATGTGCCATTTTCCTGAAAGTTTCTGCCAATTCCGTCCACAAACGCCAAAGTTATTCGACATAGGATTTTCAGAAATCCCATAGGAAAAAAATCCTAACTATATATACCTACTGGCTATCGCCAGCAGGTAATATATATATATATATATATATATATATATATATATATATATATATATATATATATATATATATATATATATATATATATATATATATATATATATATATATATATATATATATATATATATAGGTAATATATATATATACATATATATATATGGGTAATATAGGTAATATATATATATATATATATATTACCTACTGGCGGTCGCCAGTAGGTAGTTATAGTTAGGATTTTTTTCAATGTTAAATCTCAAAATTCTATTTGGAATAACTTTTGCGCCGGTTGACGAATCTGCCTGAAAATTTCCTGAAAATGGCCTCGCGGCGTTCCGGTCCTTCCCTGAAAGTTTGGGGGGGATTTGTCAAGCGGGGGCCGAGATAAAAGGGGGGTCCCAAAACGCGTTTTCCCCATGTTAATTTCCATAGGGCGGTCGATTTCACTTTTAGCCCGAACGGCTGAATGGATTTCCACCAAACTTGGCAAAATTGTAGGGACTGGTAGCCCGATGTGCCTTTGCTATGTCTCAAGATATGTGCTCCAGTGGATTTTGAGTAATTTAGGTTCAAAAAAATATATATATCTATAGCAGCGCACCGGTGCGCGCACCGGGGAGCGCTCCAGGCGCGCCACGCGAGGTGCGCATGGAAAGCTGATTGGCTCTCGGGTGTCTGTAAACATTCGAAACAGTCCAGAGCGGTCGCCATCTTGTGTCTCAGTAAAATCGAGACATAAGAGGTGGCTAAAACAAAGTGGGAACTGACCATAAGGCGTCATGGATAGACCCCTTTGACCCCCTAGGTTTGATGTGGGGGCTATAAAAGGGCCCCGCGGGGCATTTAAAATATTTTTTTTTTTTTCGTTTTGCGCGGGGGAAGCGCACGGTGCGCGCACCGGGGAGCGGCCCTGGGAGCGCACTATGATGAAAAAAGGTGACAGAGTGTTTAAAAAATGAAGTTTTGATTTAGAAATTGGAGGTAGTTCTAAAAAGAACTTTTTATTTTCTTCTTTTTGTTGTTTTATATTTTTTTTGTGTTTTTTGAACTTTTTGTACTTTTTTTGGCTTTTCAAAACAGTTTTATATATTTTTTTGTATTTTTTGGGGGGGAGAAACAAAAAAAGGGAATTGAAACTGGCTCAACTGGAGCAAAAAAACAAAAAACCCAAAAAATTACTTCTTTTTGGGGCACTTGTGATTATCACCTGCAAGGACGATGAGTTTCACACTTTTTTCCCCATAGGAGATAAGTTTGCCACAAGCAGTGCAAGTAATTTTAAAATCAGCAAATCTCGGCTGAATGCAAGGCATCACCTCGGATGTTTCTGGTTGCGAGGAAGTGGGTTGGTTTCTTTGGGAGGGGGTCCTTGATGAATGGGGGAGGTTACTGGCCATTTCCCGGAACTCTGCACGAGAGTAGTTGTTTGGATGCTTTCTTGTCATGTGCCGAATCATGGTATAGTTACCAAAAGAATATTTCTTATTTGGGTTGCCCCGTGAAAGTTCATCATTGCAGATGAGGCAAGTGACTTTGGGCGCATTCACCTTTTTTTTCCCCTCTGGAATTGAAAAAAACTGCCAAATGAAGTGTGGTTTGGGTTTATAAGGTGTGTTTTCTTCAGGCAGCCATCTTCTTCTCCCCTCCTCCTCTTCCTCTTCCTCTTCCTCCTCCTGTTCTTGACCACCAACATAATTTGGAGCTGGTCCTCTTGGTGGTTGTGGTGGTGGTGGTGGGGCAGATGCACCAGCTGATGCTACTAATGAAGCCATTTTATAGTACAAAATATTACTCAAAGAGCAAAAAAGTAGACAGAGCAACAAATAGGTCTTCCTCAGTCAAAGGACAAAGTCAGAATAAGGAAAAAAGGTGGGGTCTTTCATCATTTAGAAAAAAAAACTGTCCTGAACCAATGAGAAGTGTTATTTTCAGGTCACAAGACCAGGGGCTTCATCATTATGAAACCAAAACTGTTATGAACCAATGAAAAGTGTTATTTTCTGCTCACATGACCCGACGCGCTTACGCTACGCGCCCGTAAGCGCGTCGGAAGTTTACGTTGTGCGATCGTATTCGCTCGAGTACTTCCGGGTGCGCTTACGCCGTGCGTATCACGCGGTCGCGGCTACGCGATACGTCACGATCATGTTTTCGTTTGCGATATTGGCGCTCACGGGACGCTCCCCGGAGCGCGCCCCGGGGCGCTTTGTAAAAATACGCTTTTCGGGGCGCTCCCCGGGGCGCGCTCCGGGAGCGCTCCCCAAAATAATTTAAAAAAAAAAAATTGGGAAAATTGTAGGGACAGGTAGCTCTATTCTGAAGTGGTTTGTAAAAAACATTAACTTTAGAAAAATATGTATTGTGCTACATTGGGCTTAATATATGTTAGAGCCAAAATGTAGCCCAAATGTAGCCCAAAGTAGCCCAATGTAGCCCAAAGATGGCCACCAGAGATCAAAAATTGAAAATGTAGCCCAAAATTCAACTAGATGTAGCCCAACTGTAGCCCAATGAGAAAATGTACCAGAGTGTTAAAAAGAACAACTAGAGTGCTAACAGTCTTATTTATAAAGTGAAACTTATAGTTAGGAATTAGCATTAAAAAAACCTTTGAAATTCACTGAAAAAACAATAGGTTTCACACCAGTTATAGTTAGGAATTAGCATTTAAAAAACCTATTAAATTCACTGAAAAAACCATAGGTTTCACACCAGTTATAGTTAGCTGGAAATTTTACTGATATAAAACCATTGAAATTCCCACGTTATAGTTAGTCGGACTCACTATAACTTGCAATGCACTGCTGATGACATCACATATTACATCACTCATGACATGGTCAGTGACATCACTCATGACATCACTGATGACACCATCCAGTGAATATGTGTCTTTCTGAAAAATAAATATTAGTGAGTTATGTTTAAATATTTAAATATATATATTAGTGTTTCACTTTGTGTATAAGTGGCTACATGTGTTGGTAAGTAGCTACATGCGTATGTATATGGGTTATTAGATATTTTTATTAGTATCAGTATGACTGTCTATATGGTTTAGTGGGGGTATTACTTAGCACATAGATGCATGAGTGACTGACTCTTTGTTTGTATGTGTTTTGAAGACAGCATGTGTACAGGACTGTATGGGTGGATGAGTGTCTATATGTGTTTGTTAGTGAGTGAATGACTGTCTCACTAGTGTCTTTATCAGTACCTACATATGTTTTAATCTAGTATATATGAATATTGATGTATATAAGTGAGTATATGTGAGAGTAAGAGATTGTAAGAGTTCCTGTTTAAATAAGTATGTGTTTCTATAAGTGATTGTTTAAGAGAATAAATATGTGTAATTTTAAATAGAAGTAAGGTGGAAGTGTGTGTATAACTCTATATTCAAATAAATGGATGTTCAATAGTTTATTTGCACGTGTGAATATGTGTGTGAGTAACTTTTGGATGAATGTCGGTGTGTAACAGGATGTATAGGTGTATCACTTCATATGATGAGTGAGTATATGTATGAGTGACTATATAGAACTGTTGGTGAAAGAGTGGATGTGTATATAGATAGTGGAATTACTGAATTGATTGTTGTAACTGATATAGGTATCTCCATTTTTTTAAAAATTTCAGTTTCTATTTTTGAATATGTGTCTCAAGGGTTACATTATAGTGAAAGGAGGTCTGTCACTATGTCACAAGGATGGTGTCATGAGTGATGTCACTGACCATGTCATGAGTGATGTAATATGTGATGTCATCAGCAGTGCATTGCACGCGCAAGTTATAGTGAGTCCGACTAACTATAACGTGGGAATTTCAATGGTTTTATATCAGTAAAATTTCCAGCTAACTATAACTGGTGTGAAACCTATGGTTTTTTCAGTGAATTTAATAGGTTTTTTAAATGCTAATTCCTAACTATAACTGGTGTGAAACCTATGGTTTTTTCAGTGAATATATATATATATATATATATATATTACCTACTGGCGGTCGCCAGTAGGTAGTAATAGTTAGGAATATTTTGTATAGGGAATTCGCAACATTCTATTGGGAATAACTTTGGCACCGGTTGAGGAATCTGCCTGAAATTTTCAGCAAATTAGCCTCGCAGCGCTCTGCTCCTTGCCTGAAAGTTTGGGGGGATTCGTCAAGTGGGGGCCGAGATAAAAGGGGGGTCCCAAAACATGTTTTCCCCATGTTAATTTCCATAGGGCGGTCAAACTCACTTTTAGCCCGAACGGCTGAATGGATTTCCACCAAACTTGGCAAAATTGTAGGGACTGGTAGCCCGATGTGCCTTTGCTATGTCTCAAGATATGTGCTCCAGTGGATTTTGAGTAATTTAGGTTCAAAAAAATATATATATCTATAAGTGCGCCCCGGTACGCGCACCGGGGCGCGAACCAGCGCGCTACGCTAGTTCGTGCGCGGAAAGCTGATTGGCTCTCAGGTGTCTGTCAACATTCCAAACAGTCCGGAGCGGCCGCCATCTTGTGTTTAGGTAGGATCGAGACACAAGAGGTGGCAAAAACAAAGGGGGAATTGACCAAAAGGGGGCAGAGCAGACCCCCCTGACCCCCTAGGTTTGATGTGGGGGCACATAGGTTTTTGAATTGCGCGGGGGGAGCATCGGGTACGTGCACCGGGGAGCGTACCGGGGAGCGTACCATGGGGAAAAAAGAAAGACAGAGTTTTAAAAAAAAGTAGCTTTTTTTATAAATTGGAGGTAGTTCTAAAAAGAACAGTTTTTTTTTCTTTTTTTCTTCTTTTTGTTGTTTTATATTTTTTTATTGTTTTTTGAACATTTTGTACTTTTTTTGGCTTTTAAGAACAATTTTATATTTTTTTGTTATTTTTATCGGGACAAACAATAAACAGGGAATTGTAAACGGCTCAACTGGAGCAAAAAAAAAATATGGAAAAAATTAAGGTTTTTTGGAGCAATTGTGGTTGTCACCAGCACGGTTGATGAGCTTTATGCTTTGCTCACCATAGGTGATGGTTTTACCACAAAAAATACAACTGATTTTGTATTCCCCAAACTGGTGTTGTATGTTTGGGACCATCTCCCTTGCCTCTGGTCCCGATGGAGTGGGTTGCTTTCTTTTGGAGGTGCTGGGTGAAGATTCGGGAGGGTTTCTGACGAGTTCTCGGACCTCTGCCGCGGCATAGTTGTTAGGATGCCGGCGCTGCATGTAGCGAATCATGGTGTTATTGCCAAATGAGTATTTCTTCTTAGGGTTCCCCCTTTAAAGTTCGGTGCCACAGATTAGGCAAGTAACCCTGGGCGCATTCACTTTCTTCTGGTCCTTTGGGATGGAAAAAAACTCCCATATAATGTGCTGCTTTGGCCTATATGGGGTATTATCTTCTGGCAGGAATGTCCTCCTCCCCTCCTCCTCCTCTTCCTCCTCCTCCTCTTCTTCATCTCCACCACTGTGGTGTTGTGGTGGTCCTCTTGGTGGTGGTGGTGGTGGCTGAGATGCTCCTGCTGCTGATACTACTAAAACCATTTTTCAGTCCAAAAAGGTACAGAGAGGTCTTTCAACAGGTCTTCTTCACTCAAAGTACAAAGTGAGAATGAGGAAAAAAGGTGGGGGCTTTCCACATTAGGAAAAAAAACTGTCCTGAACCAATGAAAAGTGTTATTTTCAGGTCACATGGCCAGGGCTTTCATCATTTGGAAACCAAAACTGTCCTGAGCCAATAAAAAAAGTATTATTTTTAGGCCACATGACCCGACGCGCTTATGCTATGCGCCCAGGGGCGCGTCGCGTAAGCGCGTCGGATGCTTACGTTGCGCGATCGCATGTGCTCGAGTGCTTCCGGGTGCATTTACGCCATGCGTATCACGCAGACGCGGCTACGCAATATGTCACGATGATGTTTTCGTTCGCGGCAATAGCGCTAACGGGACGCTCACCGGTTCTCGCCCATGATGTCATGAGTGATGTCACTGACCATGTCATGAGTGATGTAATATGTGACGTCATCAGCAGTGCATTGCAGGCGCGCAAGTTATAGTGAGTCCAACTAACTATAACGTGGAAATTTCAAAGGTTTTATGTCAGTAAAATTTCCAGCTAACTATAACTGGTGTGAAACCTATGGTTTTTTCAGTGAATTTAATAGGTTTTTTAAATGCTAATTCCTTACTATAACTGGTGTGAAACCTATGTTTTTTTCAGTGAATATATATATATATATATATATATATATATATCCAAGAATATATATATATATCTTCAGTCGTAACTGGAACCTGATAACAGGGGATCCTGTTATCGGTGGTCTGGTGGGCAGAAGACCGGAATTTTCCTTTAGAAAATCTACCTCTATGTCCGATAGACTTGTAAAAAATCACATGGAACAGCCCATCTCAAAGACATTTATGGCATTGAGAAAGGGCTTTATTAAATGTTCAAGTTGTTCAAGTTGTAAAGCCTGCAAAAATGGCTGTAGTAAAACACAATATTCTATACCATTCAAAGATGAACCTGTACAAATTACAAAACAGCTTTCCTGCAAGACGGAATTTGCAGTCTATGTGCTGCAGTGTCCTTGTGATCTACGGTATGTGGGAAGCACTCGACTACCGGTTCACAAGAGGATACTGCAGCACATAAGAGCTATTACTAATAAGGACCAATCCTATCCTGTGGCACGCCATTTCCAAAGTACTCATGAGAGTGACCCCAAATATCTCTCTTATTATGTGTTTGACTGCATTTTGCCTCTCAAAAGAGGTGGCAATCGAGATGCATTTTTGAGGGTCCTAGAAACTCACTATATTCTGGAATTAGAAAGCCGCACCCCAGGGGGGCTGAATGCTAGCGAGGATCTGTATACCTGCTTGTAAATCATTAATATAATTCTGTTTAACTTCTGGTAGCATTTGCCTCAGGGTACAGACCAATTAATTCTATTTATCTCATGTATTTTGGATGGCTGCATATGATTCTTTACCATGTCGGTTTGCTTTTAATTGCCATGTTTTTAGCTGGTTTGGAACATCAGTCAGATGACTAATTTGGTGGGGAGGGGCTCCTCCCTTCACTTAGAGAAAGAATATGTTTTTTGAATAGCTTTTTAAAAAAATCAATATTCGTAATAGATTATTTCACTTATTGTACTTTGCACTTTATCAATTCATTTTGCACTTAGCTGTGACAATTGCTCCTAGCCATGACTTGGGATGAAATACCATTTTGCTGATGTTTACAGAAGTTATTGTTTACATTTGCACAGAACACTTTAAATGCAGGTTCCCACTTGGGATTCATTTTGCACAGGTTTTTTATATTTGGAAACTAGGTCTCTAATGTAATGACATCATACATTGTTTTTAGGATGATTTTATATATTTATATATTTATTTGCTTATTTACATATGTATTTATCCTAATTGCGTGATGTTGCACATTTGTATTTATTAGATACTATGCGTGTTAATTTAAACCCATTTAGGGTTTAATGTTTGACCGATAAGACAATATCAGATTATGGTCTTTTTTCTGGTTCCTTTATTTTAAACCTGTGATTGTGCAGTGGCGAGAATTACTAGTCCACCCTCAGTGTTGTGTATTTAAATCTCCCAAAGGGCTTTGCAAACATATCATGTGATCAAGGCAGTGGATACTGCTGAAACGAGTAATGGCGGACATGCTGAGCAACAACAACAAGCTTAAATAAATTCACTTGTTTGGCACTAAGTAAGGGTTCCTCTTTTCGTCTTTCCAGCTCGGTGAAACCCGGCAGGACTGGGATTGTTTGGCGAAATTTTCTCCCATATATATATATATATATATATATATATATATATTCATATTCACTGAAAAAACCATAGGTTTCACACACGTTATTGTTAGGAATTAGCATTTAAAAAACCTTGCAAATACAGTGAAAAAACCATAGGTTTCACACATGTTATAGTTAACTGGACATTTCACTCATACAAAACCTTTAAAATTCCCCGTTATAGTTAGTTCAGATAACTATAACTCGCGCGACCGCAATGCACTGCTGATGACGTCACAAATTGCATCATTCATGACATGGTCAGTGACATCACTGATGAATTCTCAAGTGAATTTGCAAGGTTTTATAAATGCTAATTACTAACTATAACGTGTGTGAAACCTATGTTTTTTTCAGTGAATTTGCAAGCTTTTTTAAATGCTAATTCCTAACTATAACATGTGTGAAACCTATGTTTTTTTTAGTGAATTTGTACGGTTTTTTAAATGCTAATACCTCACTATAACATATTTAAAACCTATGGGTTTTTAAGTGAATTTCAAAGGTTTTGTAAAAGATAATCTTTAAATGTACTAATTATTACATTTCTTTTTTTTATACTAATTTTTCTTTTTCATAATAAATATTTACATATTATTTTTCCCTTATTTATATTTCACATTTTATAGTAAAATAATTATAAAACTAAGTACAAAAACATTTTTTTTTTATTTGCAAACTTTTCTTTTTTTGTGTTATGATCACAAGGTTTGCACACCGTAAAGCGCACCGTGAAAGCGTTGTGCGCTCACCCCGAAAGTTTTTTTTATTTCAAAAACGTAATTTCTACGTACTTAACGTAATTTTTAAAGGTAGACAATATCTGGTATAATGAAGAAAATGTTTTTTTTAAACTTTTAAGAACAGTATATTACTTTTTAAAGCAATTACGAATCTCGCAAGGCTACGTCACACCGTGAAAGCGCCGTGCGCGCACCGTAAAACCTTTGTGCGCTCACCCCCGAAGGTTTTTTTAATTTCAAAAACGTAATTTCTACGTATTTAAAGTACATTTTAAAGGTAGACAATATCTGGTATAATGAAGAATTTTTTTTTAACTTTTAAGAACAGTATATTGCTTTTTAAAGCAATTACGAATCTCGCGAGGGTACTTCACATCGTGAGAACGCCATGCGCGCACCGTAAAACTCACGTGCACTCACCTCCGAAAGTTTTTTTAATTTCAAAAACGTAATGTCTACGTATTTAAAGTAATTTTTAAAGGTAGACAATATCTGCTATAATGAAGAAAATGGTTTTTTAAAACTTTTAAGAACAGTATATTACTTTTTAAAGCAATTACGAATCTCGCGAGGGTGCGTCCTACGTAAGCGCTCCATAAGTGCATCGTAAGAGTGTGTAAGCGCTCCGTAAATGCTCCGTAAGCGCACTGTAAGATTACGTCCAACCATGTAACAACAAGAGATTCTATTGGTTTATAATACTTCTCACTCCAATTATTGAAAGACCCCTCCCATGTTAATCATTCTTCTTTGACTTTCACAGAAGAACCATCTTTTTTCTTCAGCTCCTGTTCTTTAGAGAAACAACTCCAAATGGCTGAACTTCCACAGGAATCTGATCATTCTTCATCTTCATCTGAAGAATTTGTAGAGGAACAGCCACGGCCTACCAAAAAAATGGAATCCATTGTATGGAAATTTTTTACCTTCCCTGAAGGTTTAAAAAAAGTGAACGCTCCACTTGTCACATGTAAGATATATGACGCAGTATTATCTAGGGGTAATGCCAACAAGAAATATTCGTTTGGAACTTTCAGAATGGAACTCCTTGTGAAGAACATCCACCCCAACAATTGGGCGAGAGCTGTAGTGCGAAGGTCGGAGAGGGAGCAGGGCTTTGCTCCAAGCACTTCATCAGCACCACCACCACCACTTCCATCTACCATGATTCCAAACATCCAGCTTGAATTTAGGAATCTAATGATTCGTTGCATTCATTGCAACAAATGAATTGCTTATGGGCAATAGTCCATAGAAGTTATTATTGAGAAGATTAGCAGGCACAACTGCTCCCATTAATTTTTTTCTTTTTTTTAAAAAAAATAATTTTTTCACCGTTTTTGCAGCAAATCCAAACCACCCCAAAAAAACTGTTCTTTTTAGAACTACCTCTACTGGTCAAAAAAATAACTATATTTCTATGTTTGTATGTAAAAGTTTGTCATAGTGAATGTCTAGTTCATAAATGAATGAATCAATATCAAAGTGCAAAACTATAAGGATGTGGTACAGCATAAATCTATAGTGTGTTTACCTATAGTATACTGTAGTACTTCCAAAGCACTGAAATGTAACATATGTATATAAATATGTTACAACTCTATGCTTTAATTTGCACTATTAGTGAAAGTGCGTGAATGAATTCATATGTATTAAGGGCAGTTTTATAATCCCTTGGTGTGTCTTTTACACAACGTTGCATCACATTTGTGATGCAGCGGTGGTACAAAAGATGCACCATAAATTATGGTTTTTAAAATCTGATGTACTTGCAAGGTGCATCATATTGTAAAACTATGCACCAAAAGGAGGCTTTCCTGTATACATGGGTAATGTTCTGGTGCAGGAACGCCTCCTAAAAGTGAATACGAGAAATTTATAATATTTCATTCAGTCACTTTTGCACTTATACTACGTAAAAATCCTGCACCTGTTTGCAACAGAAAGCAAAGGGGAGTAAGCGAAAGTGAGCGCAAAAGGAAAGGGGTGTGAGAAACATACAGGAGGAAGTGGAGTGGGGGAAGGGGAGTGACGGTGAGTGAAGGGTTAGTGACAGTTAAGAAATGGATAAGAGGGTGAGGGAAGGGGAATAAGGAAGAAGAAAAACAATTAAATTAGAGGGAAAGTGAATGAGGGAGAGAGGAGAAGTGGTAGAAAGAGAAAGGAAAGAAGATTAAGTGTAAGGGAGAGAGAGAGAGAGAGAGGGAGAGCAAGGGACTGAGAGAGGGTACACAGACAAAATATTGAGTTTTAAATTTCGATATACAATTATATCGAAGTTTAAATATCGATGGGACAAAATATAGAAGGTAAGTAATATCGACAGTCTTAATATCGATATTAGTATGATATCAGTAATATCGGAGTTTTAAATATCGATGTCAATAATATCGAAATAAATAATTTCGATGTTCCTAATATCAATTTTTAAATAAATTTAGTGTATATTATATTGTATTTATTATGTTTTATTATTTATTTTTAATGTAATTTAATTAAATATTGTCTTTTAGTACTGTAGCGGGTTGTAGGTTTATAGGGGAATAGGGTGGGAAGTAATTTAAGTATGTTAAATTAATTAATAATTAGTAGGAATTATTAATTAATTAATTGAGAATTAATTTTTAATTAATTTTAATTAATTGATTAATTGATAAATATGTTCTGTAGCGGGTTATGGGTTTATAGGGGAATAGGGTGGGAAGTAATTTAATAATATTTAATTAATTAATATATGTTTGTAAATATTTTAATTAATAATTAATTGGTAATTAATTTATATTAATTAGTTAATTAATTAATATAATTTTGTACATATTTTTCATTATTAATTAGTTGGTAATTAATTATTATTAATTAGTTAATTACATTAATTAGAGTAATTTTTTTATATATAATTTTTTGTTATTCTTAATTAATTAATTGGGAAAAATTATATTAATTATTAAATTAAATTAATTACAGCTAATGAGCTAATATATTTACTTTATTGTTATTGTTAAATAATAATTAATTGGTAATTAAATAATATTAATTAATTTTGGGTAAAGGAGTATTTTTAGGGTTCAGGGTCAGTTTTCAGTTTTTGGGTAAAGGGGTATTTTTAGGGTTCAGGGTCAGTTTTCAGTTTTTGGGTAAAGGGGTATTTTTAGGGTTCAGGGTCAGTTTTCAGTTCTTGGGTAAAGGGGTATTTTTAGGGTTCAGGGTCAGTTTTCAGTTTTTGGGTAAAGGGGTATTTTTAGGGTGCAGGGTCAGTTTTCAGTTCTTGGGTAAAGGGGTATTTTTTGGGTTCAGGGTCAGTTTTCAGTTCTTGGGTAAAGGGGTATTTTTTGGGTTCAGGGTCAGTTTTCAGTTTTTGGGTAAAGGGGTATTTTTAGGGTTCAGGGTCAGTTTTGGGTTTTTGGGGTACAGGCGTACAGGGTAAAAATAAAATAAATTTACATTAAATCAATTAAATGAAATAAAAAAAATTACATTAAATTATTAAGTGTTTTATTTATTTTAAATGTATATGTATTAGTTTTAATTTTGTTTTAATATTTTTATTTAATATTTGTAAAATTATATGCATTTTAAAATTATTTTTACATTATTATTAATACATTTAAAAAAACGATATTTTCCATTTCGATATTTTTGTACTACGATATTAATGTTTTGATATTTTTGTACTTACCTTTATGAAGATATGACTCCGATATTTTTGATTTCGATATTTTTGTGCCGATATTTTTGTATTTCGATATTCTGTCTGTCGATATTATGTCAGACATTCCTGAGAAAGAGTGAGGCAGTTATTCTGTCACAATAAGAAATTGATAAGAAACAATTTTTTGTTTCTCATACTTACCTTATAAATATTGACAAGTTAGACGGTGATGAGAAAGTATTTTTTATTTGTTATACGTACCTTCTAAGGAATAAAATAAGTTAATTAAATATTTTTAATAAATATAATATCTGTGAAAGAGAAAAAAAAGAATTATAATATATACAATATATATTTCACAATACAAGAGAAAAGGAACGAGATTAAGAGTCAGGAAAGGAAACTAAGGGATATAGTAGGAGTGAAAGAAACAGAAAGGGAAAGAGAAGAATAATGAGGGATAAACACAGAGAGAGAGAGAAAGAGAGTGAAAAAGAGGGAGAGTGCCAAAGTTTGCCGCCATCTGTGTGCGCCAGGAGGCACTTTCATTTACATCAGGGCTCCCGCAGAGGAAGAGAGGAAGAGAAAAATGGAGTGAAAGTAGTAAGAGAATAAAGGAATGAGAGTAATCAAAAAATAATGAGGTACGGGGAATAAGAGAAGACGATCGACGGATGGAGTGAGCAAAATAGTATGAGAGAGAGTGAGGGAATGGGAGCAGCAGAAATAGAATCAAAGTAAAGCAGAGAGAAGAGAACATAAAGCGGAGGAACCAGACTCAGATTGAATGAAGGGGAGTGACAGTGAGGGAAGGAATATAAAGGTGAGGGAAGGGGAGTGATGGAAAAAGAAGCATATTGAGAAAGAAAAAACAAATAAGTGAGAGACAGAAGGATTTATGGAAAGAGAGAGAAAAGAAAAGGAAGACTGGTGGAGAGAGAAGGAGACAGTAAAAAAGAGAGAAACAGAGGAAGAGTGACGGACTGTGAGGAACTGAATCAGTTATAGTGACTGACAAAGAGGAAAAGACTTATGGATGGAAGAAAGGGGAGTGAACGAAAGGGAGTGATGAAGTGAAACAAGTGAAGTGAGTGAAGGTCACTCAAGGATGAAGTGAAGGAAATAGAGTAAGGGGACAGTGAAAACAGACTGATGGATACAGCAATGCAAGGGTAGTGATGGAGGAAGATAAAAAACAAGTCAGGCACAGCCAGGGGAATGAGAGAGTTGGACAAGACGAGTGAGGGTGAAGGAAGAGTACTGATGGTGAAAGAAGGAGTGTAAAGGTGAATGGAGGAGAGTTAGTACAAATTGGGAAGAAGAGTAAGATGACGAAAGGTAAAGGAGTAAGAGAGAAACTGAAGAAAGGATAGACAGAAAGAAAAGTAAGAAAATGATGAAAAAGTATTTTTAGATTGTCGAACTTACCTTATAAATGTAATATCTGTGGAAGAGAATAAACAATTGAGTTATAATATATATTTAACAATACAAAATAAAAAAAAAACTTGTACAATATGTTATATGTTTTATTTTGCTGTTCTCAGAATATATTGAATTTCACTAAAAACAGTGAGTTCAATACTACTCATCATATGACAGCGGGCAAAAAAAAACACAATCAAAAAGATTGTGTTTAAAAAACCCATACAACGTTTCAATAAATAATGTATAAATTAGAAAAAAACATATCTTAAATGTTTTCTTCCAAACAACAATTTTTTACATAAATAACAACAATCACAAACTAATAAAATATTCTTACTTCTTTTTTATACTCTCAAAGTAAAGTTATGTATAAACATATATTAACAACATTTACCCAAAATACTCATTTTTGATTGACATACTATTCCACATGGCCAAATAGTATATAGAAAGTCCTTTGTTTGGAAATTACTTAATAGTACTCTTAAACTTCCATTTTGGAACCCTCTGAATCAAAAGCTCCAACATCTTTTCTATCATCTAATATTAGTTATATCTCCACCCGATGCTATTTCTCATGTACATAGAACCTTAAACAACCAGTAAGCTATCACAATCTCAACATCATGTGGTATGCTGATGACACTCTGCTCATCCTTTCTCTTTCTCTTTATCATGATCAACATTTCCTGTAATGCTGATATCACTCACTATGTGATACACTTACACTACCTCTATGATAAATACAAGTTTTTTTTATCTATATCACCCTCACTCATAAAGTAATTCTTAACAGCAGACTGACTTATATTAACAGTACTAATCTTCCTAGGCCAATTATTTTCCCTAAAATTGGGGTTGTAAAAACACTATGTAAGAATTTCGTAAGTCAAAAGGCAAACGTTGTTTAAAAGTCAATTGAGTATCATTACAATTAGTCCAGCCTTTTTGACATTTTAAATAAGCTGTGTAATGTCCTGATGTTGTAGAAGGACCATCATGGAAAATAATTGCGGCAGTTACAAAAGTTCTTCCTGAAATTGATAATTGAGAAGCCACAACATTTTTATTTAAAGTTGTTAATTTTTGTTTCATCAGGTCTGGATCGTTGCAGCATCAAAATGACAAACTGTCCATATCTTCGTAAAAATAATGTTGATAGCATTTCAGAGTTAAATTGGGTACAGACCATGTTTTGATTTGCTCCTCTAACTAGATTATTAAAAGACACTGATTTGCAGACTGGTAACGTCAATTATATAAACCTTTCAGTGTCTATTTCAGTACTACTTGAAAACGAACAATTGTCACAGTCATGTTCCCATTTATAAGAAAGGCCAAAAAGATTTTCAATATCTATACCTTCATCTTGCAATACAACAAGCATATACATTAGAAATTCCTGACAATCTTGCTGAATATTCAGTGAAAATTGATTTACACCAGAACAAATGTCTAAAACAATTCGAATATCAGAAACACTGTCTATTTCTGTTTTATCACTGCTACATTTCTCAAAGACAGAATTCAACAAACAACAAAATCTTTGATCCCGATTTTCAAGAATCTGTTGTTGTAAAGTTTGGAGAAAAAAAACAACATTAACCACTACATTAGCATAGCAGTTGACACCAGAACTGTTTTCAAACTGAAATTCAACAACATCTTCAACAGAATCCTTTTCCTTAGTGCTTACAATTACTGGTTCATCTAGTTTTTCCTTTTCGCTACAACCTCACTACAATTTTTCTCATATCTTCTTTTTCGACCTATCACACGTTTTTCAAATAAAGGATATTCAGGTAAATTTGGAGCATATACTCTTCTTAACCGATTATATTCTTTTACACAATTTAGATCTGCACTAATCTTTCTCTCATCAAAATCAATCAAGTATAATCCAGATAAAGTTCTGACTCGAGATAAAGCAACTAATGCCATACCCTCCTTGAACACAGAACTTCCTATATTTACCAAAGCACTATCTACACTTAAACCTTGAGATTTATGAATAATCACTGCATATGCCAAACAAACAGGAAACTGTTTTCGGCGGACATATAAATCTTTGACAAGCAAAAACCGAGCAGAACAACGACTCAATTGTTGTACTTCTTCAATTTCATCAAATTTGATTTTCAAAAGTTCAATTTCATCTCTATTTCGGTAATTCACAAAATCTAACAACATGACCCATTGCTCCATTTACTAAACCTCTTTCCACATGTAAATTCCGTCGTAAAATTATACGACAATTTAAACATTCATATAGACTTTTTTCAAAACCAGCAGTTTTAGATATTGTCTTCTCTAAAGAATCCAATTTTGACTTCAACTTTTCTGACAAAATAGTAGTAGCTCCTTCATGCTCTATTCTATCAATAGCTTCCAGATTTATAATTTCTTCATTTTCTAACTTTAACACTTTGTTGTTGAAAATTGAATATTCTTGCAGAGTTGGCATCAAGCATATCACTAATTTTTTTTCAGGATTTTTTTAATAAATATTCTCTGGGAGAATATTTTCGTTTGGAAACAAATTTGAAAGTAATCGTGCCTGTAAAGCTTCTTTGCCATGTTCACTTAATTTTCCAATTCAAACATCTTGAAGAATTCTTTTATAATCCTCATCCTTTGCCTGTCGCATATTATGAAGGAGTTCTGTATATTTGAAATATAACCATATATTAACATTTCCAGTGCTTACTAGGCACTTCCTGGTATCTTCATGTGTAAGCATTTTAAACACTTGTTGTCCTTTCACATGAGTTAGCTGCAGTAGATCTCCAAAAACAATGATGTGTTTGCCTCCAAATAACACATCATACTCTGTTTTAAGAATTTGTTGCATTCTTAAATGCACAAAAGCAAGCATTATATTTGATACCATGCTTACCTCATCAATAATGAGAAGTTAAATTTTTTTGAGGACTCTAGAAACTTCATAACAAGCTTCTCCAGATAGCTTGTGGTATTCTAATTTATTGTCATGCTCTACTGGCAGCATCAATAAATGATGTAAAGTAATCCCTTTAATGTTATGTGCTGCCAACCCAGTTTGAGAGGTAACAACACAAGAGAGCAATGACTCAGTTCTTTTCTGTAGATAAGTTGCAATTCCTTTAATTAGGAACTTTTTTCCAGTTCCGGCTTCTCCACTCACGTACAGTCGGACAGGTTTAAATGACATACATGAGCACTCTTTTTTCTCATGACATAAACCATGCTCAATCTGCTGTGTCACTTCGTCATATATTTGTTTTTGTTCAACATTTAGTTGTTTCTCCAATTCTTCTAAGTTTATTACATCCTCCTGAGCTTGTTCCATTGCTCTTTCCACCTCATCCATGGGAGTGGCTGCTTCATTTTGGATAATTGGTCCGCCTAGTGGATCCTGACTCAACGAAGCAGAACTCTGACTATCTTGAGAGCTGTCTCTAGCAATCTCTGCTGCAATTGTAGCTTCTTGCTGTATTTCATCGTTCAACATTTTCAGATAATTAGTAAAAACTGGACATTCTATATTATTTTTGGTTGCATTGAATGAATCTTCATAACTGAGAAAATCTCTAAGTAGTTCCTCTTCTGTACGCCATGGCTTAAAGAGATGCAAAAGAGCTAAATAGTAAAATTCCCTTTTGTCAGGAGTTTTGCAACTCAGTTTTCGATGATTAATCAAATGTCCTTTTCTTTGTTTCACCAGACTTTTTTCAGATCCAATCACAGCATATACTCCTTTATTGATATCTTCTGTAATATTTCTCTTAAAAGTATAGCTTTGCAGTACTTCATGGAGACAAACGTTCTCAAGATGATTACTTCTATTCGGATAGTATGTATCCAACATATTTGTCTTCAAAATATCTGTACTGTTTGGTTTTTTCTCTGCTAAATGCTCAATTTCTTGTACAGATTTCAAAACTAAGTTTCGTGTTGCAGCAAGACCTAGACTCACCCAAATGATTGTTCTAGATTTGGCATATACACTTGCAGATGATAACTGATCTGAACATTCATATGCTCCAATTTCTCGATGAGACAACATCTTCAAACTGTAGCTGTACAATTTCTTACTTAGGCTCTTTTCCTGAGAAATTTCCTCCCACATTTCCTTTAGTTCTGTCTTCTCAGATTTTGTAATGTAAGACGTTACATATCGAGCCACAGCAATGGAGTTGTCTGCAACATATTGAATATCCATGTTAGCATTCCACATGGACAAAATCACTGGGTTATAGTCATTTATGTATTTGGACTCTTCATTTCTTCTTAAGTTGTAGGTATTTTTCGGTGATTTTCTTGTAACAGTATGTCGCAAAGATGACATGATATTGTTTACTCTTCCTTTTGATAATACTGGTCGCGGAAATCCAAAACAACATTTTGTGTAGAACTTGTCCTTAGATTTGAACTTTCGACGACAGTATTTTCCACAACGATGGGTTTGAAACTGTAAGACTTGATGTCTTAAACTGTTTTGTTCTGTACTTTTAGGAACAGCACATGTAGAATACTGTTCAATAAAACTCATCACTGTGTCATCTGAATCTGTTCCAAATTTGGGTGCATCTTTGATCCATAACAAGATATGTATGTGAGGAGCACCTCTTGCTTGATACTCCTTTCTCCAAAAGAAATCCGAAACCTCTCCAAGAGGAGGATTTTTTTTGTTTGTGATGAAATACATCATATCTTCAAATCTATGATTGAAATACCTGCATACATTAACTGGATCCAAAGAGCACAGTTCTCCAGGTGTCTTGTATTCTATATTTTCTATGTTTGCATTTGCCTCTCGAAGAAATTGAAGTAAGTCTTCCCAAGCATACTCAGCACAGCTAACAGTAAGGAACCATGTAGGAGTTCCTAAGTTTCTTAGCATACATTTCAATTCCACATAACGACGGTACCAATACTCGTTAGTACCACACTGACAAGTCATGAGATTAATTAGCTGAGATTCCAAAACAGTGTCTTTCGTTTGGACTTTATCCATAAAGTCCCTTGCCGAAACATTTTGCAGATGTACTCCACTTTTTAGTATATGGTTCACTGCATAAGAAAGTCCAGACAAGTCACTCTCAAACAGAAGATAAAACAAATATGGAATGCATTGGCGAAACCTTGGATCTTCTGCATATAATCTTAATGTCCGGTACTCAGATGCAGGAATTTGCACAGGTCGGGCATCATATCTTCCACCTAGACCTGTTGGAAATAACTAAGGAAAACAACGAGCTTCCAAGCTTTCTTCCTATACACTTATGGGACTTCCTTTTGCTTCTTTCATTTGGAATAACTCAATAGCATTCCCCATTACTTCTTTGGAATGCAGAGGATAAATACTAAAATGTTCATAAATTTGTTCTCTTCTGGACACATCCACTTTTTCAATTTGCCAGCTGACAAATCACTGTCCTCTTCTACAGTTGTTTCCTCTTCTCCTACATATACATTTTTATAGTACTGATTGTTTTTTACCAGATACAACGTTACCTTTTTCACTTTCTTAGCATCCACTAATTCTTGCCAGATTTTCTTACTCTTTGTAGGAACGCCATTAACTAGAATAACTAGAGGTTCCTCTTCTAATTTTTCTACACCAATTGTGTCAATATATTATTCTTTAAATCTAGAAGCAAATATAAAACTCTTCCCTTTAATCCTCTCTGTAAATCTGAAGGAGGCAATTTCCCTGTCTTAGGTTCCATGCGAACAATAGCCTGAAATGGATGCACACATTCAATCAAAATAGACTCATAGGTATTTAAATCCATCAATTCAGAAGGAATCTTTACCAACTCAAGATTATTATGTGCAGCTCTAGCAGGCATTTTGTTATCATTTAATTTATTATAACAATATTTACAAATACGTTGATCAGAACCCAAATCGAACAATTCTCTACCAACAAATAAGTTGCAAAATCCTTCCACTCATTATTATTTTCCTTTTCACTTTTTACATATAAATCAACTAACCTAATCTGATTCTTATAATGAGTTTGTCGACAACACACACAACAAAAATGTGGCCTTTCACTTGAAATTACCTTAAACTTTGTAATTTCTTGGCCAAAATGTTCTGTACTATGATTCTGTATATTTTCATCCACATTGCCTTCAATTACTGTATCAGTTTCTGCACTGTCCTCTTTTTCACCAAAATAACTAAACTCAATTTCTTCACAAATGTTCTTTATATCGAATACAGATCCATGCAAAATAGCACTGTTTAACTGTTTTAGCTTAAGTGCTGGACTTTTTGAATAATACAACCTTCTCACTAATTTCCTTACTTGAGTATGATGCACTGCTAACATCCTAAAATGGTGAAAAACACCCTGACATACCTTTCTAGAAAGACAAGCCAGTAAATGCCCTTGCAAACCTGTTTTTTCTCTCAGACTGCAAGGATCTAATTCTTGCAACATCTTAAACTTTTGTTTAAGACTTTTCTTAGTATATTTACGTAAGAAATTGCGAAACAAATCAATAGAATCCTGTCGCACACTACAAATACTACTACAATTCCAAGTGTACACCGGAGCCTTAGGACGTCTCTCTAAAACTTCATCAGCTAACACCTCTTCTGCATTTGTAGGCACAATTTTCTCTTTTTCAATCGGACAACCGTCCTTCACCTCATATGCTCGACCACTGATGTCAACTGCATGCAACAAATCATTAATCTGAAAGTAAGTCTCTTCATTAAAAATTGATCATAACTTGAACTATGCTTCCATTCTCCAGAAAAAACATCACAAAAATTAGTCCTATTAATTACTCTTTTCCACTTACTTTTTGCTTTCAAAACATTGATTGCCTTGTCTAGTGTACGAATTCTATTGATTACTAGAATATATAAAAAAGAAAATCACTTCAAAAGCCTGATCAACTATCCTCTCTATACTTTTCTTTTTCTTGTAAAAAGCTGTTTTCCTTTTACAATTCTTTACATTTTTTATTAAATTTAAAACAACTCTGTTATAAAACATTCGCCAACGAATGTCAATGAACTGATTTTTGTGTCTATTACTATAGACAATATCATCTCCATGTACATTTCCAACATTTATTTGGGGGCTCTGCTTTTTCTTAGTAGTTAAAGATGATTTTTTTTCTTTTGCACATTATCCACACTTTTTTTACATTGGGTTAATTTCCTTATAAAATCCTTAGTTGGCTTACCAGGAGCATTCTTCTTTTTCTCTGAACATTGTTTTTTGGATAAATCTTCTAATTGTCTTTTCTTGGACAATAAAGCCTGTTTATATTTTCTTCTTTTTACATTCTTAGTAGGCATATTGCTTTTTCTTTCTGTAGATAATTATAATCTGTTGTGAAGAAAAAATAACATGTTATAGACCACTACTAACATACTACATAGCAATTTGAATCACTAAATGATATAAACACTGGTTTACTTCATAAGTAAGTTTAAATCACTGCAACTATGTCTGACCAACAACAGAGAAGAAATGCTTGAAACAGTGAGACAAATGCTACATGCAGAGGCAAATTGGATCACACAGAGGAGGAGATAGTGAAGACAGAGATAAAATGGTACAAACAGAGGGTGCGAAACTACAGGCAGAGAAACAAAAAGATTTAACATGATAGCAGTGTCTAATACACACCAGCAGCCATATTGTAATAGGCCTCTGTAGATGTACATGAGAGGGTGCAGGCAGAGGATGCAGGCAGAAAGAGAGGGATGGCATAGACAGAAAATAAGATAATGCATGCATAGACTAAACTACTATAGGCAGAGGATACATGGTACAGAACTGCAGGCACAGAGACAGATGGTGTAGTCAGAAAAAAGATAGTGCAGAGAGAGGGTGAGATGTTTCAAGCAGAAACATAAATAGTGCAAGCAGACACAGACATGGTACACATAGAGGATAAAATGGCACAACACCGAAGAAATGCTGGAAATAGTGACACAAATGCTACATGCAGAGGCAAATTGGAGCACACAGATAGGAGATAGTGAATGCAGACATAAAATGGCACAAGCACAGAGTGTGAAACTACAGTCACAGAATGAAAAGATTTAACAAGGTTGTGCTTTCTAATACACACCAGCAGCCATATTATAATAGGCCTCTGCAGATGTACATGAGAGGGTACAAAAGAGGAGGGATGGTATAGACAGAAAATAAGAAAATGCAGGCAGACACTAAACTGGTACAAGCAGAGAATAGATGGTACAAGGCTGCAGGCACACGGACATTTGATGTTCTCACAAAAAAGATGGTGCAGAGAGAGGGTGAGATGCATCAAGCAGACAAACACATAGTGCAAGCAGACACAGCTAAGGTACACACAGAGGATAAAATGGTGCAACAGAGAAAAAATGCTGGAAACAGTGAAACAAATGCTACATGCAGAAGCAAATTGCAGCACACAGAGGGAGAGATAGTGAAGACAAAGATAAAACAGTACAAGCAGAGGGTGCGAAACTACAGCCAGAGAAAGAAAAAAATTAACATGATAGCACTGTCTAATATACACCAGCAGCCATATCATATTAGGCCTCTACAGATGTACATGAGAGGGTGCAGGCAGACGGTGCAGACAAAAGAAGACAGATGGTATACTCAGAAAGTAAGATAATGGAGGCAGAGACTAATCTGCTACATGCAGAGGATAGATGGTGCACAGCTGCAGACAGAGAGACTGTCGGTGTACTCAAAAAAAGATGTTGCAGAGAAAAGGTGAGATGTTTCAAGTAGACACACAGATAGTACAAGCAAACACAGACATGGTACACACACACAATAAAATGGGACAACAGAGAGGAAATGCTGGACACAGTGAGACAAATGCTGCATACAGAGGCATATTGGAGCACACAGAGGGGGAGATAGGGAAGACAAAGATAAAATGGTACAAGCAGAGGGGGAAAAACTAAACACAGAGAAACAAAATATTTAACAAGGTTGTGCTTTCTAATACACACCAGCAGCCATATCATAATAGGCCTGTACAGATGTACATGAGAAAGTACAGGCAGAGGGTGCAGACAAAAGAAGAAGGATGGTATAGACAGAAAATAAAATAATTAAGGCAGAGACTTAACTGGTACAGACAGAAGATAGACAGACAACAGGCAGAGAGTGAGATGACACACGCAGAGGGTAAGATGGCGCAGGCAGAGAAAGACATGGCACAGGCAGAGGATGAGATGGCCCAGGCAAAGGGAGAGATGGCGCAAGCGGAAGGAGAGATGGTGCAGGAAGAGGTGAGATGGTACAGGCAGAGGGGAGAGGTGGTGCAGGCGGAGGGAAGATAGCACGAGCAGAATGAGAGATGGCGCTGACAGAGAATGACATTGTACAGGCAAATAGAGAGAGATGGCGGAGGCAGAAGGTGAGATGGCACAGGCAGAGGGAGAGATGGCACAGTCAGAGGGAGAGATGGCACAGACAGAGAGAGAGATAGCACAGGCAGAGGATGAGATGGCGCAGGTAGAGGGTGACATGGCGCAGGCATAGGGTGAAATGGCGCAGGCAGAGAGAGAGATGGCGCGGACAGAGGGAGAGATGGTACAGGCAGAAGGAGAGATAATGCAGGCAGAGGGAGAGATGGTGCAGGCAGAGGGGAGAGATGATGTAGGCGGAGGTGAGATGGCACAGGCAGAGGGAGAGATGGCACAGTCAGAGGGAGAGATGGCACAGACACAGAGAGAGATAGCAAAGGCAGAGGATGAGATGGTGCAGGTAGAGGGTGACATGGCGCAGGCATAGGGTGAAATGGCGCAGGCAGAGAGAGAGATGGCGCGGACAGAGGGAGAGATGGTTCAGGTGGAGGAAGAGATGATGCAGGCATAGGGAGAGATGGCGGAGGCAGAGGTAGAGATGGCGGAGGGAGAGATGGTACAGGCAGAGGGAGAGATAACGCAGGCAGAGGGAGAGATGGTGCAGGCAGAGGGGAGAGATGATGCAGGCGGAGGAGAGATGGCACAGGCAGAGGGAGAGATGACACAGGCACATGGTGAGATGACGCAGACAGAGGGAGAGATGGCACAGACAGAGGGTGAGATGGCACAAACGGAGAGTGTGATGGTGCAGGCAGAGAGTGAGATGGCACAGGCAGAGGGATAGATTGCGCAGACAGAGGGTGAGATGGCGCAGGCAGAGGGAGAGATGACGCAGGCCAAGGGAGAGATGGTGCAGGCAGAGGGAGAGATGGCGCAAGCAAAGGGAGAGAATGCACAGGCCAACGGAGAGATGGTACAGGCAGAGGGGAGAAGATGCAGGCAGAGGGGAGAGATGGCGCAGGTAGAGGGTGAGATGGCGCAGGCAGAGAGAAAGATGGCATTGGCAGAGGGTGAAATGGCACAGGCAGAGGGTAAAATGGTGCAGGCAGATAGAAAGATGGCGCAGGCAGAGGGTGAAATGGTGCATGCAGAGAGAGAGATGACACAGATGGAGGGAAACATGCTGCAGACAGAGGGAAGATGGCGCAGGCAGAGGGGAAAGATGGCACAGGAGGAGGGGAGATGGAACAGGTGGACGGAGAGATGGCGCAGGCAGAGGGTGAGATGGCGCAGGCAGAGAGAGAGATTGCGTAGGCAAAGGGAGGGTTGCTGCAGGCAGAGGGGAAATGGTGCAGACAGAGGGGAACGATGGTACAGGCAGAGGGGATATGGCGCAAGCGGATGGAGAGATGGTGCAGCCAGAGAGTGAGATGGCGCAAGCAGAGAGTGAGATGGCGCAAGCAGAGGGTAAGATGGCTCAGGCAGAGAGAGACATGGCACAGGCAGAGGGTGAGATGGCACAGGCAAAGGGAGAGATGGCAGAGGCAGAGGGTGAGATGGTGCAGACAGGGGGAGAGATGGTGCAGAGAGAAAATAAGATGGTGCAAGCAGAGGGTGAGATGGCGCAGGCAGAGAGAGACATGGCACAGGCAGAGGGAGTGATGGCGCAGGCAGAGAGAAACATGGCGCAAGCAGAGGGTAAGATGGCGCAGGCAGAGAGAGACATGGCACAGGCAGAGGGTGAGATGGCATAGGCAGAGGGAGAGGTGGCGGAGGCAGAGGGTGAGATGGCGCCATATAAATGACCACTGCATTACAATGCAGAAACCTGATTCATTTCCAAAATACATTTCCAATATGCACCATTTGTTTTTTGCCAGCATTACATACACACATATGGCACAATACACAGTGAAAGGGGGAGTCTTCCTAGTTTAAACAACCAGTAAGCTATCAGAATCTCAACATCATGTGGTATGCTGATGACACTCTGCTCAACCTTTATTATAGAAAGGAGCTGTATACCATTAAAAATACATGATATTAATTGAGATGGCGCAGGCTGAGGAACAAATGGCGCAGCAGAGGGAGACCTGGCACAGGCAGAGCATGAGATGGCACAGGCAAGGGAGAGATGGCGGAAGCGGAAGGATAGAGGGTGCAGGACGAGGGGAGATGGTACAGGCAGAGGGGAGAGATGGTGCAGGCGGTGGGAAGATTGCACAAGCAGAAGGAGAGATGGCCCCGACAGAGAATGACATGGCAGAGGCAGAAGGTGAGATGGCACAGGCAGAGGGAGAGATGGCACAGGCAGAGTGAGAGATGGCACAGACAGAGAGAGAGATGGCACAGGCAGAGGATGGGATGGCGCAGGTAGAGGATGACATGGCGCATGTAGAGGGTGAAATGGCACAGACAGAGAGAAAGATGGCGCGGACGGAGGGAGAGATGGTGCAGGCAGAGGGAGAGATGATGCAGGCAGAGGGAGAGATGGTGCAGGCAGCTGGTACAAGGCGCAGGCAGAGGGAGAGATGGCACAGGCAGAGGTAGAGATGGCACAGGCAGAGGGAGAGATTATGCAGGCCGAGGGAGAGATGATGCAGGCGGAGGGAGAGATGGCGCAAGCAAAGGGAGAGATGGCACAGGCCAATGGAGAGATGGTACAGGCAGAGGGGAGAAGATGCAGGCAAAGGGGAGAGATGGCACAGGCAGAGAGTGAGATGACGCTGGCAGAGAGAAAGATGGCGTAGGCAGAGGGTGAAATGGCACTGGCAGAGGGTAAGATGGCGCAGGCAGAGAGAAAGATGGCACAGGCAGAGGGTGAGATGGTGCACACAAAGTGAGAAATGACACAGACAGAGGGAAAGATGCTGCAGACAGAGGGGAGATGGCACAGGCAGAGGGGAGAGATGGCACAGGAGGAGGGGTGAAGGCACAGGCGGAGGGAGAGATGGTGCAGGCACAGGGTGAGATGGCGCAGGCAGAGAGACAGATTGCGTAGGCAGAGGAAGAGATGCTGCAGGCAGAGGGGAAATGGTGCAGACAGAGGGGAGAGATGGTACAGGCAGAGGAGATATGGCGCAAGCAGAGGGAGAGATGATGCCAACAGAGGGTGAGATGGCACAGGCAGAGGGAGAGATGGCGCAAGCAGAGAGTAAGATTGCGCAAGCAGAGGGTAAGATGGCACAGGCAGAGAGAGACATGACACAGGCAGAGGGTGAGATGGCACAGGCAAAGGGAGAGATGGCAGAGGCAGAGGGTGAGATGGGTGAGGGTTGCTGCAGGCAGAGGGGAAATGGTGCAGACAGAGGGGAGAGATGGTACAGGCAGAGGGGATATGGCGCAAACAGAGGGAGAGATGATGCCAACAGAGGGTGAGATGGCGCAGGCAGAGGGAGAGATGGCGCAGCCAGAGAGTGAGATGGTGCAAGCAGAGAGTAAGATTGCACAAGCAGAGGGTAAGATGGCGCAGGCAGAGAGAGACATGGCACAGGCAGAGGGTGAGATGGCACAGGCAAAGGGAGAGATGGCAGAGGCAGAGGGTGAGATGGGTGAGGGTTGCTGCAGGCAGAGGGGAAATGGTGCAGACAGAGGGGAACGATGGTACAGGCAGAGGGGATATGGCGCAAGCAGAGGGAGAGATGGTGCCGACAGAGGGTGAGATGGCGCAGGTGGAGGGAGAGATGGTGCAGCCAGAGAGTGAGATGGCGCAAGCAGAGAGTGAGATGGCGCAAGCAGAGGGTAAGATGGCGCAGGCAGAGAGAGACATGGCACAGGCAGAGGGTGAGATGGCACAGGCAAAGGGAGAGATGGCAGAGGGTGAGATGGTGCAGGCAGGGGGACAGATGGCCCAGAGAGAGGGTGACATGGCGCAGGCAGAAAATAACATGGTGCAAGCAGAGGGTAAGATGGCGCAGGCAGAGAGAGACATGGCACAGGCAGAGGGAGTGATGGCGCAGGCAGAGAGAAACATGGCGCAAGCAGAGGGTAAGATGGCGCAGGCAGAGAGAGACATGGCACAGGCAGAGAGTGAGATGGCATAGGCAGAGGGAGAGGTGGCGGAGGCAGAGGGTGAGATGGCTCCATATAAATGACCACTGCATTACAATGCAGAAACCTGACTCATTTCCAAAATACATTTCCAATATGCACCATTCGTTTTTTGCCAGCATTACATAGAATCGTATGACACAATACACAGTGAAAGGGGGAGTCTTCCTAGTTTAAACAACCAGTAAGCTATCAGAATCTCAACATCATGTGGTATGCTGATGACACTCTGCTCATCCTTTATCATAGAAAGGAGCTGTGTACCATTAAAAATACATGATATTATTGAGACGGCGCAGGCTGAGGAACACATGGCGCAGGCAGAGGGTGAGATGGCACAGGCAGAGGATGAGATGGCACAGGCAAAGGAGAGATGGCGGAAGAGGAAGGAGAGAGGGTGCAGGATGAGGGGAGATGGTACAGGCAGAGGGGAGAGATGGTGCAGGCAGCGGGAAGATTGCACAAGCAGAAGGAGAGATGGCGCCGACAGAGAATGACATGGCACAGGCAGAGGGAGAGATGGCAGAGGCAGAAGGTGAGATGGCACAGGCAGAGGGAGAGATGGCACAGGCAGAGTGAGAGATGGCACAGACAGAGGATGGGATGGCCCAGGTAGAGGATGACATGGTGCATGCAGAGGGTGAAATGGCGCAGACAGAGAGAGAGAGATGGCACGGACGGAGGGAGAGATGGTGCATGCGGAGGGAGAGATGATGCAGGCAGAGGGAGAGATGGTGCAGGCAGCTGGTAGAAGGCGCAGGCAGAGGGAGAGATGGCACAGGCAGAGGTAGAGTTTGGCACAGGCAGAGAGAGAGATAACGCAGGCAGAGGGAGAGATAACGCAGGCAGAGGGAGAGATGGTGCAGGCAGAAGGTGGAGATGATGCAGGCGGAGGAGAGATGGCGCAGGCAGAGGGAGAGATGACGCAGGCACATGGTGATATGACGCAGACAGAGGGAGAGATGGCACAGACAGAGGGAGAGATGACGCAGGCACATGGTGATATGACGCAGACAGAGGGATAGATGGCGCAGGCAGAGGGTGAGATGCCACAGGCAGAGGGAGAGATTACGCAGGCCGAGGGAGAAATGATGCAGGCGGAGGGAGAGATGGCGCAAGCAAAGGGAGAGATGGCACAGGCCAATGGAGAGATGGTACAGGCAGAGGGGAGAAGATACAGGCAGAGGGGAGAGATGGTGCAGGCAGAGGGGAGATGGCACAGGCAGAGGAAGAGATGGCACAGGCAGAGAGTGAGATGACGCAGGCAGAGAGAAAGATGGCGTAGGCAGAGGGTGAAATGGCACTGGCAGAGGGTAAGATGGCACAGGCAGAGAGAAAGATGGCGCAGGCAGAGGGTGAGATGGTGCACACAAAGTGAGAAATGACACAGACAGAGGGAAAGATGCTGCAGACAGAGGGGAGATGGCGCAGGCAGAGGGGAGAGATGGCACAGGAGGAGGGGTGATGGCACAGGCGGAGGGAGAGATGGTGCAGGCACAGGGTGAGATGGCACAGGCAGAGAGACAGATTGCGTAGGCAGAGGAAGAGATGCTGCAGGCAGAGGGGAAACGGTGCAGACAGAGGGGAGAGATGGTACACACAGAGGGGATATGGCGCAAGCAGAGGGAGAGATGGTGCCAACAGAGGGTGAGATGGCGCAGGCAGAGGGAGAGATAGTCTGGGATTCAAGCCTGTGAACTACCACAAAGACGGAGGACTGAGAGCAGGGACTAAACACGGCAAGAACATTCACAGAAGAACTTCTGCTCTTGGAGCACTGAACTCCCTGTACTTTGGATACTACATAATTTGGAAACCTTAATATTATACGCCACATAATTGAAATTAGCCTTGAGAAAGCCCCGGCGCAACCCGCCAAGAGGGGGCGAAACACGTGTCGGCTGTCCATGTCTCACAAAAAATAATAAAGATGTCATATTGCAACCAGAAATAGTTCTGTCCTCTTTATGACGACTTGAAAGAACGGATATTATTCCTAGTAAGAATTACTGCAATTTCCTATGGAGTACACACTCATCACTTCTTAAACCTGTATTTCTGCATGAAGCCCAAGAGGTCCAGAGCTTCGAGTTTGTCTCCTTTCACCGATAAAAACAGCTTATCTAAGCGTTGTTCAAGCCTTAAAATCCTTGGACCTTTGCTACCTTGCCAACAAAGAGGGAGAGATGGCGCAGCCAGAGAGTGAGATGGCGCAAGCAGAGAGTAAGATTGCGCAAGCAGAGGGTAAGATGGCGCAGGCAGAGAGAGACATGGCACAGGCAGAGGGTGAGATAGCACAGGCAAAGGGAGAGATGGCAGAGGCAGAGGGTGAGATGGTGCAGGCAGGGGGAGAGATGGCGTAGGCAGAGGGTGACATGGCGCAGGCAGAGAGTAAGATGACGCAAGCAGAGGGTGAGATAGCGCAGGCGGAGAGAGACTTTGCACAGGCAGAGTCAGAGATGGCGCAGGCAGAAAGAAACATGGCACAAGCAGAGGGTAAGATGGCGCAGGCAGAGAGAGACATGGCACAGGCAGAGGGCGAGATGGCACAGGCAAAGGGAGAGATGGCAGAGGCAGAGGGTGAGATGGGTGAGGGTTGCTGCAGGCAGAGGGGAAATGGTGCAGACAGAGGGGAACGATGGTACAGGCAGAGGGGATATGGCGCAAGCAGAGGGAGAGATGGTGCCGACAGAGGGTGAGATGGCGCAGGCGGAGGGAGAGATGGTGCAGCCAGAGAGTGAGATGGCGCAAGAAGAGTGATATGGCGCAAGCAGAGGGTAAGATGGCGCAGGCAGAGAAAGACATGGCACAGGCAGAGGGTGAGATGGCACAGGCAAAGGGAGAGATGGCAGAGGCAGAGGGTGAGATGGTGCAGGCAGGGGGACAGATGGCGCAGAGAGAGGGTGACATGGCGCAGGCAGAAAATAAGATGGTGCAAGCAGAGGGTGAGATGGCGCAGGCAGAGAGAGACATGGCAGAGGCAGAGGGAGTGATGGCGCAGGCAGAGAGAAACATGGCGCAAGCAGAGGGTAAGATGGCACAGGCAGAGAGAGACATGGCACAGGCAGAGAGTGAGATGGCATAGGCAGAGGGAGAGGTGGCGGAGGCAGAGGGTGAGATGGCGGCATATAAATGACCACTGCATTACAATGCAGAAACCTGACTCATTTCCAAAATACATTTCCAATATGCACCATTCGTTTTTTGCCAGCATTACATAGAATCGTATGACACAATACACAGTGAAAGGGGGAGTCTTCCTAGTTTAAACAACCAGTAAGCTATCAGAATCTCAACATCATGTGGTATGCTGATGACACTCTGCTCATCCTTTATCATAGAAAGGAGCTGTGTACTATTAAAAATACATGATATTAAGTGAGACGGCGCAGGCTGAGGAACAAATGGCACAGCAGAGGGAGACCTGGCACAGGCAGAGGATGAGATGGCACAGGCAAGGGAGAGATGGCGGAAGCGGAAGGAGAGAGGGTGCAGGATGAGGGGAGATGGCACAGGCAGAGGGGAGAGATGGTGCAGGCAGCGGGAAGATTGCACAAGCAGAAGGAGAGATGGCACCGACAGAGAATGACATGGCACAGGCAGAGGGAGAGATGGCAGAGGCAGACGGTGAGATGGCAAAGGCAGAGGGAGAGATGGCACAGGCAGAGTAAGAGATGGCACAGACAGAGAGAGAGATGGCACAGGCAGAGGATGGGATGGCCCAGGTAGAGGATGACATGGTGTATGCAGAGGGTGAAATGGCGCAGACTGAGAGAGAGATGGCGCGGACGGAAGGAGAGATGGTGCATGCGGAGGGAGAGATGATGCAGGCAGAGGGAGAGATGGTGCAGGCAGCTGGTAGAAGGCGCAGGCAGAGGGAGAGATGGCACAGGCAGAGATAGAGATGGCACAGGCAGAGGGAGAGATAACTCAGGCAGAGGGAGAGATAACGCAGGCAGAGGGAGAGATGGTGCAGGCAGAAGGTGGAGATGATGCAGGCGGAGGAGAGATGGCGCAGGCAGAAGGAGAGATGACGCAGGCACATGGTGATATGACGCAGACAGAGGGAGAGCTGGCACAGACAGAGGGTGAGATGGCACAGACAGAGAGTGAGATGGTGCAGGCAGAGAGTGAGATTGCAAAGGCAGAGGGATAGATGGCGCAGGCAGAGGGTGAGATGGCACAGGCAGAAGGAGAGATTAGGCAGGCCGAGGGAGAAATGATGCAGGCGGAGGGAGAGATGGCTCAAGCAAAGGGAGAGATGGCACAGGCCAATGGAGAGATGGTACAGGCAGAGGGGAGATGGCACAGGCAGAGGAAGAGATGGCACAGGCAGAGAGTGAGATGACGCAGGCAGAGAGAAAGATGGCGTAGGCAGAGGGTGAAATGGCACTGGCAGAGGGTAAGATGGCGCAGGCAGAGAGAAAGATGGCGCAGGCAGAGGGTGAGATGGTGCACACAAAGTGAGAAATGACACAGACAGAGGGAAAGATGCTGCAGACAGAGGGGAGATGGCGCAGGCAGAGGGGAGAGATGGCACAGGAGGAGGGGTGATGGCACAGGCGGAGGGAGAGATGGCGCAGGCACAGGGTGAGATGGCGCAGGCAGAGAGACAGATTGCGTAGGCAGAGGAAGAGATGCTGCAGTCAGAGGGGAAACGGTGCAGACAGAGGGGAGAGATGGTACAGGCAGAGGGGATATGGCGCAAGCAGAGGGAGAGATGGTGCCAACAGAGGGTGAGATGGTGCAGGCAGAGGGAGAGATGGCGCAGCTAGAGAGTGAGATGGCGCAAGCAGAGAGTAAGATTGCGCAAGCAGAGGGTAAGATGGCGCAGGCAGAGAGAGACATGGCACAGGCTGAGGGTGAGATGGCACAGGCAAAGGGAGGGATGGCAGAGGGAGAGATGGTGCAGGCAGGGGGAGAGATGGCGTAGGCAGAGGTTGACATGGCGCAGGCAGAGAGTAAGATGACGCAAGCAGAGGGTGAGATAGCGCAGGCGGAGAGAGACTTTGCACAGGCAGAGTCAGAGATGGCGCAGGCAGAAAGAAACATGGCGCAATCAGAGGGTAAGATGGCGCAGGCAGAGAGAGACCTGGCACAGGCAGAGGGCAAGATGGCACAGGCAAAGGGAGAGATGGCAGAGGCAGAGGGTGAGATAGCGCCATATAAATGACCACTACATTACAATGCAGAAACCTGACTCATTTCCAAAATACATTTCCAATATGCACCATTCGTTTTTTGCCAGCATTACATCCAAACATGAGACACAATACACAGTGAAAGGGGGAGTCTACCTAGTTTAAACAACCAGTAAGCTATAAGAATCTCAACATCATGTGGTATGCTGATGACACTCTGCTCATCCTTTATCATAGAAAGGAGCTGTATACCATTAAAAATACATGATAATAATTGAGATGGTGCAGGCTGAGGAACAGATGGCGCAGGCAGAGGGTGAGATGGCGCAGGCAGAGGGAGAGATGGCGAAGGCAGAGGGAGAGATGGTGCAGGCAAAAGGGAGATGGCGCAGGCAGAGGAAGAGATGGCTCAGGTAGAGGGAGAGATGGTACAGACAGAGGGAAAGATGGCACGGGCACAGGATGAGATGGCGCAGGTAGAGGGTAACATAGCGCAGGCAGAGGGTGAAATGGTGCAGGCAGAGGGGAGAGATGATGCAGGCAGAGGAGATATGGTGCAGGCGGAGGGTGAGATGGCGCAGGCAGAGGGTGAGATGGCGCAGGCAGAGGGAGAGATGGCCCAGGCAAAGGGTGAGATGGCGCAGGCAGAGAGAGAGATGACGCAGGCCGAGGGAGAGATGATGCAGGCCGAGGGAGAGATGGTGCAGGCAAAGGGAGAGAAGGCGCAGGCAGACGCAGAGATACGCAGGCATAGGAACAGATGGCGCAGCCAGAGAGTGAGATGGTGCAGGCAGAGAGTGAGATGGCGCAAGCAGAGGGTGAGATAGCCAAGGCAGAGAGAGACATGGCACAACAAAGGGTGAAATGGCACTGACAAAGGGAGAGATGGAGGAGGCAGCGGGTGAGATGGTGCAGGCAGAGGGAGAGATGGTGCAGGCAGAGGGAGAGATGGCGCAGGCAGAGGGAGAGATGGTGCAGGCAGAGGGGAGATGGCGCCGACAGAGGGGAGAGATGGTGCAGGCAGAGGAGAGATGGCGCAGGCAGAGGGAGAGATGGTGTCAACAGAGGATAAGATGGAGCAGGCAGAGGGAGAGATGGCACAGGCAGAGGTAGAGATGGCACAGGCAGAGGGAGAGATAACTCAGGCAGAGGGAGAGATAACGCAGGCAAAGGGAGAGATGGTGCAGGCAGAAGGTGGAGATGATGCAGGCGGAGGAGAGATGGCGCAGGCAGAAGGAGAGATGACGCAGGCACATGGTGATATGACGCAGACAGAGGGAGAGCTGGCACAGACAGAGGGTGAGATGGCACAGACAGAGAGTGAGATGGTGCAGGCAGAGAGTGAGATTGCAAAGGCAGAGGGATAGATGGCGCAGGCAGAGGGTGAGATGGCACAGGCAGAAGGAGAGATTAGGCAGGCCGAGGGAGAAATGATGCAGGCGGAGGGAGAGATGGCTCAAGCAAAGGGAGAGATGGCACAGGCCAATGGAGAGATGGTACAGGCAGAGGGGAGATGGCACAGGCAGAGGAAGAGATGGCACAGGCAGAGAGTGAGATGACGCAGGCAGAGAGAAAGATGGCGTAGGCAGAGGGTGAAATGGCACTGGCAGAGGGTAAGATGGCGCAGGCAGAGAGAAAGATGGCGCAGGCAGAGGGTGAGATGGTGCACACAAAGTGAGAAATGACACAGACAGAGGGAAAGATGCTGCAGACAGAGGGGAGATGGCGCAGGCAGAGGGGAGAGATGGCACAGGAGGAGGGGTGATGGCACAGGCGGAGGGAGAGATGGCGCAGGCACAGGGTGAGATGGCGCAGGCAGAGAGACAGATTGCGTAGGCAGAGGAAGAGATGCTGCAGTCAGAGGGGAAACGGTGCAGACAGAGGGGAGAGATGGTACAGGCAGAGGGGATATGGCGCAAGCAGAGGGAGAGATGGTGCCAACAGAGGGTGAGATGGTGCAGGCAGAGGGAGAGATGGCGCAGCTAGAGAGTGAGATGGCACAAGCAGAGAGTAAGATTGCGCAAGCAGAGGGTAAGATGGCGCAGGCAGAGAGAGACATGGCACAGGCAGAGGGTGAGATGGCACAGGCAAAGGGAGGGATGGCAGAGGGAGAGATGGTGCAGGCAGGGGGAGAGATGGCGTAGGCAGAGGTTGACATGGCGCAGGCAGAGAGTAAGATGACGCAAGCAGAGGGTGAGATAGCGCAGGCGGAGAGAGACTTTGCACAGGCAGAGTCAGAGATGGCGCAGGCAGAAAGAAACATGGCGCAATCAGAGGGTAAGATGGCGCAGGCAGAGAGAGACCTGGCACAGGCAGAGGGCAAGATGGCACAGGCAAAGGGAGAGATGGCAGAGGCAGAGGGTGAGATAGCGCCATATAAATGACCACTACATTACAATGCAGAAACCTGACTCATTTCCAAAATACATTTCCAATATGCACCATTCGTTTTTTGCCAGCATTACATCCAAACATGAGACACAATACACAGTGAAAGGGGGAGTCTTCCTAGTTTAAACAACCAGTAAGCTATCAGAATCTCAACATCATGTGGTATGCTGATGACACTCTGCTCATCCTTTCTCATAGAAAGGAGCTGTATACCATTAAAAATACATGATAATAATTGAGATGGCGCAGGCTGAGGAACAGATGGCGCAGGCAGAGGGTGAGATGGCGCAGGCAGAGGGAGAGATGGCGAAGGCAGAGGGAGAGATGGTGCAGGCAAAAGGGAGATGGCGCAGGCAGAGGAAGAGATGGCTCAGGTAGAGGGAGAGATGGTACAGACAGAGGGAAAGATGGCACGGGCACAGGATGAGATGGCGCAGGTAGAGGGTAACATAGCGCAGGCAGAGGGTGAAATGGTGCAGGCAGAGGGGAGAGATGATGCAGGCAGAGGAGATATGGTGCAGGCGGAGGGTGAGATGGCGCAGGCAGAGGGTGAGATGGCGCAGGCAGAGGGAGAGATGGCCCAGGCAAAGGGTGAGATGGCGCAGGCAGAGAGAGAGATGACGCAGGCCGAGGGAGAGATGATGCAGGCCGAGGGAGAGATGGTGCAGGCAAAGGGAGAGAAGGCGCAGGCAGACGCAGAGATACGCAGGCATAGGAACAGATGGCGCAGCCAGAGAGTGAGATGGTGCAGGCAGAGAGTGAGATGGCGCAAGCAGAGGGTGAGATAGCCAAGGCAGAGAGAGACATGGCACAACAAAGGGTGAAATGGCACTGACAAAGGGAGAGATGGAGGAGGCAGCGGGTGAGATGGTGCAGGCAGAGGGAGAGATGGTGCAGGCAGAAGGAGAGATGGCGCAGGCAGAGGGAGAGATGGTGCAGGCAGAGGGGAGATGGCGCCGACAGAGGGGAGAGATGGTGCAGGCAGAGGAGAGATGGCGCAGGCAGAGGGAGAGATGGTGTCAACAGGGGATAAGATGGAGCAGGCAGAGGGAGAGATGGCGCAGCCAGAGAGTGAGATGGCTCAAGCAGAGAGTGAGCTGGCACAAGCAGAGGGTAAGATGGCGCAGGCAGTGAGAGACATGGCACAGGCAGAGGGAGAGATGGCACAGGCAGAGGGTTGAGATGGCACAGGCAAATGGAGAGATGGCGGAGTAAGAGGGTGACATGGCACCATATAAATGACCACTACATTACAATGCAGAAACCTGACTCATTTCCAAAATACATTTCCAATATGCACCATTCGTTTTTTGCCAGCATTCCATACAAACATGAGACAAAATGCACAGTGAAAGGGGGAGTCTTGCTACTTTAAACAACCAGTAAGCTATCAGAATCTCAACATCATGTGGTATGCTGATGACACTCTGCTCATCCTTTATCTTAGGAAGGAGCTCTATACCATTAAAAATACATGACAATAATTGAGATGGCGCAGGCTGAGGAACAGATGGCACGGGCACAGGATGAGATGGCGCAGGTAGAGGGTAACATAGCGCAGGCAGAGGGTGAAATGGTGCAAGAGGAGGGGAGAGATGATGCAGGCAGAGGAGATATGGTGCAGGCAGAGGGTGAGATGGCGCAGGCAGAGGGTGAGGTGGCGCAGGCAGAGGGAGAGATGGCGCAGGCAGTGGGTGAGATGGCGCAGGCAGAGAGAGAGATGACGCAGGCCGAGGGAGAGATGACGCAGGCCAAGGGAGAGATGGTGCAGGCAAAGGGAGAGAAGGCGCAGGCAGAGGCAGAGATATGCAGGCATAGGAACAGTTGGCGCAGCCAGAGAGTGAGATGGTGCAGGCAGAGAGTGAGATGGCGCAAGCAGAGGGTGAGATGGCCAAGGCAGAGCGAGACATGGCACAGGCAAAGGGTGATATGGCACTGACAAAGGGAGAGATGGAGGAGGCAGCGGGTGAGATGGCGCAGGCAGAGGGAGAGATGGCGCAGGCAGAGGGAGAGATGGCACAGGCAGAGGGTGAGATGGCATAGGCAGAGGGAGAGGTGGCAGAGGCAGAGGGTGAGATGGCGCCATATAAATGACCACTGCATTACAATGCAGAAACCTGACTCATTTCCAAAATACATTTCCAATATGCACCATTCGTTTTTTGCCAGCATTCCATACAAACATGAGACACAATACACAGTGAAAGGGGGAGTCTTCCTAGTTTAAACAACCAGTAAGCTATCAGAATCTCAACATCATGTGGTATGCTGATGACACTCTGCTCATCCTTTATCATAGAAAGGAGCTGTATACCATTAAAAATACATGATATTAATTGAGATGGCGCAGGCTGAGGAACAGATGGCACAGCAGAGGGAGACCTGGCACAGGCAGAGGATGAGATGGCACAGGCAGAGGGAGAGATGGCGGAAGCGGAAGGAGAGAGGGTGCAGGACGAGGGGAGATGGTACAGGCAGAGGGGAGAGATGGTGCAGGCGGTGGGAAGATTGCACAAGCAGAAGGAGAGATGGCACCGACAGAGAATGACATGGCACAGGCAGTGGGAGAGATGGCAGAGGCCGAAGGTGAGATGGCACAGGCACAGAGAGAGATGGCACAGGCAGAGTGAGAGATGGCACAGACAGAGAGAGAGATGGCACAGGCAGAGGATGGGATGGCGCAGGTAGAGGATGACATGGCGCATGCAGAGGGTGAAATGGCGCAGACAGAGAGAGAGATGGCGCGGACGGAGGGAGAGATGGTGCAGGCGGAGGGAGAGATGATGCAGGCAGAGGGAGAGATGGTGCAGGCAGCTGGTAGAAGGCGCAGGCAGAGGGAGAGATGGCACAGGCAGAGGTAGAGATGGCACAGGCAGAGGGAGAGATAACGCAGGCAGAGGGAGAGATAACGCAGGCAGAGGGAGAGATGGTGCAGGCAGATGGTGGAGATGATGCAGGCGGAGGATAGATGGGGCAGGCAGAGGGAGAGATGACGCAGGCACATGGTGATATGACACAGACAGAGGGAGAGATGGCACATACAGATGGTGAGATGGCACAGACAGAGAGTGAGATGGTGCAGGCAGAGAGTGAGATTGCACAGGCAGAGGGATAGATGGCACAGGCAGAGGTTGAGATGGCACAGGCAGAGGGAGAGATTACACAGGCCGAGGGAGAGATGATGCAGGCGGAGGGAGAGATGGCGCAAGCAAAGGGAGAGATGGCACAGGCCAATGGAGAGATGGTACAGGCAGAGGGGAGAAGATGCAGGCAGATGGGAGAGATGGTGCAGGCAGAGGGGAGATGGCACAGGCAGAGGAAGAGATGGCACAGGCAGAGAGTGAGATGACGCAGGCAGAGAGAAAGATGGCGTAGGCAGAGGGTGAAATGGCACTGGCAGAGGGTAAGATGGCGCAGGCAGAGGGAAAGATGGCTCAGGCAGAGGGTGAGATGGTGCACACAAAGTGAGAAATGACACAGACAGAGGGAAAGATGCTGCAGACAGAGGGTAGATGGTGCAGGCAGAGGGGAGAGATGGCAAAGGAGGAGGGGTGATGGCACAGGCGGAGGGAGAGATGGCGCAGGCACAGGGTGAGATGGCGCAGGCAGAGAGACAGATTGCGTAGGCAGAGGAAGAGATGCTGCAGGCAGAGGGGAAACGGTGCAGACAGAGGGGGAGATGGCGCCAACAGATGGTTAGATGGCGCAGGCAGAGGGAGAGATGGCGCAGCCAGAGAGTGAGATGCGCAAGCAGGGAGTAAGATTGCGCAAGCAGAGGGTAAGATGGCGCAGGCAGAGAGAGACATGGCACAGGCAGAGGGTGAGATGGCACAGTCAAAGTTAGAGATGGCAGAGGGTGAGATGGTGTAGGCAGGGGGAGAGATGGCGTAGGCAGAGGGTGACATGGCGCAGGCAGAGAGTAAGATGACGCAAGCAGAGGGTGAGATAGCGCAGGCGGAGAGAGACTCTGCACAGGCATAGTCAGAGATGACGCAGGCAGAAAGAAACATGGCGCAAGCAGAGGGTAAGATGGCGCAGGCAGAGAGAGACAAGGCACAGGCAGAGGGTGAGATGGCATAGGCAAAGGGAGAGATGGCTGAGGCAGAGGGTGAAATGGCGCCATATAAATGACCACTACATTACAATGCAGAAACCTGACTCATTTCCAAAATACATTTCTAATATGCACCATTCGTTTTTTGCCAGCATAACATACAAACATGAGACACAATACACAGTGAAAGGGGGAGTCTTCCTAATTTAAACAACCAGTAAGCTATAAGAATCTCAACATCATGTGGTATGCTGATGACACTCTGCTCATCCTTTATCATAGAAAGGAGCTGTATACCATTAAAAATACATGATAATAATTGAGATGGCGCAGGCTGAGGAACAGATGGCGCAGGCAGAGGGTGAGATGGCGCAGGCAGAGGGAGAGATGGCGAAGGCAGAGGGAGAGATGGTGCAGGCAAAAGGTAGATGGCGCAGGCAGAGGAAGAGATGGCTCAGGTAGAGGGTAAGATGGTACAGATAGAGGGAAAGATGGCACGGGCACAGGATGAGATGGCGCAGTTAGAGGGTAACATAGCGCAGGCAGAGGGTGAAATGGTGCAGGCAGAGGGGAGAGATGATGCAGGCAGAGGAGATATGGTGCAGGCAGAGGGTGAGATGGCGCAGGCAGAGGGTGAGAAGGCGCAGGCAGAGGGAGAGATGGCGCAGGCAGAGGGTGAGATGGCGGAGCCACAAAGAGAGATGCAGCAGGCCGAGGGAGAGATGACGCAGGCCGAGGGAGAGATGGTGCAGGCAAAGGGAGAGAAGGCGCAGGCAGAGGCAGAGATACGCAGGCATAGGAACAGATGGCGCAGCCAAAGAGTGAGATTGTGCAGGCAGAGAGTGAGATGGCGCAAGCAGAGGGTGAGATGGCCATGGCAGAGAGAGACATGGCACAGGCAAAGGGTGAGATGGCACTGACAAAGGGAGAGATGGAGGAGGCAGCGGGTGAGATGGCACAGGCAGAGGGAGAGATGGCGCAGGCAGAGGGAGAGATGGCGCAGGCAGAGGGAGAGTTGGTGCAGGCAGAGGGGAGATGGTGCCGACAGAGGGGAGAGATGGTACAGGCAGAGGAGAGATGGCGCAGGCAGTGGGAGAGATGGTGCCAACAGAGGATAAGATGGAGCAGGCAGAGGAAGAGATGATGCAGCCAGAGAGTGAGATGGCTCAAGCAGAGAGTGAGATGGCACAAGCAGAGGGTAAGATGGCGCAGGCAGAGAGAGACATGGCACAGGCAGAGGGAGAGATGGCACAGGCAGAGGGTTGAGATGGCACAGACAAATGGAGAGATGGCAGATTAAGAGGGTGACATGGCACCATATAAATGACCACTACATTACAATGCAGAAACCTGACTCATTTACAAAATACATTTCCAATATGCTACATACGTTTTTTGCCAGCATTACATACAAACATGAGACACAATACACAGTGAAAGGGGGAGTCTTGCTAGTTTAAACAACCAGTAAGCTATCAGAATCTCAACATCATGTGGTATGCTGATGACACTCTGCTCATCCTTTATCTTAGGAAGGAGCTGTGTACTATTAAAAATACATGATAATAATTGAGATGGCGCAGGCTGAGGAACAGATGGTGCAGGCAGAGGGTGAGATGGCGCAGGCAGAGGGAGAGATGGCGAAGGCAGAGGGAGAGATGGTGCAGGCAAAAGGGAGATGGCGCAGGCAGAGGAAGAGATGGCGCAGGTAGAGGGAGAGATGGCACAGAGGGAAAGATGGCACGGGCACAGGATGAGATGGCGCAGGTAGATTGTAACATAGCGCAGGCAGAGGGTGAAATGGTGCAGGCAGAGGGGAGAGATGATGCAGGTAGAGGAGATATGGCGCAGGCAGAGGGAGAGATGGCGCAGGCAGAGGGTGAGATGGCGCAGGCGGAGAGAGAGATGACGCAGGCCGAGGGAGAGATTGTGTATGCGGAGGGAGAGATGGTGCAGGCAAATGGAGAGAAGGCGTAGGCAGAGGCAGAGATATGCAGGCATAGGAACAGATGGTGCAGCCAGAGAGTGAGATGGTGCAGGCAGAGAGTGAGATGGCGCATGCAGAGGGTGAGATGGCCAAGGGAGAGAGAGACATGGCACAGGCAAAGGGTGAGATGGCACTGACAAAGGGAGAGATGGAGGAGGCAGCGGGTGAGATGGCACAGGCAGAGGGAGAGATGGCGGAGGCAGAGAGAGAGATGGCGCAGGCAGAGGGAGAGATGGTGCAGGCAGAGGGAGAGATGGTGCAGGCAGAGGGGAGATGGTACCAACAGAGGGAAGAGATGGTGCAGGCAGAGGAGTGATGGCGCAGGCAGAGGGAGAGATGTGTCAACAGAGGATAAGATGGAGCAGGCAGAGGGAGAGATGGCACAGCCAGAGAGTGAGATGGCTCAAGCAGAGAGTGAGATGGCGCAAGCAGAGGGTAAGATGGCGCAGGCAGAGAGAGACATAGCACAGGCAGGGGGAGAGATGGCGCAGGCAGAGAGTTGAGATGGCACAGCCAAATGAAGAGAGATGGCGGAGTAAGAGGGTGACATGGCACCATATAAATGACCACTACATTACAATGCAGAAACCTGACTCATTTCCAAAATACATTTCCAATATGCACCATTCGTTTTTTGCCAGCATTACATACAAACATGAGACACAATGCACAGTGAAAGGGGGAGTCTTGCTACTTTAAACAACCAGTAAGCTATCAGAATATCAACATCATGTGGTATGCTGATGACACTCTGCTCATCCTTTATCTTAGAAAGGAGCTGTATACCATTAAAAATTCATGATAATATTTGAGATGGCGCAGGCTGAGGAACACATGGTGCAGGCAGAGGGTGAGATGGCGCAGGCAGAGAGAGATATGGCACAGGCAGAGGGAGAGATGGCGCAGGAAGAGAGAAACATGGCGCAAGCAGAGGGTAAGATGGCACAGGCAGAGAGAGACATGGCACAGGCAGAGCGTGAGATAGCACAGGCAAACGGAGAGATGGCGGAGGCAGAGGGTAAGATGGCACCATATAAATGACCACTACATTATAATGCAGAAACCTGACTCATTTCCAAAATATATTTCCAATATGCACCATTCGTTTTTTGCCAGCATTACGTACAAACATGAGACACAATACACAGTGAAAGGGGGAGTCTTGCTAGTTTAAACGACCAGTAAGCTATCAGAATATCAACATCATGTGGTATGCTGATGACACTCTGCTCATCCTTTATCTTAGAAAGGAGCTGTATACCATTAAAAATTCATGATAATATTTGAGATGGCGCAGGCTGAGGAACACATGGTGCAGGCAGAGGGTGAGATCGCGCAGGCAGAGAGAGACATGGCACAGGCAGGCAGAGGGTGATATGGCATAGGCAAAGGGAGAGATGGCGGAGGCAGAGGGTGAGATGGCGCCATATAAATGACCACTACATTACAATGCAGAAACCTGACTCATTTCCAAAATGCATTTCCAATATGCACCATTCGTTTTTTGCCAGCCTTACATCCAAACATGAGACACAATACACAGTGAAAGGGGGAGTCTTGCTAGTAGTGTTGTATACAAAGAAAAAGGGTGAGGGAGACAGAAAGAGGAAGTAAACAGAGCTACAAAAGGGGAGTAAAGAAAAGGGATAATGACAGTGAGAAAACAGTTATGAGATTAAGGAAAGGAGAATGAGAGAAAAAGAAGCATATTACTACCCGAAAGAAAAAGATTTATTGAAAAAGAGAGGACAGAAAAAAAACACTTTTGGAAAGAAAGGAAGACAGTGAGAGAGAAGAGACAGTGAAAGAGGGAAAGTTAGTAAGTTCCACATTAGAAGACATTTTATTATTAACTTAAACTGCTCAACATATATCCCCTTTCAAATTAATAACTCACCTCTAGATATGTAAGATTTAAAACAGTGTCAATAACACACCAGATTTTTTTTAAGCAGAATCTCTGAAATGTACCTCAGACATTGCAACCAAAAATGTTACTGATTGCCTCTCATTCTTCACACATATCCCTGTCCTTAACCATTCAAATTTGTTCCCACAGAAATTCAAAACTAAACTAACATTTTAATTGGTTCTACATTTCAACACTTTCAAACTCACATAATATTCAACCATCCCCCTCTGCTCTTTCTACCTGTTACCATGGTAATACTCCACAGAACACCTAACTAAGCTCACAGGTGAAAAGTTCATCATACAATGTTGCAAATAAACTCAGCAAGGGTGTTTGACCTCTCAATACACCAGCTTATCCAGTGCAATGTTCCTTTCAATTACCTTTTCTCAACCATTAACATTACTTCTTTCAAAAAACAGAAGAATACACCCTTGCTTTGAATGTTTAAGTTTCAGAAACCACCAATCATTTTTTTTTCAAGTGCACCGAATCTCATCCACATTTTTTTCTAAACTCCTGCTTTTCAAACTACCATTTCCTTTCCAGAGCCCATCTGAGTACAACCAGACCTCACTTCAAGATGCATAGAGTGTGGATTGTGGGACACAGTTATATTTTCTGGAGTGAAAGGTATGCAGCAAATAAATGCTTTCTCAATCTTGATTTACCAAATGTGGACGCTATGTGGATTGGCCAGAGAGGATTGAGATATCACCAATTGATGCCATTGGTAAAATCCTTTTTGTATCTCCCACACCCTGACCTCCTAATTGTGCACTGTGGTGGAAATGACCTAGTCACTTTGACTGGGGTAGGTCTGGAAATGCTATTAAAGGACACCTTTGGACAATTGATGTCACTTTTTTCACAAACTGCCTTTGTATTTTCAAATATAACCCAAAGGCAGAAATGGAAATGGTAGAACCAATATTGACCGCAAATTGAGAAAGCAAGGAAACATGTGAATAAATCAGATTTTGCTTTCCTCAGAGACTATGGCATGGGTTCTATATACCACAACAACTTGCTTTACAACATGCAAGGCATTTATAGAGGAGACGGTTTACATTTCAAGCATGAGGGAAACAGAATCTTCCTCTGTAACTTAAGACCCTGCATCAAAACACACAATGAACACAACAGCTCTTTTTAGAGCCAACTAACATCTAAACACTCAAATTTGATTTTTAACTGTATTTTTTAATTAATTTTTAGGGAGCTCCGTGCACCGTGCGCGCACCCCGCTGAGTTTTTTTTTATAAACAATAATTTATTTTACCCTTTGGGGTCCTTCAGGGACTCCCTGAGAAGGTCTAGGGGGTCAGGGAGTCCCTACCCTGCCCCCCTTTTAAGTTCTCAACTTTTATTTTTCACTCTCCTATGAAACTACACAAAATGGTGGCTATAGGGTGCGCGTGCCGAGCATTCACTGTGCACTCACCGTGCGCGCACCTACCAATTTATTTTTTAGTAAAGATAATAAAAATGCTGGTAGCTTAAAGTCGCATACCACTACCTGTAGCCAACATGTTTCACTGCCTGATAAACTTTATGGCAGATTCATCAGGGCTCACCATACAGTCACTGCACCAGAGTTGGACATCATCCGTGTAGGAACCTTGCGCAGCCCAGTCCACTCATACCGGCTGGCAAAGGATGTTTCTCTACCCTACTGTTGATTGTTGCATCAATCGTACAGGTCTGTCGCCTAAGACCTTAAATCATCCCAGGAACCGGTTCCTGGGATGATTTAAGATCTTAGGAAACATGAAACATGTCGGCTACAGGTAGTGGTATGCGACTTTAAGCTACCAGCCTTTTTATTTCACCAGTTTACCCTGAATCTATGAATACATTTGTGCTATTGGTGTATCTGTTGATTTTAACCACAGTCTTTCTCACATCAAGGAACGAGTCCTTGATTCTTTTCTTTTGGACACTCATTTCTCCTTTTTCTTTGAGAAGGAATGGCAACCGATGATGAGAAAGGGGCTGGAAAGTGGTAACATCTGCCAAGGGCCCCGAGGGTTGTTCGCCCGTGAGGTGCCATTCTTTTTCATCACACATTTTTTGGGGTAATTGACTGTTAAGTGTGGTTGGATGTACTGTTTACAGTGAAGCAGCCATCACGGGAATTGTCGAGTTGAATTCTGGTTAAGACCATCTCCTCTTCTCCACAAACAACTGTTTGATTTGGACGGTTAGGCATAGCCAGAACACACCCAACAATATAGAGTAGGGGTGAGATTGGATTCAAATGATTATTGTATTGTTTCCAGATAAGAGCGTTTGTCTGCCTGTTAGACTATTGCTAAACTGTGTCCAGGGTATGGGGATTCTATGATATTGAAATTTGTTGAGTGGGGGGCTATCCCGTTGGTACCCTTAAAATCCCCCTAGGCTCCTTTTTGAATTACGTAAAGGTGTTAGGATGCCTCCTCTCCACATGCCGGATCAAGGTGGCATTCCCAAAGCTGTATTTTCGGGTGGGATCCCCACGTGACAGAGTTGTGTCACATATCCGGCACGTTACCTTTGCAGCATTACATTTCTTTTCCCCCTCTGGTAAAGTAAAGAACTTCCAAATAAAATGCTCTTTAATTTTTTTTTGGGGGGGGGCTCCTCAGGCAGGAATTCCACATCAGAATCTGTTGAGGGGTCCTGGGAAGCAGAAATCCTTGAAAAATGAGTTTGAGAAACAGGCAAGAGGTGTTCTCTCAGCAGTTGCAAAGAGGTAGTGAGGGAAATGGGTGGGGACTTTCCATTGTTGTAAAAAAAACTGTTATGAACCAATCATAAGTGTTGTTATAAGGTCACATGGCTTGACGCATGCTTACGCTGCGCGTTCCAGGGCGCTTACAGGGGCGCTTACAGGAGCGCTTACGCGGCACGTAGCTAGGCGCTTACATAGGCGCTTACGGGGGCGCTTACGTGGCGCGTATGAATGACGTTTTGCTTGATTTTCGGAAATGCGTTTAAAGTTAAAATACGGTTCTTAAAAATCAAAAATACTACTTTTATGAGTATGCCACTAAATGTCTTGCATTATTATTTACTTAAAATACATAAATATATTTTTTGCTTGCGGGAATTGCGCTCACGCTACGTATACGGGTGCGTGCACGGGTGGGCGCACCCTGAGCGCACCGGAGTTTAAATATTAAAAAAAATATACAGGAAAAAACATTCAAAAATTAATATTATAAAAATTTTGAATATTGGAATAATTAGAAAAAATTATAAAAATTAATAGCTATGAAAATTAGCTATTAAAAAATATATAATAATTCACTTTAAAAAACGTAGGTTTCAAACTCGTTATAGTTAGGAATTAGCATTTAAAAAACCTTTGAAATTCACTGAAAAATCCATAGGTTTTACACCAGTTATAGTTAGCTGGACATTTTACTCATACAAAACCATTGAAATTCTCACGTTATAGTTAGTTGGACTCACTATAACTCGCGCTCTGGCAATCCACTGCTCATGATGTCACATATTACATCATTCATGACATGGTCAGTGACATCACTGATGACATCACTGATGACATCTCAAATGACATCACTGATGACATCATTCATGTGACAATCAAATACACCTCATCACACACTAGTATAATCTTTCATCATTCACTGTAAAATAGAAAGTGCCATATTTGAAACCATTGACACACCAATAGAAATTACTAAACACCCGCTCAGTAATTCATACAACTATACACACATCTAATCACTTACCTATAGATTCAGTGTTATATGCAGTGAATGTTCAAAAGAACACTATCAAATATACTTATACACCTATTTCAACATTACACACCAGCACACATTGTAATCACTTATAAAGACATCCTTCTGACTTATGCAAACATTTGATTATACTAACATTTACTCACCTACACACTTATGCAAACACCTCTTCATCTATTTATTTAGATAGTAACTCACACTAAGGGGTCCATTAGGATGGCGGGCGGAAACAGTCCGCCCGCCACCCTAACGGAGATCGGGACCGCCCGCCTTAAGGGCGGGGTCCCGACATTGGCATTAGGATGCGCCCGCCACTGTGGCGGGCGCATTCCTCAAAGTAACATTGTGGCGGGCGGTGCTCACTGCACCGCCCGCCACAATGTAAAAAACAATTGCACGCATTTGCATACTCGAAGCGGCAGGCACCGCGCGGTGCCTGCCACTGCGATTATGCAAATGCAGGGGGGTACCACAGGTACCCCCCCGTGTGCCACCCCCCTTTGCCCGTCACTCTGGGGGCCCACAGGGGCCCCCCAGAGTGAACACCGCATGCCTTTCCGTGGCGGCATTGCCGCCACGGAAAGGCATTGAGAAATGCCTATTCTAATGTGTCTGATAGACACCGCCACCATGTTATCCCTTTTCCGCCCCGGCCGCATCGTAATATGGTGGGGGGGAATGCAGGGAAGGATGGCGGGTGGATTGCCTCCGCCAGGGTGGCGGTGGCCACCGCTACCCTGGCGGAGGCAATCCGTCCGCCATCCTAATGGGCCCCTTAGTGTGTTATAAAATCACTATTACAAGTATACAGGTATCCATATAGTGACTCATACAATCACTAAGTCTTAGGCACATCTAATTAGATATTACTGTCATATACACTGCCTTTTTTCAAGTTTAATGGAGATGTACCATTCAGAGAAATATTTCATCACCACCACACCCAGAAACATATACACTCACTGAAACAACTGTTATAACATGTAGTCTTAACCTCATAGACCTACTGAATGAACTATTCACACATGTTATGGCACTCAAACACCCCCCTAATAAACCACATAGACATTCATTAACCCATACAAATACTCAGTTAAGAAACCAAATAACAAATTAAGGGCTTGATTAGGATGGCGGTTTTCCCGCATCCTCCGGGCCAGCGGAAGCCACCGCCGGCCCGGAGGATGCTTTTCTGCCGCGGTCGCCTTCCAACCGCGGCGGAAAAGCTCTAACATGGCTGGCGGTGTATGTCAGACACCGCCAGCCATATTAGGATGGCGGAAAATATATGCTTTTCCACGGCGGCTTTTCCGCCATGGAAAAGCATACGAAGATTGCCTTCGGGGGCCCGTTGCGGGCCCCCTTCGTGACGGGGGGTGGGGGGTGCCATGGGGGTACCTATGGTACCCCCCTGCATTTGCGTGGACAAAGCGGCAGGCACCGCGCGGTGCCTGCTGCTTTGTGCACGCAAATGCCGTGCATGCATTTTTAACATTGCGGCGGGTGCAGCTTGAAAATGCACCCGCCGCAATGTTAAAGATTGAGGATGTGACCACCACCCTGGCGGTCACATCCTAATCTGCACGGAGGGACCTCCGCAGGTCCCTCCTACTCTACGGTGGCGGACAGACTCAGGTCCGTCCGCCATCATAATCAGCCCCATAGTCTTTAACATAGCAATTAAGACAAAGCAACAAAAACTTTCACACAGTTCAGTAACTACACATTATATATAGTGAGACTCCACAAATTAGTCAAGGAAACAATCAATGACACTGTTACTAAATCCACCATCCACACATTTATATTTATATATCCACTCATTCTTCAATTCAAAGTAGTGTATTTATAATACATATTTAAATATCAAAGCAAACCACATTCACTGGATGATGTCATCAGTGATGTCATCAGTAATGTCATTTGAGATGTCATCAGTGATGTCATCAGTGATGTCACTGACCATGTCATGAATGATGTAATATGTGACATCATCAGCAGTGGATTGCGGGCGCGCGAGTTATAGTGAGTCCAACTAACTATAACGTGGAACGTGGGAATTTCAATGGTTTTGTATGAGTAAAATGTCCCGCTAACTATAACTGGTGTAAAACCTATGGTTTTTTCAGTGAATTTCTAATGTTTTTTTAAATGCTAATTCCTAACTATAACAAGTGTTAAACCTATGGTTTTTTCAGTGTGTATATATATATATATATATATATATATATATATATATATATATATATATATATATATATATATATATATATATATATATATATATATATATATATATTCACTGAAAAAACCATAGGTTATAGACCACTGTCACTGACCATGTCATGAATGATGTAATATGTGACATCATCCGCAGTGGATTGCGGGTGCACGATATATAGTTAGTGTAACTAACTATATATGCGAATTTCAATGGTTTTGTGCGAGTAAAATAAGGTTTTGTAAATCCTAATCCCTAACTATATATGGTCTATAACCTATGTTTTTTTTAGTGAATTTTCAAGGTTTTGTAAATGCTAATTCCTAACTATATATGGTCTATAACCTATGGTTTTTTCAGTGAATTTCAATGGTTTTTTAACAGCAAATATCAAAAGCTGTAAAATCTATTCTTCTTTTAAATAACACTTTTTCCCCAAACTGCTTTGGTATATTCCAATATATACCTGGGGGTCAAAGAAAAAGGAAAGTTTGACAGTAAGAGCCACTGTACCCAATGCACACAGAACAGTGTCAGTGAGAGGTGATAGTTAGTAAATGGTCAAGTCGAGACTCAAGAGTACAAGGAGAAAAATATATTGTTCCCATCAGAAGCCACACTGTACCGCCCTTGTTGTCATCATATGGGATCTCCTTACCCAGGAGACAAGACGGCCGGTAAGCATTACCGTGACCGAAATGTAATATGAGAGCAGAACAGCAGAATGTAGTAGTGGCTAATGAATAAAGCAGTGTATGGTGTTTGGAGTGAAAAAGTGAAGGGTACTAAAATTAGGTGAATGGGTGGAAAAAAGAAATTTTATTGGTAACCCCCAAACCCTAAGATTAAAAGGCAGGTGTGGGTGCAGGTTTTAAATAATAACCGCACTTATTAGTGGTCGACATGTTTCAGCATATCATAAGATTTTCTTGATGCATTCTTCAGGACCTATACATAATACACTACTGCTTTCAAAAAATAAATAAATTATGAAGATATCACCTGGACATCCAGGTGTGCTCAACCGTATACTGTCAGTGCAATGGTAGTGGATCCAACATGTAAAACAAACGAACAAACAAACAAATAGAACACATAAAGTTATTCACATCGTTTATGTTTGTATTCATAGTGGCATTGCAATATGTTCACTCATACCTGATGAATATTTCGGGTATGCACTCACCCTTGCGTGTAGGCTGAGGAGCTTCACCCCACCTGGCTGCAGCGCAGGTAAAAGGAGCACCGCTCTGTGAGAAATCACATGATGTTTACAGAGCCGCTAGTGATATGACACTAACCCAATTAATAAAATTAATGAAAGTATACTTCGAGAAGAAAGGTTATCTGAGCCTCTTATAACCGGGCTGGGCATAAATGCCGTAATCCGTCATAACTCAGAGACGATGGCAACTTAGTAGGGACACTTAATACATGAAAGCCGATCCGTGTCAGTTACGTTTAGCAAACGAACCGCTTCATGTTGTGGAAGGCTCGGTGGCCTCTAGCGGCGTGTGGACACAAAATGAGGCAAGGCACACGAGATATGCTTCGTGTAATTAATGGCGCTTCGTATAGGTGGTGGCGAGATAACCTCTAGCGGCTGTTAGCACAGAATTAGGAAACGCGCATGAAATAAGCTTCGTGTAGGTGGTAGCGGGGTGGCCTCTAGCGGCGTATGTGCACAGAGCGAAGCAAAACAAAGACACGCATAATGCGTGCACTCACCTAACCGTCGGCGTCTCCAGGCAGTCTTCAGTACTGCTCGGGGGGGCGCCGACTGCCGAATGAGGTAGTATTTTGTATGCTTCACAAGCCAGCCATGATGTAAGCGATCACGTGACGGCAAGACTTCTGGGAATTGTAGTTCAGTACCCATTAAAGCCTATATTTGATCAAATGGGGTTCTTTTCGGACTGTGCCGTGGTGTATCTTTTGCAGACGTCCTTGGTCAAGAACCACAGTGGTATACTGCATTTGAGACGTGCACTGAATTGCAGATGAAAGTTAATGTTAACCGACGAATATTTTATAATATTAATACGCCGAGCCATTGCGCCCTTAGTAGGAACACAATTCTGAGAAATATGATACGCTATCCAGTGAGGGGGCTTGGTCGTATGATGTGCCAAGGTATATCTCATACACAAGTCGATAAACAGAATACCGAAGGCCCCAAATGTATAGTGTATGTTCACTAGTATGTGGTGAATTACCAGTAAATATTAATTTCATCTCATATTTATAGTCCAGTTTCTCAAGGACTGGGCCATGATAGCCTGGAGATGTACGAGGGACTGGCTAGTCCTGATCATAAAAACCGCAAAGAGGATTGCGGATACCATCCTGATTGAGATTCAGGTCCTCGAAGGCCATATAAAAACGCTCTTTAAAAAGTGGACAGTTTAAAAAGGGACAGGACGATACGGATAAGACCAACAAAGATTTTAAAGAATCTATCTTATCCATAAAATTAGACAAGTTTAAAAAGGATTTGGCGAAGTTCTCAATGGAGACAATATATCCTTACAGTAGCGACACCTACACAGCACCCATATTTAATCGCAGTGGCAAAAAGGGAGGTTCAACTTATGGCACTTCCAGTTCAGATGGGACATCCAGCGACTCGGATGCATCACAGACCGGATCATCTAATCAAGCGCCGCGAGGTCGTGGCAATAAGAGAAATTGGAGAAACCAGCCACAAAACTTTGGCAATCACCAACCATGGTGGCCTATCAACCCATGGATGATGGGTCCAAACTGCCCTCCACAAATGGGTCCGCCCTTCTACCCACCACAGATGCAACAGGGCCCAGGATCGTTTCCTTTTTTAGGTTTTGGCCAGAGACGAGGCCGAGGCAGGAGGAGACAAGGAGCAGTGCAACAACAAGTACATTGGAACACGGACACGAACATCCCGCAACAATCGAGGATGGATCTACGCAGCGGGAAGAAAGTCCCCCAAGACGCTGCGGGAACAAGCAACCAGCCGGCATCGTGATTAACCTAAGTTCACACACCTTGTCTACCAATGAGGAACTCCTCCTAAACAAAGGTTTGGGATTCGTGGCCACTCAGAAAGGTGATCCTTTTTTGGCACAAATTGAACTATCCAAGCTATTTAGGAAAATAAGGTTGCATTATTTTTTTGCAAAACCGACTGCTTTGGAAACCATAACCATAGATAACAACACAGGTTTGAAGAAACCCTCTTCGTTCAATCCACCTAGTGCCACATTACCGCCCAAAGTCCTGACCTTTGAAACGGCTGTTGAAAAGGATGTCGCAGATCTATACAAAAGAGATGTTAAACCATTTATGAATCTCTCTAGAGATGAACAGCAAGCCTTACGTTCACTCACTTCTAACGAAAACATTACCATTAAGCCGGCCGACAAAGGCGGAGCAACTGTGATTTTAGACACTACAACGTACAGAAATGAATGCCTGCGGCAACTCAGTGATCGTAATTCCTACTTACCATTGAGATCGGATCCAACTGAAGGTCTACAAACCAGAATTAATGCCTTAGTAGAAGAAGCCACGAGTGAGGGATGGATAACCTCTCAGGAAGGACAATATTTGGTTACAAAACACCCTACAATCCCATACTTTTACTGCTTGCCCAAAGTCCACAAGCCAACAAGGCCACCACCCGGCAGGCCTATTATCTCTGGCATTGGGTCAGTATTAGAACCCCTTTCAACTTTTGTGGACCACTTCCTTAACCCAATGGTCAAAGCAATGCCCACTTTCCTCCAAGACACCAAAGATGTCCTAAGACTCCTTCCCACGATACAATACAACACCGAAACTGACATCCTAGTATCGTTCGATGTTGAATCTTTATACACATCGATTCCACAAACTGAGACCCTAGAAGTAGTGGGGGCACTTTTGGAGCAGAGTAACCACCAATCGATCACACCAATACCCTTTATAATGCAATTGGCGGAAATGGCTATGAAGGAGAATTATTTCCGCTTTGAAGACACATTGTACCTGCAAACGTCCGGGACCAGTATGGGCAGTGTTTTCGCGCCGAGCCTGGCGAACCTGTACGTTCACCATTTTGAACAACAGAGCGTACTAACCATTACCAACCCATACCTTTCATCAATACATGTGTGGAAACGCTATATTGATGACATTTTGGTGGTGTGGCGTGGCACTGAAGAAGAACTAACATCATTTCATGGTTGGTTGAACAGTGAGAACCCATACTTAAAGTTCACCATTGAGCATAGTAGAACATCATTGGCTTTCCTTGATTTGAGACTGCACGCGACTGCAACCGGCATCGAGTCTGAGCTATATCGCAAACCTATGGCCAGGAACGCACTGTTACGATACGACAGTTGCCATCCACGGGCCCTGAGGGACAATCTACCTTTTGGCCAGTTCCTCAGGGTACAAAGAAACTGCTCTAAGAAAGAATCTTTCGAAGCACACTCCAAAAACTTGGAGGAACAACTAAAGGAGAAACAATACCCCAAGAAAATCATTCATAGATCTAAAAAGAGGGCCTCAAACAACAATAGGGATGCCCTACTTGCAATCAACCCTCCAAAAGAAAAAACGGATCGGATTGCCTTTGTTAACACCTTTAACAGCCGATCCAACCAGTTACAGAAAATTATAAAGAAACACTGGTCCATCCTTAAGACCGGAGGTGATGACATCCCACAGCCCATGTTCGCATATAAAAGAGGACCGAACTTGAAGGATCAACTGGTTCATACACGCCCACGCAGCAAAGAAGGGAGACAAGTGGGTACCCTTTGGGATTTACCAGCTGTGGTTGGACACCACCCATGTGGAAATTGTACCGTCTGTCCCCAGACTAACAAATCTACTGAAGTTGACATTGGCACTAATCGCCCATGGACACAAAACAAGTTTACGAATTGCAACAGTAGTAACTTGATATATATGATCAAATGTCCTTGTGAACTACGGTATGTCGGTATGACAACCAGAAAGGTCCGCACACGTATCCAGGAACATAAAAGCACAGTGCGATGCCGCAAGCAAGCCACCAGACTGACTGCACATTTCTTGGAGAAGGGCCACGGTCCTGAAGAGTTCTGTTGGACAGTCCTCGAACAACCGCACATTCCTGACTCATGTGCAGATACAAGCCGGTTCTTGTTCAAGATAGAACAGAAATGGGTATACCGCCTTAACAGTGACAAAGAGGGCCTTAATGAGCCCATACCCTGGATGTCCCTCTGAGTGGTTGCAAACATTATGTCCCTTCCAATGACGCATTTGCACTGCCTATAAATATGAGATGAAATTAATATTTACTGGTAATTCACCACATACTAGTGAACATACACTATACATTTGGGGCCTTCGGTATTCTGTTTATCGACTTGTGTATGAGATATACCTTGGCACATCATACGACCAAGCCCCCTCACTGGATAGCGTATCATATTTCTCAGAATTGTGTTCCTACTAAGGGCGCAATGGCTCGGCGTATTAATATTATAAAATATTCGTCGGTTAACATTAACTTTCATCTGCAATTCAGTGCACGTCTCAAATGCAGTATACCACTGTGGTTCTTGACCAAGGACGTCTGCAAAAGATACACCACGGCACAGTCCGAAAAGAACCCCATTTGATCAAATATAGGCTTTAATGGGTACTGAACTACAATTCCCAGAAGTCTTGCCGTCACGTGATCGCTTACATCACGGCTGGCTTGTGAAGCATACAAAATACTACCTCATTAGGCAGTCGGCGCCCCCCCGAGCAGTACTGAAGACTGCCTGGAGACGCCGACGGTTAGGTGAGTGCACGCATTATGCGTGTCTTTGTTTTGCTTCGCTCTGTGCACATACGCCGCTAGAGGCCACCCCGCTACCACCTACACAAAGCTTATTTCATGCGCGTTTCCTAATTCTGTGCTAACAGCCGCTAGAGGTTATCTCGCCACCACCTATACGAAGCGCCATTAATTACACGAAGCATATCTCGTGTGCCTTGCCTCATTTTGTGTCCACACGCCGCTAGAGGCCACCGAGCCTTCCACAACATGAAGCGGTTCGTTTGCTAAACGTAACTGACACGGATCGGCTTTCATGTATTAAGTGTCCCTACTAAGTTGCCATCGTCTCTGAGTTATGACGGATTACGGCATTTATGCCCAGCCTGGTTATAAGAGGCTCAGATAACCTTTCTTCTCGAAGTATACTTTCATTAATTTTATTAATTGGGTTAGTGTCATATCACTAGCGGCTCTGTAAACATCAAGTGATTTCTCACAGAGCGGTGCTCCTTTTACCTGCGCTGCAGCCAGGTGGGGTGAAGCTCCTCAGCCTACACGCAAGGGTGAGTGCATACCCGAAATATTCATCAGGTATGAGTGAACATATTGCAATGCCACTATGAATACAAACATAAACGATGTGAATAACTTTATGTGTTCTATTTGTTTGTTTGTTCGTTTGTTTTACATGTTGGATCCACTACCATTGCACTGACAGTATACGGTTGAGCACGCCTGGATGTCCAGGTGATATCTTCATAATTTATTTATTTTTTGAAAGCAGTAGTGTATTATGTATAGGTCCTGAAGAATGCATCAAGAAAATCTTATGATATGCTGAAACATGTCGACCACTAATAAGTGCGGTTATTATTTAAAACCTGCACCCACACCTGCCTTTTAATCTTAGGGTTTGGGGGTTACCAATAAAATTTCTTTTTTCCACCCATTCACCTAATTTTAGTACCCTTCACTTTTTCACTCCAAACACCATACACTGCTTTATTCATTAGCCACTACTACATTCTGCTGTTCTGCTCTCATATTACATTTCGGTCACGGTAATGCTTACCGGCCGTCTTGTCTCCTGGGTAAGGAGATCCCATATGATGACAACAAGGGCGGTACAGTGTGGCTTCTGATGGGAACAATATATTTTTCTCCTTGTACTCTTGAGTCTCGACTTGACCATTTACTAACTATCACCTCTCACTGACACTGTTCTGTGTGCATTGGGTACAGTGGCTCTTACTGTCAAACTTTCCTTTTTCTTTGACCCCCAGGTATTTTTTGTTGTGATATATTGAGTTAAGGGGCTTATATCTGGTTGGTCGGTAAACTTGCCCTTAGACCCTCCCCACTTGTTGTTGAACGTGTTACTAGTACAGCTGAGGCTGTGGGTCTTTTTTAATTTTGGTTGATCACTCTGGTCACCAATGCAATAAAGTATACTTTGAGAATCTCGCTTTGAGGCTTGACTGTCTCACCTGTCTGCTCAGAGCGATGGCTACCAACTGGGGGTTAGCATTTGAAAGTGCCGAAGTGCAAAACATCTTAGACGAAAATCCCAGCCTTCTGGACAATGTGCCCGTTCCATCACAGGCAGCAAACAATGACGACAGCTGGAATAAGGTCTTGATCCTAAAGAAGTACCACTCCCGAATCTCCGTCCATGGCATTATCATGGCCCAGTATCTTAGAGGCAACTGTGCCCCCACAGGCCTCATCGTCAATAATGCACCACGCCTTTTCCTTGACGATAAACAATTTCTCAAGGACTGGGCCATGATAGCCTGGAGATGTACGAGGGACTGGCTAGTCCTGATCATAAAAACCGCAAAGAGGATTGCGGATACCATCCTGATTGAGATTCAGGTCCTCGAAGGCCATATAAAAGCCTCTTTAAAAAGTGGACAGTTTAAAAAGGGACAGGACGATACGGATAAGACCAACAAAGATTTTAAAGAATCTATCTTATCCATAAAATTAGACAAGTTTAAAAAGGATTTGGCGAAGTTCTCAATGGAGACAATATATCCTTACAGTAGCGACACCTACACAGCACCCATATTTAATCGCAGTGGCAAAAAGGGAGGTTCAACTTATGGCACTTCCAGTTCAGATGGGACATCCAGCGACTCGGATGCATCACAGACCGGATCATCTAATCAAGCGCCGCAAGGTCGTGGCAATAAGAGAAATTGGAGAAACCAGCCACAAAACTTTGGCAATCACCAACCATGGTGGCCTATCAACCCATGGATGATGGGTCCAAACTGCCCTCCACAAATGGGTCCGCCCTTCTACCCACCACAGATGCAACAGGGCCCAGGATCGTTTCCTTTTTTAGGTTTTGGCCAGAGACGAGGCCGAGGCAGGAGGAGACAAGGAGCAGTGCAACAACAAGTACATTGGAACACGGACACGAACATCCCGCAACAATCGAGGATGGATCTACGCAGCGGGAAGAAAGTCCCCCAAGACGCTGCGGGAACAAGCAACCAGCCGGCATCGTGATTAACCTAAGTTCACACACCTTGTCTACCAATGAGGAACTCCTCCTAAACAAAGGTTTGGGATTCGTGGCCACTCAGAAAGGTGATCCTTTTTTGGCACAAATTGAACTATCCAAGCTATTTAGGAAAATAAGGTTGCATTATTTTTTTGCAAAACCGACTGCTTTGGAAACCATAACCATAGATAACAACACAGGTTTGAAGAAACCCTCTTCGTTCAATCCACCTAGTGCCACATTACCACCCAAAGTCCTGACCTTTGAAACGGCTGTTGAAAAGGATGTCGCAGATCTATACAAAAGAGATGTTAAACCATTTATGAATCTCTCTAGAGATGAACAGCAAGCCTTACGTTCACTCACTTCTAACGAAAACATTACCATTAAGCCGGCCGACAAAGGCGGAGCAACTGTGATTTTAGACACTACAACGTACAGAAATGAATGCCTGCGGCAACTCAGTGATCGTAATTCCTACTTACCGTTGAGATCGGATCCAACTGAAGGTCTACAAACCAGAATTAATGCCTTAGTAGAAGAAGCCACGAGTGAGGGATGGATAACCTCTCAGGAAGGACAATATTTGGTTACAAAACACCCTACAATCCCATACTTTTACTGCTTGCCCAAAGTCCACAAGCCAACAAGGCCACCACCCGGCAGGCCTATTATCTCTGGCATTGGGTCAGTATTAGAACCCCTTTCAACTTTTGTGGACCACTTCCTTAACCCAATGGTCAAAGCAATGCCCACTTTCCTCCAAGACACCAAAGATGTCCTAAGACTCCTTCCCACGATACAATACAACACCGAAACTGACATCCTAGTATCGTTCGATGTTGAATCTTTATACACATCGATTCCACAAACTGAGACCCTAGAAGTAGTGGGGGCACTTTTGGAGCAGAGTAACCACCAATCGATCACACCAATACCCTTTATAATGCAATTGGCGGAAATGGCTATGAAGGAGAATTATTTCCGCTTTGAAGACACATTGTACCTGCAAACGTCCGGGACCAGTATGGGCAGTGTTTTCGCGCCGAGCCTGGCGAACCTGTACGTTCACCATTTTGAACAACAGAGCGTACTAACCATTACCAACCCATACCTTTCATCAATACATGTGTGGAAACGCTATATTGATGACATTTTGGTGGTGTGGCGTGGCACTGAAGAAGAACTAACATCATTTCATGGTTGGTTGAACAGTGAGAACCCATACTTAAAGTTCACCATTGAGCATAGTAGAACATCATTGGCTTTCCTTGATTTGAGACTGCACGCGACTGCAACCGGCATCGAGTCTGAGCTATATCGCAAACCTATGGCCAGGAACGCACTGTTGCGATACGACAGTTGCCATCCACGGGCCCTGAGGGACAATCTACCTTTTGGCCAGTTCCTCAGGGTACAAAGAAACTGCTCTAAGAAAGAATCTTTCGAAGCACACTCCAAAAACTTGGAGGAACAACTAAAGGAGAAACAATACCCCAAGAAAATCATTCATAGATCTAAAAAGAGGGCCTCAAACAACAATAGGGATGCCCTACTTGCAATCAACCCTCCAAAAGAAAAAACGGATCGGATTGCCTTTGTTAACACCTTTAACAGCCGATCCAACCAGTTACAGAAAATTATAAAGAAACACTGGTCCATCCTTAAGACCGGAGGTGATGACATCCCACAGCCCATGTTCGCATATAAAAGAGGACCGAACTTGAAGGATCAACTGGTTCATACACGCCCACGCAGCAAAGAAGGGAGACAAGTGGGTACCCTTTGGGATTTACCAGCTGTGGTTGGACACCACCCATGTGGAAATTGTACCGTCTGTCCCCAGACTAACAAATCTACTGAAGTTGACATTGGCACTAATCGCCCATGGACACAAAACAAGTTTACGAATTGCAACAGTAGTAACTTGATATATATGATCAAATGTCCTTGTGAACTACGGTATGTCGGTATGACAACCAGAAAGGTCCGCACACGTATCCAGGAACATAAAAGCACAGTGCGATGCCGCAAGCAAGCCACCAGACTGACTGCACATTTCTTGGAGAAGGGCCACGGTCCTGAAGAGTTCTGTTGGACAGTCCTCGAACAACCGCACATTCCTGACTCATGTGCAGATACAAGCCGGTTCTTGTTCAAGATAGAACAGAAATGGGTATACCGCCTTAACAGTGACAAAGAGGGCCTTAATGAGCCCATACCCTGGATGTCCCTCTGAGTGGTTGCAAACATTATGTCCCTTCCAATGACGCATTTGCACTGCCTATAAATATGAGATGAAATTAATATTTACTGGTAATTCACCACATACTAGTGAACATACACTATACATTTGGGGCCTTCGGTATTCTGTTTATCGACTTGTGTATGAGATATACCTTGGCACATCATACGACCAAGCCCCCTCACTGGATAGCGTATCATATTTCTCAGAATTGTGTTCCTACTAAGGGCGCAATGGCTCGGCGTATTAATATTATAAAATATTCGTCGGTTAACATTAACTTTCATCTGCAATTCAGTGCACGTCTCAAATGCAGTATACCACTGTGGTTCTTGACCAAGGACGTCTGCAAAAGATACACCACGGCACAGTCCGAAAAGAACCCCATTTGATCAAATATAGGCTTTAATGGGTACTGAACTACAATTCCCAGAAGTCTTGCCGTCACGTGATCGCTTACATCACGGCTGGCTTGTGAAGCATACAAAATACTACCTCATTAGGCAGTCGGCGCCCCCCCGAGCAGTACTGAAGACTGCCTGGAGACGCCGACGGTTAGGTGAGTGCACGCATTATGCGTGTCTTTGTTTTGCTTCGCTCTGTGCACATACGCCGCTAGAGGCCACCCCGCTACCACCTACACGAAGCTTATTTCATGCGCGTTTCCTAATTCTGTGCTAACAGCCGCTAGAGGTTATCTCGCCACCACCTATACGAAGCGCCATTAATTACACGAAGCATATCTCGTGTGCCTTGCCTCATTTTGTGTCCACACGCCGCTAGAGGCCACCGAGCCTTCCACAACATGAAGCGGTTCGTTTGCTAAACGTAACTGACACGGATCGGCTTTCATGTATTAAGTGTCCCTACTAAGTTGCCATCGTCTCTGAGTTATGACGGATTACGGCATTTATGCCCAGCCCGGTTATAAGAGGCTCAGATAACCTTTCTTCTCGAAGTATACTTTCATTAATTTTATTAATTGGGTTAGTGTCATATCACTAGCGGCTCTGTAAACATCAAGTGATTTCTCACAGAGCGGTGCTCCTTTTACCTGCGCTGCAGCCAGGTGGGGTGAAGCTCCTCAGCCTACACGCAAGGGTGAGTGCATACCCGAAATATTCATCAGGTATGAGTGAACATATTGCAATGCCACTATGAATACAAACATAAACGATGTGAATAACTTTATGTGTTCTATTTGTTTGTTTGTTCGTTTGTTTTACATGTTGGATCCACTACCATTGCACTGACAGTATACGGTTGAGCACGCCTGGATGTCCAGGTGATATCTTCATAATTTATTTATTTTTTGAAAGCAGTAGTGTATTATGTATAGGTCCTGAAGAATGCATCAAGAAAATCTTATGATATGCTGAAACATGTCGACCACTAATAAGTGCGGTTATTATTTAAAACCTGCACCCACACCTGCCTTTTAATCTTAGGGTTTGGGGGTTACCAATAAAATTTCTTTTTTCCACCCATTCACCTAATTTTAGTACCCTTCACTTTTTCACTCCAAACACCATACACTGCTTTATTCATTAGCCACTACTACATTCTGCTGTTCTGCTCTCATATTACATTTCGGTCACGGTAATGCTTACCGGCCGTCTTGTCTCCTGGGTAAGGAGATCCCATATGATGACAACAAGGGCGGTACAGTGTGGCTTCTGATGGGAACAATATATTTTTCTCCTTGTACTCTTGAGTCTCGACTTGACCATTTACTAACTATCACCTCTCACTGACACTGTTCTGTGTGCATTGGGTACAGTGGCTCTTACTGTCAAACTTTCCTTTTTCTTTGACCCCCAGGTATTTTTTGTTGTGATATATTGAGTTAAGGGGCTTATATCTGGTTGGTCGGTAAACTTGCCCTTAGACCCTCCCCACTTGTTGTTGAACGTGTTACTAGTACAGCTGAGGCTGTGGGTCTTTTTTAATTTTGGTTGATCACTCTGGTCACCAATGCAATAAAGTATACTTTGAGAATCTCGCTTTGAGGCTTGACTGTCTCACCTGTCTGCTCAGAGCGATGGCTACCAACTGGGGGTTAGCATTTGAAAGTGCCGAAGTGCAAAACATCTTAGACGAAAATCCCAGCCTTCTGGACAATGTGCCCGTTCCATCACAGGCAGCAAACAATGACGACAGCTGGAATAAGGTCTTGATCCTAAAGAAGTCCCACTCCCGAATCTCCGTCCATGGCATTATCATGGCCCAGTATCTTAGAGGCAACTGTGCCCCCACAGGCCTCATCGTCAATAATGCACCACGCCTTTTCCTTGACGATAAACAATTTCTCAAGGACTGGGCCATGATAGCCTGGAGATGTACGAGGGACTGGCTAGTCCTGATCATAAAAACCGCAAAGAGGATTGCGGATACCATCCTGATTGAGATTCAGGTCCTCGAAGGCCATATAAAAGCCTCTTTAAAAAGTGGACAGTTTAAAAAGGGACAGGACGATACGGATAAGACCAACAAAGATTTTAAAGAATCTATCTTATCCATAAAATTAGACAAGTTTAAAAAGGATTTGGCGAAGTTCTCAATGGAGACAATATATCCTTACAGTAGCGACACCTACACAGCACCCATATTTAATCGCAGTGGCAAAAAGGGAGGTTCAACTTATGGCACTTCCAGTTCAGATGGGACATCCAGCGACTCGGATGCATCACAGACCGGATCATCTAATCAAGCGCCGCGAGGTCGTGGCAATAAGAGAAATTGGAGAAACCAGCCACAAAACTTTGGCAATCACCAACCATGGTGGCCTATCAACCCATGGATGATGGGTCCAAACTGCCCTCCACAAATGGGTCCGCCCTTCTACCCACCACAGATGCAACAGGGCCCAGGATCGTTTCCTTTTTTAGGTTTTGGCCAGAGACGAGGCCGAGGCAGGAGGAGACAAGGAGCAGTGCAACAACAAGTACATTGGAACACGGACACGAACATCCCGCAACAATCGAGGATGGATCTACGCAGCGGGAAGAAAGTCCCCCAAGACGCTGCGGGAACAAGCAACCAGCCGGCATCGTGATTAACCTAAGTTCACACACCTTGTCTACCAATGAGGAACTCCTCCTAAACAAAGGTTTGGGATTCGTGGCCACTCAGAAAGGTGATCCTTTTTTGGCACAAATTGAACTATCCAAGCTATTTAGGAAAATAAGGTTGCATTATTTTTTTGCAAAACCGACTGCTTTGGAAACCATAACCATAGATAACAACACAGGTTTGAAGAAACCCTCTTCGTTCAATCCACCTAGTGCCACATTACCGCCCAAAGTCCTGACCTTTGAAACGGCTGTTGAAAAGGATGTCGCAGATCTATACAAAAGAGATGTTAAACCATTTATGAATCTCTCTAGAGATGAACAGCAAGCCTTACGTTCACTCACTTCTAACGAAAACATTACCATTAAGCCGGCCGACAAAGGCGGAGCAACTGTGATTTTAGACACTACAACGTACAGAAATGAATGCCTGCGGCAACTCAGTGATCGTAATTCCTACTTACCGTTGAGATCGGATCCAACTGAAGGTCTACAAACCAGAATTAATGCCTTAGTAGAAGAAGCCACGAGTGAGGGATGGATAACCTCTCAGGAAGGACAATATTTGGTTACAAAACACCCTACAATCCCATACTTTTACTGCTTGCCCAAAGTCCACAAGCCAACAAGGCCACCACCCGGCAGGCCTATTATCTCTGGCATTGGGTCAGTATTAGAACCCCTTTCAACTTTTGTGGACCACTTCCTTAACCCAATGGTCAAAGCAATGCCCACTTTCCTCCAAGACACCAAAGATGTCCTAAGACTCCTTCCCACGATACAATACAACACCGAAACTGACATCCTAGTATCGTTCGATGTTGAATCTTTATACACATCGATTCCACAAACTGAGACCCTAGAAGTAGTGGGGGCACTTTTGGAGCAGAGTAACCACCAATCGATCACACCAATACCCTTTATAATGCAATTGGCGGAAATGGCTATGAAGGAGAATTATTTCCGCTTTGAAGACACATTGTACCTGCAAACGTCCGGGACCAGTATGGGCAGTGTTTTCGCGCCGAGCCTGGCGAACCTGTACGTTCACCATTTTGAACAACAGAGCGTACTAACCATTACCAACCCATACCTTTCATCAATACATGTGTGGAAACGCTATATTGATGACATTTTGGTGGTGTGGCGTGGCACTGAAGAAGAACTAACATCATTTCATGGTTGGTTGAACAGTGAGAACCCATACTTAAAGTTCACCATTGAGCATAGTAGAACATCATTGGCTTTCCTTGATTTGAGACTGCACGCGACTCCAACCGGCATCGAGTCTGAGCTAAATCGCAAACCTATGGCCAGGAACGCACTGTTGCGATACGACAGTTGCCATCCACGGGCCCTGAGGGACAATCTACCTTTTGGCCAGTTCCTCAGGGTACAAAGAAACTGCTCTAAGAAAGAATCTTTCGAAGCACACTCCAAAAACTTGGAGGAACAACTAAAGGAGAAACAATACCCCAAGAAAATCATTCGTAGATCTAAAAAGAGGGCCTCAAACAACAATAGGGATGCCCTACTTGCAATCAACCCTCCAAAAGAAAAAACGGATCGGATTGCCTTTGTTAACACCTTTAACAGCCGATCCAACCAGTTACAGAAAATTATAAAGAAACACTGGTCCATCCTTAAGACCGGAGGTGATGACATCCCACAGCCCATGTTCGCATATAAAAGAGGACCGAACTTGAAGGATCAACTGGTTCATACACGCCCACGCAGCAAAGAAGGGAGACAAGTGGGTACCCTTTGGGATTTACCAGCTGTGGTTGGACACCACCCATGTGGAAATTGTACCGTCTGTCCCCAGACTAACAAATCTACTGAAGTTGACATTGGCACTAATCGCCCATGGACACAAAACAAGTTTACGAATTGCAACAGTAGTAACTTGATATATATGATCAAATGTCCTTGTGAACTACGGTATGTCGGTATGACAACCAGAAAGGTCCGCACACGTATCCAGGAACATAAAAGCACAGTGCGATGCCGCAAGCAAGCCACCAGACTGACTGCACATTTCTTGGAGAAGGGCCACGGTCCTGAAGAGTTCTATTGGACAGTCCTCGAACAACCGCACATTCCTGACTCATGTGCAGATACAAGCCGGTTCTTGTTCAAGATAGAACAGAAATGGGTATACCGCCTTAACAGTGACAAAGAGGGCCTTAATGAGCCCATACCCTGGATGTCCCTCTGAGTGGTTGCAAACATTATGTCCCTTCCAATGACGCATTTGCACTGCCTATAAATATGAGATGAAATTAATATTTACTGGTAATTCACCACATACTAGTGAACATACACTATACATTTGGGGCCTTCGGTATTCTGTTTATCGACTTGTGTATGAGATATACCTTGGCACATCATACGACCAAGCCCCCTCACTGGATAGCGTATCATATTTCTCAGAATTGTGTTCCTACTAAGGGCGCAATGGCTCGGCGTATTAATATTATAAAATATTCGTCGGTTAACATTAACTTTCATCTGCAATTCAGTGCACGTCTCAAATGCAGTATACCACTGTGGTTCTTGACCAAGGACGTCTGCAAAAGATACACCACGGCACAGTCCGAAAAGAACCCCATTTGATCAAATATAGGCTTTAATGGGTACTGAACTACAATTCCCAGAAGTCTTGCCGTCACGTGATCGCTTACATCACGGCTGGCTTGTGAAGCATACAAAATACTACCTCATTCGGCAGTCGGCGCCCCCCCGAGCAGTACTGAAGACTGCCTGGAGACGTCGACGGTTAGGTGAGTGCACGCATTATGCGTGTCTTTGTTTTGCTTCGCTCTGTGCACATACGCCGCTAGAGGCCACCCCGCTACCACCTACACGAAGCTTATTTCATGCGCGTTTCCTAATTCTGTGCTAACAGCCGCTAGAGGTTATCTCGCCACCACCTATACGAAGCGCCATTAATTACACGAAGCATATCTCGTGTGCCTTGCCTCATTTTGTGTCCACACGCCGCTAGAGGCCACCGAGCCTTCCACAACATGAAGCGGTTCGTTTGCTAAACGTAACTGACACGGATCGGCTTTCATGTATTAAGTGTCCCTACTAAGTTGCCATCGTCTCTGAGTTATGACGGATTACGGCATTTATGCCCAGCCCGGTTATAAGAGGCTCAGATAACCTTTCTTCTCGAAGTATACTTTCATTAATTTTATTAATTGGGTTAGTGTCATATCACTAGCGGCTCTGTAAACATCATGTGATTTCTCACAGAGCGGTGCTCCTTTTACCTGCGCTGCAGCCAGGTGGGGTGAAGCTCCTCAGCCTACACGCAAGGGTGAGTGCATACCCGAAATATTCATCAGGTATGAGTGAACATATTGCAATGCCACTATGAATACAAACATAAACGATGTGAATAACTTTATGTGTTCTATTTGTTTGTTTGTTTGTTTGTTTTACATGTTGGATCCACTACCATTGCACTGACAGTATACGGTTGAGCACGCCTGGATGTCCAGGTGATATCTTCATAATTTATTTATTTTTTGAAAGCAGTAGTGTATTATGTATAGGTCCTGAAGAATGCATCAAGAAAATCTTATGATATGCTGAAACATGTCGACCACTAATAAGTGCGGTTATTATTTAAAACCTGCACCCACACCTGCCTTTTAATCTTAGGGTTTGGGGGTTACCAATAAAATTTCTTTTTTCCACCCATTCACCTAATTTTAGTACCCTTCACTTTTTCACTCCAAACACCATACACTGCTTTATTCATTAGCCACTACTACATTCTGCTGTTCTGCTCTCATATTACATTTCGGTCACGGTAATGCTTACCGGCCGTCTTGTCTCCTGGGTAAGGAGATCCCATATGATGACAACAAGGGCGGTACAGTGTGGCTTCTGATGGGAACAATATATTTTTCTCCTTGTACTCTTGAGTCTCGACTTGACCATTTACTAACTATCACCTCTCACTGACACTGTTCTGTGTGCATTGGGTACAGTGGCTCTTACTGTCAAACTTTCCTTTTTCTTTGACCCCCAGGTATTTTTTGTTGTGATATATTGAGTTAAGGGGCTTATATCTGGTTGGTCGGTAAACTTGCCCTTAGACCCTCCCCACTTGTTGTTGAACATATTCCAATATATGTCAAAGACAAAAATGTAAGTGGTCAAATCAATTTTTTCCACAATTTGAGAAAGCACAGAAACATGTGAATAAATCTGTTTCTGCTTACATGAGAGACTATGGAATGGGTTTAATATACAACAATAACTTGCGTTCGAACATTCAACACATCTACAGAAGAGATGGTGTGCACTTCTCCGATGAAGGGAATAGAATATTCGTCCTTTATTTAAAAGTGTGCATTGGAACCTACTTGTAGGTACCTAAATTAGCCACAGAACACAATAGCTCTTTTCAGAGCTACCCTACCTCTGATCATTCAAAACGTTTATCTTTTTCTAAATTTTTTTTTCTTCATCAAAGTACGCTCCCCGGTTAGCTTACCGGTGCGCGTACCGGGCGCTCCCCCCGCGAAATTTTCAAAAATTAAATTTTTTTATTTTTGCATATATCAGCGTCCTAATCCCCCCTCAGAAAACCTAGAGGGTCACAAAGTGTCTACCGTGCCCCCTTCTACTCATTCCGTACATTGTTTGTCCTCCATCTTATGTCTCAATTCTACCAATACACAAAATGGAGGAGAAGCTGCCGGTTCACGTACCGGGGAGCGCACCGGTAGGCGCTCGATAAAAAAAGGTGGGAAAGTAATTTACAGAAAAACTACTACAGACACTTTCTTTGGTGCCCCCACCCGGCAACTCATGATCCAAGCTACCGTCATATCTAGATTGGATTATGCTAGCTCTTTGTTGGCCGGACTGAATGTAGCTGAGATAGGGCGCCTGCAGCGGATCCAGAATGCTGCTGCGAGAGCGGTGGTGGGTCTTCCTAGATTCTGTCCCACCTCCAGCACCATTCGAGCATTGCACTGGCTCCCTGTGGCGCAGCGGATTCAGTTTAAGGTCCTCTGCGTCGCCCATAAGATCTTGAAGGGGTCCCCTGCAATGATCCTCACGACACTCATGGCCAATTACATTCCGGCACGACCCTTAAGATCGTCAGATCTCGATTTGGCTGTGGTCCCGCGCTTTAAGCGAAGCAGGGCCGGTGGTCGCTCATTCCGAGTGCGGGCCGCTGCTCTGTGGAACTCCTTGCCCCCGGCAATTCGCGCCATGAGCGATGTGCTCTCTTTTCGTCGCGCCTTAAAAACATTTTTATTTCCTTAGTTTGTGTGTTCTGTGCTGTTTTATTTAGTTGTGTTGTGTAGCTGCCTTGTCTGGCGCCAAGACGCTCCTTAGCTGGAGCATTTGCGCGCCTAATAAAAACCACATAACATAACATAACATAACATAACTTTCATCAAATATAGAATAGGGCCTACTACATAGCAGTCCCTACCATTTACCCACATTTGATGGAATTCCATTGAGAAAATTATGCTGTAAGTCTGACTAAATATCCTGAGGTAAATTACCTAACAAAAACACTTATGAAGTGTTAGAATTGACAACCAATCAAAATGCTACTTTCAATATCTTCTATTATTTTATGACATTTGATTGGTTATGTACCTGAATATATATAAAGAAAGAGAGATAAACACAGCCATTTTGACTACTACTTCCTGAAGTACATATCAAGTGCATTTCAACTGAGAACTTAAACTTCTTTTTGATTGGTAAGATGATATTTTAAAAACTGAAGTATGTTCTGCACTTTAAGTTCATTAGGAAAACATTTTCTGATAGTTATATAATATCCCTCTGTAATAGTTATAGAATAACATAGACTTCTCTGTTTTAGTTATGGATGGAGTTAGGCTTGTCTTGTATAATTAAGAATTAACTTAGGCTTCATCACATACATTTTTTTATATTTCTACTTCCAGTCTGATACCATACACTGCCCAAAGATAAAATCACTGTTTAAAAAAACAAACTACCTGTCTGTACTTAAACCCAACAGTGCCCTATCTGTACTGATATATTTTTTAAAAATTCGTTTTACAGCACAAAAATGGAAGGAGAGAACAAAACTAACTTGGAAATTGTTGCAGGAAGCAACACAGATACAGAAATTGACTCTGAATTCTATGATGAATCACGGGACTTTGAACTTCTGCAATGTGTGGAATCAGTAGATTTCCTAATTGAAAATGAAAACATTTTTTAATTTTGAAAACGAATCAGAAAAATACATTTTTATTTAATAATTCAAAAATTGTTTGAGACATTATTACTTTTTATATGTATTTTGTAAACTAGTAGCAAATTGATTATAATGTAAAATCAGACTTTAAATATACTGTTCAACTTTTTTGTGTTACATAGTAAGTTTGCTCATATTTACTTCCTTTCTTCCACTATATTATCTCCAAAGTGTACTTAACATCTCTTTATCATCTCCTGCCTCCATGGTGTTTCTGCTTTCCTGACAGACTACGCTATGAATTCCATATACCACAATAACTTCTGAAACAACATGCAAGATATTTACAAAGAAAACAGTGTTTTTTTTTTTTAGACTCTACTTTGGTACCTACATCTTGGTACTTAAATAAAAAAAAAAAGAACAATCAATAAACATACAATATTTAAACATTCTTTCATCCCATTTTCTAAATATTACGCTTCCCGGACCGCTTCCCGGTGCGCGTACCGAGCGCTCCCCCGGCAAAAAACGATAATATTTTATTTTTTTTGACCCGCGGGGCCCTTTTAAAGCCCCCTCATCAAACCTAGGGGGTCAGGGAGGATGTACTCTGCCCCCTTATGCTCATTTCCCACTTTGTTTTTTCCACCTCTTGTATCTCGATCCTCCCGAGACACAAGATGGCGGCCGCTCCAGACTGTTTAGAATGTTGACAGTCACCAGGGAGCCAATCCGCTTCTCCTCGCGAAGTTCCGTTACGCGTCAGGTACGCGAACCGGGGCGCTAACCGGGACGCTGTCACAGATATATCTGTTTTTTAAAATGTTAATTTCTCAAAATCCACTGGAGCACATATATTGAGACATAGCAAAGGCACGTCGGGCAAACCAAATCTACATTTTTGCCAAGTTTCATGTAAATCCATTCAGCCGTTCGAGCTAAAAGTGATTCCAACCGCCCTATGGAAAAATGAATGGGAAAAACGCGTTTTGGGAGCCCCCTTTTTTCTCGGCCCCCACTTGACGTAACCTCCCCAAATTTTCAGGGGCTGCTCAGAAACAAAATGTGCCATTTTCCTGCAAATTTCAGCCAATTCCGTCCACAAACGCCAAAGTTATTTGACATAGAATTTTCATAAATCCCATAGGAAAAAAATCCTAACTATATATACCTACTGGCGACCGCCAGTAGGTAATATATACAGATATATACACACTCTCCGGCCAGTGTCACACATTTATGTATGCACTCACAGACTCTCTCAGACACTTATACACCCATTCACAAACCCACTCACACACTTCTACACTCAGTCATATATCCACTCAGATACTCATGTACCCACTCACTTACCCATTCAGGTGATCATGCAACCACTTACAAACTCACTAGGAAAGTGATGCATCCATGTGCAGACCCACTTAGAGAATTATACACCTACTTAGAGACCCACTCATAGACTCATGCATACAGTCTCATACCAACTTAGATACATTTACACCCACTCACAGACCCACATGGGCACTCATGCAACCACTCACTGACCACTCAGATCCTCATGCATCCATTTATAGACTTACTTGGAAAGTCATGTACCCATGTACAGATCCAGTCAGAGACTCACACACCCACTTACAGACCCACTCACACACTCACGTATGAACTCACACACCCACTGAGACACTTATACACCCACTTACAGATCCACTCAGACGCTCATAAACCCACTCACATACACATACAGTCACTCTCACACTAAGTCACAGACCCTCTCAGAGACTTATGACTCAGTCACTCACTCATACACTCAGAAACTCACACACCCACTCACAAACTCACTGAGATATACACGCACCCACTCACTTCTCCACTCAAGGCTCATGCTTCCATTTAGAGACCCACCCAGATACTCGCTTTCCTAGTCACAGTCCCCCTCAGACACTCATGCATGCACCCATTCACTCATTCACTCAGGGACTGCTCTCCTTACAGACCCATTAAGACACTCATACACCCACTCACAGATCCACTCAGACACTCATGCACCCACTCACAGACCCACTCTGACACACACACAGTAACTCACACACCCACTCATACACGAGCTCAGAACACTATGCACTTAGTCAGCTATAAACTCAGAGACTCATCTACCCACTCACAATCACACTCACAGAGACCCATGCACTGGCTGACAGAACCACTCAGACATTCATGCTGCCAGTGATAAACCCACTGAGAGTCTTATGCGCTCACTCACAGACCCACTCAGACACTCATGCACCCACTCACTCACTCACTCACACACCCCCTTAGACACTCATGCATCCACTTACAGATCCAGTCAGACAGTTATATACTCACTTACAAATGCACAAAGGCACTCATGCACCTACCCAAAGACTGAGTGAGAGACCGCCCGGACTTGTTCCTGAACGGTCGCTCCCTCCCTCCCTCGCTGGTCTCACGCACTGTGGGCGCTGCTGGTCTCACTTGGGTATCGTTACTTGAGCTTCTGAAATTGACTCGCTTGTTTACCAAGAGCCTCTGTAATTGACTAGCGCTGTGCTCGTTTAGCTTGTTAACCGACCAGGAATTGACTTTGGCGCCGCTCAGCTCTATATTGTAGCGCGACATTTGCTCTCTGTACCTGCTGGCGCTTTAACAGGACAGTAGGCGCGCTGGTCCATTTGCTGCCCCTGCCTCACTTTCCCTTTGACCCTCCATTTTGTCTGTAGCAGTTCCCTGGCCCGCCCCTCCTCCCCGCTACCGCCTCCCAGCTGCTGCCCCTCCCACCAACGAATAGAGGGCTCGCCACCTGCTCTGACCCTCTGTGACCGCCCGGACTTGTTCCTGAACGGTCGCTCCCTCCCTCCCACGCTGGTCTCACGCACTGTGGGCGCTGCTGGTCTCACTTGGGTATCGTTACTTGAGCTTCTGAAATTGACTTGCTTGTTTACCAAGAGCCTCTGTAATTGACTAGCGCTGTGCGAGAGCCTCTGTAATTGACTAGCGCTGTGCTCGTTTAGCTTGTTAACCGACCAGGAATTGACTTTGGCGCCGCTCTCTCAGCTCTATATTGTAGCGCGACATTTGCTCTCTGTACCTGCTGGCGCTTTAACAGGACAGTAGGCGCGCTGGTCCATTTGCTGCCCCTGCCTCACTTTCCCTTTGACCCTCCATTTTGTCTGTAGCAGTTCCCTGGCCCGCCCCTCCTCCCCGCTACCGCCTCCCAGCTGCTGCCCCTCCCACCCACGAATAGAGGGCTCGCCACCTCCTCTGACCCTCTGTGACCGCCCGGACTTGTTCCTGAACGGTCGCTCCCTCCCTCCCTCGCTGGTCTCACGCACTGTGGGCGCTGCTGGTCTCACTTGGGTATCGTTACTTGAGCTTCTGAAATTGACTCGCTTGTTTACCAAGAGCCTCTGTAATTGACTAGCGCTGTGCGAGAGCCTCTGTAATTGACTAGCGCTGTGCTCGTTTAGATTGTTAACCGACCAGGAATTGACTTTGGCGCCGCTCTCTCAGCTCTATATTGTAGCGCAACATTTGCTCTCTGTACCTGCTGGCGCTTTAACAGGACAGTAGGCGCGCTGGTCCATTTGCTGCCCCTGCCTCACTTTCCCTTTGACCCTCCATTTTGTCTGTAGCAGTTCCCTGGCCCGCCCCTCCTCCCCGCTACCGCCTCCCAGCTGCTGCCCCTCCCACCCACGAATAGAGGGCTCGCCACCTCCTCTGACCCTCTGTGACCGCCCGGACTTGTTCCTGAACGGTCGCTCCCTCCCTCCCTCGCTGGTCTCATGCACTGTGGGCGCTGCTGGTCTCACTTGGGTATCGTCACTTGAGCTTCTGAAATTGCCGCGCTTGTTTACCAAGAGCCTCTGTAATTGACCAGCGCTGTGCGAGAGCATCTGTAATTGACTAGCGCTGTGCTCGTTTAGCTTGTTAACCGACCAGGAATTGACTTTGGCGCCGCTCTCCCAGCTCTATATTGTAGCGCGACATTTGCTCTCTGTACCTGCTGGCGCTTTAACAGGACAGTAGGCGCGCTGGTCCATTTGCTGACCCTGCCTCACTTTCCCTTTGACCCTCCATTTTGTCTGTAGCAGTTCCCTGGCCCGCCCCTCCTCCACGCTACTGCCTCCCAGCTGCTGCCCCTCCCACGCTCCGCCCCCTCCACTCTCCATTAAATGCCAGATGTCCCAACGTGCAGCGTCCACGCGCTACGGCCGCGCCGAAGGTGCGCCAAAGGTAAGCCCGTCTAAGCCCGTCCGCGCCTGGACCGCACCCAGCGCCAGACCCCCTGGCCCCCGTCCCACCCACCGCACCCGCATTACTTACGCCGCATCCACCCTCCTACCCCTTAACCCCGGCCGCCTCTCCGACTGCGCTCAAGCCGCCCCCGGACACACCCATGGACCCTTCACGTGCAACTCCTGCAAGTTTGACGGCACCAAAACCAACTCCACATCCACTAACACTAAACAGAGACCTGACGCAAACCACCTTAAATGCATCCTACTCAATACCCGCTCAGTCCACAGGCACGCCATCGACCTCTGGAATCTACTAGACACCTTCTCTCCAGATGTCGCCTTCCTAACAGAAACATGGATGAACTCTACTTCAGCCCCAGACATCACCATTGCCATCCCGGAAGGTTACAAGATCATCCGTAAGGACCGGACCGACCAAACAGGAGGAGGCATCGCTATCGTCCACAAGAAATCCATCCGCATCTCAACCAGCTCAGACGTCAATCTCGCAAACACTGAACACCTCCACTTCCAGATCCTTATCGACCCCAAGACCACACTCAGAGGCACCCTCCTCTACAGGCCACCAGGACCCCGTGCACAATTCAGTGACGACATCACGGACTTCATCACCCCGCACGCCCTCCCCTCCGAGGATTACATTCTTTTGGGAGACCTTAACTTTCATCTTGAAAAGAACAACGACCGCTACGCCACCACCCTTCTGGACAATCTCGCCAACCTCGGACTTAAACAACTTGTCACTACCCCGACCCACATCGCAGGTCACACACTCGACCCTATCTTCACCTCCAGCAAACATGTCTCCTTCAGCCACACCACAGCTCTCCTCTGGACGGACCACAGCTGCGTTCACTTTACCTACAACAAGACCACAACCAACAACCATCCTCAACCCACTCTGCGAAGAAACTGGAACAAAATCACCATCGACCAGATCTCCTCATCGCTTCTTCAAAACCCCCCTGCCCACTCCACAAACCCCGACCAAGCAGCCATTAACCTCACCCAATGGCTATCCAACAGCGCCGACATCCTAGCACCGTTGAAAAAAGGTCAAATCAATCTAGGCAGCAAGAAGACCTCCTGGTTCAACGATGATCTTAAGAAATCTAAGAAACTCTGTCGCTCCCTTGAGAAGGCCTGGAAAAAAGACCCAAACAGCAGCACCAGGGACGCCTTCAAAAACGCCACCCGCACACACCACCAACTAATCCGGTCTGCCAAGAAAGCCGCTTTCAAGGACAGACTAGATAACAACGCCCACAACAGCAAGGAATTATTCAACATCATCAAGGAATTTACCAACCCCTCAGCCAACTCCAACGACATCACCCCCTCTCAAGCCCTCTGCGACTCCCTAGCCTCATTCTTCCACAACAAGATTGCAGAAATCCACAACAGTTTCGACAACCGACCCAAGGACCAACCCACCCACCCCTCTGCAGGACCCCCACCCCCCCTTGAACATCCTCAACGACTGGAACCCAATCTCCACTGAGGACACCATCCGCCTGATGAACTCCATCCACTCAGGATCCCCCACAGACCCATGCCCTCACCACATCTTTAACAAAGCAGACTCCATTATAGCACCGCACCTCCGAGACGTCATCAACTGCTCCCTCAACTCCGCTATCTTCCCGGAAAGTTGGAAACATGCCAAACTCAGCGCCCTTCTGAAGAAACCTACAGCTGACCCCACCGAACTCAAAAACTACCGCCCCATCTCGCTCCTTCCATTTCCGGCCAAAGTCATCGAGAAAGCTGTCAACAACCAACTCGCCGCCTTCCTCGAAACCAACAAGTCCCTCGACTCCTCACAGTCCGGCTTCCGAGCCAAACACAGCACTGAGACCGCACTCATCGCAGCAACTGACGACATTCGAACTCTGCTAGACAACGGAGACACAGTCGCACTCATCCTCCTCGACCTCTCCGCAGCCTTTGACACAGTCTGTCATAGCAACTTAATACAACGCCTCAGAAACATCGGAATACAAGGAAAAGCACTGGAATGGATCACCTTGTTCCTTGCCGGAAGAACTCAGAGAGAGTCCGCCTTCCACCATTCAAATCAGAAGCTACAGAAGTCATCTGCAGCGTGCCACAAGGATCTTCACTCAATCCCACCCTCTTCAACGTATATATGAGCCCCCTTGCGGCCATCGCATGCCAACACAACCTCAACATCATCTCCTACGCTGATGACACCCAACTGATACTATCACTCACCAAAGACCCCAACACCGCCAAAACCAACCTACATGAAGGAATGAAGAAGTAGCCGAGTGGATGAAGTACAGCCGTCTAAAACTGAACTCCGACAAAACTGAAGTCCTCATCCTTGGTACCTCCCCCTCCGCCTGGGATGACTCTTGGTGGCCAGAGGCCCTTGGAAAAGCACCCATCCCGACGGACCACGCACGGAACTTAGGTGTCATCCTGGACTCCTCACTTTCTATGAACAGACAAGTCAACGCCGTCTCATCTTCTTGCTTCAATATCCTTCGCATGCTCAAAAAAACATTCCGCTGGATCCCCACCGAAACTAGAAAAACGGTCACCCACGCACTGGTCACGAGTCGCCTGGACTACGGAAACACCCTATACGCCGGTACCACCGCAAAACTCCAGAAAAAACTCCAACGCATCCAAAACGCGTCAGCCAGACTCATACTAGACATCCCGCGTAAAGACCACATCTCTGGACACCTGAAAAATCTCCACTGGCTCCCCGTTAACAAGAGGATTACTTTCCGCCTCCTAACCCACGCACACAAAGCACTCTACGAACTTGGACCCGAATGCCTCAACTCACGACTTTCCTTCTACACCCCCTCCCGCCACCTACGATCCTCCAATCAAGCCCTTGCAACTGTACCTCGCATCAACAAAACCACCATGGGAGGCAGATCCTTCTCCTACCTGGCAGCTAAAACCTGGAACTCACTCCCCACTCACCTTCGCCTCACTCAGAACCACCTTACATTCAGAAAGCAACTTAAAACCTGGATATTCGACAAGTAACTCCTCACCCTCCTCAAGCGCCTTGAGACCCTCTGGGTATGTAGCGCGCTATATAAATCTCTTGACTTGACTTGACTTGACTTGACTTGACTTATGCATGCCAACACAGACTCATTGTGATACTGATGCACTCACTCATAGATGCACTGAGGCAGTCCTTGTAGTTCGTTTCAGAAGCATTAATAGACTGATGCACCACCTTACAGATTCACTCAAATACTTAGAGTGAATGAGAGACTTACTGATACAGTGATGCATGTAGTTGTAGATTACCCTGAAAAAGTTATGCACTGTGTTATTGAGATATTAAGGGAGTTGTACATAGTATTATACAACCATTTAGATAGTAATGTGTTTAGACTGTTGGTTATATTCCAAGTTGCAGTTATACGTTATGAATGTTGTAGTGGCTATAGAATGTTTGTATTTGTTTTGTTATTTCCCAACGTATTCACGGCGATTGCACCTACCGATATCATTGCAATGTCCTTCGTCACCACAAAAATTGGTTCAAATAATTGTTTTTATACAAACTTCCTACAAAACTATGGCTTTAAACAGTGCAGTAAAAAAACCCTAGGGGTCCATTACGATGTCGGGCGGTTTGCCTCCGCCAGGCTGGCGGTGGCCACCGCCGGCCTGGCGGAGCCAAACCGCCCGACATCGCAAGCCCAAATCCCCCCGCCATATTAGGATGGCGGAGGGGAAGGTGGCGGTGCAAAATTCCGCCCACCTGTGTTCCGCCCCGGTCGCCTTGCGGCCGGTGCGGAAAACTAGTAACATGCAGGCGGTGTCTGTCAGACACCGCCCGCAACATTACAATGGGCTTTCTTCAATGCTTTTCCGTGGCGGCAATGCCACCACGGAAAGGCATGCGGTGTTCACTCTGGGGGCCCCCTGTGGGCCCCCAGAGTGAAGGCCAAAGGGGGGTGGCACACGGGGTGTACCTGTGGTACCCCCCCACATTTGCATGTGCAAAGCGGCAGGCACCGCATGGTGCCTTCCGCTTTGCATATGCAAATGCAAAAAAGCATTTTTAAAACTACAGGATGTGCCCGCCACTGTGGCGGGCACATCCTAATGGCACCCACGGGACCCCCGCCCTTAAGGTCCCGATCTCCGTTAGGGTGGCGGGTGGACTTGTCCGCCCGCCATTCTAATGGACCACCTAGTGTCTAAAATACTGTAAAATGTGTGCATATATGTGTTTCACACCAATTTAAAAAGGCTCCATCGCCATGGTTAAAGAAAGTCATTGTGACTCTTGGCATCATCGCGAAAGCAGGAAGCAGGGTTCAAACACAGTTTTAAAAAAGGTTACTACAAATGTATGTGTACAAATTTGTACTTTAAATTAGTAATGTGTGTACTGTGATAGAATGAATTTTTAAAGTTATAATTTTTTAATGTGGTAGTGCTTGTTGAATGTTTACATTTGTTTTGTGATTTCTCACCGTGATCATTGCGATATCACCACAAATGTAATCATTTTTACCAATAATATTATCAAGAAAATTAACAACATTTTGGGCTCTGGGTGGCTTTGTGTTTAGCCTGTGTGTAAGAGAGCTACATATAACACTGTATGCAAGGTTTCAGGTTGCTTAGAAACACCCAGTTCCCTTCATCTGTAAAGTGAACTTCATCACCTCTATGTATTCCGTGTGTGTCAAAACACAGATTGTTTTTGTAGATCATGGGTACTCACATACATTTTCCCAGTGGCCAAAAGGTTTTGTCTGTGATGTGACCGAGGGCCGCATTGGTGCCAGCAGAATGGCGATCGGGATAGGAGGTTTCGGGGGGAGGGGTGTGTGGTTCTGGTAAGGTGAATGTAGTTGCACAATGCGAAACCAGAAAACCTGGCATTAATACCGGTTTCACTACTTTACTAAGCTATGTGATCCTAGACAATTGTTTAATTTCACTTTCCTTCCTTTTTCAACATTATCATCTACAAAATAATGTTGAATAACATCACTTCTGGATGTGCATTGTACAAAACCTTCTCCTGTGTTTAATTTAATAAACTATATATGTATAATAGGAATCCAGCCCAAACAGTGAACTGTACAACTGACTTGCATCTTAGGGGGGTATTCTCAAGAACTTGTGATAATCATTGCAAAATTAGCTTACCCCAACTTTCAACATCGCAGTCTACCGCAGGAAAAAATTAAGCCGTGTTAACTAACTATTTACAATACGGCTGTATCATGCAATAGTTTCACAATAACGCGTCAAATGACCACGTTAAAACCAACACAACGCCGCAAAAATGCAAAACACGAACGCAAAAAAAGGCGCGAAAAATCTCCAAAAAAGTAGGTAAAAAAGATAAATGCCAAACAACAACGAAGCACAATCGATATTGCAGTAGCAAGTACGGAGGAGAACCAGAACCCCACAAGCCCCCTGGAGGACCTGCCTGGGACCTCGGGGTCAGGAAATGCCAATGAGAAGAAGAGTAGGAAGAAGAGGGTCAGTCCGCAGGAAAACAGGATCCTGATAATGAAGGTGGAAGAACACAATCAACAACGGTTCATCACCTCCACTGTGTCATTGGCAAACAAAAATGGACTATGGCAGTCTATCGTGGACAAGGTGAATGCAGTGGGAGTGCTGAAGAGGACAATAGAAGAGGTCAAGAGGTGCTGAAATAATGTCAAGTGCAAAACCAACTGAAACTCACCAACAACTGGAAGGCAGCAATGCAGAGAGGAGGTTGGAGTCCAGCGCCAAAGGAGGAGGTGGACGATATGGAGGAAATGGTGGCCACAGTCATCAGTGGGAAGACAGGGGCAGTAGTTGGGAGACCGGACACTGCTCAACATGACCAGACACAACAGCAACAGGGTGAGTACCGACCAGGGACTGGGGGTACAGGGAGAGATGGGCACAATGGCACACATGTACAATTGAGCTGAACACATCTGCGGACAAACCATGCCCTAGCCCCTATCTCCCACCAAGAGACCAATGTACCCAAGTATGCAACATCTCAGCACTGCATAGGCACAGAAGTCAAAGGCACATTGCATGAAATAGAGAAGGAGCAGCAAAATCAGAGCTGAAGTGGTGACTCCCTTGAAATGCAGCACACACACAAAACATGCAAAGCACATTAACACTGACAACAATGTGGTACAAAACACAACACGTCCACAACAGAACTCAGTACACAACTGGTGCCAACTGGGTGTAGACACTGGCCAATCACATTTAGCATTGCAGGGAAATGTGAGTTGATAATGCACAAGTACAACACACACACGTCATGTTGTCAAAATGTCCACTGTCCCCCATCAAATAGGCAGCACCTCCCAAACAGTCCCAATGTACACAGTCATGCAGTCTGAATGAAAACATTTACATTGTGACAACATACATGTGGACACATTGTTAATCTGCATCTCCCCTTCTCATCGCAGAGGAAAAATCAACACCTCCTGCAGAGCACCCTGAACCTCTCTTCTGTGATGACGAAGAGGACCACCACAGCTTCAACTCCGATGCCCTCCAACAGCTCGTGGACAGCCTCCACAGCCCACCTCCAGGAGCACAGCAGCCCAGCTGCTATGAGGAGACCCACCCCCCTGCACAGACCACACAGCTGGCAGCACCCACCACCACGGCTGCCTCCCAGGACCCCCATGAAAAAAACACATGGCCTTCCACCGCTCTGAGTTTGGGTGCCAGGAGAATCTGGCTGAACAGATGCCGGTGGGCTTTGACCACAAGGCAGACAAATTAGATGTCATACATGGGTGTCTACGTTCCATCAGGGATCACTCATAGTCCATAACAGACACCCACAGTCAGTTTCATGCCCTCCAATGGACCATGGCTGACATTGCCGGAGCCCTGACCCAGAGGATAAAACAACTGTACAGTCAGAGTGGCTCTAGCGATGTCACACAGGAGTTGGGAAACATGCAGAGGTTAATGGAGACCATGGATTGGGCGAATGTGGAAAGAGCGGCTGCCACGGCTGCACACCAGTGAGTGGTAGCTGGGTTCCTCAATGACCTCAAGCCCTTCCTCATGGTGTTGCTCCCACAAGGTCTGGCGCTGATGCATACTGCTGCTAACACTACGTCCACATCTCCGCACCCTGAAGTGTCAGTGCCACACAGTGCGGAAGACATTCCACCTCCGGCCCCTCCGGTGTCACTGCCACACAGTGCAGGAGAGAGAACACCACCACCTACACATGAGGCACATGCAACAGCAGTGGACGAAGATGCGGATGAACCTGCCTGTGTCGTACGAAGGACGCAGTAGCATTCTTCTCCGCCATATGTCCAGTTTCTGCTTGGTCCTGCCCTCTGCATCATCACCTTCCACTGTACCCCGATGCACTCTGCAACACTCAACTTGGACCTCAACATGGACTGCCATGTTGATCGCCAATGACACAGCAATCAGACTGTGGACTGAACTCTCCCTTTTCCTTTGGACTTGTCATTCCCTGAAGGACTCTGGCTGGCCCTCCATGTGTAAACATCGTCATGTGGGGTTTGCATGGCCCTGTACTGCTCCAGATGCAACACTCCACTGAATGTGCATTAAACATTCATAATCACTCAGATGTATCATGTCTATGGTCTTTCAAGTGTGGAAGTATGGATGAATGTAGGCTCAATGAATTGCAATTACGTCCATGTGGCTCATGTCGTAGAACTTGGGTCACAGGGTGAAACATTGCCGAATATGGTCCGGGTGATGCAGACACAACAACAGGGACACATACATTAGTTACTTCCTTGTCCAGCCCAGTACGGAACCACGCCCAGAGCCCCGGAGTCATTGTTCACACTCTTACGTTGGACTGGCATATGCAAGGGCAGCCCACTCCGCTTACGCCCACAGGGGGGGGGGCAACTCTACATGTCCCAGATCTTCCCTATAGTGATCTGCTGGTCACAGGTCTAGTTATCAGCATGCTACAGCCACTCCCTCAAGGCTGACGTACACCCACACCACAGCCATCCAGCACACGCATCACAGGACATGTGACTCTGCCAATAAAAAGGAGTGTGTGCATGTGCTCAATGCCCTTTCCTTTCTCTATCTAGGTGTATCTGTGTGGTGTTCATGAAGACATGAGTTCCTAGGGCCCTGTAACATCACATTCCCGTGGTCCGGAGGTGACATGATGGCATCTGCACCACGATACCCAATCATACGGGGTCCAAGACTAGCAGGGCACAGACTTAGTGGCACCAGATGCACTGCGGCTGACACATGCACACCACCACGGGATGGTGACTTTCAGTGCACTGAGGTAGGCGCACCTTAAGTGCTGAGCTGGTGTGCAGCCTGCGTCCCTGCGGTCTGGTCTGCTAAGGATTTGTGTGCCCTGCTGGACCTCAGTGTAGGCCAGAGCCAGTGGGCAGTGGGGGCCTACCGCCACGTGACTTGACCTTCCGGATCACAGAGTTAGTGGCACCTCAAGGGCTGAGCGGGTGTGCAGCCTGCGATGATGCCGGGTGCACTGGTGTGTCCTCTGCCATGGCAAAATCAAGACCAGAATCAAATGCGAGACCTGGAGGCCTGCAGAGCAGGGCTGCATGATGTGGCAGGTGCCATGTACGCAGGCCTCAGGCTTAGGGCTTGCACCAGCATGTGGTGGGCCCTCATCACGACATTCCGGTGGCAGTAGGTGAGCAGTGAGGCCTGGGTTCGCAGGGGCGGACACGCACCACTGTGCGGCAGGAGGGGCGCAGGGTGCAGCTGCCTGGGTGCAAAGGGGCGGACAGGCGATGATGTTGTGTGCAATTGTATGCACTTTGCCATTCATGTGCATGGACTTTGTTTCAGATGACGGATCTGTTTCAGATGTGGGACCTGTCGAACTGCACTACAAACCAGCACGTGGTCGGAGACACACCAGTGTCAGAAGGTGAGCAGTGAGGCCTGGGTGGGCAGTGACAGCAGTCTCTCTCCCTGTCCATTTCTTCTGTTATCTGTGTTTCTCGCCCCTCTCTTTCTGTCTTTCTCTCACTCCCCCTCTCTGTCCGTCTTTCTATCTTTCACACTCTAGGTCTGTCTTTCTCTCTCTCTCCCTCTCTGTCTGTCTTTCTCCCTCTCTCCCTCTTTCCGTCTTTCTCTCTCTCCCTCTCTTTCCATCTTTCTCCCTCTCTCTCTCCCTCTCTTTCTGTCTTTCTCGCTCTCCCTCCCTTTCTGTCTTTCTCTCTCTCTCCCTCTCTTTCCGTCTTTCTCTCTTCCTCTCTTTCTCTCTCGCTCTCTGTCCTTTGATGTGCGCATGTCACACCTACTTATCTGGAATTTTGTCTTGCAGGCTGTGACCTGAGAGCCGCTATGTGTCTTCATTTCTGTTCTGTGTTTATTTGAATACATTTTCGTTTGTTAATTCGAAGGTGAATGTCTGATGATCATTTTTGTAAAAACACATGCATGTCATCGAATGTGATTGCGTGACATCAGGCAGATTATTTGGTACATGTTTCATGTAATTGATGTGACATGTCTTTGCTGGGGGGGTGCTCAGGGAGGGGTGGACCAGGGGATGGTGGTGGTGGGTGTTGTGGCCCTGTTGGGGCTCCTAGCTACATGATTGTTGTCTCCATGGCATCTGTTGCCCTTCAGGTGTGGCTCTGGGCTGGGCTCCCTTTTCTGGTGCAGGCTGTCGTCCGACTTTACATCAAGCCAGAGCAGGTGTTAGTTTCCTGCTGCTAATGCTTCTCATCAGCTATTTTGGGTTCTCATCTCCAATCTGGCTGGTCATTGAGAATGTTGCGTAGTGGGGTTGTCGCGGCTTTTGACACGGGAACGCCGTTTCTGCATCTCATTAGCAATAGTTGCGGGGGTCATCTGTGGTGATGTTTATTGAGGCTGCTATCCCTGCTTAACTGGTGATATGCGTTGTTTGCACCAGCCTGTGAATAGGGCAATATATTTATTGCCACTTTGGCTGCGATAAAGTGCTGTTAACTCAGCAGTAACTCCTTGAGACTATGCCCCTTAGTTCATTATTGACAATAATGTCAGGGTGGTAGAAAGAATGAATGTTTGTAAATTCATGTTTGAAAACTATTGCTTTAAAAAACAAATACTTCTCAATCCACTGATATTTTATAATGTGATGTATTAGTGTGAAACTGTTCTGCATGTTTATTAAATACACTTTTTGAATTTGGAAGTGAAATTATCATATTTTTACACTTTTGCCGAAGGCACGCCTAAGGCAAGCCCGTCTGCGCCCGTCAGGGCTAAGGCAGGGCTCAGGGCGAGCCATGCTGCCGGTTTGGATCCCACACATTTCATTGGCCTGCAGATCCGGTACTCCAGCTCGGCATTAAAGTCCTTGCGAGGCCCATGTTGTGCCACCTATCCCATGTTCACCGCGGACCCAGTAAGTGTTCTGGCTTGCCCTGAGTGCGGATTTCTTCCCTCCATCCAGCTCCGGTCGGAGGCACGATGTGTTGATACCTGCCTCCTGGCCAGTTTTAAAGCCTGTCTTATTAATTCCAGATCTCTCAAACGGCATCATGTCGATATTACCGATCTAGTTACGGATACTGACCTTGATCTCCTATTTGTGACGGAGACCTGGTTAGATGCATTCTCTAATCCGATAGTCACTCTGGCTACCCCCGTTGTGTACAAAATACACCGGTTTGACCGCCCACTGGGGAGGGGGGGGGTGTTGCCATATTGTACAGAGATTGCTGGGTCCTTCAGGGGGAAGCATCGAACAATTGGGTAGACTGTGAGGCTTTAGACTTCAGTCTGCAATTGTCGCCCCATTTTACCTTGGGCGGGTCTTTAATATATCACCCTCCGGGCCCTGCTGGGGTCTTTCTGAATACTTGCAGTGACATTATAGCGGAAAGAGCCCTTAGGTTTTCTAAATTCCTTCTGCTGGGCGACTTCAATTTACATCTTGACTCAGCAGTGTCGCCGGATGCCGCCAATTTCCGGGATATCCTCCAGTCAGCTATGCTCTCCCAATGGGTGAGTGATCCCACCCATAAGGGGGGTCATACCTTGGACCTCATTTGTTCCAACTTCTCGGTCCTGGTCCAAAAAACCCTCCCTGTCACCTGGTCTGATCACTTTCCAGTATTCTTTTCGTGGACCACTTTGCGAGAACGCCCACCAGCCTGCCACCGCGCCCCGAAGGCCAAGAAGATTGATGCTGCGCTTCTGAGCGCTAAGCTGGTGGTCTCGCGCCCGACACTTGGTGGCACCTTATCGGATAATGTTACCATGTTTTCGAGCTGGATTAGTGATGCCGTTTTGGGCCTCTCTGCCTCTGTAAGCTGGGGAGAGAAACCCCCTCCAAGCCTTGGTTCACCGCAGATTTGAGGGATCTCAAACACTCTTGTAAGGTTTTGGAGAGAATATGGAGGGCCAGTGTTTACTGCCCTTTGGCCAAACAGGCTCTTAGAGATAAACAGAAAGTGTACTACACTGCTATCTCCTCAGCAAAAAGTTCCCATTTTGCCGCACGCATTGATAGGGCGAACAATAATGCGAAGGAAATCTTTGCCATTGTGCAGAGTTTTGTGGCTCCTTGTGCACAGGAGGTTATTGCTACTCCCTCAGTCATTTGGGTGAACACCTTGTCCAATCACTTTATGGAGGGAATCAGGGATATTCAAGATTCCTTCCCTAAAAATGTGACACCTTCTTTGCCCTCGGTGGGGACTTGTGTGGCAAAGGACCTGGATTATTCTCTCTCGGCCTTTAGCCCCATCGACCTCTTGGCCTCCCGCAAAATCCTTGGGGCTCTGAAATCTGGTTCCCCCCACGACCCTTGCGCGGCTCGGTTGCTGGCAGATTTAGCTGACTCAATTAACCCGGAAGTTAATAATCTGATTAACCAGTCGCTCTGCGAGGCTCATGTTCCGCTCGCTTGGAAGCAGGCCCTTTTATTGCCTTTACTCAAGAAGCCCACCCTCGACCCCTCGCTTCCTGGAAATTACAGACCCATTTCTCTTTTGCCTAGTCTGGCCAAGGTCTGCGAAAAGGTGGTCACTTCGCAGCTAACCAACTATGTGGCAAAGTCGGGCGCGCTACATCCTGCGCAATCGGGGTTTCGGGCTGCCCACAGCACTGAGTCGGCTTTGCTGGAGGTGGTTGAGTCTATCAGGGACTGTTTGGATGCCGGCGGGAGAGCAGCCTTGGTGATGCTGGATCTCTCGGTGGCTTTCGACACGGTTCCTCACTCTCTCCTTCTTAACCGACTTGCTGATATCGGCATTACAGGTACGGCGTGGAGTTGGTTACACTCCTTTCTGAAGGACAGGTCACAGCTAGTCTGGCTGCCTCCGTTTTCCTCGTCATCCTCCCCTCTCTCCACTGGTGTCCCGCAGGGCTCTTCCCTTAGCCCCCTTTTGTTTAACATCTTTATGACTCCCCTGGTTTACCTCGCGGAGTCATTGGGGGCTAAGGTGATGGCATATGCAGATGACACGCAGTTATTGTTCACCTGGAGAAGGGGTGAGGACTCGGTCATCACGGTTCAGCATTGTCTTTCTGCGGTGTTTCGCTGGCTGGCCAATGCACAACTTAAGTGCAACAAGGAGAAATCGGAGGTGCTCCTGTTTGGAGCATTTCCTGCTGGCTTTAGAACTAGACTGTGGCCTCCGGACTTTCCGCCCCCTCAATCAGAAAAAGGCCTTGCAAAAAACTTGGGGGTGTGGTTTGAGGAAAATCTGAATTTTGCGACACATGTCAAAAAACTCACAGGGACATGTTTTGGTATTCTTAAATCCCTGCGAAAATTCCTCCCCTTTCGGCCTGTGGAGGCCAAAGAAACAGTAGTCCGGGCCTTGATCCTCTCGAGGTTGGATTATTCCAACGCGCTTTTAGTTGGTTGTCCAGGCTATTTGATAAAAAAGATACAGGTAGTCCAAAACGTGGCTGCTCGGCTCCTACTGGGCCTTTCTTCCAGGCAGAGCGTGCGGGTCTATCTCCGCCACCTCCATTGGCTCCCAGTTGAGGCCCGTTTGAAATTTAAAATGTTGGTCATTGTCCAACGGGCCTTGTATGGACTGGGCCCACTCTATCTGCAGAAGCGTTTTGCTTTTTATTCCCCTACCAGGACTCTGCGATCTTCGGACCAACTCCTTATCCAGAATCCCCGTTTTTTGCGCCATAGGTTAGGTGGCTGCTCTTTCACCCGTAAAGCCGGCCTAGCTTGGAATGAGCTTCCTCTTGCTCTCAGGAAGGTTGCTGATCCGGCTGTCTTTAAAAAGAGCCTAAAAACACTATTGTTCTGAGCCCATTCTTTTAGAGGCTTTGCCTGCGGTGTTGGTGGGTGGTGGTTCAGGGTAGCAGCGCCGGGATACTCTGAGTAGCTGTGCGCTTTAGAAATGCAGGATAACATAACAATATGTCTTTAAAAATAACGGTATTTTGCCTCGTTTCTCCACACTTTCTCTACCACTCTGCAAATGCAGCTCCTGGCACACTACTGCTACAGGGAGGAGGTCCACTTTATTCCTGAGGCCCTCAGCAGGCAAGGGGACCTCATCCCCCACCAGCATTGTGCCAATAGATGTGTTTGCAGGGTGGTGGAGAAAGGGGGCGTGGTCTCCGACCACCTCTCAGAAATCCCACTATGTGGGGCTTACTGGAGGTAACAGGTCTTCTTGGGCCCTAAGGACCCTCAGCAGCCAAGGGGGCTTCATCTCCCAACCAGGCGCGTGGCAGGAGGAGAGTTTGCAGTGAAGTGGAGAAAGGGGGTGGGGCCACTGGTGAGTTGCTGGGTTTTGCTTTTTTTTTGCTTTTTAGGAAGGGGAAGCTGCGTGACCCCCTTGCCTGGAATATTTAATGCCATAGGGACCCCATTCCCCAGGGCCTGATGCTTTTTTTAAAAAAATTTTCATAAAAAATGGGAGGGGGATATGCGGCCTCCCTCCTGGGCCAATGTTGGCCCCAGGCACCCAGCCCTCAGGGCATGGCCTTTTTTTCTTTATATTTTTTATAAAAAGGGGGGGGGGCTAAGCGATCCCTCTCCCATCCCCTTTTTGGCCCTGGGAATCCCATCCTCCAGGTGATGGCCACCTTTTGGGGACCGTGGGGGATCCTCAAGGGCCTCATGGTCCCTGCTGGCTCCCGCCTCCTGCGAGATCCAGCATTGATTTTCAAACCTAGGGAACTGCTGACAAGCAGCTCCCTAGGTGTGAAAAGCAAAGTGTGCTACGCTTTGAGAAAGCAAGAGCAAAATGCTCTTTCTTGCTCAAAGAAGACCACCCTGTTTGCTATGGCATGGCATGCCATTGCAAACTGTGAAGTCCATTGCTGGAGCAGGTCCTGGGGGATGGCCACCTTTATTGAAATTTGTCCTGAGGAGGAGGTGGTCCCCTTGGGTGTGTGAAAGGACCAGAGCTCCTCACACTTTGGTATTTATTTTAGCCCTGGGGAGGTGGGGGTCCTGTGGGAGGGGCGTCAATGAGGTCGCCCTATTTTATTGAAATGAACTCCAGGGAGGTGGCAGTCCCTGACGCTTTGATAAGACCTATGAGGGGGGCCCTGTGTACCGCTCCTATATTTATTACATTCCCCTGGTACCTGGCCTGCCCAGGGGGTATTTAAAAGCAAGCACAGAAGCACATGCTTGCTTTTTTTGCCAAAATTTCACAGCAATTTTTTTTATGCTTTTATAGCGTGGTTATGGATTGGGGGTCTGACCCAGCAAGAGGCCTGTTTGCAGAGTGATGTAAAAAGAGGGCGTGGCTTTGACCACTCCCAGAAATCCAGCTCTTACTATAGATAACATGAGGGTTAGTTGGCCCCCAGGAACCCTTAGGAGGCAAGGGGACTTCATCCCCAACCAAGAGCAAGCCAGGAGGCACATTTGCGGAGTGGTGAAGAAAGGGGACGTGGCCTGTGTCCACCTCTCAGCAATCCCACTATCTGGGGCTTACTGGAGGTATCAGGCAGGCTAGTTGGCCCCTAATGAACCCCAACAGCGAAGGGGACTTTAATTCTCATCAAAGAGCAAGCCAGGGGGCGCGTTTTGCAGACTGGTGGTAAAAGGGGGCGTGGCGTGCTATGAGAACTTACCAATGCTGCTGTGTGGGACTTACTGGAGGTAATAGGAGGGGTAGTTAGTGTCTAGGAATTATATGTAATGTAATGTAATGTAATGTAAAAAGTTCTTATAAAGCGCAACTAACACCTAGCGGTTTCTTGGCGCTGTGAACAGATGGAGACAGAAAAGAAACTATCAAGGCGGAAGAGAAAGAAGAGAAAAATCTAGTTGTATGCTCTACAGAACAGGTGGGTCTTGAGCCTGGATCTGAAGTGCGTATAGGAAGTGGTAAGCCTGCATTCTAAAGGGAGGGCATTCCAGAAAGATGGAGCAAGAAACGAAAATCCAAGCCCTCCATGTTTCTTGCGGTTAAAGACAGGTGTCTTAAGTAGGGCCAGATGAGAAGAACGGAGGTGGCGGGAATGGAACATACTGGTGAAGTAAAGAAGATATGAATAAGGGGCCGAGGCAGGCCAGGGCCTTAAAAATGGTGCAGCCCAATTTAAAGTTACAACGCTCTGCAACAGGGAGCCAATGGAGTGTCTTTAACAGGGGACAGACATGCTGATGCCTAGGCTGGCAGAAGATTAGCCAAGCAGCCTCGTTCTGAACCAGCTGCAATCGATTCAGCTGATAAGCAGGGATACCAACATAAAGTGAGTTGGCGTAATCTAATCTAGAGATTACCAAAGCCAGTAGGGTCAGGGTAAGGGCTTCTGTGGTGAGAAAATGGGCAATTTTGTGGATTTTCCGCAAATGAAAGAAGCTGGAGGAAACCACTGCATTAATCTGGGGCTTCATTGAAAGATCATTACAAATGATCACTCCCAAACTTTTGGCTGAGTCAGCGGGGCGAGGGGGGAGACCCAAAGTTGGAACTCCACGGGTTAGTTGCACCCCCGACAAGAGCCAGTTCGGTCTTGTCGGGGTTAAGTTTGAGATGATTTGTCCCCATCCAGTCACTAATGTGACACAGCGTGGACTGGAAATTGTGGATGGATTGGACCGAGGGATCGATGTCAAAGATCAACTGAATGTCATCCGCATAGTTAAATGCAGTGACATTACTACCTCGTAAAGACCGGATGAGGGGGGTGAGATACAAATTAAAAAGGAGGGGGGAAAGGGAAGAGCCCTGTGGGACGCCACATGTCAGCACAACTTTGTCGGCGGTGAACTGGGAGAGCAGGAAAGCCTGGTAGCGATTGCTCAAGAAAGAGCGAACCCAGTCAAGAGCAGAACCCTGGATGCCGGCCTCCCTGACACGGTCGACCGAAATATCATGGTCGACAGTGTCAAAGACAGCCGACAAATCCAGGAGAACCAAGGCCTGATTGATATTAAGGTCGGCTCCCCTCCGCAGTTCCTCCATCACCGAGAGAATGACCACCTCAGTAGAATGGGAAGGTCTGAATCCGGCCTGTTGGGAATCGAGGAACTGCGTACGCTCGATGAATGAACTCAAAAAGTTGGTGACATGGGCTTCAAGTATCTTACTGAGGTAGGGAAGTAATGAAATGGGCCGAAAGTTGCTTGGGAGGGACGGGTTGGCGTTGAGTTTTTTGAGGATGGGCACCACTTCAGCAATTTTAAAAGAGCTGGGGACCAGGCCCGCTTTAAGTGAATTATTCAAAAGTGACAATGGAGGGAGAGGACAAGCAGTAAAGGCTTCATGCAAAACATGAGGGGGGCAACAGTCAGTGGGGGATACAGAAGTAACCTTTTTCAGCAAGACTAATAACTCGTCCTCCGAAATCGGAGGAATTTGAGTGATTTGCTGAGAATTGGGGGTAGTTGGAATAGTAGTAGAAATGGCTGGGTCAGAGGGAACAGAAGAGGAAATACTATTTTTAATGTTGACAATTTTACCAATAAAAAACTGATGAAGGGAGTCACAGAGTGCCTGAGGAGGGAAAGTTGTAATAGTGATCCTGTCTGGGTGAGAGAGTTCCTCTACAATGGAGAAAATATCTTTAGCTTTGGGTGGCTATATAGAGTGGGAGTAGGTGTTATGGAGAGTAATTATGTGGTATGGTAGTCTGTGTTGTGGAGTGGTAACCTTAAGTTTAGACTTCCTCATTTCCATAGAAGCTAAGCTATAAACTCAATGAGACAAAAAAAGAAGGAACCACTGAGGAGCACTTCTAGACCTAGTTAGAGGTATGAGCAGGGACACTGGAATTAGGCGACTCTTTCACTGCACCAACTTTCGCACTGTTATACATTTTCCGCATTTGCCACTTAATCCATCATCTACGGCAAAATCTACAGATTTGAACAAAATAAACTTGTTTGTAGATCAAAAGGCCGTTTGCAAACCTAGAATGGTCACCTGTTACTTATTGCTAAATGTGAGTGTTACATTGGTACTAATGGTATGCAAACCACTCTTTTACTGCATTTCTGTTGCTTCTTTCTGCACCCTTCTTTCTTTTTCTGTGCTTCTCTTGCTTTTTCTGCACATCTCTTCTACTTTATTTAGCTCTCTTGCCTCTTTCTGCACCTCTGTTGCCTCTTTCTGCACCTCACATGCTTCTTTCTGCACCCTTCTTCCCTCTTTCTGCACCTTTCTTGCCTCTTTCTGAACTTCTGTTCCCTCTTTATGCACTCCTGTTCCTTCTTTATGCAATATTGTTCCCTCTTTCAGCACCTCTCCTGCCTGTTTCTGCAACTCTTGTGGTTCTTTCTGCACTTTTCTTGCCTCTTTCTGTACCTCTGTTGCTTCTTTCTGCAACTCTCATGCCTTTTCTGCACTACTCTTGCCTCTTCTGCACCTCTGTTGCTTCCTTCATGCTTCTCTTGCTTCTTTCTGCACCTCTCTGGCTTCTTTCTGCACCCCTCTTACCTTTTTCTGCACTATTCTTCCCTCTTTGTGCAACTCGCTTGCCTCTTTTTGCACCTCTCTTTCCTCTTTCTGCACCCCTCTTGCCTTTTTCTGCACATCTGTTCTTTTTTTCTGCACTTTCTTGTGTCTGTTTCTGCATCACCCTGCTTCTTTCTGCACCCTCATGCCTCTTTCTGCACCCTTCTTCCCTCTTTCTGCATCTCTCTTGCTCTTTTTGCACCCCTGCTTCCTCTTTCTGCACATCTCCTGCCTGTTTCTGCATCTCTGTTGCTTCTTTTTGCTCTTCTTCTTCTTCTTTCGGCACCTCTTTTGCCTGTTTTTGCAACTCTCCTGACTCTTTCAGTACTTCTCTTGCCTCCTTCTGCACCTGTGTTAGGTCTTTCTGCACTGCTTTTACTTCTTTCTGCACCTCTTTTGCCTGTTTCTGCAACTCTCTTGCCTATTTCTGCCCTTCTCATGCCTCCTTCTGTACCTCTGTTTAATCTTGCTGTACTCCTCCTGCCTCCTTCTGAACTCTTCTTGCCTCTTTCTGCACCTCTGTTGTTTCTTTCTGCCCTTCTCTTGCTTCTTTCTCTACCTCTCTTGCTTCCTTCTGAACCTCTCTTACTTCCTTCTGTACCCCTCTTGCCTATTTCTGCACCCTTCTTCCCTCTTTCTGTACCTCCCGTGCCTCTTTATGCACCCTTCTTCCCTCTTTCTGCACATCTCCTGCCTGTTTCTGCATTTCTGTTGCTTCTTTTTGCATTTCTTCTTTCGGCATCTCTCTTTCTTCTTTCTGCATCCCTCTTCATTCTTTCTGCACCTCTTTTGCCTGTTTCTGCAACTCTCTTGCCGCTTTCAGTACTTCGCTTGCCGCTTTCTGCACTTCTCTTGCTTCTCGCTGCAACTTTCTTGCTTCTTTTTTCAGCCCTCTCACCTCTTTCTGTACCCTCCTTTCCTCTTTGTGCACCTGTCTTGCCTCTTTCTGCACCCCTCTTCCCTCGTTCTGCACCCCTGCTGCCTCTTTCTGCACCTCTGTTCCTTATTTCTGTACTTCTTCTGTTTGGTTCTTCAACCCTCTTGCCTCTTTCTCCACCCAATTTTCCCTTTCTAGATTTCTGTTGCTTCTTACTGCACTTCTCTTGCCTATTTCTCGACACCTCTTCCGTCTTTCTGCACTTCTCTTTCTTCTTTTGTAACCTCTCTAGCTTCTTTCTGCAACCCTCTTCCTTCTTTCTGCACCTCTTTTGCCTGTTTCTGCAAGTCTCTTGAGGTACTTTGCTTGCCTCTTTCTGCACCTCTTTTGCTTCTTTCTGCACTTCTCTTGCCTCTTTCTGCACCCCTTTCACCTTCTTCTGCACTTCTGTTGTTTCTTTATGCATTGTTCTTGCTTTTTTCTGTACCCCTCTTGCCTCCTTCTGTACATGTGTACGTTCTTTCTGTACTGCTCTAGCTTCTTTCTGCACCTCTTTTGCCTGTTTCTGCAACTCTCTTGCCTCTTTCTGCCCTTCTCATGCCTCCTTCTGCACCCCTGTATAATCTTTCTGTACTTCTTGTGTCTCATTCTGAACTCTTCTTGCCTCTTTCTGCACCTCTGCTGTTTCTTTCTGCCCTTCTCTTGCTTCTTTCTGTACCTCTCTTGCGTCCTTCTGCACCTCTCTAGCTTCCCTCTGTACCCTTCTTGCCTATTTCTGCAGCCTTGTTCCATTTTTCTGGACCTGTCTTGGCTGTTTCTGCAACTCTCTTGCCTCTATCTACAGTTCTCTTGCCTCCCTCTGAACATCTGTTGCTTCTTTATACACTTTTCTTGCCTCTTTCTGCACCCCTCGTGTCTGTTTGTGTAACTCTTGCTTCTTTCTGAACCGCTTGTGCAAGTTTCTGCACCCCTTTTGCCTCCTTCTGCACCCCTTTTGGCTCCTTTTGCACCTCTGTTGTTTCTTTATGCACTTCTCTTGCCTACTGCACCTCTGTTTATTCTTTCTGCACTTCTCTTGCTTTTTTCTGCACCCAATTTGCCTCTTTCTGCACCTCTGTTGTTTCTTTCTACCCTTCTCTTTCCTCTTTCTGTATCTCTCTTGCTCCTTTCTGCACCCCTCTTGTCTATTTCTGTACCATTCCTCCCTCGTTTTGCACCCTGCCTCTTTCTACACCCATTCCCTTTGTCTTTACCTATCTTGCCTGTTTCTGCAACTCTCTTGTCTCTTTCTGCAGTTCTCTTGCCTCCTTCTGCAACACTGTTGCTTCTTTCTGTACTTTTCTTGCCTCTTTCTGCACCCCTCTTGCCTGTTTGTGTACCTCTGTTGGTTCTTACTGCTCTTGCTTCTTTCTAGACCTCCTTTGCAAATTTCTGCATCCCCTTTGCCTCCTTCTGTACCCTTCACCCTTTGTTTTGCACCTCTTTTGCCTGTTTCTGCACTTCTGTTGCCTCTTTGTGCACTTCCCTTGCATCTTTCTGCACATTTCTTGCTTCTTTCTGCACTTCTTTTGCCTCTACGTATACATTTCTTACTCTTTCTGCACCTGTCTTGCCTCTTTCTGTACTTCTCTCACCTCTTTCTGTACTCAAATGGGAAGTACAAGCTCTCAGGTTTGTCTACTGGTACATGTATTCTTACATTTGTTATGCATCGGCAGCTGGTAGCTTAAAAGTGGGTAGCTTCTCCTATAGGTGGTCAAATATTCTCAGTTGCGCTCTGTCATTCGGTTGCACAGGCAGGCATGTCTTATGTATATAGGTGTTATAGAGCCCCTAAAATATACTATTGAATACCCGTGGACCCGGTATTGTGAGCAGAAACAAATGCAAACACCTTTTTGTACACAATGTTACAGAGTATGCTGTTTAAAACACAGATATTCAGGTATTTCTATGTTTATTTTTATGTAACATGTCACTAGGTAAAAGCAGATACACACGCATGCATACCTTCACAAACTTGGTGAGACTTACAATAGTGCTATGATTAGGATTGCTGTTTTACATTTGGCCTAACATTCTGAGCAGTTGATGGAGGTAAAGGTACAGTCAAAGTTGGACTTTTTCTGCACCTCTGTTGCTTCTTTCTGGACTTCTCTTTCTTTTTTCTCCATATTTCTTCCTCTTTCAGGACTTCTGTTACTGCTTTCTGCATTTTTCTTGCTTCGTTCTGTACCTTTCTTTCTCTTTCTGCACCTCTCCTACCTCTTTCTGCACTTCCCTTGCTTCTTTCTGCCCCTTTCTTTCTCTATCTGTGCATGATCTACCTATGTAGGAATAGTTAGAAATAAGCATTTAAAAAATCTTAAAAATGCACTGCAAAAACCAGAGGTCTTAGGGATGTTACAGTAAGTAATTAACATTTAAAAAACCTTAAAAATTCACGAAGAAAAACAGAGGTTTTCACTGCGAAAACCACGGATTTCAGGGACGTTATAGTTAAGCTGACATTTCACTCATGCAAAACCAGAGAAGTTCTAGTAGTACGCTGTCCTTGGATGCAGGGGGCACAGCAGAGCCAATCCCTTGGCAACGAAAAGCTGAAGCCTGTGCCCATGACACTCTGCCCCACTTGACAGGAGGGTCCCCCAAGAGCGCCAGGGGCTAACACGCATAAATGCATACAAAGATAGCTTACAAAGGAAGAAATCGTAGGGGCACAACAGAGGAATCCTTGAAGCCAAGCTTTATTGCACAATAGACAGCATGACAGGTTTCGGCAGAATAGCCTTAATCATATACTCTAGTCACCAAGAGTCTGCATCAGTACGCTATTCAAACAGTTCATCATGCTCCCATTGGTGGAAGCCCAGCTGAGTTCAGTTTCTTGAGACGACATAGCAGACTGCTCGGCAGACTGCAACTCCAAGAAAGGACCCTCTTGGATAAACGGGAGAGCGTCTTCAGTCAAACTCATGGTATCCCAAAGTGAGTGCTGGTAATAGTGAATAACGTGAATGTGTGCATATTAAAATATCCTGATGCGGTAATTGCAAAAACCTCCTCTCCTTGGCCCCCAGACTTCTTACCACATATACCAAAACTTCTGCAGTACTGGAGACTCCGCTACAGTTAGCTGTTCTCCCCGTGTAGTCACAGACTGTGACCCACAGCAGTAGTACGATGTCCTTAGATGTAGGGGCCGAAGCAGAGCCAATCCCTTCGCAATGTAGACGGAGAGCTGAAAGCCTGTTCCCATGACGCTCCGGCCAACTTGACAGGCGGGTCCCCCAAGCGCACCAGGGGCTAGCACGCATAAATGCACATGAATATAGCTTCCTAAGGAAGAAATCGTAGGGGCACAGCAGGGGAATCCATGAAGACAAGCTTTATTGCAGAACAGACAGCATGACCCGTTTTGGCAGAATAGCCATAATCATATGCTCTAGTCATCAAGAGTCTGCATCAGTCTGCTATTCAAACAGTTTATCATGCTCCCATTGGTGGAAGCCCAGCTGAGTTCAGTTACTTGAGATGACATAGCAGCCAGACATTTGAGGTGAGCAGATCTGGAGTGTCGCTGATTTGGAGAGTGCTCTCTACAGGAGCTGCTCTCCACCTAAACTTGAGTTCTACCCAGAGTTCTCTGCTTTTTTTTTAATAATGTATTTGTCACTCTATGCCTGAGAGGGTATTTTTTTTATATATATATATATATATATATTCACTGAAAAAGCCATAGGTTGCAGGACGTTATAGTTAGTTGGACATTTAACTCGTACAAAACCATAGAAATTCCCCCGTTATAGTTAGTTCAGCTAACTATAATTTGCGCCCCCGCAATGCACTGCTGATGACATCACATATTACATCACTCATGACATGATCAGTGACATCACTGATGACATCACTAATGGCATCTCAAATGACATCACTGATGACATCACTCATGACAACACTGATGACATCATCCAGTGACTATATGTTTCTGTAAAGTTTAACTATGTTTAATATACATAGGGATAGGCATATTGAAGAATGAGCAGGTGTATAAGTGTCTGAATGGATGATTTAGTAGGTGTGTGACTGACTCTATAAGTGAGTGATTAAACGTATCTTACTGAATGCATGGGTTAGTGACTAAACTGTGTAAATGTCTATATCCGTCTGTCTGTTGGTGTTTAAGCGGCTGCATGAGTTTGGGAATAGCTACATGAGTGTCTATATGGGTTATTGATTGGTTATCTGAGTATCTGTATGGTGCCTGAGTGTTTGTGTGGGTGGGGTGTGTGTGACTGTGCATAGATGTGTGAGTGGGTAATTCACTGGTTCATGGTTTCAAGAGTGCATCTGTGATGGACTGTATGGGTGGGTGAGTGTGTGTACGGGTGTGTTAGTGAGTGAATTTATATCTCAGTGGTACATGTGTGAGTAACTACATATGTGAAAGGTAGTATATATGTGTGTTGGAGTATATAAATGGCTATAAGTGAGAGTGTGTGATTGTGAGGGTGGCTGTATGGATGAGTGTGTGCTTGTATCAGTGATTGTAAAAGAGCATAAGAATGTGCTAGTATTTATATGAGTAATTGAGCTGGTGTGTATAACTGTATAGGTGTGTAAATGGCAATGTGATTAATTATTTGCATGACTGACTAGGTGTGTGAGTAACTCTATGGATGGGTGGCGGTGTGTGAGTGTCTATATAGGTGTATGAGTGCATATGATAGTGCTGTACTGTGTGACCATAAGTATGAGTAACTGTACAGGTGAGTGAGTAAATGTGTGTGTAAACCTTAGAATCAGTGAGTGGGTATGTAATTATGGTGTGGAGTGTCTATGGTTTTGAGAATGGAAGTCTGTAATTTAAAGTGGGTGTATCAAAGGTTATCTTAGGGTGTGAGAAGATGCATCAAATTATCACATGGATCATTTCATCAGTGATGTCATTTGAGATGTCATCAGTGATGTCACTGACCATGTCATAAGTGATGTAATATGTGACGTCATCAGCAGTGCATTGCAGGGGCGCGAGTTATAGTTAGCCGGACTAACTATAACGAGGGAATTTCTATGGTTTTTTTATGACTGAAATGTCCAACTAACTATAACGTCCCTGAAACCTATGTTCTTTCCTGTAGGTTTTTAAATGCTAATTTCTAACTATAACATGCCTGAAACCTATGGTTTTTTCAGTGAATTTCAAAGTTTTCTTTAATGCTAATTTCGAATTATAACGTGCCTGAAGCCTATGGTTTTTTAAGTGAATTTCAAAGATTTTTTGAATGCTAGTTTCTAACTATGCCTACAGAGATAGGACATGTGTAGAAAGATGAAACAACGCACAGGAAGAAGCAAGACATATGCAGAAAGAACCAACAGAGGAGCAGAAAGAGGCCTTGTTGCAAAATCATCCTGTGCCCACAACTTTTTCAGATGGGTACTGGTGGTAACTAACTCTGACTAACCAGGCCTAGAGACAGTGCTATGCTAAAACACACTTAGAATACAGTAAAACACCTATATACACTAGGGGCCCATATGCATTGCGGTACCCCTGTGATTAGAATGACCTCCTCTTTATGGCTCTTGTACATAATAGGGCAGGGGGATTAAAACTACCTCTAAGTCAGAGGTGCAGAAATATGCTACTTTAACCAGTAGTCATTTTTGCAGAGTGGTGGAGAAAGGGTGCTGGGCGTCCAACCAAAGTACAGGAATTCCACTACGTGGGACTTACAGGAGGTACCAGGAGGGATTTTTGGCCCCCAAACTCTCTCAGGACTAGATTGGACTTCATCCCCCATCCCGTAGTCTGCCACGAGGCACGTTTGCAGAGTGGTAGAGAAAGTGGGCCATGGCCTCCGAAGACGTCTTAGCAATCCACTGTGTGGGACTTACTGGAGGTAACAAGAGGGGGGGCCAGCTTCCCAAACTATTACCTCCAGTCAGTTCCACACAGCAGCATTGGTAAGTACATGTACCAGGCCAGGCCCACTTTGCCCACCACTCTACAAATGCACTCCCTGGCACCCTCTTGGAGGAGGATTGAAGTCCCCTTCACTGCTGGGGGTCCTTTAGGGGCCAACTAGCCTAACTTTAATATGCTATAAAAAACACTAATAAAGTAAAAATCAGTATCAACCAAATACTCCCATACAAATGTATCTCTACACTTCAAATATACCATTTTAAAGTATTGAAAAATAGTGATTTTATGGCCATTGTGCATTCTCACTTCAGTCTATGGTGGGCTGGCAGGGGGTAAGAGAAGCGGCCTCCCAAGAGGCCAGGTGTTGTCACCTCAGCCTCAGTGTCTTTTAGGCCTTGGTGCAGGGTTTAAATGACTGGATAAGACATTAAGATTAATCCTGAATCACTGCACAAAACGTGTGCCTAGAAAAGTACACAAAGCACTGAGTGGAAAGGTGTCAGTGCTGTAAACTAGCATTACGACAAGAGTTAAATGAACACTGCAGTACAGGCAGATGTCAGCGAGACGTAAAGCAAGTGCACAAGTGGTAACACCAGATGGGCCCCTGATTAACTGACTAAAGCAGAATTAAACTAATATATCAAGAACTGAGTGTCCCCTGCAAATCGTGAGTTCCTGAAAGACCAGCTTTGTAGATCTAATTATCAGAGGCTCCTATGCTGTCAGACAGAAAGGATGATATGCAGCTACAGAAAGGGGTTCCTGAACCAGTGTATTTTAGAAGATATTTGATGCACACAAAAGAGGGGTGTAGAAAAACAATAATGAAAAAACCTCTAAACTGACCTATGTACTTTTGAATAGTTCAAAAGTTTATAGGTCAGGTTAGAGTTTTTTTCATTATTGTTTTTCTATTTTCTCCCTCCTCTAGACCTAAAATCATTTGTGAGAGAACCCTTGTTACATTATTTCCCAAAAGAGGGGTGTTCCTTACTTTGAGGGAGTTGTCTGCAAAAGGTTTGTGCAATTTGCACTTCGTGAAAAATTGGCTACAGTTTTTTTTAGTTTATTGTTATTTTTTTAGGATTGCGGGTCTCAGGAACGTGCAGGCATCTCTGCTTTATGCACAAGCACTTTGAACATATGCTGCCTGCTTTGGAGCCACTGCAATTATGCAGCAATAGAGGACAAAATAATGCTGCAGTGTTGACTAAATTATGCAGCAACGAAAGGCTGCAGCGTAATGTGAGGTACATTTTCTGATACTTTATTATTTTGACTTTTTTACACACCCTACACTCTCTGCAAAGCTTTTGCCTTAATAATACCAGTTTAACATACAAGTGCATCAGTGAGAACGGTGACCAGTCAAGCTCTGTAAATGGCTTTCTACTTCACAGCAACACAAGTCACATGTTTTCATCCGTTTGAGCTACATACAATTTGTTTGTTAAAACCATCAGATTATGAGGCCGATGATGTATTATGTGGAAAATATGGCAGAGCTGTAATTATGTGGAAAACATTTGCAAATTAGGATAATTTGACATTCATGTTTGACCTTCCTCATGCAGTCTCTGTTGGGTGGTATTTCTAGACACCTACAGTGCTAGTAGAGAGGCAGAGGATGAAGGTGTCTAATAGTGATTGCTGAGGAGTGTAGTCTCAAGGGGACAAAATAACTGATTGAGATAATCTGATGACCACTACCTATTTCTGCCTCTACCACTGTTTGAGTCTCATAATTTCAGAATTGATGCATTTGCAATTCTTATTGCTAACTAACTTGAGTAGTAATTACACAAACTACTAATATAATGATTGTATCTAATTAATCTGATAATGCTAAAAGCGTCTGCAAAACCAACAGGTCTGGGTTGTTTTAGGTGCATATATTCATTTTTTAGTGCTATTTTTAGGTACAATAACACAAAACCAGAAGGCATCTAATGCTGGCTTCATTACATGTTGCATGAAACAGATAAAAAAATGTAGGACTACAATTTTGCATTGACCGAGGGGCACTGAATGATGTACTCAACAGGGCTCCCCAACATGTGGGGCCTCCTGTCATAGAATTTAAACCCACATGTTATGTTCAGAAATAATTAGGAAAAGGGAGAAGTGCTGATGACAGAACCCGCATGGCTCGGAGACAAACAGCACCTGGTTCCTCTTATAAGCATATTTGGAACATTCTGTGATTGAAAACGTATCCCACATTGTAAATGTATTTTCATGTCATTAACTAATATATTAAACCTCAAATAAACGTGTATCCATTGGTTGTGGATGCCAAACATACTAAAAATCGGTATGTTTTGCTCTTTTTAGCCTCTAATCTGACTCCGCCCACTGACCCATATCTCTGGTTATTCCCGCCTCCTGATGCTCCACCCACCGTTCTCCTACTTTTTTTCCCCACTTCGCTTACTGGCTTGGATACAGGGGTGTGTTATTTTGTAATTTCTTGTGCCGTGCTGCAGTGCCACCTTTCTTGGACCGTGGGTGGCGGGGTTCGAACCCTGACCGGTAATATGAGTAAAATGCAATACAACGTTTGATTGTTAATTCATTTAATCTCATGGACACCAGACAGTCCATAAAGTTAGCCTGCCTCGAGGACGTTCCAGTTAGCAAGTTGTCACTGGAAGCTGGTGGTGGCTTTTGGACACAATGAACTGCTTTGAAAAAGATGTGAAGAGCTGAATTACATAAATTGTGTCAGACGGTGTTAAATGTTCATTGTACTTAACATGGTGCTGAGGTTGTGCTTGGACCTCCTCTCAAGTGGTGACGAGGCGACGGCCTCTCCTTCCCGATTCTCGGATGCCACTCCCATCCAGTGGTGCCAGAAGATTGACAGTTGGTCCGTCTCTATCACTGCTCCACCCAGTACACCTGGCAGCGTTAACTGCACGTCATCTCCTACGCAATCAGAATTCACGCAGTTTTATACACACCTGGTATGGAGTCACATGGTCTAAAACGGTCTCAGCTGTGTCAATTATGGTTATAGAAAAATCATTGATAAATGACATGCCGGATGATGTACAAAGTGTACAGCAAATTAGTGCAGCATCACTAATACGATTTAAAAATGTTATTTTTGGGCCATTTCGACTCATTAGAGTGCAATGTGTTTCAAGACTCACAATTCATCTAATTGGTTACTACCGAATTGATGCAATTTTTGTGGTCTAAACGCCCAAAAAGTAGTGTGACAGCAAACAATGCCATATTCAACACAGAAACTGACAGCACTCTTTTCACAATGTATCTACTCTAGCCTCTGGGGAATCAGTTGCATCATGGGACTTGTTTTGGTGTCTTTTTGTAACCAGTAGAAGTGATTCAATGTCCAAAAACTAGTCACAAATGGATACCGTAAGTTTGTCAACCAGCTAAAAGAAATCTCCACCACGCTGAACTAAACAAACAAAGAGTGTTTTTAATCACTTAGAACTGTAGATCTGTCTTCCACGAAAACTGTAGTAAATAGGGCAATTGAAATCGATTGGCAACACATACCTGCATATTTGATGCAATTTGTTAAACTTGACCAATTACGATTTTCCTCCAAAATCCTAAAGTAGAGTTCCATCCGTTAAGGGAGAGGACGTGACGCATCGCCTAGGGATGTGGCAGAGCGGCTAGAGCTGAGAGCCAGTCAGGTTTGAGTCGCTGCATTGGTGCACCATCCTGTGAGTCCATGCAAATCACCTAATATCCCCATGCCCACCATCAGCCCCTGGATACCCTCAAGGGGGATAAGCCACGCTATATAACTAACTTTTATTCTAGGCCGTTTTATGTTTAGTTCATATCTTGCTCTATCACTAAGCAATTCAAGGATGTCGGCAGAGAGACAGCTGTTCCGTAGCAGAGGAACTCATGCCTACTGTAGTGACACTAGAATTTCTATGTGGGCGCTCTGTTTTCTTAAGCCCTCTTCATATCATTTCACACACAAACTAATCAATTGCCAAATACTGTACAACATCTCCATACAGACAGCTGGCCCAGACGCCAGTCCAGGGGGCGGCGGTCCCCGGGGCTGCAGGGGCCTCCCTGGGCCCCGGCTATTACATTTTCGCATGCCCCCGGGACTAGGCCCACCTGGGGGCTAAATAATAACGAAGCGCGGGAGCCTGCACTTCATTTTTTTAAATTTTGGGCCGGAATTCAGGCTGGGTGCGTGAATCTCACCGATAAGAAAAATTCTTTTTGTGGCCCTGAGCAGGCCTGGGGGGTCAAGGTGTTTCTACCCTGCCCCCTTTTCTTATTTTGAGCGTTAGTTTTTCTGTTTTCTTGTGCCTCGGTAACTGAGGCACAAGATGGCTGCCAACACTTCCTGGTTTGGAGTATTGACAGCCAATTAGCATAAAGCTCGTGGTCGAGAGGGTGCGCGGATCCACTGCGGCCATAGACATCGAAACTTTATTTTTTTATTATTTTCTCAGCAACTACTGAACGGACTTACACCATTTAAGAAAAGGTCTCTTTCTGAACCAAGAGCTACCTTTGTGCCAAATTTGGTGTAATTCCGTTAAGCAGTTTCGGCTGTAACAGTGTCTAAAGTTTCCTATGGGAAATTGATTTTTTGACCTCTATTTTTTTAATTTCTCAGGAACTACTGCACGGATTTACACCATTTAACAAAAAGGTCTCTTTCTGAACCAAGGGCTACTTCTCTGCCAAATTTGGGGTATTTCCGTTCAGCCGTTCGAATTATAGTCGTGCCTAAAGATTCCTATGGAAAGGAGCTCCACTTCTACATTCGGTGATACAGCTGTTTAAATGGACTGCGTGGGAGAAGACTGCCGCAAGCTTACATTTGCTTGCCTGGCAGTGCAACACTCCGCAAAAAACTGCAGCTTCAGGACCTGCTTTCATTCCCTACTAAAGGTTTTAATGAACGATTGACTACAGCGCACAGAGGCATGCAACCTACTTAAGGTTAATAATTTTTATTATAACATTTACCAGCAATCCTGGTGGATGAAACCATGTGAGCCATGGGGTGCCGTGGTTAGCCCTTTCAAAAGCACAGGTGCGTTTGTTAACTCTCATATATATATATATATATATATATATTACCTACTGGCGGTCGCCAGTAGGTATATATAGTTAGGACCTAGTTTCCATAGGATATCCGTAACATTCTATTGGGAATAACTTTGGCGCCGGTGGACGGGTTTGCATTTAAATATGCATTATATATATATAGCAATTTGCATTGAAGAATAAGTGGATATATAAAAATAAATATTTGGATGGATGATTTAGTAGCAGTGTAATTGACTGTTTACTTTACCAATTTATAGTGTCTCACTAAATATAGTGGATAGTGATTAAACTGCGTGAATATCTGTATTACTTTGTCAGTTGTAGTGTAAACTGGTTCTCCAGTTGGTTACTAGGTATGTGAAAGTCTATATTAGTTATTGATTAGTTAACTGAGTATTTGTATGGGATAGTGAATGTGTGTGGGGTTCGGTGGGGGGGTGTGACTGCTCAAAGATGTGTGAATAGTTGATTCAGTAGATATATGAAGTTAAAACTACAACTACATGTTCTAACAGTTGTTTGGGTGAGTGAATATCTTTATGGGTGTGGTGATGAGCAAATATATTTCTCAATGGTACATGTCCAACAAACTACAAAAATAAAAGGCAGTGTATGTGTCAGTTGTTGTATATAAATAAGTATACATAAGACTCAGTGATTGTGTGAGTGACTGTATGGATAACTGTATACTTGTAATAGTGAATTATAATACACTAAGTATGACTTACTATCTAAATGAATAGATGAAGTGGTGTTTGTATAAGTGTGGAGCTAAGTAAGTATGTAAGTATGATCCAATGCTTGCATAAGTGAGTAGGATAACTTTATATGTGAATAGGTTGTGTGCTGGTGTGTAATGTCGATATAGGTGTATCAGTATTTTTGATAGTGTTCTATTTTTCATTGACAGCATGTATGAGTGAATCTACAGGTAAGTGATTAGATGTGTGTATACATCTAGGAATCACTGAGTGGGTTTTTAGATACTTGTATTGCTGTGTCAATGGATTAAAATATGATACTCTGTATTTTTACAAAGAGTGATGAAAGATGTAACTAGTGTATGAAAAGGTGTATGTGATTGTCACATGAATGATGTCATCAGTGATGTCACATGAATGATGTAATATGTGACATCATCAGCAGTGGATTGCGGGTGCACGAAATATAGTTAGTACAACTAACTATATATGAGCAATTTCAATGGTTTTGTATGAGTGAAATGAGTGAATTTCAAAGGTTTTTTAAATGCTAACTCTATAAGGGCTGAAACCTATGGTTTTTTCAGTGAATATATAAATATATATATATATACACACTTACCAAAGAAAAGCGCACTCTAGGGCATACATTGAGGGCAGTGACATGTGCAACCATAAACACAGGAGTACATTTTCCCCAGTAATAGGAACTCATGAGGGAAACGAGGAAGTGAACACCAAAATGAACACTCCCTCTAGAACACACTGGAGAAAGAGCAGAAAATTGAAATTGCAAAAGAACCACTTATTACATCCAAAAAACAAAATCATCCCAGAGGCTATGCCGATAGAACCTACGGCTATCCTTACAGGTAGAGACTTACAAGTTTTACAGAAATTAGATGGAAATGTTTGAGATCCAACTAGAAAAACTTCTGAAGGAATATTGGACACTTTGGAATTAGCTGGTATCACACAAGATACAGGAAGGAGTGGCTTTGCACCTAAATCCTGAAGCATTCCTAAAACATCTTATGATGCGATAGACTGCTTCAAAGAAGCAGTCATCAAAGAATTGGAGAATTACAGAAGGAAAAGGGGAATACAATGTGAACAAGGGTGGCAACAGGAAAAGATACAATCTAGCAAAAGTACAATGGGAAGTAGTTTTGTGTCTTAAAAATGATAATACCTTGACTATAAAACCCTCTGACAAAGGGGGAAAAATTGTCCTTCAAACAAAGCAGCAATATTCACAGGAACCTTTTAGACAATTACAAGATGAAATTTGTTATGACTTGATCACTAAGGAACGATACATGGAAAGTGTACAAAGGTTCTAAACTCTACTTGAGAGATGGCGAGATCGAGGGACATTGTGCTACGACGAATATTGATTCCTTGTACTTGAATACCCGGACATACCAACTTTTCATCACCTTCCCAAGATTCACAAAGACCATCCACACCACACGGAAAGACCAATTGTATCATCCAAGGGGAGCCTATTGGAGAATACATCAGTTTATGTGGATCATTTCTTATCTTCATTTGTTAAGGATCTAAGCTCATATATCAAAGACACCACAGATTTTTTGAGGATGATTGAGGATATTCAATGGAAAGATGATTTTATCCTCATCACACTAGATATAACATGTCTCTACACCTGTATATCACACATGCAAGGATTGAAAGTGGTGCAATATTTTCTGAGGAATCTTCCCTTTGAGCTACAAGAACATAATACGATGCCATTGGAGCTGATTACATTATGTTTGAACAATAAAAAAAATTATTTGCAGGACAGCTGTATAGACAGTAACAGGGAACTGCTATGGGTATTTGCTACGCACATTTATTTATGGGCTGCTGCGAGAAGCACATACACTATGCAGATGAAAACGATAAGTTGATGGACAGCATAGCAATTTGGGCTTGCTATATAGATGACTTGTTCTGGGTGTAGAAAGGCACACAGAAATCCGTGGAAGAGTACATTAGAAAGCTAAACAGCAATACTTTTAATCTACAGTTCAAGAGTTTTCTTAGTAATACATCAGTCCTATTCCTAGATCTGACTTATTATATGCAGGATGGAAAACTGCAGACAACACTATACAGAAAGGCAACCTCTGGGAATTCAATCCTCCACGTCAGTAGTCAACACCTGAAAAGCTTGGTAAATAGTACACCATTTGTGGAACTCTTGCATATTAAATGCAAATGTTCCATACCAACCACTTTTACAAAGGCAAAGGATAAGGCTCTATCTAGATTCAGGTTAAGAGGTTATCCAAATAAGATACTGAAACAAGCAGAGCATGGAGTACAAATTCTGGACAGAAAAACTCTGATAAAAAAGAAAGACAGGGACAGAAAGGAGGCAAGGGGAAATGTGATGAGACTAATTACAGGCATTTTTATGGAATCATCACATTTCTATAACATCCTGCAAAAGAAACGTAGTATCCTGAAATCAGATCCTATACTAGGTCCCATTTTCCATCAAAACCAGTGGTTACCTACAGAAGAGGCACCTCCCTTAAGGACATGCTGGTGCACAGTCATTATCTACAGAAAAAGTAGCGAAACCCAGGATTACAGGACTTTTTCGGTACCTAAAATGCAAGGCATGTAAATACAGCACGAAAGTCAAGGAATATGAGGTTCCAGGGAAGAAGAACATTACAAAATTGCGAAACCCCTTCGCTGTGCCCGTTGGCCAATGGCCGTCGCAAGCACTACCTTCAAAATGCTGCGCACATTCATTGGCCGAGGCGGCCCCGCCCACTGATTGAAACCACCACACCGCGGCGGAATACGCACTGCGGTTAGGCAGTTCATTGCAATTTAGTTTAGTCTAGTTTTGTAGTATATTGCCTAATATGTCCTTTCAGACGTAAATACATTGGGAGCACGATTCAGATAGCTAAAAACAGGGTGGTAGAACATATGCATACTATAACAAATGCAGACATCTGTTACCCAAACGCCAGACATTTCCAGACAGCACATAAGGGCAATAGAGATCTCCTGCTTTACTTCTGCTTAGATCAGATCCCATTGCATAAAAAGGAGGGGATAGGGGCCGAAAAAAATACAGGAAGTGTTAGCTTAGTGGCAGTGATTTTTGATATGAGGAATACATATTATAAAATAATATATATGAAATGCATGGAGAATAATTATGCTTCCTAACTATGAATCAAAATGACATGAATTCAACAGTATACATTATGGGTCCTTAAGGTACACAGATAATGAAGTTGTGACAGTACTAAATTTAATGTAGTATGATACAGAGTACATACATTCTGAAGCCATTCTAAGATGGCCGCCATACAAATTCTAGTAGTTGTCTGCCTTTTGTTTTTCGGCAGTTGATGGTAACCAATTAGAATGGTTAATGTTGGTTAAATAACTTGAGAAATGCTGGTGTATCCAACATTGACAAAGGCTAATAGCCGAAACATGTGTGTTGGATTTTATTTTTGTTTTGTGGCAATGTATGACTCAAAGTGTGCGATTTCTACGTTAGGCTTATCTTGAGTCAATTCCAATCTTCACTATCGCATCACCCGCCAAGTGAACTGGCGCGGCAGCTTAACAAATGGATTTAGTGAAACGGATATTGATGTATATATATATTCACTGAAAAAACCATAGGTTTCACACCAGTTATAGTTAACTGGAAATTTTACTGTCATAAAACCAATGAAATTCCACGTTATAGTTAGTTGGACTCACTATAACTTGCGCGTGCAATGCACTGCTGATGACGTCACATATTACATCACTCATGACATGGTCAGTGACATCACTCATGACATCACTGATGACACCATCCAGTGAATGTGTGTCTTTCTAAAAAATAAATATGTTTTATATATGTATATGTAAAGGTCGATGGAAGAATAAATGTTTAAATAAGTGTCTAAAAAGATATTTTTTTTTAAAAAAAATGGATTGGTTAACTGGCTTATTAAGTGTATCTTAGTGAATACATATATTAGCAAGTAATGTTTAAATATTTAAATGTTTGTAACAGTATTTCAATTTGTGCATAAGTGGCTGCATGGGTTGGTGAGTAGCTACATGTGTGTGTATATGGGTTATTAGATGTTTTTTTAGTATCAGTATGAGTGTCTGTATGGTTTGGTGGGGGTATTACTTAGCACATAGATGCATCAATGACTGACTCACTGTTTGTATGTGTTTTGAAGATAGCATATGTGCAGGACTGTATGGGTGGATGAGTGTGTATATGTGTGTGTTAGTGAGTGAATGGCTGTCTCACTAGTGTCTTTATCAGTAACAAGATATGTTTTAATCTAGTATATGTGAGTATTGATGTATATAAGTGAGTATATGAGAGAGTGAGAGATTGTAAGAGTTCCTGTTTAAATAAGTATGTGTTTCTATAAGTGATTGTTTAAGTGAGTAAGTATGTGTAAGTTTCCTTAGAAGTAAGGTGGTAGTTTGTGTATAGTTGTATATGCAAATAAATGGATGTTCAATAGTTTATTTGCATGTGTGAGTAACTTTTGGATGACTGTCGGTGTGTAACAGGATATATAGATGTATCACTACATATGGTGAGTGAGTATATGTATGAGTGACTATATAGAACTGTTGGTGAATGAGTGGATGTGTATCTAGATGGTGTAATTTCTGAATTGGTTGTTGTAACTGGTATGGGTATCTCCATTTTTTTGAAAATGTTAGTTTCTATTTTTGAATATGTGTTTTAAGGGTTACATTACTCATGACATCACTGACCATGTCATGAGTGATGTAATATGTGACATCATCAGCAGTGCATGGCACGCACAAGTTATAGTGAGTCCAACTAACTATAACGTTGAATTTCATTTGTTTTATGACAGTAAAATTTCCAGCTAACTATAACTGGTGTGAAATCTATGGTTTTTTCAGTGAATTTCTTAGGTTTTTTAAATGCTAATTCCTATCTATAACTGGTGTGAAACCTATGTTTTTTTCAGTGAATTTCAAAGTTTTTTTTAATGCTAATTCCTTACTATTAGTCTCACTTTATAAGTAAGACTGTTAGCGCTCTAGTAGTTCTTTAGAACACTCTGGTACATTCTGTCATTGGGCTATAGTTGGGGTACATCCGGCTGATATTTGGGCTACATTAGTTTTTTTTGTCTCTGGTGGCCATCTTTGGGCTACATTGGGCTACATTTGGGCTCTAACATATATATAGCCCAATGTAGCCCAATATATATATCTTCAAAGTTAATTTTCTTAAAAACCACTTGAGCATATATCTTGAGACATAGCAAAGGCACATCGGGCTACCAGTCCCTACAATTTTGCCATTTTCTTTTTTTTTTTTGCTTTGGAGCGCTCCTGGTGCGCGCCCCGGGGTGCGCCCCAAAAAGCGTACTTTTATAAAGCGCCCCAGGGCGCGCACCGGGGAGCGTCCCGTAAGCGCCAATATCGCGAACGAAATCATGATCGTGACGTATCGCGTAGCCGCGTCCGCGTGATACGCACGGCGTAAGCGTACCCGGAAGCACTCGAGCGAATACGTTCGCGCAACGTACGCGTCCGACTCGCTTACGCGACGCACCCCGGGGCCAACAAGAAGAGGAAGAGGAAGAGGAGGAGGAGGAGGAGGAGGGGAGTTCAAGATGGCTGGAAGAACACAATATCCCATACCAGCCAAGACCACACATTATTTGGGAGTTTTTTTCTATCCCAGAGGGGAAGAAAAAAGTAAATGCAGCCGAGGTGAGTTGCAAAATCTGTGGCATGGAACTTTCCAGGGGAAACCCAAATAAAAAATATTCATTTGGGAACAACACAATGATATGCCACATGCAGCGCAAGCATCCAATAAATTATTCTGCTGAAGAGATGAGGGAACTGGCCAGTAACCCTCCCCAATCCACAAGGACCACCTCAAAAAGGAAGCAACCCACTCCGTCGGCACCAGAGGAAAGTGAGACAATGGCTTGCATTCAGCCACGATTTGCAGATTTCAGAATTATCTGTAAATATTGTGGGAAGACCATCTCCTACGGAGAACAGAGCGTAAAGCTCATCGTCCTTGCTGGGGACAACCATAAATGCCCCAATCAACCCTAATTTTTTCTTTTCTTTTTTTTTTGCTCTAGTTGAGCCATTTTCAATTCCCTGTTTTTTCATTTCTCCCCATGAAAAATACAAAAAAAATATAAAACTGTTCAGAAAACCCCAAAAAAGTACAAAATGTTCAAAAAAACAATAAAAAAATATAAAACAACAAAAAGAAGAAAAAAAACAGTTCTTTTTAGAACTACCTCCAATTTCTAAAAAAGGCTACATTTTTAAAAAACTCTAATATTCATTTTTCCCCATGGGACGCTCCCCGGTCCGCTCCCCGGTGCGCGAACCGGGTGCTCCCCCCGCGCAAATCAAAAAAAATATATATATTTTTTGACCCGCTGGGCCCTTTTATGGCCCCCACATCAAACCTATGGGGTCAGGGGGGGGTCTATCCCTGCCGCCTTATGGTCATTTCCCCCTTTGATTTTTCCACCTCTTATGTCTCGATTTTACCGAGACACAAGATGGCGGCCACTCCGGACTGTTTCGAATGTTTACAGACACCCGAGAGCCAATCAGCTTTCCGTGCGCAAGTCGCGAGGCGCACCCGGAGCGCTCCCCGGAGCGCGTACCAGGGCGCTGCCATAGATATATATATTTTTTTTAACCTAAATTACTCAAAATCCACTGGAGCACATATCTTGAGACATAGGAAAGGCACATCGGGGTACCAGTCCCTACAATTTTGCCAAGTTTGGTGGAAATCCATTCAGCCGTTCGGGCTAAAAGTGAGGTCCACCGCCCTATGGAAATTAACATGGGGAAAACGCGTTTTGGGACCCCCCTTTTATCTCGGCTCCCGCTTGACAAATCCCCCCCAAACTTTTAGAGAAGGACCGGGGCGTCGCGAGGCCATTTTGAGGAAATTTTCAGGCAGATTCGTCAACCGGCGCCAAAGTTATTTCAAATAGAATTTTGAGATTTAACATTGAAAAAAATCCTAACTATAACTACCTACTGGCGACCGCCAGTAGGTAATATGTATATATATATATATATATATATATATATATATATATATATATATATATATATATATATATATATATATATATACACTGAAAAAAACATAGGTTTTAGGCCATATATAGTTAGGGATTAGCATTTACAAAACCTTAATTTACTCGCAGAAAACCATAGAAATTCGCATATATAGTTAGATGCAATAACTATATATCGCGCACCCGCAACCCACTGCTGATGATGTCACATATTACATCATTCATGACATGGTCAGTGACATCACTGATGACATCACTGATGACATCTCACATGACATCACTGATGACATCTCAAATGACATTACTGATGACATCACTGATGACATCTCAAATGACATCACTGATAAAATCACTGATAACATCTCATTTGTAATGAATCCTGTTAAACAGAAACTTTAGCATGAAATACACTTGAAAAGAAAGGGAAAGAAATCAAACAAAATCAGTAGGCCACTGATGAGTTTTTGACTTCGCTAGAAATAAGAAACATGAAAGTAGTAAAAAAAGACAAGCTTGACGTTACGGCAGCCATGAGGTAGCTAGGCTCCGCCACCCCCCCACTGCTCCAAGCATGTCTGTCCCACCGCACGCCACGCGCATTAACGGTAACATGAAATAGATATAAATCAGCAGATACCTACCCCCATTCCGGAAACTCCCGAAGTGCAACAGGGCCACGGTTACGCCCATCCGGAAGATGAGGCCTCGACACGTGCAGGGCGGGGCCCAGCTAACCGCCATCAGCCGTGGCGTGGATGGGCCGAAATGTACTGGTCTCCCGATTCCCTTCTTCTTCCGCCTTGCAGGCCACGGGGGGGGGATGTCTTGCCTCTGCCTCCGACCCCCGACCCCCTTCTTATCGCCTGGTCCGGACATCACAGATATCAACGCCAGGTGTCGGCATGGGGTGCGCTGGGAGGGAGAGGCGGCGCGAACAAGCCTCTCCCACCCCCCCAGGTGGGGGCCCCTCAGCTGCACCCCCAACGCTCCACTCACCCATCAAAAGGGTCGTTGCGTAAGGTGCACCAGGAGAGGAGCCGAGGCCGACGGGAACTCTAGCTGCGACAACACTGGAGAGGAATGTCTTGCACATGCCACCGACCCTCCCCTCGTATCTCCTGGTCTGGCCCCGGCTTGGTATGAGCTCCCCGTTTGGTCCTGAAGCAGCGCCCTGCAGGCCACGGGGGGGGATGTCTTGCCTCTGCCTCCGACCCCCCCCTCCTATCGCCTAGTCCGGACATCACGGATATCAACGCCAGGTGTCGTCGTGGGGTGCGCTGGGAGGGAGAGGCGGCGCGAATGAGCCTCTCCCACCCCCCCAGGTGGGGGCCCCTCAGCTGCACCCCCAACGCTCCACTCACCCATCAAAAGGGTCGTCGCGTAAGGTGCACCAGGAGAGGAGCCGAGGCCGACGGTATCTTCTTCATTTTTCAATAATGGCTGGGACAACACTGGGGGGGGATGTCTTGCACATGCCACCGACCCCCCCCCCCGGGCCAGGAGAGGAGCCGACGCCGACGGGATCCCTCTTCTTTCTTTAATGGCTGCGACAACACGGGGGGGGGGATGTCTTGCACATGCCGGCGCCGGCCTCAGTCTTGAAATGACCAAAATCCAGCAAGACTACCAACTTGATCAGTTCTGGTGGGACACCAGTATGACCCGGTAGGAGAGATTGTTGCCTCCCACCCCACTTTGACTGATGGTTCATGTCGGCAGTCCCCTCTGCTACCCTTCAATGAAAACTTTTGGACTGCCGAAAGAGGTCCCGGTCCAACCACGAGTTGGTGGAGACATTTTGACTATACTTGGACCTTCCTGACCTCACCCAAAATGGCGCCGGTACAAATGAAACTCTCAACTCCTTGTTGTGCCCCGATTGCTCAGCCTTAATATCATGAGATATGTATGCAGTTTTTAGCACATGAATTGATATGGGATAAGACTGATTACACGTTCGAACAATGAATTGATATTACGTTCTAATACATCATTGATTACTGTATTTATTATTGAAGGTTGGAATTGTCAACACTAATGGTACTTGCTCACAATGAATTATCGATATGATTTTGTTGCACTTGTCGCACTTTTTACTATGAAATCAACGACCACTGACTCTGTTATGTTTTCCACAAATAAATACCCCCCCCCCCCCCCATTTACAGTTCCAGCCTGCTCCGTGGCCGGCCCACGGGGTTGTAGGCCCGTATTTGGGCACCAACATTTTTATTAAAGGTTTTTGAAAAAGCAAACGTAGTTGTAACGCGTAGATTGGTAAGTTTCGAAGAAATGGCCACTGTTTCCGATGTATTTTTTTTTTTTTAATAAAGCAGGTGAAATCAAGCAGCTCAATTAGTTAAGGGTTAAAAAGTATAGTACGCAGAAACATTGAAAATATGAATGGTCCAGGTTTGTTGTATGTGTTTTTCATTTTTGTACAGCATAAAGCAATCGATAAAGATCCTGGTATTTACCCTCTACTTTATATGCTACCTGTATCAGGGAAGTTGTTTTAAATGCCCCTAAGCCACCCCAAAGGAATGTCACCTGGCCCCCCTAGTTCGAACGAAAACGTCCCCGTACCACTGTAGGTTATCTCTCTTCCTCAAAAATGACAAAAATTACTTTCTAGGACGTTTTGGACATTGATGATTTTCATATGATCTATTTATTAAAGTAATACTCATCTCTCCGCATGAAATTAATTTTCAACATGCTACACAAGTCAATCTCATCTTCCCAAAGTTCTTTTGCAGATTTGGGACCGTTTCCCCTGCCGAAAGGGGATTATCCACCAAATCTCGAAATTGTGCTTTAGAATAATTAAGAGGGTGCCACCTCTCCATGTGCCGATGCATGGTATGATTACCATAGCTATATTTTTTTTCGGTCCCTCTCGAGAGTTTTTTCTTTGCAGATGAGGCGGGTAACGAACCTGGCATTAACTTTCTTTTCATGAGAAGGAAAAGAAAAAAATTGCCAGATAAAATTCACTTTCACATGGGACGTTGTTGACATTTCTTTCTGAAACTTTTACATCACTGTGTCATTTCTTTGTCTATCCTGGTTAAAGCAATGTCATATAAATAGTTGTTTAAAAAGTTTTTTTTAAACGTGTTTACTTTGTTGGAGCGTTGTATATATTTATAAGTTATTAAAGTGTTATAATCCTACTACTTTGTTGGAGTGCTATATATTTTTAATGTGACACATAATTGTGAAGACTTTGATGTACAAAAAGGCATCCCTGGAATCTTCCGCTTCAGGCTAGGTCCCACACACCCTTACAGTGAGAATCCCCTCCCCAATCACAATACAGGATCGTTATCAGATAGTAGGAACGCGTGTGGTGTGACGGATCTCATGAGATGGCGGCCTTGATCTACTGTAACTCCTTTGAACAGGGGTGATTCTTTACAGTTGAGGCCATAAACTGCATCCGCAGGGCTACGTGATAGCCTGGGACCGGCCTGGACAATCAGACACAAAGGAAGAGGAATGTCAGAGGGTGCGGTAGTGAATAGGGTGAAAGGGAGGTGTCGGGCGGGCACAGGGTGTGATTCTCAGGGAAGAGCAGCACAGATGGGGGGAGGTTTATGGCCCATGCATAAGACAGAGAGCAGGGGTGACCAGTGCGTGGGGGAGATGCTTGCGAGGGTGGGGGGCTATGCTGAGGATCGGCGGCATGCAGAGAGTGGGTCTGGTCAAGGCATCTAAAATGGCTGCCGTGCACGACAAAAGTGTGGCATTGGAAAAAAAGCAAGATGGCGCACACAATGTTTATCAATACGGATTAATTTATAACAATTATTTTTAACAATATATTTACTCGCCGTGTCGAAATGGCGATCAACTCTTCCTAATTTCCTTCAAATCGAACGTTAACAGAAGTCAAGCGGCAAAAAAAAAAAAAAACGCTCACGCGCAACCGCTGGAAGACAAGTATCAACATATATGAGCCTCCTCAACCACCCTCAGAAAACATAGGGGGTCAGGATACGTCTCCCATACCCCCTTATACCCAATACTCACATTGCTTTTCCTCCATCTAGTAATTTAATTAAATCGAAACACAAAATGGCGAATTCACGTTTCGCTACCAGTTTGCGACCCAGTTCGCAAACCGAGAAGCGCTTCTACCGCGAAAAATCAAATTTTTATTATTTGCCCCACGGGACCCTTTAATAACCCCAACATCATTCCTAGGGGGTCAAGAGAGGTCTACCTTGCCCCCTTTCATTAAATTCCCTCTTCGTTTTTCTCCTCCTCTTGTCTCTCGATCCTATCGAGAGACAAGATGGCGGCCGCACCGGACTGTTTAGAATGTTGACAGACACCGGAGAGCCAATCAGCTTCGCTACGCAAAGCTCCGTTACGCGAAAAGTACGCGATCTGGAGCGCTATCTGGGACGCTGTCACAGATATATCTGTTTTTTTAAACGTTAATTTCTCAAAATCCACTGGAGCACATATATTGAGACCCAGCAAAGGCACATCGGGCTAACAGTCCCTATAATTTTGCCAAGTTTCGTGTAAATCCATTCAGCCGTTCGAGCTAAAAGTGAGGCCAAAGGCCCTATGGAAAAATGAATGGGAAAAACGCGTTTTGGGACCCCCCTTTTTTCTCGGCCCCCCCTTGACGGAACCCCCCTAAATTTTCAGGGGCTGCTCAGAAACAAAATGTGCCATTTTCCTGAAAATTTCAGCCGATTACGTCCATAAACGCCAAAGTTATTAGACATAGAATTTTCAAAAGTTCCATAGAGAAAAAATCCTAACTATATATACCTACTGGCGACCGCCAGTAGGTAATATATATATATATATATATATATATATATATATATATATATATATATATATATATATATATATATATATATATATATATATATATATATATATATATATATATTAATTACACAATCCTTTTCTAGAATGATTGATTCCTGAAACACGGAATCAGAAATGGAACGGACTCCACTTTCTTGTGCAAATACTGTTTATTTCGTGCACTGTGCCTCCATGACGCATTGCTGTGCTGTCAGTTCCTCCCCACATTTAAAGTGCCAGTGCATAAAAAAATATGGAAAACAGACTACCTGTCTGAGTCCCGTCTGAGTCCCGATTTCACAGTAAAAGTCAGCAGCATGTTTACACATTTGTAAGTAATGATCCTTTAATTTCAAAACTATGTGCAAAATACCTAATTATTCAGTATAAATACAATAAATATTTACTTACATAGCTGCTAACATTCTAAAAGCACAAATGCAAGTACATAACCTCCATTAAAACACCCCACTGTTTCCTTATTGCTGTTTAAATACCAACATGTACTTGTATCATTAAATATACATTTTATATGCCTGAATGCTTAAAAAGAATGTTAAAAATCTTTAAAAGGACCAATCTTAACTTCATGTGCAAAAATGCAAAAAGAAGAGATAATACTGCCCTTGTAGGAATATGCCCTGCTGCTTGTAGAATACATAGGTTATGTGCCAAGTGCAAGTAAAGTGCTAATGTGCATCAATATCTACTCCCGTATAAATATAAACACCAATAAAGTGACTAGTGCAATAAAAAGCTGATTGTAAAAAATGTTCCAGTATGAACACATGTTTACAAAAAAGTGGGAGTTTTTTCTATCATGGATAAAGGGAATGCAGCATATTGAGACTATATGTACCATAATGATGCACATGTCTCCTTTGGATGTGTTTGTGAGACTGTGCTTTGACTATGATTATGAGTAAGAGTTATAGCCAAGTGTGCAAGCCCTCAGTGGTTTTCAGCCCATGTGGGTTTTTACTATCCAGCTCCAAGATGTATTGAGTTTCTAACCTTCTTAGAATTGCCTCTCTATTGCCACCTCTTCTTTGTTTGCAAGACTGCGTCTACTGCAAAGAATCTCAAGTGGTACACATTATTGTTATGGACCTCCTTTAAATGCCAGGCCACTGGATATGTTGTTTGCATCCGAGTTGGTTATAGCCATTAAGCGCTGGATAATCCTCTTGTGGACCTGCAGTTTCATGCTGCCCACGTACCGCAGTCCACAAGAGTACTCCAGCACATAGATAGAAAATTCTGTCTTACTGGTTAGTAACTTGTTGATTGTCACTGGTTTGTCCCTGAATGGCCTACTGTAGGTCATCTTGCTTATGCCAAACTTGCATGCCCTACATAAGGTACATGAGGTACATGTCACAAAACGCTTGTGGCCTGATAACTAGTGCCTGTTTTGATCTCTGGGCTAACCAGAAAGTCACTAGTACTAGATGCTTTCCTGAATGCTATTGTAGGTGTTTGTGGAAGTTTATCCCTGTCATTGGGTCACTGCGAACCAGATGCCAGTTCTTCTTGATTAGTCTACTAAGGCTATCTTTCTGCTTATTGAATGTCAAAATAAACCTAGGATTAGGAATATCTTGCCCTGCACTCTTTGCTTGTTTAACCTTGATGTGCAATGGCTTAAACAGCAGGTCGTCTCTAGAAAGTGTTCTGGTACAGCCCAGGGCCTTATCAATGATGTTTTAGTTAGGAAGCAAAATTTGCATTCCTCTTGTGCATCTATCAGATCTTGCTCACTGCTACAGATTATACATATCCTTAGCATATCCACGTAAAGAATGCTGCAGATTTTTATTCTGGGATGGAAACTTGTTGAATGTAATAAGGTATTTCCTGCAGTAGGTTTACAGTACAGCCTTGTTTAGAAGCTACCATCAATTACATATACTTCTACATCCAGGAAGCACACAGAACTGTTACTTATGGTATGCGTGAAGTGCAGGTTTATATTATTACTGTTCAAATTTGTAAAAAACTCCTCTGCACTTTTCATGTCTCCCCACCAAACCACAAATAAATCATCAATATGTCAAACCCATTTTATCACATGGTCTGTCATAATATCGGCATATGTGGTGCACACAATCATCTCCTTCCACCACCCCATATGAAGGCAGGCGTAGCTTGGAGATAAGCTGGCCCCATCCCCATGCCTCTTGTCTGTTGATAGACCTCTTGTTGGAACAGAAAGTAATTGTTCTTTAGACAAAATCTTGTCAGATTAATGATCATCTTATTATGCAAATAAAATTCAATTGGTCTGGTGTCTAAAAAGTGTTCCAATGCCCTTATTCTATCATTATATATATATATCAAAGTAACTAGATTCATACAATTCCCTGAGACTAGAAAAAAACGTCATAGACAAGATCTGCAGAAAAAAGCAACAGAGGAGCTGAAAGAGGCAAGTGAGGTGCAGGAAGAAACAAGAAAGGTACAGAAAAAGGCAATAGAAGTGCAGGAAGAAGCAATAGAGGTGCAGAAAGAGACAAGAGGACTGCAGAAAGAAGGAAGAGAAATGCGGAAAGAAGCAACAGAGGTGCTGAAAGAAGCATGAAGGGTACAGAAAGAGGCAAGAGACGTGCAGAAAGTACCAAGAGAAGTGCAGAAAGAATCAACAGAGATGCAGAAAGAGTAATGAGGGGTGAAAAGATACGGAAGAGTAGTGCAGAAAGAAGCAACAGAAGTGCTGAAAGAGGCAAGAGAGGTGCAGAAAGAGGCGAGAGGTCTGCAGAAAAAGAAACAGAGGTGCTGAAAGAGGCAAGTGAGGTGCAGAAAGAGAAGCAATAGAAGTGCATAAAGAAGCAACAGAGGTGCTGAAAAAGGCACAAAGGGGGCAAAAAGAGGCAAGAGAAGTGCAGAAAGAACAAAGAGAAGTGCAGAAAGAAGCAACAGAGGTGCAGAAAGAAGCACGAGGGATACAGAAAGAAGGAAGAGAAGTGCAGAAAGAAGCAACGGAGGTGCTGAAAGAGGCATGAAGGGTGCAGAAAGAGGCAAGTGAAGTGCAGAAAGAAGCAAGTGAAGTGCAGACAGAAGCAACAGAGGTACAGAAAGAGGCAAATGTGGTATAGGAAGAGGGAAGAGAGGTGTAGAAACAAGCAAGTGAAGTGCAGAAAGAGGTACCAGAGGTGCAGAAAGATGCAAGAGAGGTGCAGAAACAAGCAAGATAAGTGCAGAAAGAGGAAACTGAGGTGCAGAAAGAAGCAAGTGCAGTGCAGAAAGAACCAACAGAGGTGCAAAAAGAGACAAGAGGGGTGCAAAAAGCGGTAGGGGAGGTGCACAAAGGCGAGAGAGGTACAGAAAAGAGGCAGGAGGGATACAAAATGAAGTAAGAGAAGTTTAGAAAGAGGCTAGAGAATTGCTGAAAGAAGCAGCAGAAGTGTAGAAAGAAGCAAGAGAAGTGCAGAAAGAGGCAAGTGGAGTACAGAAAGGAGCAAGAGTAGTGCCGAAAGAACCAACAGAGGTGCAAAAAGAGGCTAGAGGGGTGCAGAAAAAGGTAGGATGGGTGCACAAGAAAGGTACAGAAAGAGGAAGGAGGGGTGCAGAAAGAAGGAAGAAAATTGCAGAAAGAGACAAGAGAATTCCTGAAAGAAGCAACAGAGGTGTAGAAAAAAGTAAGAGAAGCGCAGAAAGAGGCAAGTGGGGTGCAGAAAGAAGCAAGAAAAGTGCAGAAAGAACCAACAGAGGTGCTGGAAGAGGCAAGTGAGGTGCTGAAAGAGGCAGGTGAGGTGCAGAAAGAAGCAAGAGAGGTGCAGAAAGAAGGAAGAGAAGTGCAGAAAGAAGTAACAGAGGTGCAGAAAGAGGCAAAAAGGGTGCAGAAAGATGTAAGAGGGATATCGAAAAAGGCAAGAGAGCTGCAGAAAGAGGGAAGAAGGGTGCAAAAAGAGGCAAGAGGGGTACAGGAAGAGGTAAATGAGGTGCAGAAAGAGGCAACAGATGTGCAGGAAGAGGGAAGAGAGATGCAGAAAGTAGAAGAGATTTACAGAAAAAAACAACAGAAATGCAGAAAGAGACAAGAGAGTCGTAGAAGGAAGCAAGAGTGGCTTGCACACCATTTGTACCAATTTAACACCCGCATTTAGCAATAAGTAACAGGTGACCATTCTAGGTTTGGAAAGGGCCTTACACCAGGCTGTAACACTTGTTGCTGCAACGTTTTAGCCGTTTGAGCTAGAAATAAGGCTTTTTTTGTTCAAATCTGCAGATTAGGGAGCAGATGATGAATTATGTGGCTAATGCAGAAATTGGGCGAAAGTCAGTGAATCCAAACAGTCGCATAATTCCAGTGGCTCTGCTCATACCCCTGACTAGGTCCACAAGTTCTCCTCAGTGATTCCTTCCTTTTTTGTCTCACTGAGTTCATAGTTGAATTTCTATGGAAACGAGGAAGACTAAACCTGAGGTTACCACTCCACAACACAGACTACAATACCACATAATTACTCTCCATAACACTTAATCCCACTCTAAGCATGGGCGAATTTTGCGAATTTGCAATCCGCGAATTTGCAATCCGCGAATTTGCGGATTTGCGAATTTGCGATCCGCAAAATTCACGAATTTGTGCGAATTTGCAGATTTTTGTTTTTTAGCGTGTTCGCTGAGTTTTTTGCGTGTTCGCGTGGTTTTTTGCGTGTTCGCGGGGCTTTTTGCGTCTTTGCGAGCCGCTTGCATAGCGAAGTTACCCATGCAGTCGTTTATGAGAGAGGGAGAGAGAGACAGATAGATAGATAGATAGATAGATAGATAGATAGATAGATAGATAGATAGATAGATAGAGAGAGAAAGAGAGGGAAAGAGAGAGGGAGAGAGAGAACGAGAGAAAGAAAGAGAGGCCGGATCTCTGAAGGGCCAGATTCCTGAGTTGCCCCTACAGAACATACAGCTTTTTATTTTTAGCAAAATGCATATGAAAATTGTGCTGTAAAGGTCTCTTTTAGTTTAATCCCTCCTGACAACTCAAAATGGGGGTATTTGCCATCCTCTCCCTTCTTCCTGTTTTTTATATCTGTAAGTGATTCCTGATGAGGTTTAATTCCTTGGACAGGTGCCTCGTTGCCTACTTGTAACTATTCTCTGACCCTGCTTCAAGGGTCAGAGCAGGGTCAGAGAATAGTAGCAAGTAGGCAACGAGGCGCCAGGAAGCAATTAGCAGCAGGTGTCCAAGTTGAAGTTAATTTGTTTGTAACCCTTTTGTAAAAGGTTACAAAGAAATTAGGTTCAACTTTTGCACCTGCTGCTGTAACACTTGCTTGGCTGAAAATTCGTCCCCGCTGATTTGCGGATTTGACCGCGATTTCGCGAGATTCGCGGATCGCGAAATCGCAGAAAATCCGCAAATTCGCCTGCGAAACGGATTTTACGCCCACCCTTATCCCACTCTACATAATTCCTATACACTAAATACTACATTCTTTTTATCCATATAATTTCACTGCACAACATACCACATAATTCCACTACGCACAACGTACATCCATTCCATTCCAAAAAACATTAGTAGAAAGCGTTTACATTTATAACACTAATAGCTCAAACTCTTGCAAATGTGAAACCTATTATATTGCAAACACTTCTTAACTAGTGGTCGCGTTTGCAGAGTGGTGGAGAAAGGCTGCTGGGACTCCGTCCAGCGCTCAGGATTTCAGCTGTGTAAGATTTACAGGAGGTACCAGAATGGCTTCTTGGTCCCCATAGTCCCTCATGAGTAAAGTGGATTTCATCCCCCATCCCATAGTCTACCAGGAGGCACATTTGTAGACTGGTGGACAAAGGGGGCATGGCCTCCGAAGGCGTCTCGCAATCCTACTGTGTGGGACTTAGTGGAGGTAACAAGAGGGGTACTTGGCCCCCAAGGACATCCTTGGGGGCCAACTACCCCTCCAATTACCTCTAGTAAGTACCACACAGTAGGATTGCACAGGCCATGCCCCTTTTGCCTACCAATCTGCAAATGCGCTCCCCGGCATGCTCTTCGATGGGGATTTAAGTCCCTTCACTGCTGGGGGCCCTTTGATGGCCAACTAGCTTTTGCTGAGAGGTGGACACAGGCCATGCCCCCTTTCTCCACCACTCTGCAAACATCCCTTCTGTTCGATTGCAGAGAGGTGGTCCGATGTCACGCCCTCTTTTTACTAATAATGTAAATATCAAGGACCCCATGTTGGAAAAGTCAATTTGTGGTACAGGGAAATAAACAGTGTAAAAATATTGGCAAAATATCAACACAATAGGAGGGAGAAATTGCATGAAGGAAACACAACAAAATAATTATAAAAACTATATTTCATTTAATAAGTATATGAATGTTCATATTAAAAACAGTTAATAAAAAGCATGAATATAAATCAATTATACAAAACGAAAATATACAGTAGGCCCTCTTTTTACACCACTCTGCAAACGTGCCTCCTGGTGCATTGCTGCTCGGGGGATGAAGTCCACTTGTGTCCTGAGGTTCTTAGGACACAAGAAACACAAGACACAAGAAAATACTTACCTGTCAAATTTTTATCACATATATGCCTTTACAATACATGCGTTCACTATGATTTTTCGTTGTAAAGGCATGCGTGGTAAAGGCATATGCGTAGTAACATTTTGTGTGATAAAGACTTGCGTGGTAGTGTTGCGCTTGTTGTAATGACTGTGTTGTAAAGCCATGTGTGGTAATGGCTTGCATTTTTCCGTCATACATTCTTCCCATTCTCCAACCCTTACCCCCTGCATCTGATGTAGCAGATGAGAAGTTTGCTCCTTTTCCTACCTAGCAGCAAAGACGTAGAATGAGGTACCCTGTTCAGGCTGGACCTCCGCATCCCTTTCAGAGTTCCATAAATCCCTGAAGACCTGGCTATTCAGCAAACTAACTGAACCCTGCCAGCTGCTAAATACTGTCAAGGGTGACAAGGGGTGCTCTACAAATCTACTGATTGATTGATTGATGGAGTCCAGTGTATGGTGGGCAGAAGTTGCATTTTTCACACTCTAGGTGGGATTTAACTCACAAGTAACGTCTAAGACAAGGATGAGTAATACTAAAGCTAACGATGAGCATCAGTAAGTAATAGGGGCATTTAAAACTGAGCTATTTTCAGAGCCTTTCTTGGAAGTGAGTTGTTACTGGGGCAGAAGCAGCCTCATGGAAGTGTGCGTGATGTGCTGATAAAAGTCAACAATAGACATCTAAGTACACAAGACATGGTACTTCAGTAATACACTATGCAGAATTGTCTTAAGCCAAGTATCATCACTTTTATGTCCGCTGTTTTACCAATTCTGGTAAGACCTTTTGTTCCATAGTTTTTGCTGCAACCTTTAATCAAGTTTTATTTGAATATTTTCTTTGTTAAGTAGATTGGCTCAATGTGTGTTTGTGCTGAGTCCTGCATAGAAGGCTTAAAGAAAGCAGTGGGTGGTTAGTTAATTGCTGAAGTAAATTAAATTTAGCTATTAGTTTAGATGTGGACTTAACAATTTCAAAACTCAAGTTGAAGCATTAATTTTTACACCATTCAATGTAGCCTAAGTTCAGTTTTATTTCACTTTAACAGCGAGGATCTCTTATTTTAAGTACTTTGTTCATTGAATACATTCATTTTAATTGGAATTATTTAGCTTTATTCAGTAAACAATGTGTAAAAATGCACCCATAACACACTCGAGTCATTATTTGAATAGAAATGTACTAACCAAATTACTTACTACTTCCCAGTGTCGAGAGAATACAGCAATTAAAATGTTGTATGTTCTGAAAATGCAGTTAGTTTCATAATTTTCTTTAAATGGGTATTGTTATTCCTTTGTTTTCATAAAGCGTGTGTCTGGTGCGTATAATATGCTTTGAACTTTAGTTTGCTTTTTTTAAGTACTGACTTTTAATTGCTCTTGTGTGTTTGGTTTGACAAGTACATTTAATTAGAAAGTCATGCTCATTTTTGCTAATTCAAAACCCAAACATTGAAACTCGCACTTGGCTCACAGCAACGTTGAGCACGTTGTCTGGGTTTGACATAAAACACACTCAGGCTGTTCAGTTCATATTCTGTTCCACAAACCATCTGGGTTTTTCACATGCAAGTGCACGGTTTCAGGCCTTGTATATTTGTGCAATAAATATCTTTATATCTACAGCTGCTCGAAAACTAGGTCTATTCACAGAATGAAACTATGCTGAAACCATTTATTTCTCCATCAAAAGTATTCGCTGTTTTAGATTATTCACAAACATTTCGAACAAAGATGAGAAAATATTAATAATTACCTCGCACTTTAATATATAGAATTGTTTTAGCTGTAGTGTCTCTGTAATTTACATTGATATCCACAGTGTTCTACAATGGGCTGGCATTTGTAAAGAAAACCTTCTTTATAAATGTTATCCTCAAAATAGTAGCAGTTCAGGGAGACATAAATGCTCTCAACTGTAGTTTACCACTCTGCTCTCTTACCTAGGAAGGTGCGAGTATTTTGCCTGCCAGAGCACTCCTCATGCATGAACATCTTTCAGACTTTTTGTGGTAAGTTATTGCTGGCACCACCATGCGCTGCCCTAAGGCTGCTCCATTCCCCACCACCCCCCTACAAAAGTACAGTCAGTGTCTTTACCTATAGAAAGAAAATTTGGAATGTTTTCACTTCAGAAAATGCAGTCTGTCCACACCAAATACAATTGTCTGAATCATGAAAACCTGCACGATTGGCCAAATATCTGTGCACCCCAATGATAGATCAGAAGGTACAGAAAGTAACTTAAAGCAATATTTTGCAAAGCCAACAAGTCTATCCTTAGGGGACTCTTGGTTTTACCAATGGTCCTTGCCATTACTGCGAAGAAGGACTTTTAAAAAAGAAAAAAAATCCTATGACACGAATGGCCGCGTCATTTTGTAGGCCCTTATACAAAGCTTGTTTTTGGCCACAAAATGACGTGAGCGATTTATTTTCTTTTTGCTATGCTCATCCAAGTATGGCTGTGTAATAAAAAAATGTGTGTGGTTGTTGTAGAGCAACACGGGTGGAGGTGGTTTGTTGGAGTCACAGACGACAGTGGAAGCAACAGGGAGAAGGGGCCACTGGTGGAGGGGTAGCCACACGCAGGTTGAGGGGAAGGAACATTGAAGATACAGGGGAGGAGCAGCAAACGGAGAAAGACAAAGGTGGGGGAAGTAAATGGATCAAATAGGGCACAGCATTGAACTCGGGGAGAAGCACACAGGCAAAAAAGCAATGCAAGGGAATAAGCACACAAGGACATCATGGAGGAGGGAGAAGGATAAGCACGTGGGCACTAAAAGAGCAACACCAGCGAGTTTTGGAGAGCGGGAGAAGTACATGGAGGGGACAGCTGGAAAGCCCTCACATTCTTGTAGAGTGCTTAAACAAAAGGAAAAAAGTTCTGCCTGGAAAGGGAGCAAAGGAAGGAGACAGTAATATGCTCAGCCTCCTGGGGTGTATCAAACACAAGATGAGCATGGAAAACCCAGACATGCTAATAAATAAGAAGTAATCAAGTGAAAATGACAGTAAAGTGACCAATGGTAAGCAACTTGAGGCAGGAACAGACCTACCTTCAGTTTAGGAAGAAACGCAAAACCTTCCTATTCCCTAGAAATTAGCTTGCAGTAGGAATGTAGATCGGACTAGCCCAGGGTCACCGCTGCCAAGAGCGCTGAGATGCCTACGGGTAGCCATGCGCTATATAAGTGATTTTACAATTACAATTACAACGGGTGAGCTCTAAGCCTGCTGCAAGCCTACAATGTATTTCACAGCAGATGATTCAAAATTGGATCTGAAAACAAAAAGAAAAAAATGTAGCATGGTTGGTGGTAGCCACACCGAGAGGATAGGGCTGAATTATGGGGGGCAGAGAAGTAATCAGAGAGCGAGGGTAAGCAACACATTGGATGAGGGTGGGAGGGGAGCAACACATAAAGTGTGGGAAAGGAACACAAAGGGCAAGGGTATAGGATAGCAAACTGAGAGTATCATTAGGGGGAGCAAACAGATGAGAATTAGCACAACATGGAGCTAGTAGGAGAAGCACAGGGGTTAAAAATGCAGTACAGTGGATAAGCACATAGGGGCATCATGGAAGAGGACGGGGCAGAGCACATGGGCAGAGAAAAAGCAACACCAGCACGTCCGATGGAAGGGAAAAAGTACATGCAGGAGGCAGCAGGAAAGCAAAGACAATTAGTAAAAGTAGTATCCGAAAAGTGAACAGTGGAAGGGCACAGTATTGCACCCATGCACCAGGGGAGGGGCAAACACAAGAGAATGATTTTAAGTCCACACATGCTAACGAATAAGAAAAATGCCAATATTAGTAACAATGATTCCAGCCAATGTTAAACAATGGGTGGGCTCTGAGCCCGCTGTAAGCTAACACTATTTCATGTCAAGACAGCACATGTGCTGTCCAGTAGGTGAGACCTAACACACATCATATATTGTTGTAATTTGTATCAAAGCAGATTTCATAACAAGGGAGAGCATCTGTGAAACCTTGAGTGGGTGCTCTTTAGAGGCGGGTCTAATTACCAATAACTGAGCTTCTCTGAAGAAGGCAATATCCGTGAAATGCCCATAAGTAGATTTCTTTTTATGCAATGTGATGCTGACTTTAAATGAAAACAAGCAATGACTGAGTGAAAAGGTCTGACCTTGGGAGACTTGTAATATTTTTTTTTTCAAATACATATGAAAGGCATCATACATTTAAAAGTGATAACATGTAAACAGTATGCCAGTTAAAAAAAACATGAAATAAAAGCAAAAGGTGAATCAGAGATTGGCCACAAACCCAGGCATTGAAGTGTGCTACTTTTTAGTTGGATGTGCACATGAACACAAGAAAAATGCCTTTCCTTCTGAATTGTGCTAATGAGTCTGAGCTCTACTTCATACTGCTCTGAAGGGTGCCCCTTAGCTATCTTTAATGAGTGATTCATGGAGCGATGGATTACGGTCATGGCATTTATTTTGGCACCTAGTTTAGTTCTCATTCTTTCTACCACTTCCCTAACTTTGTTGCCTATGTTCATTTTTTTAATCCTTGTTCACAATGGGGTATATGGGTATTTGCCAGGTGGTCAAGGCATTTACCTAGGTAGTAAGGACAAAAAGAGGGCGAGAGCACACAAGGGACCTGGGCCTCATGGGAGACACTTCCTGCTGAGAACTCAGTGTCCTGCTAGGTGCATTACCAGAAATTGTAAATTCCCAATGTCTATAGGGAATCGGTAGTTGGCTTCCAGATCCAGGAAGCTTGATCTATGTGTAAATTCACATTCACAATATCCGTTTTCTCCAGGGGGCAGTAGATGGATGACTGTGTTGTGGCACGGGGGAGGTGGCCACATGAATACCATTTCAAAAGTACAATGGGCACACCAGCTGAAGCTGAAGCCTTACAGGCACGATAGTTCACAAACTCCATTGACCACTTCTGATGTCAAATGTGCCATTGATGGTGAAAGGGTTCTGTGCAAAAGAGTGAAGTCCACATTAAAGGCCAAAATACAGCTTACTAAGATGAAGCTGTGTTAGATGCTCTTTTAGTGCTTGCTATTTGTGAGGTGAACGGTAAATGCAGTTGGTCAGTTCTTTTAAACACATTTAGCAACTTTAGATTCAACTTGCCATACTTTACTAATTCCCTTCCACCTTCTCCTCCCTGAATTTCTCCCTTGGCCAGCTTGTCGACATTCCTCTGGTGTCTAATCAGTTCTCCTCCACTGCAATGGTATTAACACGTTATTCTGTACTTCCAGAAACTCCTTCCACATCTCCCAGTACACTTCTTTGCACTCAATGGTGGATAGTAGAGTTGCCTTCCTCTGGAGTACTCTCCAGTTTCTTTTGCACCCATGCTATTTATTGAAGTTCAATCACGGTGTGGACACAGGAGACATAGGTAAGTTCCAGCTTCTTTATTGTTGGTTACAAGGAGCAACAGTGAAGTACTGTACATCCTGCCTCAGCAACCACCAGCTTAAGAATAAAGAACAGTCACCAGCACTCCAAAAGATGTCACTTGGAATGCTAGCTACCTCACAGGGAAAGGAATGTAATACCCAGGCACAACATATCTCCTTTCCTTATAACAAATAAAAACATGACCAAAAATGTCAAGCTTTAGCATTCTACATTTTTTAAACTTCAAACCACAAGGTATAATAGATCATGTCACTTTACAGAAAATTAAAAAAATAATAAAGTGAATACATACAAGTATCAATACATCATACTATAAATCATGTTGTTCTTGAGAAAAATAAAACTAACACTAATACATAAGGAAATCATTATATTATTTTGGAATTCCACACGTTCTAGCAGGAATCTCCCGTCTATATTCATGAGAAGCACTATGTGAAGTCCCTTAAGGAGAACTCCTAACAACCCCTTCATCCACAGTATTCTCAGAATGTAAACCTTTCGAATACAACGCAATCCTACGAAAATTCCAACACTGCCCATTCTCCAACACAACATGCCACCTATGAACCTCCTTAGCCTTAAGTGGATCAGAAAACTTATTCATACCATGCTCCCGATGACCTAATTTGATTTTAACCAGATCACCAACCTCAACTCTTCCTGTCTTAACTGGAACCAGCCCATTAATCAGTGACCCACTATTTTCCATCAACCAATGCGGAACTAGTTTGGTTTTGGGAACTCTACCATGCACACGCACAAAAGGAACAGCATTGGTGACACTATGAACTGTAGTGTTAAAAGACCACACCAATTCCTCCACAGCTGTACGCACATCACCATGAACTGACATCTGTATGGCACCCTTAACCAATCGATTCATCCTCTCCACAATGCCATTACTTTGCGGATTATACAAAGATGTACACATATGTTTAATTCCATGATTCGCCAGAAAGGCACACATAGCCACCGGAGTCAATTAGGTGCCGTTATCAGTAAGTAAAATCTTTGGAAAACTCTCTTTCAAAAAGATCGATCAAAGCTGTTTTATCACTGTCTCCGTGGTAATATTTCTCATAAACTCTACACACATCTAACGAGAACACACAACCACTAGAATCATAGCAAAGCGACAATCATTAGGTAAAAAATCCATAGGGCCGATAAAGTCTAAACAGACTTTGTCCCAAGGTAAGTCACTTGCACTGACAATCGAACCTCGAATAGGAGTAACAATCTTCAATCTTTTCTCACTCTCCTTGCACAACAAACACTGCTCGACCCACCTCCGGACATCATCATCCGCACCTGGCCACCAAAAGCAGCCTTTAAGGTGCTCAATGGTCATACTTTGGCCTAAATGACCTTCATGAGCAAGAAGAAAGAGTTTTTTCCTATGAGACCTAGGTGAAACAAACTTTTCACCATGTAGAACTAAGTCATCAGAAGAACCCAAACTAAGCTCTTCTTTCAATTTAACAAAACTCCGTAATGGAGGTTTCACATCACCCTCACATCTCCAACCAAAGCGTATGGCATCAACAAGTTAAACAAAGTCTGGATCCTCAATGACTGCCTGATGCCACTCATCCTTGGAAATAGAATGATACTCACCAACACAAACATCCTAAAAACCAACAACCACACAAACACTCTCATCATCAAAATCACAATCCACCTTTTCAGAAGGAACAGGCAAACGAGACAAGCAATCCGCTTGAACATTTCTCCACCCGAAATATGTTCCAACGTTTATGTATAATCTTGCAACTTAGCAGCAAATTTCATTAGACGAGGAGAACCATTGTTAGCCCCATCTGGTGATAACATTCTAATCAGTGGTTTATGATCAGTTTTCAAGGAGAAGTGCGCACCCCACAAATAAGTACGAAAATGCGAAACACCCCAAACAGCAGCTAAAGCTTCACGCTCAATTACCGCATAATTGTGTTCAGAACAGCTCAGAGAACGTGAAGCAAAAGCTACCGTCTTTTCTATACCACCTTTCTTCTGGGATAACACAGCTCCAATACTATAAGCACTGGCATCCACAGTCACATAAGTGTCCTTACCCGGTTCGAAAGTGGTGAGGATGCCAGCACCAATAATCTCTTTTTTAATCACTTCAAAAGCTTCCAACTGTTGACTTCCCCACAAGAAATGTACACCTTTCCCGAGTAACAAACTTAATGGTTCGGTCTTATGTGCAAAATTTGATACAAATTTAGAGTAGTATTCTACTAATCCTAAAAAGAATTTCAATTGGTCTTTCTTAGAAGGAATGGGTGCACATCTAATTGCATTTAGTAAGTCTTCTTTGGGTTTGATGCCAGATTGAGATATAGTGTACCCCTAATAATCAATTTCAGTCATTAAAAATTGACACTCACTTTTCTCAAAGTGAGACCCGCACTCAACAAAGTTTGAAGGACTTTGGATAGATTACAGTTATGTTCAAGTTCATCCACCCCAGTAATCAAAATGTCGTCTTGAAAATAATGAACATGTTTAAGATCTTTTACTAAGGAATGCATCATACGTTGGAATACACTGGCCGCCGAGGCTAGGCCAAAAGGCAACCTTTTAAATTGAAATACACCTTCCATGGTCACAAATGCAGTCAATTTTCTAGCGTCAGGCTGCAATACTATTTGATGGTAGGCAGACCTTAGATCCAGTTTACTGAAAAATTTTACCTTATCCATCAAGAGTACCATCTCTGAAATATTGGGTAAAGGAATCTTATCCACAATAATATTTTGATTTAGTGACTTGAGGTCAACACAAAAACAAAGTTTGCCATCCTTCTTCTGCGTGACCACCACTGGCGAAAGCCATTCAGAGGCCTTCACCGGTTCAATTATATCTTGAATTTGCATTTCATCAAGCATTTCTTTAACTTCCTTACGTACAGCAACAGGAATTCTTATAAGAGAATGCCTAACTGGAGTGGCGTCCTTCTTGAGTTTTATTTCATGCATATAACCTTCTAATTTGCCTAAATCTGAGTGGAAAACATTGTCAAATTTAGATAACACGGTGTTAACATCATTGAAATCATCAATAACTAAAACTTTATCCTCAGATCTTGGATCAAGAATGATGTGTAGAGAATGTTGTTGAATCCAACCCCAAATAGCTGGACCATCATCGGAAACATAAACTTTCCCAACAGCCGACCTCCCCTTGAATTCAAAGGTTATATCCATGGAACCCTTCAAATCAATAATCTCAACACTATAACCCTTAGGTGTTATATCGCTGTGTGAGAGAGAAGCATGTGGCCAACATTCTTACAACAAATTGTAAGGAATTATTGTGAACATAGAGCCAGGATCTACTAAAAGCGCTACTGAAACTCCATTACGAACAAAAACTGCTTTCGGTCTTTGTAAGACAACATGAGCGTCATCATCAATACACAAAGACATTTCAGGTGGAATAATATCATCCTCCACAAAGTTAACTCTATTAAAGGAAGGACCCTTACAAGCTTTGCTAATATGGCCTCTCTTTCCACACTTGCGGCAAGACCTATCACGAGCAAAGCAGCCCTGAAAATCAGCTGCATGAGACATACTTCCACATCGGAAGCAACCTACAAATTCACTTCTACCCCCAGAGGTGCCACTTTGAAACTTTGGTTTGGAAGAAACAAACTTAGGTCTGACATCACAATGTTTTGCATCAACAGAAGAACCCTCAACTTTGTTTACAACATTGACAGTCTCCTCTTTCTTAAGCTCAAGAAGACCCATTTCCTCCATGCACTTGTCAGACTCTTCAACCACTTTGGTAATAGTGATGGCTTCCATCAAAGTTGGATTCTTGGCTGCCCAGAGCTTTTGCTGCATCCTTTTATTTTTGCACTGGACAATAAGTTGGTCTCTGATGAGCTGTTCAGCCATGGCAACAAAAGCACACTTCAAAGAGAGTTCTCTCAAACGAGCAACCATCTGGTCTACAGTCTCCATTCCTTTTTGTGGTACCGTGTAGAATTTATGTCTCTGCATCACTATATTCACTTGCTTCCCAAAATATTTTTCCAATCTCAATTTTGCATCATTATACGGATTGTCTACAGGTTGACCATCCGCACACAAAAGTTCAGGAAGAAATTTGAAAACGTGTTGGCCTGCTTTACCCAACACATTTAACAGAATGGCCTTTTTTCTTGATGCAGGAAATCTAATCCATTGTGCTTTGCACGAGTGGGTTCGTATCCCATCCTCGTCGCCAAAATGTTGAAGTTCAATCACGGTGTAGACACAGGAGACAGAGGTAAGTTCCAGCTTCTTTAGTGTTGGTTACAAGGAGCAACAGTTAAGTACTGTACATCCTGCCTCAGCAACCGCCAGATTAAGAATAAAGAACAGTCACCAGCACTCCAAAAGATGTCACTTGGAATGCTAGCTACCTCACAGGGAGAGGAATGAAATAACCAGGCACAACATAATTAAATCAGCATAATGGGCACACTGTACATTTGTACATCAATGTAGACCACCAGGTGCATGGCTGTTTTTATGGCAGAGAAAAAAATTGTGCTGTGCTTGGAATTTGGTAGGTAGCCAAAGGACGGTGGCGCTCTGAGAGAGGGGCAAATATGTTTTTCTCTTGCTTCTCCAGGGTGAGAGAGTTACAGATTAGATATCGTGTGACCAGGGCATCTACTGTTCTCTACCATTGGGGATCCCTGCAAGAAGTGTTTTGGGGTTGAATGCACTGTACCAAGACTGCAGCAATGACCACAAATTTTACATCTTCTGTTAATGAAGACGTTCTTACATCATCATTATTTATGAAGAAGATAATTTTGTCATTGAAGGCAATGATAGAATGATTAACAGCTATGTTATTACTTGCACATATAAATGGTGCCTAGCTTTTCTTCAGCCAGCTATTTACAAGGTAACTTCCTTCTATTATTGCAGAAATATTCTATGCTATGGGTGAATTAGGATCTGTAGAGGGTCCAAGAGACACACTCCCTATCATCCTGAGGGTAAAACTTACAGTTAGCTATTACTTCAGTCTTATTTTCAGCTGTCCATAACACCTGCAATTGCAATTTTCTCAGGCCATGGATCACACTGGGAAGGATCAGTTCAGTGTAGCACCATAGTAGAGGTAGAGTCCTTCCCGGTGTAGCAAAGAACAGCCATGCTACTCAGCCCCATGCTTGCCGCACCTCACACAAATGTTTTCTTTGGTCAGAGGTGATATGGGTGTGGCAGCACAACACTTTCATTTTTTAGTGGCTATCAACTTCAGCATGTAGCGGGAAATTATCTTCAGCACTTCGTGGCAAATCCTCTTCAGCATATACTGACAAATCCTCTTCTCTTTTGGGGAGAGTTTTCCACCACTTGCACCCTGAGATGTGCTGCACCTTTCAGCAGGAGCACATGCCCTTTTACAGTTGCATGCATCCATAATGGGAGGCCTTAACACTTGGCTGCTGTGTTGGTGGTGAGTAGTATCATGAAGGGACTATTCTGATGAAGCTGCAGTGCTCTCGTTCTCTGATGTTCCTTCATGTGCACTCGTTCCCATGGATGTCGTTGATCACAGGGGTGACGGGGTTCCTTGGGAAAGGTTCTTAATACCTGTGAATGGAAGGTCTTTACACGACTTGCAAAGCATGGCAATAATCCAGGGCAATGTTGTCTGCCAAGTGTATACACAATGCAGATAGGTGTACCAGTGAAAGGAAGTCTCATGACTCTGCACAATACGATCACATGCAGGCTAAGGCCTCTTTTCCTATTTGCTGTCCCCTACATGCACATGAGAGCGATGGGCAATGCATCAGGCCAATCGATGTCAGTTTCTGCACAGACTTTGCAAGCTCCACTGTTTCTCTCAACTTTTCCTGTTTACAATTCAGTGTCAGCACAGTGACAGTTCTGTTTTACTTGGATGGATCTAGCCAATAGCATGCAATGTTTGGGCAGTAAAGTTAGTTCCATTATCACTGTTTATGGCTGGTACAATGCCAAACTGATGAAACGTCTTTTAGTAGTATTTTTGTTACTGTCTTTGCATCGGATTTAATAAAGGTGGAGACTTCTCACCAACCTAAAAACAAATAAATGAATATAAGGGTATAAGGGGACTCTTTGCAATGCTGTAGTTACCTAGGTGTGTGTAGGGAGCAGATGAAGGAAGAGAAAATAAGCCTCCGATGAAATCAAAAATATCTTTAGGAGTCTCGTCATCATGAGTAGGGCTTTCTTTAAGCTGTGGACACTTCGGGCAGTAGGCCTAACTATTAAGTCATTTCTCTCTGTCATCACTCAACTCTTTGTGGCATCACTTGTTCCTTTAATGTTCCTTGAAGTCTTCTAAACACCTCTTCATACCAATCACAATATGCATTCCATTTACCTTCGGGCACCCAACTTTTCCTTGCTTACAAAACTTCCCTTAAATGCACTATTTTTCAAAATCAAAAGCTCCTTCTACTTAAAATAGTTTGGAGGGTTCTATTTTATTTGTACCAGTGACATTTAACTAAATACATTTATGCCCTGTGATTTCCCTTGAGCTTGCTTCCATATAATTCACTTCACACCAAACACTTTTATAAAAAAAAGACATGGCAAGAGCAGAGGTTGTGTAGTGCTTATATTTTTGTTTTCTTTCTCTATGATGTTTCTCGCAAAAAATCATTACACAAGGTATCACTCTGGACTTGATGCACAAACACAGAGTGACGTTTTTCACTAAAGAGCAGTACACTATATCTCTCTCTTGCATTGATGCGCCAGCGCGGTTCAATGTGGAAAGATAATGAAGAAAGAAATGGACAATATCAGAACACACAGAGGCATATTTACAAGGAGCTATCGATAAATTAACAGCGCTCTATCGCAGCCAAAGCCGTGATAAATTTACCCCACCATTCACAAGCAGGTGCTAACAGCTCACAGCACCAGTTTTACCGCGATAGCAGATACAAAAAACACCGCCACAGAGGACCACCGCAACTATTGCTAATGAGATGCAGAGTAGGCAATCCCGTAACAAAAGTCGCAACAACACCACACTTCAACATTCACAACGACCACCCAGATTGGCGATAAGAACACAAAACAAGTAATAAGGCGCGTTAACAGCAGGAAATTTACACCTGCTCTGACCTGGTGTAAAGTCAGACCACAGCCTGCACCACAAAAGGGAGCCCAGCCCAGAGCCATGCAGAAGCCATGGATCTACTGATCATGCAGCTATGACACCCAAGAGGGCCACAACACCCACCCCGCATACCCCCCTCCCACCCCCCAGACCATCACAGAGGCAGCGCAGACAAAGACAGCGGCCCCCCATGAAACGCACCTGCCTCACAGGCACAACTCCTGACAATGTCACTGTCCACCACTGGCTGAAATGGACAACCATCCTACGCATCCTGGCCGTCATTTCCCAACAGGCCAACTGCACCAACACAGCGGACAATCAACATCCCATCCCACACCGAGCTGCTGGCTGTGCTGCACCTGTTGGCCCCGGCACACCCCAACCAACACCCGCCAGAGTCTGCGGAGTCTCACAGTCAGCCACATCCAAGTCCCCCACACCTGTCATGGACATCACCATCACCCTGGCACCCCAGGCCCCATACGGCCAATAAAATGCGCATGAACTGGTGGAGACCAAGCGAGGACCATACGCCATAGCCGGATGCACGCACGTGTTGGAGCAATCCACTGCACCCATGTCCCACCTGTGCCCCCTGGCGACACAGCACACAATCAGTGCAACAGGAAACAAACGTCACACATCTATGTGCAGCCAACATCAGAACACTGTGGGAACTTCACCAATGTCGCATCCAAACACACAGCCAGTGTGCATGATACCTTCGACTTTTGACATTCTGTCAGCAACCAGCGTTCCCATAATGGCACCCAGGAAAAAAGCCAAGCTCCATGGCAAGATCCCAATTAACACCCCAATCACTTCAACTCCACAAACATGCAATCCACAAATCTGGCAATGCGCACGTCACAAGTTCACAATCAACATGCACAACAACATGCCCACCCACCAGACACTGTTGAACAACTTACAATGGTAAACTGGGCAAGCCGTGAACATGACCAATCAATGTCATGGCAACTCAGCCACACAATAGACGAATGTGGGGAGAGGAGGCAAGCAGACATGTGTGAAGGATGCAGTAGAACCATGATTGGGAAAGTACACAATGCCAAGAGTTGCAGCGAAGTGCTGGACAGACCGCAGTATGCAGTGCAGAACACACCACTAGCCACGGCGACATATACCTCTGATGTATGGATTGTAAAGGACAGTGGACGCAACCATGTCACCCCAGCCAGTGGGTGTCCTTGCGGAAATATTGCCTGTTACGCCCCCGTAAACGTGAGCAGAGTGGGATGGGCCAGTGTACACCAGGCCAGCGTAGGGGTGTGAATAAAAAGCAAGTAGCCCTGGGCATGGTCCTCTTCCGGAAAGCACAACGTCCCTGCCAGGGCAGCGCCGTTCTCATTAGCGGAGGAGTCTGAAATCCTGTGCGCCTGCTGTACCCTGGCCCCCTGGCCCGACCCTGTGCAGCCAGGCCACACTGATCAGCAGCAGACACTGGCGTGTGTCAAGGAGGGCCTACCACATACCAGTGAAACCTCCAAGCCTGAGGCCCGTGACCTGGACAGCCTTTCAGACCACCGATGTCACCCCAACGTTGGCCCACATTACTCCTTTCTCGTTTACATATTCTACGGACATCCTCTGCTGCTTGGTGAGTCCCATATGTGAAAGCTTGTCCTGGCTAATGAACAGCAGTGACCCCAAATCCGGGCCAGCAGCCACAGCACCAGAACCCCTTCGATCAGTGAGGCATAGTTCCATATGCGCATCTTGCGACACGTGCTGCCACAAACCCTGTTCAACGCCAGCCTGCTGCACGTGGATGAGGGACTAGGACTACCCTGTGGACCAGTAGGTCTCACATGCAGCACATAGTCGTGATTCAAGAATGGCAGAGTCCACACCAGTGGTCGCACACAGAGGAGTGAGAGGAAGATGCAGCTCAGTCCAGGTCACAGTCATGGAGGTGACTGAACACGTGGTGCCCCTGAACCTGAACTACGCAGGCCAGTAGGGCCTCTCTGGTCGAACTGTGGAGGCATCTGAGCCTATGGACTAAGGGGCAGCTTTCATCCTCATGTAGCTGATACCGAATTGGTGGTGGCCACGAGGCTGTTGCATTCCACTCCTCCATTTTCTTCCTACAGATAAAATCAAACCTTTCCGCATCTTGCCCTGGAGGACACCTCCCACTGTCCCCCAAAACACTCTGAAACATACACCTCGGACATTGATGGTGACCCGCTCAGGTCGCATGGCCCATCTGACTAAACTGCAAGTCACCGTCCCGTGGCTGGGTGCCTGTGCCGGCCACTGTGCATCCGAGGCCAATAGCTCCATACTGGTCAGGTCCGGGATCCCTTCTCCGGGGACACTGAATGGCACCTGAAGCGTAGGCCTTTGGTTCATCAATGCCATTTCTCTGTGGTCTTGCGTTGCATGCAGCCTCCGGGCCAAAATGCATTCCACCAGGGCTCACACACCAAAGCGTGTCCAGGCCAGCCAGGACGTTGCATCACCGCAGGAGGCACACGCCACCACTGCAAGGACCACCTCCAAGCGCAATCTGCCAGAGTTGAAACGGAGGTCCTGACAGGCTTATGGAGTTGCTCAGATCTGTTGTGGATGCCATCATCGGCCTGATACCCTGCTCAGCACTGCAGGTGCCAGTGACTCAGTGCACCACAGGCCATTGTCCGTTGCTGATTTTGTTTTGTGCAGTGGAGCGGTTGCGCAGGTATGTCACCTCAAACTGTGCGGGGGCCCTGAGATGTTGATGGGCAAGATGAGGCAGGCCTCGCACACACCACTGCATCTGCATCAGTAATATATTGTGGAACACAATCCAAGACTTATTCTTCACATGAGCCAAGGGGATCTGGGACATGATCCTGGGTGTTTGTGGGTGTGCAGTGTGCTACGCCTCATTGTGCAGGTATGCAATTGTGCTCATCTCCCCCGTCCACCCAGTCCCTGTTTTTGGCACTCCCTGTTGATGTTGTGTCAGGTCCTCTCAAGCGGTGTCCATACTCCCTACTCCTTGCACCGTCTCCACACTGATGACTGTGGCCTGGGTTTCATCTGACTCCTCCAGGGGTGCTGGACTGCCACCTCCTGACGCCGTTGCTGCCTTCCTGTTGGCAGCGGGTTGGTGCCTGGTCTAGGTAGTCACGTCATGCTGGCACCTATTGGCCTCCTTGCCACTCCGACTGCACTTTAGGTGGTCTGCTAGTGGGTCAGTTGCTTGTAGTGTTCTGTCACTTCTGTGACGCTGGTCTTGTTTTACTGCGATCTGCACCCCATCTTCTTCTCCCTCTTCTTCTTGGCCTTCCCCAAACCTGTTGTTCCTTACTGGTAGTCTGTGGGGGTTGTGGGTTTCAAGTTGGCCTCTGAGCGGGGTCATGGTGCATCCATATTGCTACGTGCTTTGGCTTATTTCTGGTGTATTTTTCTGTGTTTTTATGGTGCATTTTCCCACCAGACGCTTGGGATTTGGTGGCCTGTGGCTGCTTTTCGCTAATTTTTGGACCGCGTATGGCCTCATCGCATTTTTTTTTAGTTCAGGTATCGCATTTTAGCAGTGTGGCGTTGATTTTCACGCAGACATTTGCCACATTATCTGTTGTCTATCGCATGCTACCGCCTTGTTGTTAATTCCACATTGGCACAGGGGGATTTTTCCGCAATGGGCTGCGATGTTGAAAGTTGCATTACTCTACTCTTGCGGTAGTTATCACAGCTTCTTGTGAATATACCCACAGGGTATATACACATGTTCTGCATTGGGTCACGATTACACTGAGCCCAGTTGCATTTAAGGAATTAAATTTTTTTAGAACCTTTGGGCAGTTGGGCTTGGTGTTCAGACCTGGTGAACATGTTTATGCTCAATTTATACCTGAAGCACAAGCAGGATTCAGAACAAATACCTAACACTGTATCTCATGCTCAAACCTTGTGTCATCCATACTCTCACACTCTGCATCTTAAATCAGACCTGAGATAGTGTACATTATAACCTCTAGAACTCATAACCTAGCACTTTTAACCTAGCACTTTAAACCTAGCACTTTAAACTTGACACTTTAAACACAGCACTTGGAACTAAAAAAACGTAAAACCTAAAAACACATCTTTTTCTAATTGCGAAAATTCTTACTTTTACTAGTCCTTATTCTTTTTTTTAGGTGTGTTCAGGTAGCCTGAGTCCTCTGTATTCATAGGACGTGACATAGAGAGTTGGCCTGCAGACACAGATAAGCCTTCGGAAATGTTTGAGTAGGAATTTTTAATATGGTCCCTTGCCTTTTCATGATTGGCTGTTCAGGGAAGAATCATCTGCTCTTCAGCCCTCCAAAATGCCAGTGCCTATTTTTTTAGTACAGAACATCAAATTCTGTTCTAGAAAAAACACGTTTCTCATTTGCCCATACCCAAGTTGTCATTATTTTCAAGTTATTTTTGTGGATTCACCATAAATGGTCCTCAGCTAAAAGTCATGTCCACCTTATGAATTAATTCTATTGAATCTATATCTTCAGATTTACCATGTGACTGCTTAAGAATCATTGATGTGAGTCTCAAAATAGAGCCTTGATAGTATGTCAAAGGATCCCTTTGAGACGTAAAACAGAATAAATATCAGAACTTTCTCTGAGATATGGTTGTCACCCAATAGAAAATCGATCTCCTTGCCTAATTCTAAGGTTGCTCTTGCTGTAAGGCTTGACTTCTTCCTTCATCCATCTAATACCTGTTGGTATCTTTTGTACCCTTATTTTCCCTATCATGTGCCATCATCTTGAAAGTCACCTTTGTCTTGTCAGGTTCCCTATCTAATGTTGTCATGTTAAGGATGAGGCAGGGCTTATGAAAGTTGCTATCCCAGCCATGGTTATTCCCTGACATCTTTGAAATTGACTGACTGGCATTCACACTTTGATACCATTGTCCACAGTTCATGTCAGTCTGTAGTACGAGCCATACTTTTTTCACTTGTAAATATCAGATTTGTTCCAAGTCTGGCAAGATCACGGAACTTTGAGAAAGACGTCGGCCAAGAAGTCCCCTACAGAAAGAGTTATTACAAGTAGTTATCAGGCAAATATTCAGATAACACGAAGGCACTCATTGAGAGTGACCTCTTACGGTAACATGACTCCTGTTGCATTACCATGCCTCCTGTTGCATTAACCTCTTACGGAATCAATGCATGTGGCAATAATCCATTAATTTTCACAGATAAATCCACCAGCCCAAGCCTGGAGGTCTTTGTCACTGGGAAAAAATCTGGAATGATGGTTTCAAATGCAGAAGCAATGTTGTGACAGCGATTTCTGTATGGTATGTCCGTTTCTGCAAGGCCCTACAGGATAATCTTGTGATGCCATGTTAATATTGAAGCGTTGCCACATTCATTAACACTGTGAGTAAACTGCGACTAATAGTTTAGGCATGGGCCTCAATTCACTAAACTGCCGTGGGTAGCAGAAGTACATCAAATTGTTTTACCCCAGTGACATCATAGGAAGTGATATCATATGATCTTTGACATGATGTCACCCTCCCCTCAGTGTTTATGATCTGTCTAACTTTTTTACTATACTCTGTCACGTTTTTCTCACCTGTTGTTGACTCTTGTTTAACCCTCCTGTCTATCTTAACTGTGTCTTTCTCACTGATCTCCGTATAATACAAGTTTCCCCTATTTCACCTACCCTTCTCACCTGTTCTGTCTCTTTTCCCAGTCTATTTCTCCTTTCTCTCTCCTCTCCTACTCCATTACCTGCCCCTTTTCACCTGTCTATGTCACAGCATTATTGGTGTCATTTTCATCCCTCTTTGTCTCTCTCAAACATACATCTTCCTGTGTTTGTCTCTTGATCGCATAACCTGCTGTCTTCCTTTTGCAATTTAACCGTCTATAACAATCTCTGTCTGTAACACTGACTACAAGTACACAGACATATATTTGCTTTGCTCCTTTTACCATTCTGTTCGTTGTTTTGTCTGAATGTTGTGGGTCACGGCTGTGCCCACTTGTTATTAATGTGTTCATTCAGTTTTATTAAGAAAATTGTTAAATAAATTCCTTGTCCGGCTGGACAAAAGACATAACACTTATCAGGTGTGTGATTATTAGCTCAGCATACCATTGTGTCCACGAATAGGGACCACTGTTTTTTGTAGCATGATACTGCCCAAGGTCCCTATGGCATACCTTTTGAGTTCCCTTGTCTTTCTTAAACACGCACTGTACTAATAGAGCAGTGGTTAGGTGTTTATATTTACGTCTTTTCGACCCAAAATACCATTAACCTTGCAATGGTAAAAATCTTTACAACTGAAGAAGACAGGTCAAGAAGAATGCCAATATGATCTGTCCGCAATCTATGAATTTTTAGACCTCTAATACACCAACCATCCTGAAATGAGTCGCTCCAAGAAATGTGGTGTCATAATATTTTCAGACATATGATCCTACATTTACTTTTGGCATTAACATAAAACCATGAGTGACATGGTATCTGACCTTTAAATACATGTAAAGTCTGAATTCTTCCTTCTGGTAACCTGTTTTACATCAATGCATCATTTTCAGAACTGCCACCTGTTTAGAAACAACTGAGAAATGGGAAATGACCATCCTTTAATAGATGTGGGCTCTCGCATTCTTGGGGTTGTGCAAGAAGTTAGCCTCAGAAGACTCAAGTTTGAACCTTTGTAATAACCACCCATAGAGATATGGGACCATCAGCCCCAATTCCTAATAAAAAATCTAAGCTACTCAGCCGTTTGAGGAAGCCAACATATGACCCTGAGCCAAAAGTAAAAACCCCAACAGAAAACGGAGAAAAAAATCATGGTGTTAAATTTATTTATTAAGAGAGTGCTCAACAACTGGGAGATTTGAATAGTAAAATGAAAATGATGTAATAATACATTTAAATCATGTGTAATGGAAATGTTATTTAATAAACTTTATTCAATCAATCAAGATACTTTATTTCGGCATAAATGCCATAAACGTTTCCCACATTCACAGTTTATCACCAGTGCACAATGTATAAAACTACAAGAATAAACTTTAGTGCTTATATACATGAATTAGTAAATAAGACAATATGTCTACAAATAAAAGCTGAAAAGCATAAAATACATTTACGCACCCGTATTGCTGTTAAAGTTTTCAAGATAAAAATGAGAAATATAAGCGAGCCAACCACCCAGAGGAGTGCCCAGGAACTGGGAGATTTAAATTTTAAAATGAAAATGGTGTAATAATACATTTAAATAATGTTTAATGTAAATGTCGGTTAATAACCTTTATTCAATCAATCAATATACTTATTTCGGCATTAAATGCCAGGAACGTTTCCCACATTCACAGTTTATCACCAGTGCACAATATATAAAACTACAAGAATAAACTTTAGTAGATATATACATGAATTAATAAATAAGACAATATGTCTAAAAATAAAAGCTGAAAAGCATAAAATATATATATGCACCGGTATTGCAGTTAAAATTTCAAGATAAAATGAGAAATATAATATGGCCGAGATACCCGCCACCCCCTCTCAACACAATCCCAAAAAGGAGGGAAACCGGAAACAGTTCTTGAAGTTTTTTGGAAGTGGGATGGAGTGACCATCCCGGCCGTATTTATTAAAACAAAATTAAAACATTAAACGTTTCATGTTATGTACAATTTCATTACCATATTGCGATGTTTGGCTAACCTTAACAGATTCTCTAATACAGAGGTTCTCCTAGCCGAACTAGCATCCTACAAAACATTTCTTGACATATTGAAATTGTACAACCTAACGTTTAAGGGCCAACGGCAAGGTCATAACCGGTGTCAAGATCCCTAACCAGACTTACCCCTCCCACTTGGGCTGGGCGACAGCACGGAGGCGTACCTCAAGTGCAACTATTACCAATTTCCCTTGACTTGACGGGGGCACCTAAAGACTCGACGCCAGTTAAAGGTCGTTCGAATACTCGTGTGAGGTATCTAGAAGGTACCGTAGACCTTATCCCAACCCCACACAACTTACCGCATCTGCCGTCGCAGATGTCACTGGCCCCGGGAAATTCCCCAGGAGGGGGCTGTAACCCCTCCTACAAAGGAAGGGGCCTTGACCGCCTTTCCTTTACTTCCGGCGACCCATCCTTAGAAGGGACCGCCTCCCCATTGAGGGGCCAATGGCCACCTCTCCTGAGCGCTCCCATCCGTGTTGGGTGACGCCCACTCATAGGGATCTACTAATTAGTGCTCACCGATCATGACCTTACCGCCACAGGCCCGGATAGTTGACCGGCTATCCGGGCCCCCCACAAAACTCCTAGCTAAAGGTCATGTTCCAACGTTTTTAACCATGCTAAGAAGTCTCCTATGAGTAACTCATTTCCCACCCGAGACAAATGCACACCATCCCCCAGATACATACTGTCATCATTAATACAGCCGTGCGAGATAGAATGCAATGTCCTGGAACGAAACAACCTACTCACTTTGTTATTAAGTTTTCTAACAGAATGGTTCAAAGCAGGGATCGAAATAGCCCCCCGCCACACTTTTCGTGGGATTATATGAGACCACGCAATTATGCACCCCGGAACTTTCCTCGCCAACCAACTTACAGTGGAAAGCATTGCCTCCAGGAGAAGTCGTCTACCGGTGGTGACCAAATCATTGCCCCCTAAATGTACTATGACTATAGACGGCGGTGACCTCATCCGCCCTAACAAACCCTCAAAGAATGCCTGAAACTGGTCAATACAGAGACCGCCCCTTCCGTAGAAGGACATTCTGTACCCGTATTCCCCAGCTACGTGAATCATGTCACCTGCTTCGAATACGTCTGCGGCACGCCTCACGTATGAGTGGCCCACGACCCACACCTCCTTTCTCACAGCCGGTGATGTCTGACCGCTGGCCTGGTGTTGGGTCGACTGCATAGTCCGCCCCGCCTCGAAGGCTTGCGTAACTGAAAACCAAACAAAAGACAAGAAGCGTGAGTACATTCTTACAGCTTCACAACATGTGCAACCGCACATACCTCTTATAACAATTGGAGGACCAACGCCCCACTCGTTTTACTTGTTCCACATTAAGACCCCTGGCTGTAGCTTCAGTGGCAGCCCCTATCCGAAAGGAATGGGTCCCAAACTCACCCGGGTCCAGGCCCGCTGCGGTAATTGACATCGCGAGCACCCGCTGAAACTGAAACTTCGTCAGTGGGGTGGCGTCCGCGTGTCTCAACAATGTCCCCCCCCATGATGCCACCCTTCGTGCTAGGTAATCCTCTAAACACTTCACCGGACACATGGAAGACCCTGGGATCCTGCGAATGACTATGCAGTCTCCCACCCCACTTTGATCGGTTTTTGACTTGACAAAGGATACAGTCATCGTCTCACCCCTGATCTGAACGTGTTCCCGGCACAAACCCCCCACCACATCCCGCTTGCTCCTTGCTACCAGCTCGCTTATCCTCATTGCCCCGTGAAATGCAAGCGTAAAAGCAGCTCGGAACAAACAAGCCTCGAACTGAGACGAGCATGTGGCGGGGAGTGTGGCCAGCAACTGGGACAACCTATCCAGACCTATCGGGCGCCTCTCATCTACTTTGCGACCCTCAAGGCGTTGCCACCCACGCAGCGCTTTCTGTACCACAAAAGACGCTGTCGGGTCCTGGATATTATGAGCCCTGGCAACAAAGGAAATGGCAGCACGATGCCTCTGGGCTGTAGCCACCGACTTCCCAGCCTTACGCAAGGACATCAGAAAATGTACTACCCAATCCTCATGCCCCCAAAGTCCCCCTCTCTCAGTCCCCAAAAAGGCTAAATAAGCCCGAAACGCCCCTTCGTATGCCTTCCTCGTCCTTGGTGCTAGACTCTCTCCCACGAGGTAACGAAGTTCGGGGCACCGAGAGACCAGAGAGCTTCGGGAAAGGGTGCTGGCTCTGGGTCCGCTGAGGGAAGGAAACCCGAGAAAGCCTGCATTTGAAAACGAGAGAGTGCATCAGCAGCCTGATTCATCACCCCTGGGACATGTTTTGCTCTGAATACCACGTTCAGTTGCATACACAGTAAGACAATCTCTTTAAGCAGCCTTAAAATCATTTTACAACGTGCTGCCTGACTATTGATGCATTCTACAACGGTCATATTGTCAGACCAAAATATGACAGAGTGATTTTTGAATCCATCGGGCCAGGTTCTGAGGGCCACCAAAATGGGAAACAGTTCAAGGAAAGCAATATTACTCGTCAGCCCCTCTTCATGCCACCATGTTGGCCACCTTTGTGCCGACCATTTTGTGCCGAAGATGGCGCCGAAACCCATGCTTCCCGCTGAATCCGTCCATAGACCCAGCTCTTCAGAGGACAAGGCCGGTTTGTTCCAGACGACTCGACCATTGAAATCCGCCAAAAATGCTAACCAAATACGCATGTCTTGGCGGACCTCGGCCGATAATCTCGTGCGATGATGACCCTCTTTTAGGCCGACCATCGCCTGGGCAATTGAACGGGAAAAAGGGCGGGCCATCGGGATCACCCTTAGAGCAAAGTTCAACTTTCCAACTAATTGCTGCAATTGATGCAGCGTAACTTTAGAAGCATTTATACACATTTGCAGGGCTGCCCTGAATTTCGATACTTTGGGGGCTGGTAAACGAAAACAACCCTCACTAGAGTCCAACTCGATCCCCAGAAACTCGAGGCAAGTCGTGGGACCCACAGTCTTACCTGGTGCCAATGGCACGCCAAATCGATCCATTAATACACAAAATTCAGTCAAGGCCCGGGCACATTCGTCATCCCCAGCGGCCCCAAGGAACAGAAAATCATCAAGGTAATGCATCACATTTCGAAAACCCGTTTGCTTCGTGTAAGCCCATTGTAAGAAACTACTGAATTTCTCAAAATATGCACAAGATATAGAGCACCCCATCGGCATACACCTATCCATGTAATATGAACCTTGAAACACAAATCCCAGAAGACGTTGGTCGTCCGGGTGTACCGGGAGCAAACGGAACGCTGACTCGATATCCGATTTCGCCATCAGCGTCCCGGGCCCCAGGCGATTCAAAATGGCTACGGCCTCATCGAATGATGCGTACCGCACCGAACATACCCCTGGATCAATTGCATCGTTCACAGAAAGGCCATGAGGAGCTGATAAATTGTGGATCAATCGAAACTCACCTGGGTCCTTTTTGGGGACCACCCCTAAAGGAGAACAGACAACATTCTGTACCGGGGGAACCCTAAACGGGCCGGCAACCCGACCTCGGATAACCTCTTTCAGGATTTTATCCTGAACTACATTCGTATGCTGTAAGACAGAAAGTTGGTTCTTACACGTCCCGACACCTTGAAAGTCCCCCACCGGGATGCGGAAACCATATGAAAAACCGTTTCGCAGCACCCCGGCAGAAGTACGGTCTGGGTATTCGCTGAGCCAAGGAATCATCGCCAAGGTATCAATCGGGGTTGGTAAGGGCGCCCCTCGGACTACATTAGACCTGTTTGGCGCCTCCTCTACCCCCATTTTCACCCGTTTTGGCTCTGCACGAGGACTCAGGATGGGGGGCCCCGCAACCACTACATTCGTGCTTGAATTTACAGGATCCCGGGGGCCTAGTACATTTACCTTTGTTGAAATTGAAACAGAAACCCCTCTTCCCTGTGTTGCCAGCGGGTCTCGGATAATCGTCGGTACCCGTACCCGACCGAAAGGGCGTCCCCCCATATTGGCGGGAGAACTCACCCACAGTACTCCCCACCAACGGTATTTTCAACATCCCGGACTCTTTCATTTTATCCCATGTCAAAGAATCATAACAGTCCCAGGTTAAACTTTTGTTATGCTCCATTGCTTTCCTGAACAGGTTGTCATAACAGAACCATTGGTTACCTTGGTGCGATATCGAGTACCCCATAATTCGTGACTGATATACTGGAAACTCGGGGAGCAATTCAGGCCTACGTTCCCCCAAAATTGACGTAAAGATTCCCCATGCATTGCCCCAATTGCCAATATTCTCATTCACTTTAAAGGCGGCCATTTTTGCGCGCCAAACACTCGGATGCATCAGATCCTTCTGACTCTTAACAGTTTCAACTTCATAATGATCAACAAGCAAGGAGAAAATGTTTACGTATTCCCCAGCCCAAATCTTTTCCTTTATAGCCAAAGGAACATGTTGCCCCAATTTTTCTCTACGAGAGGGTGTTGACTCATCCCTCGCGATCGGCAATGGCCGCTTACCTGCACCGGACGCTGCTTCCGTCCCTCGTGGCTTGTCTATCGCCGCATCCGGCGCGGGCACCTTGGCTGTATCACGTTTCTCGCGCAACTGCTTTATGAGTGCTTGCGCTTCGGTAGCCATGGCGCCCCCATTACTGTCCCCCAACCATGCTGCTAACTGTGCCGCCAACTCGGGAGGCATATCCTCGGCAGATGTCGGGGTGACTACTACGGGAATCGGATTCCCCTCCTCCGGTACCGGGGCCGGTACCCGGGCTGGCGCCTCGAGCGGGGAACAGGGAACCGGGACGTCTCCCCCGACCGGCCCCCTTCTCGGCCTCTTTGGCTTCCCTCCGGCCGGTGGACGCCCCGATCCCTCCTCGCCGTCTCGCTCCGCCAACCGCTTCTTAATTTCGGACATGTCCTTCATGAGGGCCCGAACCAACTGGTCAGTCGACATTCTCTTCGCGCCTTTCTTGGGCATCTTTTCAGACGAAGTATCTAAAAGACAAAGAGAGAGATTAAAACGCTCAAAATTGGCTCTTCGTTCTGTCCCGAGCTCACGTGCAGCGAGGAGGTGCAGCTTCAGAGCACAAGAACAAGAGGATGTCTTCTGGTCTTGCGTCCCTTTTTATCCGTCTTCAGGGCGGGCGTATACCCGCCCCTGCCTGCCCCGAGGGCGTGGCTGGCTGCGTCGGTGTCTAGGCCAGCCCACTCTAGGGCGGGAACGAGCGCGCCCCAGCTACGCCGCTTCGGGCATACCAGCTGAGGCGCGCCTCCCGCCCAAAAATGGCTTCCCGGGGGGATCGAGGCACTCGGCCATACGTTCGGGGGGACCGAGTTGGTCGCCCCTTTCCAGAAAGCCAACCACCCAGAGGATATTCTATTTAAATCAGTAGTACCTAGTACTCATAAATACCTCTCGGTGTCAGATAGCTTTATTGTCAAGCACTCAATGGAAGAGAAAAGAATGTAGATGAGAGGCAATACACATGACCTGCAAGTTACAAGTTATAAGTGTACAAATTGATAAGCAATCAATAGTCGTTTGTTGATGTCATTGTATGTATTTATTTGACATACGCTTCATGTACATCTTTATAGATAGCCAACGCGTTTCGCCCTAACAAGGGTTTTTTCAGCGCAAGAAAGTAGTGGCGGAGTGCGTTTGCTGGTCATGAACTAGAACTCGCTATGCTGCGTTTTACTCAAATACGCCTCTGAAGAACCTTCGTGGCTCTTTGGCCCCTGACGTAAAAACTCAGTCTGAGTTCTCTCTAATAAAGATAAACAGGCGGTTCCCTTCAGCCTGAGGCCTCTCTCTTTGAGACAACGTCCTCTAATCGGATGCTCCATACCGACTGCGCACTACCGGATTGAAACTTTTTGGCAAACACACTCTGACACTACTTTTTTGCCCTAAAGAAGAGCTTGTTAGGGCGAAACGCATTGGCTGTCTCTAAAGATGTACACCAAGCATGTGTCAAATAAAGACATACAACGACATCAACGAACAACTGTTGATTGCTTATCAATTTGTACACTTATAACTTGTAACTTGCCGCTCATGTGTATTGCCTCTCATCCATATTCTTTTGTTTTTTCTATTTGTGGTCCTGCGGCTGCTCTCCATTTCAGGCGGGCAATTCAAAGACCAAACATACCACGAGACTGACCTGAGTAGTGCAGTTTTCAATAACCCGGCTACCTCTTTATATGTGGCTAATATGGAAGAGATAGCCAAGTGCAAAAAAACATTAGCCCTGTCATGCTTCCTCGGTCCACAGACCATGCAAAGTGCAAAAGCATTCGGTACATAGGAATTAAGATGCTTACAATAACACATTGAAATTTTTATTAGATAAATAACTTGTAAGAATATAAAGCTGGGTGATGATTACAAAAGTTAAAACAGTGAGCTCTATGAACATCCACCATAGGTAATCAATTTGCAGATCTTCTGCTAGCCCACATCTTGCCAAGGAACTTGGCGACTGCGCAGACTATCAGCAAACTAGTATTAGATTTTAAGATGCGCAGTGCTTCTTGATGGCAACGGGTGCCTAGGCACTTACAAAGAGGGGCTAACCATCTTGATCTTGGAGATCTATAGAGTGGAAGAGTAAAACTTATGAGGGCTATCGATTGAACAGCTAAGGGACATCCTGGACAAAACCCTGATTGAGTGAGAGACTTTTGCCAGGAGGCTGTGTGCGAAATCACCGGAATGCAGCCAAATCTAAATTGCATGTAGCGCTTTTGTCTCCAGTGGGACTGTTATGGCCTCCAAGTATTGCTCAAATTTCCTTGTCAGTTTGAACTAAAAAAAATCTGATGTAAGATGGCCCCATCGGTGATCCAATAAAGACGACTGGGCTACCCAATCCCAATATTGTTTCTTAATTAGGGCCTTACTGGGAAGCAATGCAGGATCCCTAGCATCCCATAAACCCTCTAGCCCTATTGCGGTGAGCAGACTTTTCAGTTTGTGTACCCAGCCAATTTTTTAAAAACGATTATGGGCAATTACCTCAGCTAGAGCATCAGCATATGGGAGCAACTCAGGATTATGACTAAGGCACAACCAGAACAAAAAGGGGCGAAGCATAGCCTTCTCGATGACAGATGATCTGCCCAAGTCCTGCCTGAGAGGGTGAAATGGGGTACTCTGTGGGAATGAAACCAGTGCTCTCCAGAATGTTTTCTCTGTAATTAGGAGGCCATCCAGGTTTTCAACCCCCCACAGCTCAGCACCATAAAGTGGTGAGCCCACTGCCTTTGAATCATAAATGTGAATATTGAATATGTTTCCCTACATGTTAGCATTACTGTATATCTCCATTGATTTCTATCGGTGTCACTTGCAGTACCAGAGGTTGGTCATGTATTGTGCTTGGCTTACTTTAAGGCTGGGCCAGGAGTACTTTTAAGCCTGTTTTACACTAGTACTACTGTAGCAAGTTTAAAAGTGCAGTTTGTGAATTACATTTGCCTTACTAATATGTGGGTGTTGGTGTCCTTGACCACTCACCTTCAATTTCCCCTGCCCCCACTCAATTAAGAGTATGTGATCCCCATTTTCAGAAAACACCCTAGAGTCCCTACCACTTTTACTACTCAGTCTTATACCTATGTGTGCAGAGATCTCAAGCACAGGGCAGGAGATTTCTGAACAGACAGGATAGGAGAGGCAAGAGATCTTCTGCGAGAGGCTTGTAAACTACATTTTGGAGTATGCAAAATAGCCCATTTTTACATACTGCAGAACAGCTTTTGTGACTGGGCCCCATAGTTTATAAAGTACTGACCCTGGAATTTGGGGAACTGGATTTTATTCCTGGTTAGATGCGCATGTAATATGTTATTTCGAAGATATTTCTGTTTCTCGTGATGCATCTCAATGTAACTTTATGTGATGTATAAATAGCCTACAGGGTGCTGTCTTGTACAATTCTAATTTCATTTTCCTTGTTTTCTGTTACCTTGTCTAAGACACACTACACATAGCAAACTAAGCCGCCGTGCGTCCATAGGGGCGTAGGGGCGTAGCCCCATTAAGCCTGGACGCACCTGACGAGCAGCATACACAAATTGAATAATTGAATTTTATTAGCGCAGTGCTTCAATCCGGGTTGCGGGACACACCCAATTGAATAATTAAATAATTGAATTTTGCGGTGCGTGCATGTTGCTTTTATTCTAAAGGGACATTTTTTACGTGTTGTAATCACCTGAATATTAATGCAGGACTGCAGGCTTTTACCGGGCATATTAAAGTTTTAGAGCGTCAAATCCTACCTGTGTCAAGATTTAAGCAAATGTTTCCCCTGATCAACCTTCCAGCCAGCCAGTAAGATGTCAGCCTGGGAAACCTTGCTGTGGGCTCTCGACTAAATGCGAGTGCGACACAAAGCAAAATAAAAATCCCACAGCGAGGCAAAACGTCTGTCCTCTGGGAAGGGGTTTGCAAACTCTCCATCGCGTGTTTTAATGTGTACATCGGTAAAAATGAATTGAGCAACAGCTTTTGGAGGCCAACCGTCATTAGGGTTGTGAAGTTAATATAAAATGCAATCAGTGCACAAGCGACTTGTCTAGATAAGGACGTCACACTAATGCCCCCCTCGCGCGGGGATTAAATACAGAAACAGAATGTGAGATTTAAAGGCAAATGTACAAGCACAGCGATGAATGCAGCCAACGACCTGAATAAGCAGCCGACAGCGCAATTAACGTGACGTATCGTTCAGCTGGTGAACTTATTGTACAGTAAGCAAATCACTGGCAGGCGAAGGCCTGTCCATCTGTTCGGAGAGTTGTGCAATCTGTGCTGGGGCAGTAAATTATCTATAACCCTTCAAACAATATGCCAATGCAAAAGCAGTGACTTAGCATACGAGCGCGGAGCGCCTGCGGGGCTGGGGCAGAGAGACTAGTCACTGGTTAGAGAGAAAATGAAACTAAAGGTCGGTGGGGTCGGGGAGAGCTAGTCACTCACTCGGCAGAATAATCTGTGCATGCCTAACAAAGGAAAATACTTCTTTAGTACCGATGCAGCCTTCCCTCCAGGTGGTAGGTACACTGTCTCCTTGGAGTGAAAGGCAGTGCTACTGCTACTGCCTTGCATGTTATCACGGTGGAGAACGGAGGTACACTACTTTAACAATGCAGCCTCTGCATGTATTTTCTGAAATGTGGGTTGGTCCAAACATCAGGCGAGCAACAAGGCAGATGAGGGGCAAAACTATTTTGAAACTGGAGCGTGCCACGAGCAGTCAGCTCTATGTCCTTTGTCTGCTCAGGTTTTCAGAGGCTCACATCTCTTATAGGCTAATTGCCTACAGTTCCAGAGGGGAAAACAGCACATACACCTAAAGGAACCAATGTGCTTCGAACCCAAAAACTACACATCCATTTTATGGTAAAACCAAGCAGGTTTGCATTGCATAATTTGCATATGATGGGCGTACAATAGATATGCGCGCCCCCTACCCTTCGTTTCGAACAGGAACTCTGTCCGAAGCACTCATTGTTTCCCATAAATGCATTAGTGCAGTCAGTGAAAAGCAAACACTACATGAATATAAAACAGGGCGAGAGGTCGCTCTTATTGTCCTTCTAAAGGTGCTTTCTCTCCACTACAGCAGCTCATAACACCCATGTGTTGATTAAATGAACCAGATATATGGATCCCACATGCAAGCGAAAGAGAACCCACACGTTTAAAACTTGGTGAAAAACTAGAAGGTTCGGCAATTGCAGTAAAAAGCAGCTAGGCCATGTCAGCTCCCTACAAGCGTTCTATTATACTTAACCATTCGCTCTAGTACAAAGGGCAGCCTTAGGAGTTAACGCAGCTGTTTGGTGCATGGAGCTTAATGGTCCGAGCAGCCATTAGTTAAAAATAAAAACGTAGTCAGTTGCTCTGTTGATAAGAGGGTACGAAGAGCCCTGCACCAAGCCTCTTGTGAGCTTCAGTTTTATGGTCCATGGTTTGCTTTATGTAGACCAATGGAAGCTTGTGGTAAAAAGACAGCCACCTTTCCCAGAATGCCTCAATCTTTATTGACTTACCTTCTGAATCAGTTTAAGTGCTAATGTATTCAATGAACATTGTAAGCTTCGGCAGTACAACTAAATTCTATGCTACTTAAGTGTGGGAACTAAAGGATTAGTTTTATATAATGAAATGAACGGGGAATATCCATTTCTGAGAGCAGTGGAGAGAGAGAAAGTGTGTGTGTGTATATACATTTTGAGGTCACTGGCTTCAAAAGTTCGCTGCACTACAACACAAGCATGCCAGGGCAAGTTTTAACCAGCTTGACGTCCCTGTGGCTGGCGACATAGACAGATTGTATCCCTCCTTAGTGGGTAGAATATTTGAAATAAAAGTGAAAGTCCGGGGCATAGCGCCTTGCATGGCACTCTGTTTGCAACCATTTGGTGTTCCTTGCTCTCTGTACCAGGTTGAGACCACCATCATGCATGCGTAGGTGAGGGTGAGGGAACCCAGAGTAAGTCTACATTCACATACACACCTGTCTGAGGAGTGGAAGACACGCTGGCATCTTATGCTGGTCAGCATCAAGAGCAATGGACGGCATTTGTTTTACCACTTTGTGAAAGCTGATAATCTAAATCATTGCGACTGACATGCCTTTATTTAATTGCCTCAAGCTGTGCATGGTGCGAGCTTGAGCCACACTGTTAAAACATGGTATTTCAAGCTGGTATTTATTTTCGAGGTGGACTTGCTGTGCCCATAACTTTTAGCGTGATCTTTGTGTGCACCATGTAGCCGGTTCTTGCCACCAAGATACACATTTAATGCAAGTGGGTGTCTTTGCCATTCAGGAGTCAGACATCACTTAAGAGGAAGTTGGCAGGTTTTGGAAGTTTTTTCAGCAGCATACATAAAATATTTGCTTCCTTTCACTCTGGTGACAGACTGCTGAGCAATGTGAAATAAATGCTTGGACTTAGGGGTTCACTTTGATGTATCGAAACTGGTGCTCATGTAAAGCGCTCTGATACCCGATGTCTCGGGTCTACTTTGCTAGACAAAACAGAAAATAGAAACATCAGTTGTTGGCCTATATATGTGGGTGCGTTGGCAGTCTTCCTTTGTGAAGGCTGTTTCCCTACTGCTCTGCAACATCTTCTACTCTTAGAGCTGAGATTTCCATGAAAGTCTTATAGTCTGAATTCAGCACCTGAGCATAATAGGACGGAATGTATGAATCTCTGTGGTTATACTGGATAAGCAGCTACCTATGTTATGCCATCTATTAATGTAATAACTGCACTTTCACAATTGCTTTCTTAACCTTCCTGCTTTCTTAAATTTGCTTGAAAATGCACGATTTTTCTGCTTTTTTTCAAAATTTTCTTGAGGGGTGAACCCCCCAAAACCCCCCTTTTGGGGTTCGGGCACGCTTGCTGCGCTCGCTCGCTACGGTGCTGTATGCAAATCACTTTGCGCCCCACCTCTTTCATATGTCACCCACCGCCCCTGAGCAAACTGTTCTTTCATGCCTGAGATACTCGTATTACATAAAAAAACTTTGTAAAGTAATTCCTTACTCCTTGGAGTTACATCAGTGATATATCAACAACCTAAAGAATTTGAGTCTTGTCCTGACCTTTGCAGATACACCAAAATGGAAGTTATGGACAGGCTGTAGAAGCAGCTCTTTTCGGATAGCAAAGAGGAGAAAAACTCCCAGAAGGTTGAAGACATAATCTACATAGCATTTCTCTCTCCATCTCTCCTAGCACCCCATGTCCGTCCTGGGGCCCCTGGCAAATCTGGGCTTCATGTTCTCTTTTCTTCAGGCTGGGAGTACCGGAGATGCTTCTGAAAGGAGAACAAGTTCTCTTCGGCAGCATGGGCTAACACGGCGCTGTAATTACAGGGTCAAAGCCAATATCTAGTTTCCTCTCCACGCGAATTCTCGCGGCAATTACATCAACCTCATTGATTTCGTTGGCTCCCCACAGTTGGCCAGAGCTCCGTTGCCTCAGCTGGTGGGAGCCTGGCCCGCTCGCGAGGCCTTTGTGCAATTCGGCCAATATTGAAGAATGTTCCCATTAACAGTTCTAAGCATGGCATTCTAAGGCAATTTTGTCTTCTCAGTTGTCTATCAAGATATTGTAATCTACTGGCTTGAATTTTTCATTTTGAAAAAATAATAGATATCAAACGGACACAATAGTTTCCCTTGACAATATAAACCCTTAAAATGAATGATATGCTTATGCTTTGTGTAGGGTTTATCAAATCGATGCCTAACTTCTTTTCAGAATATGTGCATAGCTTATATTCAATCGGAAAAACGACATGTTTAACCCATGCTCATGTTTACAATGAATCACTGACAAAATATCGACCTACAAAAAATCGACCTACAGGAATATCGAGTCAAAAATATCGAGGGCAAGAATATCGACATCCTATCTACAACATGGTAAGTACAAAAATATCGAAAAAATAATATAGATGTTAAAAATATCGATGTTAAAAATATCGGTTTTTTTCTTTTAAAATATAAATGTAAAATAAAGTAAATAACACTAATAAATAAAATCTACATAGTTAAAAGTATCTAATAATGTTTAAAATTAATAAATAATACATATATACTAATAATACATTAATTAAATCTATACAGTAAAAATATAATATATATGTACTGAAAAATAAGTTGTAAAATTATTTTACTAATTTATAAATTAATAAAATATATTCTAAATTACAAGTACATTTACAAACATAAAACAATAACATTAATAAAATGTAAAAAATATAAAACATAAATATACTTTTAATATTTTTAAAATTAATTACATAAAACATTGGATAGCGTACGGGTAAAAATTACTATTCCGACTCCAGAGAGTGCAACAGTAGGGAAAGCGTTGGATAGCGTAGGAGTATAAATTACTATTCCCACTCCAAAGAGTGCAACAGTAGGGAAAGCGTTGGATAGCGTAGGGGTAAAAATTAATATTCCCACTCCAGAGAGTGCAACAGTAGGGAAAGCGTTGGATAGCGTAGGAGTAAAAATTACTATTCCCACTCCACAGAGTGCAACAGTAGGGAAAGCGTTGGATAGCGTAGGAGTTTAAATTACTATTCCCACTCCAGAGAGTGCAACAGTAGGGAAAGCGTTGGATAGCGTAGGAGTAAAAATTACTATTCCCACTCCACAGAGTGCAATAGTAGGGAAAGTGTTGGATAGCGTAGGAGTAAAAATAATTATTCCCACTCCAGAGAGTGCAACAGTAGAGAAAGCGTTGGATAGCGTAGGGGTAACAATTACTATTCCCACTCAAGAGAGTGCAACAGTAAGGAAAGCGTTGGATAGCGTAGGAGTAAAAATTACTATTCCCACTCCAGAGAGTGCAACAGTAGGGAAATCGTTGGATAGCGTAGGGGTACAATTTACTATTCCCACTCCAGAGAGTGCAACAGTATGGAAAGCGTTGGATAGCGTAGGGGTAATAATTACTATTCCCACTCCAGAGAGTACAACAGTAGGGAAAGTGTCGGATAGCGTAGGGGTTAAAATAACATACTTATAAATAAAAGCTTTTTTTAATAATTAAAATATAAAGTATTAAATAAATATAAACCATATACATAATTATAAAAAACATGATTAGCTAAATATATTTAACCAAACATAAATATTGAAAAATACCATGTTATAATATTTAATTACCAATTAAGAATTAATTAACAATTATATTATTAACCAAACAATTATTTGAAAAACATTATTACTTAATTAAATTTAAATTACTTCCCACCATATTCCCCTATAAACCCACTACCCGCAACAGAACACATTTATCCATTTATGATTTAATTAAAATTATTTACCAATTAATTAAAATTAATTACCAATTAATTAAAATTAATTTATAATTCCTACTAATTAATAATTAATTAAACATAAATAAATTACTTCCCACCCTATTCCCCTATAAACCCACAACCCGCTACAGAACATATATATCAATGAATCAATTAATTAAAATGAAAAACCAATTAATTAAATTTATTTACCAATTATTTAAAATATGTAATAATAACTACTAATTAATAATTAATTTAACATAATTAAATTACTTCCCACCCTATTCCCCTATAAACCCATAACCCGCTACAGAACATATTTATCAATTAATCAATTAATTAAAATGTTTTAGCAATTATTTAAATGTAATTACCAATTAATTAAAATTAATTAATAATAACTACTAATTATTAATTAAGTTAACCTACTTATATTACTTCCCACCCTATTTCCCTATAAACCCATAACCCGCTACAGAACATATTAATCAATTAATCAATTAATTAAAATGAATTTCCAATTAATTAAAAGTAATCACCAATTAATTACAATGTATTAATTAATCCTACTAATTAATCATCAATCTAACATAATTAAATTACTTCCCACCCTATTTCCCTATAAACCTACAACCCGCTCCGGTACTAAAACATATAATTTGCGTATAAATACATTTATTAATATATAAAATGAATACACATATAATATTAATTATTTTAAATACTTAAGTTAAACATATAACACATACATAATAAAAAAACAATAAAATAATACAAATATCGATATTAGTGTCATCAAAATTAGTGACATCGATATATATGCTATTGATATTACTAACTTCGATATTACTTACATCGATATAAAGAATTTCGATATTACTTACCTTAGGGTCGATATTCTGTCCAACGATATTCTTGACATCGATATTCTACACCTTCGAAATTTCAAACACGATATTTTGGTAGGTCGATATTTAATACTCGATATTTTGACTGTCTACCGTTTTGAATATAGTTGAAAAAGAAAGCAACTGCAACGCTGCCCACATTAGACATAGTAATGAGTATTTTTGCACCTCTCAATTGCTTCTTTAGCGCCAAGTGCCAAATTACAGAGGTAATATCTCGATCCACCAATAAAGATACCACAAGGCTTTGGATTAGGTTCTCTGCGGATAAATGAAAAATACTTTTAGGTAACAATGTTGCCCTGAATTCTTCTGCATTTGTTTTCCTTGGTTTTCCACCAGCTATTTGTTTATTGGACGTGGATGTAAGGATTATTTTTTCATGCGGGGAAACCAAGCAGAAAATACAACACATGGACAAGTTCACACTTCCACAATACTCACTTTTTCTTTCTGATTGTGAGCCTTGTGGAGAATATGCTTCAGAAAGTAACTTGCCTGAAAACCTACAAAGTATCTGGGCATACTCTTGGTGTTTTACGCAATCCCCAGAAAGTTGCAAAACCATGCAAATCGTTGGCAGAAACATATAAGTCCAGACAGGCAGGACTTTGGGTCAGAAATAACATCTACACAAAATGTCTTCTACCAGAGCGGACTAGTAAAGCTTTCTCTATCCTGAAGAGATTATTTACAGGTGGAAAAGTGGGCAAGGAAGGACCGTTCTTCGCCTAAAGATCTTACCTTTACATGGGGCATGAATGAGGGCTGAACTAGTTAGATGCGTGCTGATGACAAGAGTTGTGATCTTCAAACCGAAATAACCTCAACCCTTCTTTCTTACCTTCTGAGGTCGCAATTTATCGAGTACCATACAGTTTCCAAAATATACATTGGTAAACAATCTGAATAACAAGTGATCCCATATTTAGGACTCAAGTCAAATGTGTCCTCCTACCACTCATTGTAGGAATGCAAATGATATTGTTTTAACTGCATGTGAAAATATTGTTCTTGTTCTATACATTCTATACGCCTGCAGTTGACCACAACGCAAAAGTAGCCATGACGTTACTCTCAATTGCTATACCCCTAAGTCTGAATTCATGAATTTATTCACTTTAAAATAAAGAATCTGTTATAATAAACTATTTTCAGTAAGCAAATTCGCCCAATTTAGGACTTGATTAGCAACCCTTTGCTCAGCTAATTTACACTTGCATGTAGTGGCATAGGATAGGGAGTGTGATGGGTGCGGGCTGCCCCGGGTGTCATTACTGAGGGGGGTGGGGGGTGACAAAATGCCAAAATATGTGTATTAAACGCATATTTTGCCATTTTATTAAACCGTGGGAGACAAGTATCATCACTGAGGGGGGTGACAAAATGACAAAAATATGTGTTTTAAACACATATTTTTCCCAATTTGTCAACCCGGAGGTGACAAAGAAATGCCGCACCGGGTACCACCTGACCTTGTTACGCCACTGGTTGCATGCAGAAAAAGTGACCTGTGTTGAAAATGTCCAGGTCCTTATTCATAGAATCAGGACCAGGAGATATTTGAGCCTCCAGATCGTAATTATTCCTGCAGGCCATGTGCCAAGCAGGTTAATTGTCCATTGGAGTCACTCTCCAACCAATTAAAGGGAAGGGTGTGTTTCTCTCCTTTGAAATCTGCTCTTGCAAAAAGCAGAAGTATGTTTGCTGATTGGAAAAAATGGGTACACCCCACTATTTCACTGAGATATAGCGGAAAGGGCTTCTCCGAAGACACAAATGTTTTTTCAGATGGAGACCATTTTTTTTTATTTTATAGTGAATGCCTGGTTTCACAAAGTATGGCAGTAAAAGGTGGGTAGATATGCAATAGAATTTAAACTTGCGTTTGACATTGTTAAACTAATCTACAATGTAACTCAAATAAAAAAATCATAAGAAACAAACAACGAGCTAATAAACAATAGACGCTCAACTTCAGTTCCTAAATTTTAGTTATGTAGCGTAGAAACACCTCACCAAGCCATACAAGCACAGCCATCAGCTAAGGTGCAGATCTTATAAATTGACTTTCCTAATTTTTGTCATAAAAAGCACAAATGGATGTGAATTGCAAGAGACAGCACAGGCAGTGCAGGAACTTCTGTCAGGTTACTGAAAGTGGAGCGAAGTGAGTGTTCCCGTGCATATAGCCGAGATACCCGCCACCCCCTCTCAACACAATCCCCAAAAGGAGTGAAACCGGAAACAGTTCTTGAAGTTTTTGGAAGTGGGATGGAGTGACCATCCCGGCCGTATTTATTAAAACAAAATTAAAACATTAAACGTTTCATGTTATGTACAATTTCATTACCATATTGCGATGTTTGGCTAACCTTAACAGATTCTCTAATACAGAGGTTCTCCTAGCCGAACTAGCAACCTACAAAACATTTCTTGACATATTGAAATTGTACAACCTAACGTTTAAGGGCCAACGGCAAGGTCATAACCGGTGTCAAGATCCCTAACCGGACTTACCCCTCCCACTTGGGATGGGCGACAGCACGGAGGCGTACCTCAAGTGCAACTACTACCAATTTCCCTTGACTTGACGGGGGCACCTAAAACTCGACGCCAGTTAAAGGTCGTTCGAATACTCGTGTGAGGTATCTAGAAGGTATCGTGGCCCTTATCCCAACCCCACACAACTTACCGCATCTGCCGTCGCAGATGTCACTGGCCCCGGGAAATTCCCCAGTAGGGGGCTGTAACCCCTCCTACAAAGGAAGGGGCCTTGACCGCCTTTCCTTTACTTCCGGCGACCCATCCTTAGAAGGGACCGCCTCCCCATTGAGGGGCCAATGGCCACCTCTCCCGAGCGCTCCCATCCGTGTTGGGTGACGCCCACTCATAGGGATCTACTAATTAGTGCTCACCGATCATGACCTTACCGCCACAGGCCAGGATAGTTGACCGGCTATCCGGGCCCCCCACCAAAACTCCTAGCTAAAGGTCATGTTCCAACGTTTTTAACCATGCTAAGAAGTCTCCTATGAGTAACTCATTTCCCACCCGAGACAAATGCACACCATCCCCCATATACATACTGTCATCATTAATACAACCGTGCGAGATAGAATGCAATGTCCTGGAACGGAACAACCTACTCATTTTGTTATTAAGTTTCCTAACAGAATGGTTCAAAGCAGGGATCGAAATAGCCCCCCGCCACACTTTTCGTGGGATCATATGAGACCACGCAATTATGCACCCCGGAACTTTCCTCGCCAACCAACTTACGGTGGAAAGCATTGCCTCCAGGAGAAGTCGTCTACCGGTGGTGACCAAATCATTGCCCCCTAAATGTACTATGACTATAGACGGCGGTGACCTCATCCGCCCTAACAAACCCTCAAAGTAAGCTTGAAACTGGTCAATACAGAGACCGCCCCTTCCGTATAAGGACATCCTGTACCCGTATTCCCCAGCTACGTGAATCATGTCACCTGCTTTGAATACGTCTGCGGCACGCCTCACGTATGAGTGGCCCACGACCCACACCTCCTTTCTCACAGCCGGTGATGTCTGACCGCTGGCCCGGTGTTGGGTCGACTGCATAGTCCGCCCCGCCTCGAAGGCTTGCGTAACTGAAAACCAAACAAGACAAGAAGCGTGAGTACATTGTTACAGCTTCACAACATGTGCAACCGCACATACCTCTTATAACAATTGGAGGACCAACGCCCCACTCGTTTTACTTGTTCCACATTAAGATCCCTGGCTGCAGCTTCAGTGGCAGCCCCTATCCGAAAGGAGTGGGTCCCAAACTCACCCGGGTCCAAGCCTGCTGCGGTAATCGACATCGCGAGCACCCGCTGAAACTGAAACTTTGTCAGTGGGGTGGCGTCCGCGTGTCTCAACATTGTCCCCCCCCATGATGCCACCCTTTGTGCTAGGTAATCCTCTAAACACCTCACCGGACACATGGAGGACCCTGGAATCCTGCGAATGACTATGCAGTCTCCCACCCCACTTTGATCGGTCTTCGACTTGACAAAGGATACCGTCATAGTCTCACCCCTGATCTGAACGTGTTCCCGGCACAAACCCCCCGCCACATCCCGCTTGCTCCTTGCCACCAGCTCACTTATCCTCATAGCCCCGTGAAATGCAAGCGTAAAAGCGGCTCGGAACAAACAGGCCTCGAACTGAGACGAGCATATGTCGGGGAGTGTGGCCAGCAACTGGGACAACCTATCCAGACCTATCGGGCGCCTCTCATCTACTCTGCGACCCTCAAGGCGTTGCCACCCACGCAGCGCTTTCTGTACAGCAAAAGACGCTGTCGGGTCCTGGATATTATGGGCCCTGGCAACAAAGGAGATGGCAGCACGATGCCTCTGGGCTGTAGCCACCGACTTCCCAGCCTTACGCAAGGACATCAGAAAATGTACTACCCAATCCTCATGCCCCCAAAGTCCCCCTCTCTCAGTCCCCAAAAAGGCCAAATAAGCCCGAAACGCCCCTTCGTATGCCTTCCTCGTCCTTGGTGCTAGACTCTCTCCCACGAGGTAACGAAGTTCGGGGCACCGAGAGACCAGAGAGCTTCGGGAAAGGGTGCTGGCTCGGGGTCCGCTGAGGGAAGGAAACCCGAGAAAGCCTGCATTTGAAAACGAGACAGTGCATCAGCAGCCTGATTCATCACCCCCGGGACATGTTTTGCTCTGAATACCACGTTCAGTTGCATACACAGTAAGACAATTTCTTTAAGCAGCCTCAAAATCATTTTACAACGTGCTGCCTGACTATTAATACATTCTACAACGGTCATATTGTCAGACCAAAATATGACTGAATGATTTTTGAAACCATCGGGCCAGGATCTGAGGGCCACCAAAATAGGAAACAGCTCAAGGAAAGCAATATTACTCGTCAGCCCCTCATCGTGCCACCATGTTGGCCACTTTTGTGCCGACCATTTTGTGCCGAAGATGGCGCCGAAACCCATGCTTCCCGCTGAATCCGTCCATAGACCCAGCTCTTCAGAGGACAAGGCCGGTTTGTTCCAGACGACTCGACCATTGAAATCCGCCAAGAATGCTAACCAAATACGCATGTCTTGGCGGACCTCGGCCGATAACCTCGTGCGATGGTGACCCTCCTTTAGGCCGACCATCGCCTGTGCAATCGAACGGGAGAAGGGGCGGGCCATCGGGATCACCCTTAAGGCAAAATTCAACCTCCCCACCAATTGCTGCAATTGATGCAGCGTAACTTTAGATGCAGTGATACACATTTGCAGGGCTGTCTTGAATTTCGATACTTTGGAAGCTGGTAAACGAAAACAACCCTCCCTAGAGTCCAACTCGATCCCGAGGAACTCGAGGCAAGTCGTGGGACCCACAGTTTTACCTGGTGCCAACGGCACGCCAAATTGATTCATTAAAACACAAAATTCGGTCAAGGCCCGGGCACATTCATCATCCCCAGCGGCCCCAAGGAACAGAAAGTCATCGAGGTAATGCATCACATTCCGAAAACCTGTTTTCTTCGTGTAAACCCATTGCAGAAAACTACTGAATTTCTCGAAATAAGCACAAGATATCGAGCACCCCATTGGCATACACCTGTCCATGTAATACAAACCTTGAAACATGAATCCCAACAAACGTTGGTCATCCGGGTATACCGGGAGCAAACGGAACGCTTACTCGATATCTGATTTCGCCATCAGCGTCCCGGGCCCCAGGCGATTCAAAATGGCTACGGCCTCATCGAATGATGCGTACCGCACCGAACACATTTCTGGATTAATTGCATCGTTTACAGAAAGGCCATGAGGGGCTGATAAATTGTGAATCAATCGAAACTCACCCGGGTCCTTCTTGGGGACCACCCCTAAAGGAGAACAAACAAAGTTCGGTACCGGGGGGACAGGAAACGGGCCGGCAACCCGACCTCGGGTAACCTCTTTCCGGATCTTATCCTGTACTACAGTAGTATGCTGCAAGACGGAAAGTTGATTTTTGCACGTCCCGACACCCTGAAAGCTACCCACCGGGATGCGGAAACCATATGAAAAACCGTTTCGTAGCACCCCAGCAGAAGTACGATCTGGGTATTCGCTGAGCCAGGGAATCATCGCCAGGGTATCAATCGGGGTTGGTAAAGGCGCCCCTCGGACTATATTAGACCTGTTTAGCGCCTCCTCTACCCCCATTTTCACCCGATTTGGCTCTGCACGAGGACTCAGGATGGGGTGCCCCACAACCACTACATTCGTGTTTGAACTTACAAGATCCCGGGGGCCTAGTACATTTGCTTCTGTTGAAATTGAAACAGAACCCCCTCTTCCCTGTATTGCCGGCGGGTCTCGGGTAATCGTCTGTACCCGTACCCGACCGAAAGGGCGTCCCCCCATTTTGGCGGGAGGACTCACTAACAGCACACCCCACCAATGGCACTTTCAACATTCCCGACTCTTTCATCTTATTCCATGTTAAAGAATCGTAACAGTCCCAGGTTAAACTTTTGTTATGCTCCATCGCTTTCCTGAAAAGGTTGTCATAACAGAACCATTGGTTACCTTGGTGTGATGTCGAGTACCCCATAATTCGTGACTGATATACTGGAAATTCAGGGAGCAAATCAGGCCTACGTTCCCCCAAAATTGCCGTGAAAATTCCCCAAGCATTACCCCAGTTACCAATATTTTCATTCACTTTAAAGGCGGCCATTTTTGCGCGCCAAACACTCGGATGCATCAGATCCTTTTGACCCTTAACAGTTTCGACCTCATAGTGATCAACGAGCAGGGAGAAAATGTTAACGTATTCCCCCGCCCAAATCTTTTCCTTTATTGGCAAAGGAACATGTTGCCCCAATCTTTCTCTACGAGAGGGTGTTGACTCATCCCTTGCAATCGGCAATGGCCGCTTACCTGCACCGGACGCTGCTTCCGTCCCTCGTGGCTTGTCTATCGCCGCATCCGGCGCGGGCACCTTGGCTGTATCACGTTTCTCGCGCAACTGCTTTATGAGAGCTTGCGCTTCGGTAGCCATGGCGCCCCCATTACTGTCCCCCAACCATGCTGCTAACTGCGCCGCCAACTCGGGAGGCATATCTCCGGCAGACGTCGGGGTGACTATCACGGGAATCGGATTCCCCTCATCCGGTACCGGGGCCGGTACCGGGGCTGGCGCCTCGAGCGGAGAACAGGGAACCGGGACGTCTCCCCCGACCGGCCCCCTTCTCGGCCTCTTTGGCTTCCCTCCGGCCGGTGGACGCCCCGATCCCTCCTCGCCGTCTCGCTCCGCCAACCGCTTCTTAATTTCGGACATGTCCTTCATGAGTGCCCGAACCAACTGGTCAGTCGACATTCTCTTTGCTCCTTTCTTGGGCATCCTTTCGACGAAGTATCTAAAAGACAAAGAGAGAGATTAAAACGCTCAAAATTGGCTCTTCGTTCTGTCCCGAGCTCACGTGCAGCGAGGAGGTGCAGCTTCAGAGCACAAGAACAAGAGGATGTCTTCTGGTCTTGCGTCCCTTTTTATCCGTCTTCAGGGCGGGCGTATACCCGCCCCTGCCTGCCCCCGAGGGCGTGGCTGGCTGCGTCGGTGTCTAGGCCAGCCCACTCTAGGGCGGGAACGAGCGCGCCCCAGCTACGCCGCTTCGGGCATACCAGCTGAGACGCGCCTCCCGCCCAAAATGGCTTCCCGGGGGGATCGAGGCACTCGGCCATAAGTCCGGGGGGACCGATTCGGTCGCCCCTTTCCAGAATAACAAACACTCTCGGATAGTGCAGTAGGAATGCGTGGTGAATGGGGAAGGAAGGCAACTCCATTGTACGTTGTTTATAAATGGCCTGCAAATCTGCGGTAGCTTCTGAAATTTAGAAGCGGTGGAATCAAACCATTTATTCATTTTAGGCGTGCAGTAAAATTGAAAAAATTCCAGCACTGACCAAAAAAATAAATTGTTTTGACAGTTAATTCTAAAGGAACACTCACAAGATATGTGATAGAATTACGTGTTAGCCAAACTATCCTGACCTGCCTCAGGATTGCTAACACCTGGCAAGAGTACATGGAATTGAACTTTCCCCTATAACCTTGGGAGAAATTAGTTGTCTCATCTCAATGCGCATGCATGTCAGGCTGGCATATTGATAATAAATGGGGCTGGTCAGATATCCAGAGTTGCTCAATGTGTTAGTGATGTGAGACAAATAGTCCAGAGCTGCCAATTATGCCAAGGTGGGTGAGATAAAAATGACTTTCAGAATGATCCTAAGGGTTCAGGGCGTAGCTATTCCGCTGATTACAGATATTGCCATGACACGCCTACCAATTTCCACATTGCAATTACAAACATGCATTTCAATGCAATCGTATTATTGTTTGCTTGCAACTGTTACACTGAAATGAAAAAGCGCTCAAGTGAGATTTTTCTAACCTGTCCAGTAACTATGAGTTCCACAAAGTACTCTACTCTCGATTAAAAATGTAAATCGACGGACAGTACTTCTTCGGCTTTCCAGAAACTGTTGTAAACATTTCCCCACCATATCTGTGTGAATCAACCCTACAAATAATTCAGAAGTTATTCTAGTGGAACAACACCTTCCTGAACCTCAATCCGCTTTGGGGAGAGGACCTCCAGGAGAAGATCCCGGTCTGGGTGAGGTTCCGTGACGATTTGAACCCGTGTTTTTTATATTGTCGGAAATACATAATATTGGTATCAGCGAACCGCAAATGATCCATTTAGCATATCCTGGTGTTTTCGCTACGATACGAGCAAGAGCACTCCTGTTATGAACACATTTCTGATCTACCCACGGCATCCATCTTAGATCATGGCCGCCATTTTGTGTTTCTTGCCCTCACATACGCAATAACCCCTGATCACTTCATTTCGATTAAGGACACGTAGCCTTAGCCGGAGATTCACCTCTTTCATGACACGTGCACCTTAAACCAGATCACGCTGTAGCTACATGACTCGACAAAGGCTGCCTCCTCTGCCCGAGGCCAGCCCACCTGAACTGGTTCTCGTGTCCATTGTCCCGATCATGATTAGGTGGCCGAAGCCGGTAGCCTTGCCCATTTACAACCCACAAACATCTCTTATCCCGCTTTCCTATCTTCTGCACCTGGCTCTGCTCCTTTCCTTCTGGGCCTTTATTAGGGGGAGGTAACGAAATTTACGATGAGGCGGTCCGGCTCTTGAATGCAATATTGACAAGGGATTGTGATGAACTAGTGGGAACCCCTCTTCGTAATGTTTGGCATCAGATATTATCGACAGTTCCTGTGTAACGCCAAATATTTATTGTTTAGGACACAAAGGTTTGGGAATGTACTAACATGTGAAATATTTGCCTAGAGCACAATTTTTAGTATATAAGGAGCAACCCTCTATGTACAAATCGAACAGGCTCCTAGTTACTGCCCATGCGTAGTTTCTGTGACTTCTGTGTCCCTGCAGTAATAAACCTTTGGTCTTTGACGCCACCATCGAGAAGCCCGTGTTTCTGTTCATTTGCGCACCAAGGCAGGTGGAACTCCGGGGTCTTTGGGTGTTGTTCCCTGACACCTCTGGACGGAACCAAAAAGTCCAGAACTCCAATTGGCGCCCAACGTGGGGCGACGTCATTCGGTACCGGTCCAAAAGCCTGAAGAGTTCGAGAAGCTTCGTGTGAAGATTCCTGAGGGAGGCGCCCCACTTCATCGATCCCGGCATATCGCAAAAGTGGCCCGAAGTTCTCTTCCACGAGGGTTCCCGTTCAGGACGGCTGCAGTGGGCCGTTGCCTTGACCGTCGCCCTGTCTTGGACCCGAGGTGCAGCCCTTAGTACAGCAAAACGTGGCGGGTTTCTCCTTGGTGACGTCTTCAGTGCCTCAGTTAAGTATTTAGTGGTTGCTAGTTGGTTACTTCGTGAGGGTTGTTAAAATCCTTTTTGGTTCTTAGTTTGGTTCGGTTTCGTAAGATTATCATTGGTTGTTCTGGTTACGATAATCTATTTGGTTTAGTTTGGGTATCGATACATTAGTTTGGTTTTGGTAGGCCTTAAAAGTTCTTGGTTCAAGTGCACATATCTGTTTCGTGTCTTGTTTGTTTTGTGTTCCGGACAGAAAAATGGTAAGTCGGAGAAATTGTATGTTGTCGTGCTTCGGTTGCAACAGTGACTCACAATTGGAGGACTCATGTCTAGTTCCTCCGATTGGGACTCCCCTATATGACTTATATTGTAAACATGGTGTGGGTCCTATATCCTATAATGAGGTGTGGGTCCGCTACACCAAGAAAGACGGTGTCCTTAGTTGGCCACTGCATGGTAGTTTTGAGCCCGGAATTCTTGATAATTTAGAAGCGAAATTGTTTAGGAAGAAAGCCCGGCCGGAAATGTTTGATTCTTTACGTTACTGGCGAAAAGAATCCAAACAGAGAGAAATGAAGAGGTTTAAGAAAGAACAGAAAGAGAAGGAAGAGTTGACTTTAGAGCAAGCAACTAAACAGCTGCAAGATAATGAGTGTGAGAAGGCTATAGAGGTGGCCATTAGAGAGCATAATTTAGCGATCGACAAGTGCTACCCTGCCTTGCCATCGAAAACGGCTAAGATACTAGAGGACCCCGAAAACGATCCTCTGTTGTCTTATTTGTTACGATCACCTCCACCGTATGCACAAGGTGCTACGGCTCCACTTGTACCGAATGTTCAATTGCCGGTTGCTGGACAACCTGGTATTCCTGCTCCTGCCCCTCAGAATCAAGTTCCTGCACCTCCTGTGGTTAATGTGACTGTTCCTACGGCTCCTCCTCCTCCTGGATTGCCGGCTTCTATACCCGTATCTGTCTCGCTTACACCTACTACTTCACAAACTATTTTTCTCGATACTCCTACTGCCTCGCTATCTGTTCCTACTTCCACTGTGTTTTCTACGTCTGCAAGTGTGTTGACTCCACTTTCTGTTCGTCGAAGAATCACTGATTCTGTGTCTAATATGCTGTCTCCTTTCTATAAAACTTTAATCAAGACTCCTACTTCTGACTCTGTTCAGAGACGTAGTCAGCATCCAAGCACTGAGGAACGGGGAATTTTAGATTCCACGGCTCTCAGATGGATTTCGAAGAGTAGGAGATATAGTACGAAAGATGTATTAGATACATTTATGCAGTGGAAGGAACCAACGCAACGGTACGTCTTTGACGAGATGTGCTCGTTGTTACGTGAGGAGATAGATGAAGATGATGTTGAATCGGATCTAGAAGACTTAATTAAGGTTCAGAAAGAGTTTGCTGCTGGTATGATAGTGGGTGAAAATATAGAAGAAGCGATGGAATTGATCTTAAGTTTTAGAAATGATCCATCTCTTCGTTCACCGAGAGATTTAGAGAAGAGTAAGACGAAACTGAGTCGCCAATATCCAATGAGGGAGGTTCCTCCGATTTGGCGCGATGCTGTGCAAGCTGATGCTATTAATGGTATTGCTGCCGCTCCGGCACAATTCCAGAGAGTGTGGATACACATTCCGTGGAAGCGAGCCGGAGTACTAGCAGTGAAACAGGCCTTACCAGATCCGCGCAAAAATCCAGCTGGATATTACAAGGAATTAACACAGACAGTTGAGGCTTGTATAATGAACTTAGCAGACATTGATATGTTATTTGGGAATGTAGTTCCGCAACCAGTGTGGGCTAAAATTCGTAGAGAGGATCATCAAGTAGCCTTAGGTGGTGATTGGGCAGCTATCACTGCAGCGGATGGTCAGCAAACGGGTGGCGCAAAACCTGAGCCCCTAATTGCTAATCTTCCAGGTAGGATAATTGACTTAATGAAGACTCTGATGCCCGCATTGCGTGTTAATTGGGACAAGTTACCCGCATGCAAGCAAAAGAAAGACGAAAGTGTCTCCGACTTTTTCACGAGGTTCGAAGAGACTTTTGTAGATCATAGTGGTCAGGATATGAGCACTGAAGGAGGACAGAGACTGTTTGTCGATAAATTTGTGCATAATTTGTTACCTGAATTATGCAATAAATTAAAGGATTCAGAGAGTGCGTGGGCTGTTTCTACAACTGCGCAAATACTTGCAACTGCACAGTATTATGAAAATAGGGATAAAGAGGAAAAAGAGAAATCAGACAAGAAAACGAAAGACTTAAAGACTAAAGTTCTTTTGCAACAGGCGTATCCGCCTCGCACGAATCAGACTAACACACAACAGAATTCGTATCAAAGGACAGATTATAGTTCAACGAGGCCTCAATATCAGTGGAACCAGTGTGCGTATTGTAAGAAAGAGGGTCATTACAAGAATGAATGTCCGATCTTAGCGCAAAATAATGCAGCAGCATCTCAGAGAGGTCGTGGTGGTTTTGTGCAGAATTCTAGAGGTCGAGGGCGAGGTGCTATGCCTCCACAGACGAATGATCGTCCTTCCAATCACTTTGATCAAAGAAATGGACAGCCAGCCCAGCAAAATAGATCTCAGCAATATCTTGTTGAAGACTATTGTGAAGCGGATGAGGGATTTCAGCAAAATGGATACTAGGACAGCCATGGACAGAGAGAGGGAGTAGTATCAGTTCCAGTAGATCAGAGTGGGCCTTATGTCGCAGTAGCAACATCAGGTGTAGTCGAACCGTTTCTGTTGGATACTGGTGCCGCAAAAAGTTCTATCATTCATGCGAAACTCCCTGGCGCACCTTTGTCTGGCTCAACAAATGTTTCTGTAGGTTTTTCAGGCGCCCCTGTTTACAACCCTATATCTGGTCCTTTGTCTATTTCTGTTGGACCGTGCCAATTAAAAGCACCCCTGATTTTGACGACGGGTTGTAATGAAAATCTGCTTGGTTTAGACCTGTTAAAACGACTATATGCGACATTGTACTGTTCTCCGGAAGGGGTACAGCTTACATTGGGTAAAAGAATAACCTCTCCAATGTACTTGTCAATGGATGCACTCCCACCAGAGCTGCGTTCACTCCCTGATTCTCTTTGGGCGACTGGTCCTAATGATGTAGGCCTTTTAGAAATACCACCATATGTAGTAACTTTGAAAGCCAATGTGAGGTTCCCAAGAATTCCGCAATATAAAATTTCTAGTGAAGGTGAACGTGCACTTTTATTAATTGTGCAAGATTTGATTAAGAAAGGTGTGGTTGAAGAAACTAGAGGGAATGTTTGTAATAGTCCTGTATTACCAATTTTGAAACGAACTGATCCCACAAAGCCTCCAGTATATAGGTTTGTCATCGACCTCAGAGAAGTTAATAAGATTGTGGTCCCGCAGTTTCCTGTGGTTCCAGACATTACTGCCTTATTAACGTTGATTCCTGCTACAGCCATTTGGTTTTCAGTCATCGACTTGAAAAATGCCTTTTTCAGCATTCCGATAGCTGAGGAAAGCAGGGATATTTTCGGCTTCTGTTTAGGAGGTCGCAGTTTCAGATTTAAACGCGCTCCACAGGGCTACTGTGAGAGCCCATCTATTTACAGTCAAGCATTAAAAAGCCAGTTAGATTCCTTTGTCCTTCCTCCAGGTTCTGCTCTAGTACAGTATGTAGATGATCTTCTAGTGGCTGCTGATGACAAGGAAACTTGCAAAGCAGCTACAGTTTCGTTGTTACATCACTTGTCTGATTTGAATCACAAGGTATCACCTTCTAAAATGCAATACTGCTGCCAAGAAGTGACCTACCTAGGTCATCTCTTGTCAAAGGAGGGAAGGAAGTTGACCCCAGAGAGAATAAAAGCAATTACGCAAATGAGTGTTCCACGCACACAGAGAGAAGTACGTGCCTTTTTAGGTATTACCTCTTACTGTAGACAGTGGATCCCAAATTTTTCTCTTTTAGCGAAGCCATTGGTAGCTTTGACTGGGAAAAATGTTCCGAGTCCGGTGCCATGGTCTGATGAATGCCAAGAGAGTTTTTCTGAGTTACGAAAAGCACTGTGTTCAGCTCCTGTATTGGGTACACCCGATTACAGTAAGCCATTCACGCTCTACGTTCACGAGAGAGAAGGTTGCACGTTGAGTGTTCTGACACAGAAATTTGGTGATAAACAACGCCCTTGTGCGTATTTTTCATCAACATTGGATCCGGTAGCTAGAGCGTTACCTAGTTGTTTGAGAGCTACAGCGGCAGCTGCGGCTTCCATTCGACAATCTGCTGGTTTGGTGATGAACAACATGCTAGTGGTCATGGTTCCTCATGCAGTGGACACACTCATGAACCGAACCAAGACACAACACCTTACTAGTGCGAGACTATCTGGTTACGAGCTGACATTACTAGCGAGTCATATTCAGATTAAAAGATGTAATGTATTGAATCCAGCAACGTTGTTGCCGGCTAATCAAGAGTCGAGTGATTCCGAGCCACATGATTGTTGTTTTAAAACGGAGGAAGAGACAAAAGGACGAATTGACTTGAAGGATACTCCATTATTAGATCCGGATGGTACATTGTATGTGGATGGGTCATGTTTTAAACTAGAGAATGGTGATGTGACTGCTGCTTACGCAGTAACGACTTTGAAAACGATTGTGGAGACTGCAAGAGTGAGTCAGAATTCTGCCCAAGCTGCAGAATTAATAGCTTTAACGAGAGCGTGTGTTTTAGCTAAGGGAAAGAGAGTGAATGTTTTTACAGATAGTCAGTACGCATTTGGCGTGGCCCATAGTTTTAGCCGTTTGTGGAGAGAAAGAGGTTTCATTACGTCCCATGGGACTAAGATTCAACATGGTCAGCTAGTTAACGACTTGTTGGAATCTCTAACCTTGCCGACTGAAGTTGCGATTGTGAAGTGCAGTGCTCATAAAGCAATTACGGATGATGTTGGTCGTGGAAATGCTTTTGCTGATGAGACCGCTAAACAGACAGCTAGAGACATAATGAGCAGAATGTATGTTGCTACGTCTGCAAGATGGATTGCTGAATCTGGAATGTGTGAGGATACAATGGAAAGTGTGAAAGAGATTCAGAAAGAGGCAACTGAGGAAGAGAAACGTGTATGGAGAGAGAGTACGGGCAAGTTGGATCCGAATGGGTGCTGGATTGATTTGACAGAACAGCAGCGTTGGATGTTGCCTGATGCGTATGTGCTTGCAGTGGTGACGATGGCGCATGGAGTAGCGCATATAAGTTCTAAAGGAATCTGTAAGATGTTGGCTCCGATCTGGAAGAATGATGGGATCAGTAAGTGTGCAGAGAGAGTGGTGAAAAATTGTATGGTATGCCTGATGCATAATCCTGGCAAGGGAACTCCAACTCCTGCTGGTCACTTCGCTCCTCCTTCCTGCCCCTTTGAAGTGATTCAGTTAGACTTCATTCACATGGATCGCTGTAATAACTTGAAATATGTCCTGGTGGTAGTCTGTGCTTTTTCCAGGTGGATCGAAGCATACCCACTAAAGGACAATACTGCCCTATCAACTGCCAAGATTCTTCTCAAAGAATATTTCCCTAGGTATGGAATGCCACGGATTGTATGGTCAGATAACGGAAGTGAGTTTATAGGGAAAGTTATGCAGAGTGTGTGTGCCGGCCTAGGTTTGAAACAGAAGTTCCACAGTGCAAACCACCCCCAGTCAGCTGGTTTAGTGGAGGGTTACAATGGCACCCTCAAGCTGAAATTAGCTAAAATACAGGCATCCACAGGTTTAGCCTGGCCAGACGCACGTCCATTGGCTTTGTTATCAACGAGAGCAACTGTACATTCTAGAGTGGGGCTTAGCCCTTACGAAATAGTCTTTGGCCGCCCGGCAAATATCTGGGGTGTGCCAAGGCCTAAGGAATTTTGTTCTCTAGAATATCCTATGTTGATAGACTATCTTTACGACTTGACTGCTAAATTGAGTCTTATTCATCAACAGGTTTTCGATGCTTTACCAAAGCCTCCGGAGAGTCCAGGGCATCAGCTGAAACCAGGAGACCTAGTAGTCATCAGGAACTTCGCGAGGACGAAGAATCTTCAGCCGAGATTCGTCGGCCCCTTCCAAGTCCTGCTTACAACAAGAACAGCAGTTCGTGTAGCTGGACGCAAGCACTGGGTGCACGCGTCCCATGTTAAGCGTGTCCCTTTGCCGCTTCCTTACGACGACTGGGTGAAGAAGGGAATTGGTTCCTCCGAATTTGAAAGCACTCCAAAGTTCATCCCTTTCAGCGATGCCGAATTAATCACTGACACTTCGAAATCTGACTCTCCTCCTGAAAAGACTCCTTTGAACACTGAACATTTGTCTCCAGCATCAGAAGAAACTCTGCCATCTGCGAACTTGAACACTGCAACAGCTACTAGTGATACACTATTTGCCGATCAAACAGTACCTGCGAAGCAGAGATATAATTTACGAAACCGTAAAATGGACAAATAAAGCAGGCAACTGCATATTGTGATATTTTGAAATTTTGAACTTTTGCATTCAGCCAGGAAGTTTGCTATTGTTTTATTATTTTTAAATTGCCTTGCCGTCTGGGTAGCCGTAGGGTCGTGGCTGTGTGCCTAGTTGGATTTGCAGGGGTCTGACACAAGGTCGATCTTTCTGTTGGTTCTGGGAACTCCCAGGGCTGATAGAGGCATTTTCATCTACGTACACATCATCAGTGGTCGCGAGCGGATTGTAGAAGATGGAGCTTCCTGCACTGCAACGAGAAAATGTGATTTACGTTCGCAGAAACAGACTTTACAGAATTCTTCATAGCAAATGCTTTTTGATGCAATGTGCCATTACACTTCTAATTGTTTTGATAACGTTGGTGGGTGGCATCGTTTTTGGTATAAGTTTGATTTATGTACCAGTAACTACAGTACCTCCCCTTAATCCTGTTACTTCTACTGTTTCCTCAATACACTCTTTTCATTCGTTTCCCGAACATGAGCAAGCCCGACGCTCAGAGTTCATTAACAACACTTTTGTACAGCTCTTGCACCAACACCAACTGGTAGTTAACACTACAGACTGCTGGGTGTGTGGCTTGATACCCCACACTATGGATAAAGGTATTCCTTATCTGGTTTTGCCTTTTAGCTACAATGGATCATTTCAGGCCCTTCAAACCATCTTTGCTTATGCCCTTGAAACCTATCCTCCACGTCCACCACGTTCCACTAAATATAACCCTGCCAACAAAGCTTTAGTCCAGGGAATTATTGACATGATCAAGGACGTCAATAATACTCCATCATACCCTAGAGACGAACTGCGAGTGTATTTAAGTTGGAATACTTCAGAGTATCGCCTTAGTTTAGGAGAAAGCAAGCGTAAAAGCTCAACTCCAATCTGGGTCGTACCTCACCGAGGTCAGGTCTGTTTGCAAGGTAATGGAAGAAATCCAAGAGCTCAGCTAGGGAGGAGTGAGTGCGTTGAGACTTATGTGTTTCCGGCTAACTCTTCCCCTGCCTTCCTTACTGCTAGGGGTACTTACTTCATCTGTCGAGACCGGGCATATACATGGTTACCTGCTGACTTTTCAGGTTCATGTTATATTGCTCGATTGTTGCCTCCAACATACACTGCTTCATCTGACTACCACAGAACCAGAGTAGCGAGAGGTGTCTTCAGCAAGGAAGATACCGCTGGTCAGGAAGCTGGAGACTTTTTCAAAGGCTTCCTTCCGTTCTGGGGGCCTATGGCCAATAGTAGAAACATACGTCAGCTAACACGGGTAGTTGAATCTACTATTACCGAAACTGCTGGTGCCCTTAGCAATTTGACAGCTGAGCTTCAGGCGGATAGACTCATGACGTTGCAGAACCGTATGGTTCTAGACGTTATACTTGCGGATCGAGGTGGGGTATGCAGAATGATCCAATCGAGCTGCTGTGTCTTTATTCCTAATAATGCTCCAACAGTCTATGAGGCGATCTCAAAGCTACACAAGATTTCCGACTCTATACACGTAGACAAGGGAAACTGGTCCTTTATGGAATGGTTTTGGACTCTGATCTCAGCGTGGGGATGGAAGGTACTAATGGTTATTGGTGTCATCTTAGTATTCCTATTCTCATGCTGCCTGATTATCCAGTGTGGTCCCGCTTTGTGTAGTCTTTGTGCTGCAACCTGTTTTAGGAAACCACCTGCGTTTGGAGAAAAGGCACGAGAAAGGATGATGATACAACAACATGTCACTGACCTGATGAGCATAGAACTAGACTCTGACATAGACTGAGTAATTGCCTATGTAAGGGCAAAAGGAGGGTCTGAGGTTCCGTGACGATTTGAACCCGTGTTTTTTATATTGTCGGAAATACATAATATTGGTATCAGCGAACCGCAAATGATCCATTTAGCATATCCTGGTGTTTTCGCTACGATACGAGCAAGAGCACTCCTGTTATGAACACATTTCTGATCTACCCACGGCATCCATCTTAGATCATGGCCGCCATTTTGTGTTTCTTGCCCTCACATACGCAATAACCCCTGATCACTTCATTTCGATTAAGGACACGTAGCCTTAGCCGGAGATTTACCTCTTTCATGACACGTGCACCTTAAACCAGATCACGCTGTAGCTACATGACTCGACAAAGGCTGCCTCCTCTGCCCTAGGCCAGCCCACCTGAACTGGTTCTCGTGTCCATTGTCCCGATCATGATTAGGTGGCCGAAGCCGGTAGCCTTGCCCATTTACAACCCACAAACATCTCTTATCCCGCTTTCCTATCTTCTGCACCTGGCTCTGCTCCTTTCCTTCTGGGCCTTTATTAGGGGGAGGTAACGAAATTTACGATGAGGCGGTCTGGCTCTTGAATGCAATATTGACAAGGGATTGTGATGAACTAGTGGGAACCCCTCTTCGTAATGTTTGGCATCAGATATTATCGACAGTTCCTGTGTAACGCCAAATATTTATTGTTTAGGACACAAAGGTTTGGGAATGTACTAACATGTGAAATATTTGCCTAGAGCACAATTTTTAGTATATAAGGAGCAACCCTCTATGTACAAATCGAACAGGCTCCTAGTTACTGCCCATGCGTAGTTTCTGTGACTTCTGTGTCCCTGCAGTAATAAACCTTTGGTCTTTGACGCCACCATCGAGAAGCCCGTGTTTCTGTTCATTTGCGCACCAAGGCAGGTGGAACTCCGGGGTCTTTGGGTGTTGTTCCCTGACACCTCTGGACGGAACCAAAAAGTCCAGAACTCCATGGTGATTACCAATTTGGTAGATATCCCTGTTTAGACTGTATCTCTCAGGCCCGACTACATGCAGGCTCTTGGACCGGACGACGCACCCCCACCAAGGCACTTCAGAGGTTGCTGGGGCAATCTTTTAGCTTACCTGCGGGTTCGTTTCGTAGTGCTTCATGGTCCCTGCCTTTACTGCTTCGGACACTGGCTCCCCGCATTGCGTTTGGGTCATTACTGCATTGCTGCACGGCTGAGCTGTGTTGTATGGCAGGATACAGGGCCTGCCTGGTGAGGTGGTCGCTTGCGCAGGGGTGGCAGCGCGCAGCGACAGCCAGTGACCAGGACACTCGGTCTCAGTCGGAAGTGACGTGCCCGAGCGCACGCCTTCCCTTTATTCACCCCGCAGGCCACGCCTGGCCTGCGGATGTAGGGATGCGTGAAAGCGTGCGTCCACTAGAGTGCTAACAGCACTACATCTCTATCCAACTATGGAAACTTTTGCAAAATATCCAGACCATAAATGTTCGTTACATAACAACAACTTCAATCAATCGCTCTGTACTTGCGTGTCCCTTTGATGACGACTTCAGGGTCTCAGCTGACAGGCATAGTCCTTTAGTCTCTGGCTGGGTGGTGGATTGGGCCACAGGTTGTACCGCGGGATGTGATCCGGTCCTTGCTCTCTGTTGCGGGATGGGTTTCTGATAGGGGTGGATATGGTTGAGAGTCCACCTTCAGACTCCGACACTGGCCCTCGGGTCTCGGCTGATGAGTTGCTTCCTCCATCTTGTGTCGCGGCTCGGGGTGACTCATTGACTCCATCCGCATCTTCAGCGTCTGTCCTCCGCCCAGGGGGAACCACTTTGAACCACGATGTGTTCCTTGATACTTCCTCCCCCTCTCTTCTAGCGGTCACCATAGTCTCTTTTGTGGCTGTTACAGTCCACGGACCTGGTTCGTAGAAGGTCTGGAACTTTCCTCCCGGGCGTCTGTTCTTGATGACTACCCGATCGCCTCGGCATAGTCGTCGTGGTGCTGCTCTACGCCGCTGGCTCGCCCGCTGATTGTTTTGGCGTCGACATTCCTGACTCTCCCTCATGTTGTCCAGAACCGGCGCCGGCTCCGGGGCTGTGGGAAGGAGGTCTCGGCGTCGGACTTGGAACATGAGGGACCACGGGCTCTTCTGGGTGGTGCAGTGGGGAGTTCCTCAATACTCCCTTAGGAACTCACGTAGCCTTTGTTCAGGGTCGGCCTCCTCTACCACCGCTATCCTGAACATCTTGTTGAGGGTCCGCATAAATCTTTCTGCCTCCCCATTGGCTTGCGGCCATTGGGGTGTGATGCGCCGGTGGGTAATGCCTCTGCTCTTCAAGAACGTGGCGAACTCAGCTCCCTGGAACGGTGGTCCATTGTCGCTTTTTATCTCCTCAGGGTAACCAAACATGGAGAACAGTCTTTCCAGCGCCGGCCCCACGTGTGTAAATGCCGTGGATTGCACCCTCTCAACTAAGGGGTACTTGGAGTACGAGTCAATAGCGACCAACGTGTGTCCCTCTCCCGGGAAGCTACCGAAGTCCAAGCTGATTTTGGTCCAGGGGGTCGTGCATGCTTCCTCAGTGATGATCGGGGCCGGCCTTCCGGGATCGCTCGTCAATTGGCAGGACATGCAGTTTTTTACGTAGTCCTCCACCATCGTTTCCAGTTCAGGGAACCACACCTTCTCACGCATGCGTGCCTTCATTTTCGTGGAGCCCTGGTGGCCGCCATGAGCAAGTTGGGTGGCTCGGTGCCTGAGGCGTTTTGGTATTACCAGGCATGTCCCTCTCAGCAGCACACCCTCTTCCGTGGCGCTGAGTTCATGGCGGATGTGCCAGAACTTCGTGAGGGCTTCCTTGCCCGCAGCTGTCCAGGTGTCGGGAGGGTGTAGGTAGTTGGTCCAGGATCCTTCCTGCACGGCTTGCAGCGACCTCATGTACGGGTTGTCATCCGCCGTCGTCTCCTTGATCTCCTCAATGGTCATGCATTGAGGGCAGGACGTGAGCGCTACCCACTGGGCGTATTCCTCGCAGTCATCATCAACGGGCACTGGCTCTTGAGGTAGTGGGTGGCGCGACAGGTAGTCGGCCGGATTTTTGGCTCCCGGTCTGTACACTACTTCCATGCCATACGTTTGAAGCTGAATCACCCACCTCTCAATGCGTGGTGGGGGGTGGGGGGCGGTGCCCTTGAAGAGAGGCACTAGGGGCTGATGATCGGTCACCATTACAAATGAATGTCCTTGTAGGTAGAGGTGAAAATGACTGCAGGCCCACTTGATTGCCAGGGCCTCCCGCTCGATTTGAGCGTATCTGGTTTCGGTTGGGGTTAACGCTTTACTGGCAAAGGCCAAGGCCGTCCATTGGCCAGGCTCGTGTTCTTGGGTCAGAACTGCCCCTAGGCCCACCGGGCTGGCATCAACAATCACTTCGGTCCGCTTGGCGGGGTCAAAATATGATAGTGTTGCGTTTTCAAGGAGGGCATCCTTTATCCCCTGGAAGGCTTCATTTTCTTTCGGGTCCCACTGCCACTTGGCGTCCGTTTTCGTGCACGGAGGGGTTCGCTGCGGGTTGCCAGGCCTGGTATGAACCAGCCACAGTATGTAGCCATCCCAAGGAAACTCCTCACCTCAGTTGGTGATTTCGGCGCCGGAGCGTCCTTTATTGACTTGGATTTTCTTGGGTCAATTTGCACTCCTTCTTGGTTAAAGACATAACCAAAAAACTCAATTGAGGGTTGAAAGAATTGGCATTTGTCCCTGTGGAGGGTTGCTCTGTGTGTGGTCAGTCTTTTCAAAACATCACGCAGGTGTTTGTAATGTTCGGACGCGGTGGCAGAGTGGATTAGAATGTCGTCGCTGACATTAATTACCCCCGGCAAACCTGACAAGAGCTCTCTGATAGTATTCTGGAATACCTCCGCTGCGGAAGATATTCCGAAATTGAGGCGCTTATATCGCCGGAGGCCAAGGTGAGTACTGAACGTAGTGATGAAGCGGCTTTCCTCTGCGAGGGGCAGTTGATGGTAGCCTGCTTTGAGATCAATTTTTGAGAACCATCTCGAGCCATTCACATCGGCTACTATGTCATCCATAGTGGGCGTCAAGTGTCTTTCTCTTCTGATGGCGGTGTTCGGCAGCCGCATATCGATACATAGGCGGATCTCACCTGGTTGCTTGGGTTTTTCGACTATGACCATGGGGGAAACCCATTGGGTTGGTCCTGTTACCTTCTCGATAACTCCCAGGTTCTCGAGTTTCTCAAGTTCTTTTTCCACTAACGGCCGAAGGTGGAATGGTATCCGCCTGTGCGTAGGGCTGTGGGAGTGACGGACTTGTCGATGTGGAGTTTGATGGGGTCGCACTTGATGCACCCTAGTCCTTTGAACAGTTCAGGGAAGCGCTCCAGCAGCTCGTCCACTTGATGGGCTCTGATACGGTTAGCAAACGCGATCAGCTTCAGGTCCTCAGCGGTGTGGCTGCTTAGCAAGGTGTCGGCTTCCCGGTTAATTATGTGTACCGTCGCTGTTACTTCTGCCTCATCTGCCCGGATGGGTATCACAATTTTCCCTTTTAGAGGTAGTGGTGTGTCCGCTCCATAGGCGAAGATTCTTGTCTTTGAGTGCAGGACCTCGGGTCGAGGGCGTAGCTTGTTAAATTGTTGCAGCCCCATGACGTTGACGGTGGCGCCTGTGTCGATGATAGCTTTTACCTCATTCTCCCCCATTTGTACCACACATGTCGGTTGTGGCCGTCGCCTCTGCTTCAGTTCCCGGGCAAAAGAGATCACATATGCTTCCTCGTCTTCCGAGTCCGAATCGTCATAGATTGTGGGCAAGTGTTTTTCAGCCCTCTCCGGGGGTGGGTCTGTTAGCGATAGCTGACGGACGGCTTTTGTGGGCGTCCATGGCTTCTTGGGATTCCTGGGTTGGTTCTTCCTGCGACAGACTGACGCAAAATGATTCGGGATTCCGCAGTTCCCGCAGGTTTGTCCTTGAGCCGGGCAGTCCTTGGCCGCATGGGGTTCATGCCCACAGTATCCACAGCGGGCTTGGGGCGGGTCCCTCCGGTATCCCTTTTGTGCTTGGCCACGTGTCCGAGGCCGCACTGCGTCAGCACGTTCTACTTTGACGGTGTCGGTTTTGGCGGGAGTTTTGTGTAGGGCCTGTTCCATGGCCGTCGCTCTGGCATCCGAGAGTTCGTGAGCTCTAGCTAGGATGAGGATGTCTTCCAGGGAAATCCCTGGTTTTCGCAGGATATGACCCCTTAACGTTTTGTCTCGGCACCCCTGGATCAGTTGACGTCGTATGGCCCTTGGCTGGTCCTCATCGGGGGAGCTGGCCAGCTCCCTCACTCAGGTGTGGAATTGGTCCATGGATTCTCCATCCCGCTGGCGGGCTTGCCCTAACTTGAAGACTTCAAAGTCCACGTTTAGCTGGGGGTCAAAATGGTTGTTGAGGGCTGTGACTGCGGCAGCGTAGGTGGTCGCTGCGCCCGGGTTAGGGAGGTGTTTGAAGAGTCTGAAAACCTCGTCCCCCGCGTAGTGAAGGAGGAGGGACCTTTTCACTGCGTCATCCGTCTCCCTCGTGACCACAAAGTAATTCTCCAATCTTTCCAGCCAAATTTTCCATCGGGGCGAGGCCGTGGACGGGTCACTTGCCTCACTGCACGGTGGTAGCACCCCAGCAGCTGCGTGCTGAAATGGAATGTTAATGATGGGCGCCACAGCATCACCATCCCCCATGGCGGCGACTCCCACAAGTGGGTAGGGTAGAGGTTCCTATGCGGGGACGCGGCAATGTCCGTACCTGTAGCCGGCAGTCGCTCCGTCCGCTCTCCAGTCGTTGTGCTTGCCGCCAAAACCACGTGCCTCGTGGCTGGCCAGTGAGAGTTCTTATTCGGGCTGTCAGCGTCTGCTGAGACTCCTCCAGGTGCTACTAGGCCTCCCCAGGCCTCAGCAGGCCAGAAACATGAAGTGCACAGTGTTAGTGGGGTTGGCTTGGCAGTATTCCCGCTTCTCACCCCAGAAGCGTGAGGAATGGCAGGGTTCGTAAGCCTCGCGTACCACGCGAGATGCGTGGCAAACGGCAGTCTTCTCCGCGGGAGGCTCGGCAATGCGGCGGTAGGCAGCGCGGTGGCACACGCCCTCACCGCAGGGCAGCAGGGGTGAAAGCAGGCACTTTCTGGCAGGCGGGAGGCCGGCAGGGAGGAGCTCCTGTGAATCCGGTGAAGCCGCCGAGTCACATGCGGTGTGCACCGCGGGAGCGAGCAGACCGCTCCGCTTGGGCCGAGGTGAACGGGCGAGGGTTGGGCCCCCTCCGCTCGTCGCCAATGTTGTATGGCAGGATACAGGGCCTGCCTGGTGAGGTGGTCGCTTGCGCAGGGGTGGCAGCGCGCAGCGACAGCCAGTGACCAGGACACTCGGTCTCAGTCGGAAGTGACGTGCCCGAGCGTACGCCTTCCCTTTATTCACCCCGCAGGCCACGCCTGGCCCGCGGATGTAGGAATGCGTGAAAGCGTGCGTCCACTAGAGTGCTAACAGCACTACAAGCTGCAGGGATATGTGAGCGTGGACTCCGCCGCAGCCGACTCTTTCGCTGACACCCGCACATCTCTCCCTCTGTTTCTGGTGTTCTCTACTGCCGGTTTTAGTGAATATTTGGATGGGTGCCATTTCAAATTGGCTTTCCTGTTGCCATCCTATGGGCAGCGCGTCATGCCGGGCTGCAATCGATGATCCCGGGAGATGGAGGCAGGAGCTGGAGTTGCACCCCGGTGAGTGGCTCTCTGTTGTCCGATGCTGATTGACGGATAGCCTGCCTATCCAGCAGTTGTGAGGCTTGGAGTGCCAGCTCCATGACGCCATTTTTGTTTTTGTTTGATTTTTCTGGATTTCACTTTTGTATTCTTTTTATGCCACAATCCGTTGCTGATCCTAACGGGCCTGAAGCCAGGTGGCCTGGTCCTGTGCTTATTTGCCTCCCGACCCTCTTTGGCCACTGGTGCCGAGCACTGTACTGCGGGCGGCGCTGAGGTCTTGCTGGGAGCTGATCTTCTTCGATTGTTGAGGGTACGCTTGGGCTGCTTTCCGCTGTGGACTCCTGCTGATCGCTTTGCCCGCATGATCATCTGACTGAGGTTCAAATATACTTCCTGATTTCTATTGCTGGTTGTTATTTCTCCGCATGACCTAGAAATGGCTGATTTAATGAGAACACTGCCTTAGCTTTAAATTCCCGGACTTTAAAATGCCGGAGCTCTTCTTTTAAAGATTACCTTTACTTTTGAATGCCTCTTTTTTGGTCTCTAAATTGCCTCTACTTGGTTTGTAAATACTTGGATTTAAATTGCTCGAGCTACCTTAGATTGCCTGCACCCGGATTTTGAAAGCTAACGGTTCGGCTTGTACTTTAAGGTTGAGCTTGGACTATAAATGCTTGGTTTATAATTGCTCGTACGATTGCCCCACACCTGTTTTTTTTTTTTTTAAAAAGCCTTTACTTGGTCTCCTAATACTAGGAGCTCTCTTGGATGTTGTTCAGTAGAAGTGGAAAATATCACACTTGATTTTGGTCTCGGATCTTTCATCTTTGATCTCCGTACCAGCACTCAATACCTGCTAGTAGCCTATGGTCATCGTTCACTCAATGGGTTGATGCAAGGTGGGCAACAACACGAGGTTCTCATTGCATAGCTGGTTTAACTCTTCTGGTCTCTCCACCACAATTTCTGCATGACCCACTGCGAGTCCCCAGGAGATCCTTGCCTGTGGTTTCTCTTCCGTCAAGAATGGAGATAAGTCCCGACACTAACGGTCTTGATGCCTTCATCATTAATTACCCAACTGACCTCTCCAAGAACGCGGCAAAGAATACAAACATCGCCTCCTCAAAGCTAGGTCTGAAACCTTAATCTCTGATCTCTAGTTCTGCACCAAAATAGGTTCTGTGGTTAACGACCTCATCTTTTATACTAGAATACGGGCCTGCTGGCGGTCTGTGCTCGATGCCATGCTTCGAATAACTGGATCCAAGAAAACTGCACATGGCCTCAAATTAACAACGTCTCCCACCTCCTTTCTCAAAGCCACCACAACTATCACCCTCTACAATAATGGTATCATCCTAATCCAAGGCTCTACCATCAACCTAGCAAAGATAGCGAATATTTACCCAACTCTCAGGAAAGCGGTCTATAGTGACTCCCCTGACCCTATGTCAACCAGCACGTCCCTGCTGAGCCTGAATATTACTATTCCTTCAACATCATTAAATACCTGAGTCTCCATTAACCCCTCACCTCCTTCAACTGAGTCCACAGCCTACACGTCACCAGTAGGAGTACTTCAACTCACTAGAACACCCTCTTTAACTGTCATGACCACTCCACTCTCGCCTTTACCCCACTCACATACCTACCGTGTCCCCAGTCGGATCCCATCATCTCACTATTTCACATCCGCAACTGGAGGACGAACCTATGGCCTCTATCTCTTCACTGACTGTCCCCTCAACACATGAGGACTCCCGAGTGGAGATACCTCACCAAGGCACTTAGTCCTCCTATTTAACATATATTGCCCCTTTCACCAACCCTATATCTCTGCCCTATACTAGTCTTGAGTCTGGACTTCAATCCCCCTTACAGGCCCCAATGACCTTTTCTTCCTCACCTTCGGCAGCTTATCATCTGTTGACTTTAGAATGGAGCTGCTCCCTTGAGTCCCAATGGCTTCAATCTCATCTCTTCCTGCCAACTCGACACAGGAAGACTCTAGAGAGGAGTTGCTCTCTCTATTCGGACAGCCCTCTCTTACCATTGATGGTGTCCCCCTCCCCTTCCCTATAACACTGCCGCACACTAGACGTGAGCCCGGGCTTCGATGGCCACCACTAGCCCTTACTAGCCTTTTTTAAAGGTCCCTCGTTGCTGATCACTCTTCCCCTACTCTCGCCTCCCTTAGCCCAACACTCTGACCTGACTTCATGTCTTGATGTTATCTCTATACAGCTTCACCTTCGCTCATCTGAACTACATGAGCTGAAAGTCCTATCAACAGATTTCGCCCTAGGATTATTTCTCATCTCTCTTCTGCGAGCGGGCCTAGAGAGGCCTCTAGGACTACGGATCACATGGTCCAGCCTTCAGATCCCTCCACATCCGAATCAATCCCACTAGTCAACGCCAATGCCTGTTACAAAGGAGATGAGGTCCGACCTTCGACCACTGATCCACGTGACTCACTCAACACTAACACGTCCTTTTCCAAACTTAACCCACAACCTAACACCTGTCACAGTGGATTTGAGTCCCACTTTTCGACGTTGATCCAGATGCCTCTCACAATTCCAGCACAACCTTGTCAGAATCCAACCTTGACCCTCCTAGACAAATTCCTTCCCTTCCGGTTAACCCGTGCAGAGAACCCCATCGCAATCTCAGTTGCAGTAACATTAACAACCTCACCAGTGTAAAGATCTCCCAGTCATCTTCTTCCCCAAATCCACCCCGTCTTAAATGTGTACTACTTAACTGCAGGTCCGCCAGTAAACATGCCACTGATATCTTCGACCTCATCCAACGCAACGATTTAGACATTATCATCCTTACTGAAACTTGGTTAAATTCAGCTTACACTCCCATCTTAGACCTCCTAGTACCCCCCACTCATGATATAATTAGGCTTGACAGAGATCTGAAACTGGGTGGGGGACTAGCATGTATTCACAGAAACACACTCTTGGTTTCTCAATCAGACTCCTTGAAGCCTACCTCCTGTGAATACCTCTGTCTCACTATATCAAATATGACCCTACCTGTCTGCAAACTGCACACCCTTTATCACCACCCAGGCGACAATCTCCCTTTCACTGAGCAACTAATGGAAATCACCTCTAGTAAAATCGACTCAGCGGTATCACAAATCTTCCTTGGTGATTTCATCCTTCACTGGTCTAACACCAACGACCCCGCTGTACCCTGCATTAAATCTTTCTTAACTGATCAAAATCTTACTTAGCACTGTATCCAACCTACTCATAACAAAGGAGAAACATTAGACCCCATTCTCTCTAAAGAGCAGTCTATCTCCATTGAGTCCATCACCCCCTGTGACTGGTCCGACCACCACTACATCCTCTTTTATATCAACAGGGAAGTATTGATGAGAAAGGTTCAGCCTCCAAAAGCTAACATCTGGAAAAGGGACATAAGAGCTTTAAACTCTGATGATCTATCTGCCCACTGTAAATTTGCTGTCTCCTCTCAAGCGGATATATTTGAGGTACATTCACTCGCCGACGCCTACAACTCAACCATCTCTAACATCATGGAGAATATTGCTCCACTCCAACTATAAAATGCCTCAACAAAAATATCCAAATCTTGGTATAATGAAAACCTAAACTCAGAACGCCGCAACCTTAGGGTATTTGAACGGTAATGTTGAGTCAATCCCTCCTCGGACCAACTAAAACTCCTTAGAGATACCAGGAGCCGATACAACAAGCAAATCAAGAGTGCTAAGGCGACCTACTTCAGACACTAATTGGATCAAGCTGCAAACCGTCCCAAGAAACTCTTCAAACTAGTCAAACAATAATCTGTTGTTGGGTCTAACCAACCTGATCCTGGTGGCAACCCACCTTCCTGCGATGATCTTGCCACTTTCTTCACTGAGAAATCTTGAACCATCTACAGAAGGCTTTACTTCCATCTCCCATTACTGCCTCACCCACTGACTCCTCTGTGAGGTTTAAATCGACCTCCACAAATCCTAAGAACAATGCATCATGGTGTACCTTTGCCACCTTTAGCGAATATGATATCTTCAAGATTCTTCAGAATATCAACCCTTCCAACAACTTCAGCGACCCATTGCCCCCTTCTATTTTCAAAGAAATAAAAAATGCTCTGATCCCCACATGGATTAGGATTGTTAATGCTTCCCTAGCACAAGGCATGATTCCTGAATGCCTCAAAGCAGCTCAGGATATACCCATACTAAAAAAAACTAACGCTGACAAATCAGATCTCAATAACTTCCGCCCCATTTCCAACATCCCCACCTTAGCGAAACTGCTAGAAAAATGTGTGCAATCTCAACTCTGTGCCCACATTGAGAACTTCCAACTCCTAGACCAGCACCAATCAGGCTTTAGGAAGTGGCACAGCACCGAATCGGCTCTCACTCACGTATTTGATGACATCTTAATTATGCTCGACCAAATGAATCACGCCTCCTGATCCTCCTCGACCTTTCCTCCACTTTGACATGGTTAATCATGACAGCTTGCTATCTTGCAAAATAGAATGGGTTTTTCTGATCAGGTGTTACTGTAGTTCTCATCCTTCCTTCAGCACAGAACTCAAAGAGTCAAGGCAAGCCACTCTCTCTCCCAGCCCTCTCCCGTAATCATGGGGGTCCCCCAAGGATCCGTTCTATCTCCTATCCTCTTCAATCGCATTGCCCAAGTTAGACCTCCGGCTGAGCTACCTCACGGCTTTCAACTGTACGCCTCTTATCGTAGACGCAGCCAAGTCTCTCGGTATTACTATGGACAAGCAACTGAGCATGAAAGGTCACATCAGCAATGTACTGCTACCGGAAATTCGCAGAATCTCCTAATTGCCGGCGTTCAAAGTGGAAGCCAAAAGATTCCTAATGAACAAATTCATACCCTAATAGGGTTAGTCGCACAGACCCGTTGACATTCCTCCTGCTGACTTTGTTCTTATTTTGTTACAGCTCGCCCCTTAACATTGTGCTTCACCCTTGTTACCCCTACACTTGTCTTATTGTATTACCCTCCTATTTGTATTCTGTAATGTATTCTCTTTCTCTCCCTTACTCTTTCTGGATGTTGCCTCTGATATTTTTTCTCTTCCTCCCTTCATATAGTAAAGCGCTCTGTTATCCCTCAAGATCTTGTTCGCTCTATAAAAAAAACGTTATAAATAAATAAATAAATAAATAGTCTTCACCACATCTTGAATATTCGCAGTAAAAGTATTGAAAGCCCACACTTGTGCACCCGTTATCTGTCCCAGGACATTCAGGACAAGATTTTCAATCTTTTGTAATATTGCCACCTGGTCACATACTGTACACTGATGCACTCCCTATTTAACTACAATGTGAGCAAGCACAATTAATCTGTTGGTACACTAACATGTAGCAAAGGCTTGGGGTAAGAATTTAAGAGAAGCACAATTCTGCCAGGTTATGCTCCAAAATATTCAGGTGCCAGATATAGGCTAGTGTCTCTTTGTCAATCAGAGTGTTCATTATCAACTGATGGAGCAGGCTTTTGTGAAAAAATAAAAGCCCGTACAATTAAAACCCCATAGTATTTACTAACAGTGTGCAGTGGTCATTAACTTACAAAAACATTATTACGTGGGAAACCTCTTTGCTAAGTATGGGCGAAATTTGCAAATTCGCAGTCTGCGAATTCGTGAGAAATGGCAAACAAATCCGCGAGTTCGCGAATTTTTCTCGCGAACTCTCGGATTTTTCTGCCATTTGCACAAATATGTGACCACGTGTGCCTGAAACTTTGCCAGCGCGCCAAAAGGCGCTGATGTCCCTTGAGTGAGCTGGCCATTATAGTGGGGATGGGCAGGAAGACGTTTCATACCGCTAGTGTGTGGTGGACGGGGCCAAACGGGTGGGGCTTCTATGCGAGTTCACATGCATCTTGTTTATAAAGGGTCAGAGACCGAGCAGAGCAACAGATGAGGAGAAAGCAGCCTCCTGGTCGCAGGAGCTACACGGGGATGGCGCTCTGGAAACTCATGGATGCAAAAATACGTTTGACACAGGACCCCAGAATCCTTCAGATGTCCAAGATAGCTCTGCTGCGCGCGGTGTTACAAAGCCATTCTGATCCTGCTCAGTGGGTTCTGGCGCATGCAGCTGCTGCTGCTGGACAATGTCCCGTCTCATACTAAACTGCCCCGTAGAGGCATATGCTGGCGCTGGGCAGTAGGGTGCAGTGGCATGCGGGTGCTCCACGCCTGGTACATGCGCATACCGGTGCCAGGGGGACACGTGTTTATTGGTGCTGTGTAGCAAGTTATGACTTTACATTTTGACTGCACCTGACGGCGGTACGACCTACACGGATCAGGAGCATCCAGGCACCAGACTTCATGGTGCAAGAGGATAAAGGTGATGAGCGGTACGGGTATATATGTACTGGGGGCAAGGGGGCACTTAGCACAATGTGTGCTCACACCCAGAGGGAATTGAGCACAAATGATTTTCACACTGGGAGGGCTCCGGGGCAGTTCAGCAGCACAGGGGCTCACACCCACTGGGCCCCGGAGCAGTTCAGTAGCACGTGGGCTCCCAACCCCTGGGCAGCTCAGCAGCACGGGGACTCACACCCACTGGGCTCCCAGGCAGTTTAGCAGTGCCACCCTCTGGTTCATCACTGCCACCCTCTGGTTCATCACTGGCACCCTCTGGTACAACACTGCCACCCTCTGGTTCATCACTGCCATCCTCTGGTTCATAACAGCACCCTCTGGATCACCACTGCCACCCTCTGGTTCATCACTGCCACCCTATGGTTCGTCACAGCTCCCTCTGGTTCACCACTGCCACCCTCTGGTTCATCACTGCCACCCTCTGGTTCATGTAAGGATCCAAGTGCTGTTTTCCGCAGCAGTGTCAGGAACTGAAGACAAGCCGAACCCTTCCCCCCTACACCTCCTGTGACTATCAAACTCTAGAACACAAGGGTGATATGGAGGGAAAGGAGGGAACAAAACAAGGAAAGGAAGAGGAAAGAGATTCCTTGGACAGGACAATCCAGCAGGCAGGACACAGGTGCTAAAAGAAAGGATCTTGGTAAATATACAACGAGAGAGAGACACAACAAAATAAGATTGTTCTATAGTTCTACCTACGGAATTCGTGAAGTGTCTTAGAGCCCTGGAAACTACAACTGGCTCACAGGATTATTCACAGAACTGGACTACAAACAATAATGGCTCTAGGCACCCCTAAAGGGGTAAAAAAGATGTGTAAATAGTGTGTATAGCAATGCTTATTCAGACTAACACTTCAATACAGGTCTTATCCTATCTTAATCTGCTCTGTCAATTGAGGTCAGAAGATTCTAGAATTAATCCGCAAGTCTGCATGTTTCTGAAATTCTATTAAACAAAATAAGCTTACAGCTGTCTTTCTATATAGAAGTATGTATAGAATAGCGCCAAGCTCTTTACCAGTTCTTCAGGCTTCAGGACAGCAACTGGAGCCAGGATCCAAAACCTCTTGGATGTCCAAACAAGGGTGTACAAATGGATAAGGGGAAGGTTTGTTAAAAGACTCAATGCGACCACAACTACCACAATGCCTCAGGATCAGTCGATCCAGCTGCCCAACCCACGTCCAGCCGACCGGCGGAATACTGAGTCCAGCCAGCGGGCGGAACTGTGAGAAACAGCCTGGTCAACCTTCCGGGGGAGTGGAGAAGATAGCCGGCACCGAGTAAATACAACAGGGAGGGATAAGCTGGGTCCGCCCTGGTACCCAAGGACAGAGGCAAAGTATGGGAATTCAGAAGCATTGCACTGAGCCGCGAATTCCAGGGGAGACAAGGGGGCTGAAAGGGATGGGCAAACATGGAGGAATACCTGACCAGGAACAACAAAGGTATTCTGTAAAGCAAGCAGCGTGGAGGTACACGAACAGGGAGTGAACTCGGCGAGGCGGAAGTGACGCGACGCAACGTCAAAACACTAGAGCACAAAGCACTGCATTCAGGGGAGGTCAGGCTTTTGATTGTTGCATGACCTCCTCACACATGCGCGATGCGAATCGTCCATCTCTGCTGGAAAACGCGACTTGGGAAGCATGACAGTTCACCCCTGCCACCCTCTAGTTCACCACTGCCACCCTCTGGTTCATCACTGCTACCCTCTGGTTCACCATTGTCATCCTCTGGTTCATCACAGCACCCTCTGTTTCACCATTGCCACCCTCTGGTTCACCACTGCCACCCTCTGGTTCACCACTGTCACCCTCTGATTCACCACTGTCACCCCCTGGTTCATCACTGGCCCCCTCTGGTTCATCACTGCCACCCTCTGGTTCATCACAGCACCCTCTGGTTCACCACTGCCACCCTCTGGTTCATCACTGCCACCCTCTGGTTCATCACTGTCACCCTCTGGTTCATCACTGCCACCCTCTGGTTCACCACTGCCACCCTCTGGTTCACCACTGCCACCCTCTGGTTCATGTCTGCCAACCTCTGTTTGATCACTGCCATCCTCTGGTTCATCACAGCACCTTCTGGTTCACCACTGCCACCCTCTGGTTCATCACTGCCACCCTCTGGTTCATCACAGCTCCCTCCGGTTCACCACTGCCACCATCTGGTTCATCACTGCCACACTCTGGTTCATCACAACACCCTCTGGTTCATCACTGTGTGGTTCTGGAATTCTGGGCCCTGCTGTAATACCGGTACCGAGGTCCAACACTCGTGTCACAAAATATCATCGTACCATGACGAATTTGGTATCGACAGACCGGTAATGATTAGGACATTATCCCTGTGCATTTGCGTCATGATTGAGCGATGCTAACACCCTTAAATCATGGTTTCCGTTCTGAACCCTCGGACTCCATTTTGTGAACGGCATCCATCTTATGGCTTGCCCTCATATAAGTCAATTGATTAAAGCCGAGCTTGATCTAAAAGGACACGTCCACCTTAGCTGACTTCCCCATGACCTGGCCAAACTGACTCCTCTGCCTCCAGCCAAACCTATTTGGGCAGCTCCTCGCCCAGTGGCCGAATAAGATAGCATCAATGCATAACATGCCATAAACCATTCACTGCCTACAGACCATGTTTTCTACACACATATACCTGTCCATGTTCCTTGTTTATGGCCGGTTTTTACGACAAGGAGGTGCCCTGTTTTATTGGGGTTTCATCAATATCTGATGGGAGTTCTGGGCCTGGCTGGGTAATCTATCACAAACTGGACATCTAAAATATGGGTTGGCCAGCATGACTTCGCTCTTTGCCTTGTTATAGAAATATGTGTATAACCGTATCATAAACTCAAGAATTCTTGCCTGCAGCTGTTATTTCTGTATATAAGGAGAAGGCTGGTTCTGTAAAAACGAACAGTCTCCTGAGAACTTACGACCCGTGCTGTTGTAATTCCAGGACGCATGTTACTTGGTTGCAACCAATAAAACTCGATCACTGACTTCACCTAGAAGACTCTTGGTTTCTGTGGTCCGGAACAGGGAGAACTCAGAGGTCTTCGGGTGTTATCCCCTGGTACCACCGGGTTCCTAAAAACCCGGCACCTCAGTTGGCGCCCAACTCGGGGCGGTATCAAGCGGTATCGGTCCAAGCCAGATGTTCGTGAGGAGCTTCGTGTGAAAATTCCAGAGGACGGCCAGCCACTTCAGCGACCCCTGTATGTCGATGTGGTTCCGTAGGTCTTTGCTGCGAGGTTCCCCGCGTCCTGACGGCTACGAGGGACTGCTGCTCTGACTATGGCCCTGTTTTGGACCCAGTGATCCTTGGTAGAGCGAAACGATAGACGAGTCTTCTAGTGATGTCATCGATCTTCAATACTTCAGTTAAGTATAAGTGGAGCGTCTCCTAGTCCTTAGTTTGTTCTTAGTCTTTGGTATCCTTGAGGTACACCTTGTTTGGAACTTGCAAGCGCCAAAACTGAGGGATCCGTGTATTTATGAAAAATATCGTATTCGATAACCCCTTGAAGTTTGAAGCTAGACCAGTGAGCGAAGATGCCTGGTCTTAGCAGACTTGGAAGCTTGTTTTGTCTTGGTTGTCATAAGGACTCCCGATTAGAGGATTCGTGTCCGGTTCCTCCGATTGGGAATCCAACATATGAACTGTACATAAAGCATGGAGTAGGTCCTATCACGTATAATGAAGTATGGATAAAATACACCCGCAAGGATGGTGTTTTAAAATGTCCCCAATATGGTAGTTTTGATGCAGAAATTTTAGAAAACCTTGAGGTCAAACTATTCAAGAAGAAAGCCCGGCCGGCGATGTTTGACTCTTTTCGCTTATGGCGCAAAGAAGCCAAACAGAAGGAAATGAAATTAGCTAAGAAAAATAAAAGAGGTATGTCAATGGTGCAAGCTGCCATTACGTACATGGATAATGAGGAAGAGCAGGAAAGTGAACAAATGCTCAGAAGCAAGAAATTAGCAGTAGATAAATGCTACCCGATGTTGCCACATGAAGGACAAGGTTCGAAGGGAACACCCGAGAAAGATCCATTAATGTCCCATTTATTGAATTCACCACCTCCGTATACATCCAGTATTACTGGACCCCCGAAGCGTTTTGTTATACCGTGCCCCGGCGCACGAAATGCAGCTCTTGCACAAGCACCAGCTCCTCTTCAGCTGGTTCCTACTTCTCCGGCGCAGCCCTCTCAAGGGCCGCCGCCTTTGCCACATACTGCATCTACTTCTTCTACGACTTTGCCTACTGCTCCAACTATTTATCCTGACACTACTTCTGCCACTGCCTCGACTTCATCTGCTATTGCCTCGACTTCCTCTTTACATCAGCCTGTCCTTTCCGGCACATCTGCGTCTCCGCAAGCTTCTCCTTCTGTTCGACAGAGAGTGGCAAGTACTGTCACTGGTCTGTTCTAACCTTTCTTTGGGTCGCCTAAAACGACCCCTAAAACAGGACGTAGACAGTTGCGTAGTCAACTGCCCGATTATGAGGAAAGAGTAGTGCTGAATGAGTTAGCGCGCAAATGGGTTACTGACACTGTTAGATACGATGTTCAATCTGTTATGGAAGTCTTACGACAATGGGATGCACCCACTCAGAGATATGTATTCGAGGAAATGTGTGTATACCTTTGCGAAGACTTGGAGACAAATGATCCCAAACGCAAAATGAAGGAATTATTTCGCATGCGTTTTAAGTTCTATGAAGGCATGATTGTAGGTGCCGATGTTGAAGAAGCAATAGATTTGTTGTTGTCTTATAGGAGTAAGGGAAATGTATCTAGATCATTGTACGAAGATGACGTGTCAGGTAGGAAAAAGGCACGACAGTACCCTATGAGAGAAGTTCCTCCAGTTTGGAGGGAAGGTGATGCGAATGCGCATCCACCCGTTCCACCGCATTTCCAGCGTGTATGGGTACATGTCCCCTGGAAAAGATCTGAAGTTTTAGCACTCAAGCAGACATTACCTGATCCACATAAAAATCCTGCTGGGTACTATAAGGAGTTATCATAGACTGCCAGCTCATGTATAATGAATTTAGCAGATGTAGACATGTTGTTTGGGAACGTCGTTCCGCAGCCTCTATGGAGTAAAATTCGTCATACAGATCATGATCAAGAACTAGGCGACACATGGGCTAATATTACTGCTACAGATGCTAGACAAATTGGTGGTTCTAAACCTGAGCCTTTAGTAGCTGAACTTCCTGGTAGAATTATCACGTACATGAATACTTTAATGCCTGAATTGCGTGTGAATTGGGATAAGTTGTCTGCGTGCAAGCAGAAGAAAGATGAGAATGTGTCTGACTTTTTCACAATGTTTGAAGAAACTTTCGTCGATCACAGTGGTCAGGATATGGCTACCGAGGGTGGCCAAAGATTGTTTGTAGACAAATTTGTGCATAATTTGCTTCCCGAACTGTGCAATAAATTGAAAGATTCAGAGAGTGCTTGGGCTGTTTCCACGTCAGCACAGATTTTTGCCACAGCCCAGTACTACGAAAATAGACGCAAAGACGAACTAGATAAGGCAAACAAAAAGACTAAAGATTTAAAAACTAAGGTTCTTCTCCAGCAAGCCTATCCGCCTCGTACTGCTAGTCAGCCCAATTATCAGCAACCACAGCAGTATTCGAGAAACCCACAAGGGAACGAGTTTTCCCATCAGCGTTTACCGTACGGCTCGAATCAGTGTGCCTATTGCAAAGAAGAGGGTCATTTCAAAAATAATTGTCCAGCTCTGGCGCGACGCCTAAATGGTGTTTCCGGTGCAAGAGGTAGAGGTGTTCAACAGGCTCCTAGGGGTAGGGGCCGTGGAATTTTCCCCCAGAATACCACTTCTTTTCCGCCTCAGAATTCTATGAATAGCTTTGATCAACAGAATAATGCGTCTTCTAGGTCAGCTCAGTACTATGCTGATGACTATTACGCCGAAAACGAGAATGAGAGTAATAATTGCTAGGACTGCCATGGACAAAGAGAGGGAGTTATTTCAGTTCCAGTAGATCAGAGTGGACCTTATGTCGAGGTGATTACATCAGGAATGTCAGAACCATTTCTGCTGGATACTGGTGCTACAAAAAGTTCGATTATGCACTCAAAACTTCCTGGCGCACCTTTGTCTGGCGAAATGAATGTTTCAGTAGGTTTTTCTGGCGCCCCGGTTAGAAACCCGATCTCTAGTCCTATTCCCCTTTCTGTTGGCCCATGCGAATTAGAAGCACCCCTCATCCTTACAACAGGTTGTGCCGAAAATTCGTTAGGTTTGGATTTGTTAAAAAGATTATATGCGACTTTGTACTGTTCTCCTTCGGGAGTACAACTTACCCTTGGTAAGAAAGTGATTTGTCCAATGTATTTGTCAAAGGAAAATATTCCAATTGAATTGTCATCTCTTCCAGATATACTTTGGGCTAGTGGCTCTAACGATGTAGGTCATTTGGAGATAGCACCGTATGTCATAACCCTGAAAGCCAATGTTAGGTTGCCACGTATTCCCCAATACAAGATCTCTAGCGAATGTGAAAAGGCGTTGTTAACGATTATTTACAATCTGATTGAGAAAGATGTCATTGAAGAGACAACAGGCAACATTTGTAACAGTCCTATTTTGCCTGTCTTAAAGCGTACTGATCCTTCACAGCCACCTCTGTAAAGGTTTGTGATTGATCTCAGAGAGGTGAATAAGATCGTCGTACCACAATTTCCAGTTGTCCCCGACATTACTGCCTTATTGACAATAGTTCCAGCTTCAGCCACTTCGTTTTCGGTGATTGACCTGAAGAACGCCTTCTTCAGCATCCCGATTGCTGAGGAGAGCAGAGATATTTTTGGCTTCAATTTAGGAGGACAAAGCTTCCGCTTCATACGCGCTCCTCAAGGCTACTGCGAAAGTCCATCAATATTCAGTCAGGCTCTGAAAACACAACTTGACACAATTGCTCTACCCACTGGTGCAACTCTGATTCAGTATGTAGACGATCTGTTGATCGCTGCAGATACTGAAGAGATTTGCAAAGAAACGACATTGTCATTGTTGCGTTATTTATGTGACATGAAGCACAAAGTCTCTCTTTCAAAACTGCAATTTTGTCGACAATAAGTGACCTACCTAGGTCACATCTTATCGAAGGAGGGAAGGAGACTGACCCCAGAGAGAATACAGGCAATTGCAAGATTGAGTGTCCCAAGGACACAGAGAGAAGTGCGTGCCTTCTTGGGCATTACATCGTACTGTAGGCAATGGATACCAAATTTTTCACTAGTGGCTAAACCTTTGCTGGCACTAACCTGTAAAGATACACCCAATCCTATGCCTTGGTCTGAAGATTGTCAAAAGAGTTTTCACGAGTTGCGTGATGCATTGTGTTCGGCTCCTGTGTTGGGCAACCCCGACTACAGTAAGCCTTTTACATTATATGTCCATGAGAGGGAAGTTTGCGCATTATCAGTCTTGAAACAATCCTTTGGGGACAAACAGCGCCCATGCGCATATTTCTCAGCGACTCTAGATCCTGTAGCTAAGGCATTACCAAGTTGCTTGAGGGCCACTGCTGTAGCAGCTGTCTGTATTCGACAGTCTGCTGGGTTAGTCATGAATAATACTCTGATCGTTATGGTCCCACATGCAGTAGACATTTTACTGAACAGAACGAAGACGCAGCACTTAACTAGTGCTCGACTGTCCAGCTATGAGTTGACACTCTTAGCGAGTCACATACACATAAAGAAGTGTGATACACTCAACCCCGCCACGTTATTACCCATTTCGGCAAAGACAGATGAGGTTGAAAAACATGATTGCTGCTTTAGGACAGAAGAAGAGACAAAAGGGAGAGTAGACTTGCAGGACACTCCCCTTCCCGAATGTAATGATAATTTATGGGTTGATGGTTCATGTTTCAAGTTGCCTAATGGTGATACGACTGCAGCATATGCCGTAAAGACATTGCACACGATTGTAGAGGCCGCACGCATTCCCCACAATTCTGCGCAAGCAGCAGAGTTAATCGCACTTACAAGAGCGTGTGTGTTGGCAACAGGAAAGCGAGTGAATGTGTATACTGATAGCCAATACGCCTTCGGCGTGGCCGACAGTTTTGGAAGATTGTGGCATGAACGTGGGTTCCTGACGTCACATGGTGCAAAAATCCAACATGGTCAATTAGTTAACGAGCTTCTCGAGTCACTGACCTTGCCCCTACAAGTTGCGATTGTGAAGTGCAGTGCACACAGAAAGATTCAAGATGATGTTGGTCGTGGGAATGCATTTGCAGACGAGGTTGCGAAAGAGACTGCAAGGAATTTTGATGAGTCGAATGTATGTTGTAGGTCCTGCGAGATGGATTACTGACGTGGGTATGTGTGAGGACACTATTGAAAGTGTGAAGTCTATACAATCCGATGCCACTGAGAAAGAGGTGAACGAATGGAGAGAAAGCAAGGGAAGATTGGATGCAAATGGTTGTTGGGTCGAATTGTCAGAACATCAGCGCTGGCTACTACCTGACGCATATGTACTCGCAGTGGTGACAATGGCCCATGGAATGGCACACATCAGTGTGAAAGGAATCTGTAAACTATTGGCCCCAGTATGGCAGAATAGTGGTATCCCAAAATGTGCGGAGAATTTGGTCAGGAACTGTATGGTGTGTTTGAAGCACAATCCCGGTAGGGGAACCCCAACTCCAGCTGGTCATTTTGGGCCTCCAACGTATCGGTTCGAGGTTTTGCAGCTCGATTTCATCCACATGGAGAGGTGCAACAATCTGAAATACGTGCTTGTCGTTGTTTGCGCCTTCTCCAAGTGGATGGAAGCGTATCCCCTTAAGGACAACACCGCCTTGTCAACTGCCAAAGCCCTTGTCAAGGAATTCTTCCCTAGATTTGGCATGCCTAGAATTGTCTGGAGTGATAACGGAAGTGAATTTGTGGGACGAGTGATGAAGAGAGTGTGTGAGTGTCTAGGCATACACCAAAAATTCCATGCTGCAAATCACCCCCAATCAGCGGGATTAATAGAGTGCTACAACGGCACGTTAAAGTTGAAACTAGCCAAGATCCAAGCCAGCACAGGTCTTAAATGGCCTAACGCCCTGCCTTTAGCACTTCTGTCCACCAGAATGACTGTCCATTCCAGACTAGGACTTAGCCCCCATGAAATTGTGTTTGGCCGCCCAGCCAACATCTGGGGTGTGCCAAGGCCCAAGAGACTGAGCGAAATAGAGCACCCTGTACTGCTTGACTATTTGTGTGAATTGACAACTAAATTGCGTGTTTTACACCAACAGGTCCACAGCTCCTCTCCACCAGCGTCTGACGATCCAGGCCACGCCATTGAACCTGGCTCCTGGGTCCTCGTCCGGAACTTCAGGCGAGCCAAGAATGAGGAGCCTCGCTGGACCGGACCTTTCCAGGTCCTGTTAACTACCCGCTCTGCAGTACGTGTCGACGGCAAGAAACATTGGGTGCACGGCGCCCATTGCAAACGGGTCCCGTTGCCCCTTCCATATGACCGATGGGTCCAAGAGGAAATCGCTGACTCTGAGACCAAATCCGTACCGCGCTTTGCGCCCTTCAGCGATGCACGATTGAAAGGAACTGGCACAGAAAAGGAGAGTGATCATATTTTACAAGGATCTGTGCCACCGTCAATGCAGTTGGACACTACAGAACCTGAAACATTGTTTGAAGACCACACCGTACCTAGGAAACGACGATACAATCTGAGGTCTAGAACAAGAGACTAATAAAAACAAATTAATACGACCTTCTTTTCCCCCAAGAACTATTTTTGATTTTACAGCTCTCTCGCCCAGGGAACTTGCTCATTTTTGATTTTCGAACCGCCATCTGGTTCTGCTGCTAGGGCCGCGGTTGAAGTCTGGAGAGTGCAGCTGGAGACGTTTAGGTCAACGGTTCTGGTTGGTCTGAGGGAATTACCCCGGACTGAACAGAACGCACTCCCTGGCAGAATCAAACTCCCTCCGCGGGCAGCAACTAGAGGATGGAGTTTCCGAGGGTAGAGAGACCTGCTAGACCCACAAACTTTAAAAAACAAATATGCACAGTGATGACCAGAAAAATATTTCTGATAGTATGTATTTTAACGTTGTGTAGCATAACAATGTTCTTGATCGCCTATACTCTATCCACGTTTCAAGTTACCTTTGTGAACAACACTCAGCCCACACCTCCTCCTACTGTTCCTACACACTCCTTTCACCCTCTACCTGAACACGAGTCTGCCAGAAGACTAGAATTTGTAAATAACTCATTCATCCAACTCCTACACCAACACCAATCTATAATGAACACATCGAACTGTTGGATATGCGGACTTATGCCGCACACAGCCGATAAGGGCATCCCTTACTTCGTCCTGCCATTCAGTTACTATGGGTCTCTGTGGGCTTTCCAGACAATGTTCCTATTTGCCATAGAACCATATCCCCCGCGTCCCATAGGGAGCAATTCCAGCAACAAGGCACTAGTGGCAGGATTAAGGAATATGAGCAGGGATATTGACACGTCTCGGACAATTCCCAAAGATGAGTTTACCCCGTACACTAGATGGAACAGCACTCAGTATGGGATTTCTTTGAGTAAGAGCCAGAAAACACAGAAATCCTCCCCGGTTTGGATAGTACCCCACCGAGGTCACCTATGTCTGCAAGGTATTGGTAGGGATCCCAAAGCACAGTTGGGGAAGAGCGTATGCACGGAAACGTATGTGTTCGCATCCCGAACTTCCCCTCCATTCTTAGCGGCTAAGGGTACATACTTTGTCTGCCATGACAAAGCATACACATGGTTGCCCCCTGACTTCTCGGGCACATGTTTTATCTCGCTTCTGCTGCCACCCACCTACACGGCCGGGGTAGATTACCATCGGACAAGGACAGTTAGGGGTGTCGTGAGTCAAGACGACACTGCGGGTCAAGAGTTTGGGGACTTCGCAAAGGGTTTTCTGCCGTTTTGGGGGCCTATGGTGAACAGCAGGAACATTCACCAGTTAACGAGGGTAGTCGAATCCGCCATGACCGAAACGGCCGGTGCCCTTAGTAACTTGACAGCTGAGCTTCAATCGGACCGACTTATGACTCTTCAGAACAGGGTCGCCCTGGATGTCATACTTGCCGACCGTGGTGGTGTATGTAGAGTGATCCAATCCAGTTGCTGCATTTTCATCCCTGATAATGCTCCGACAGTGTACCAGGCCATCTCCAAACTACACAAAATCTCTGATTCCCTTCACGTGGAAAAAGGGGATTGGTCCCTGCTAGGGTGGCTCTGGGAACTGATCTCTGCCTGGGGATGGAAAACTCTGATCTTCATTGGGATGATCTTAGCCATTCTGTTTATGTTCTGCCTGTTTGTGCAGTGCGCTCCTGCAATATGTGGCCTCTGTGCTACTTCATGTGTAAGGAAACCTGTGTCAAGGGACGAATTGAGCAACAGAATGATGCTACAGCAGCATCTCCATGAATTCATTCATACAGATTTGGACTCAGATTAGCATGAGTTATTGCCTAATATGAGGGCAAAAGGAGGCACTGTGGTTCTGGAATTCTGGGCCCTGCTGTAATACCGGTACCGAGGTCCAACACTCGTGTCACAAAATATCATCGTACCATGACGAATTTGGTATCGACAGACCGGTAATGATTAGGACATTATCCCTGTGCATTTGTGTCATGATTGAGCGATGCTAACACCCTTAAAACATGGTTTCCGTTCTGAACCTTCGGACTCCATTTTGTGAACGGCATCCATCTTATGGCTTGCCCTCATATAAGTCAATTGATTAAAGCCGAGCTTGATCTAAAAGGACACGTCCACCTTAGCTGACTTCCCCATGACCTGGCCAAACTGACTCCACTGCCTCCAGCCAAACCTGTTTGGGCAGCTCCTCGCCCAGTGGCCGAATAAGATAGCATCAATGCATACCATGCCTTAAACCATGCACTGCCTACAGACCATGTTTTCTACCCACATACACCTGTCCATGTTCCTTGTTTATGGCCGGTTTTTACAACAAGGTGGTGCCCTGTTTTATTGGGGTTTCATCGATATCTGATGGGAGTTCTGGGCCTGGCTGGGTAATCTATCACAAACTGGACATCTAAAATATGGGTTGGCCAGCATGACTTCGCTCTTTGCATTGTTATAGAAATATGTGTATAACCGTATCATAAACTCAAGAATTCTTGCCTGCAGCTGTTATTTCTGTATATAAGGAGAAGGCTGGTTCTGTAAAAACGAACAGTCTCCTGAGAACTTACGGCCCGTGCTGTTGTAATTCCAGGACGCATGTTACTTGGTTGCAACCAATAAAACTCGATCACTGACTTCACCTAGAAGACTCTTGGTTTCTGTGGTCCGGAACAGGGAGAACTCAGAGGTCTTCAGGTGTTATCCCCTGGCACCACCGGGTTCCTAAAAACCCGGCACCTCAACTGCCACCCTCTAGTTCATCACTGCCACCCTCTAGTTCACCACTGCCACCCTCTGGAACATCACTGTCACCTTCTGGTTCATCACTGCCACCCTCTGGTTCACCACTGCCACCCTCTGGTTCATCACTGCCACCCTCTAGTTCATCACAGCACCCTCTGGTTCACCCCTGCCACCCTCTGGTTCATCCCTGCCACCCTCTGGTTCATCACTGCCACCCTCTGGTTCACCACTGCCACCCTCTGGTTCATCACAGCACCCTCTGGTTCACCACTGCCACCATTTGGTTTACCACTGCCACCCTCTGGTTTACCCCTGCCACCATCTGGTTCATCACAGCACCCTCTGGTTTGCCACTGTCACACTCTGGTTCACAATCGTCACCCTCTGGTTCATCACTGCTACCCTCTGGTTCATCACTGCCACCCTCTGGTTCACCACTGCCACCCTCTGGTTCACCCCTGCCACCATCTATTTCATCACTGCCACCCTCTGGTTCACCACTGCCACACTCTGGTTCATCACTGCCATCCTCTGGTTCATCACAGCACCGTCTGGTTAACCACTGCCACCCTCTGGTTCACCCATGCCACCATCGGGTTCATCACTGCCACCCTCTGGTTCATCACTGCCATGCTCTGGTTCACCACTGCCACCCTCTGGTTCATAAATGCCACCCTCTGGTTCACCACTGCCACCCTCTGGTTCATCACTGTCACCCTCTGGTTCACCACTGCCACCCTCTGGTTCATCACAGCACCCTCTGTTTCACCACTGACACCCTCTGATTCACCACTGTCACCGTCTGGTTCATCACTGCCACCCTCTGGTTCAGCACTGCCACCCAATCGTTCACCACTGCCACCCTCTTGTTCACCCCTGCCACCCTCTGGTTCATCACTGCCACCCTCTGGTTCTTCACAACACACTACGGTTTACTACTGCCTCCCTCTGATTCACCACTGCCACCCTCTGGGTCATCACAGCACCCTCTGGTACACAACTGCACCTTCTGGTTCATCACAGCACCCGCTGGTTCACCACTGCCACCCTCTGGTTCACCAGTGCCACCCTCTGGTTCATCACAGCACCCTCTGGTTCACAACTGCACCTTCTGGTTCATCACAGCACCCTTTGATTCACCACTGTAGATTATGGGGAGAAAGCACACCTGCCCAGCCTCAACCGGGGGGCTGGTTAATGTGTTACTGAATTTGAGCTTCAAGTCCGGCACCTGCTTCCTTATCTGCAAGTGCTTCCTGTTGTGGTTTAAATTTTGTGAGAGCCTGGATCATTGTTGCATACTTTCACTATTCTCTGACCCTGCTTCGAGGGTCAGAGCAGGATCAGAGAATAGTTGCAAGTAGGCAACAACTCTGGAGGCGCCGCTCAGGAAGCACTTACAGGGTTACAGCAGGTGCCCAAGTTGAAGTTTATTTGTTTGTAACCATTTTGTAAATGGTTACAAAGAAATTCGCTTCAACTGGGGCACCTGCTGTAACCCTGTAAGTGGTTCATGTACTTCAGTTTTTGAAAATCCGTCCCGCACACGATTTCTCTGATTTTTCTGCAATTTTGCAAGATTCGCGGACCGCGAATTTGCAGAAAATCCGCAAATTCTATAAACGGAACGGATTTTATTCCCATGTTACGAGTCTTTGCGCATGCGTGCACTAATGTGAACTAATCCATTTAGGAACTAGGCCGCATTTTGTATTTTGCATCTTGCTTTAAAAATAATAAATAATGCTGCTTTTGCTTACACATTTGCTAGGAAAAATATATTAACTTAGGATAGTGCAAAGGTGGGTGGTAAACGGTAAAAAGTGCATTTCATGTAACTAATGAATTCCTGTGTTTTACAAGTGAAATGAACGGCCCTGAAATGCCTAAAGTTGACATGTTAGTTGAGCGGGAGAGAAAAACATGAAATAAAAAAGAAAATAGACAGAAAGGACTGAGCACGGCAGAAGAGGTGCAACGGTCCAAGGGCGATCAGCTAAGAAATATATTGTTTGCCTGCCAAGAAACGAGACTGGCCGTGGGACCCAAAGTAAGCGTATATACTTCTTCCGCGGACACAGCGGAAAGGGGACTCAAGAGAACTATGAAAATGTTACATATAATATGAACAAATGTATTTGCATTCACTAGTCGTGAATTACTTGATGGGAACGTTGGAATAAATAAGAGGCTATAGAATCATAGCTGTGGTCATGGTGGAGTTCAATAAACTGTTTCAAATATTGTGGGTTGGACATGTAGGTTTTAGGGTATAACTGGGGTGCCTTTAGGGGTGTGGTTAAGAGCGCGGAGTCATAGTGGGGGAGGGGGGGAATTGTCGGAGTCCATCGGTTTGCAGAGAGGCCTAGCTGTTCCTGTGTATGTCCCGTTCCTGAGTTCTGAAATCTTTGTTCACTGACTCTATTCAGGAGACCCCCACTACCTCCTTGGCCAGAGGGTGGTATTTCACTGATCCTTGGGCTAGTATTATCCTTCTGACTCGTACTTTGCATAATCATTTGCAAATGTATTTTTGTTTCTGAAACTTATGTCTCTTCATCTATCCACTCCTTCATATGCATGTCGTTCATTTGATGATGAATATGACACTGTTTGCATTTTGCTGATGTTTTTTCTCCCTTTGGGAGATTATTTGTTTGCATTTGTAACCTGTATGCGATGAGCAGTAATTATTCACATTATTTTGACATAAAACCTTATTAATCATATTGAGAGTCTGTGATTATTTAGCTAACTAGATAGTACTACTATTACCATCAACTACTCACCAATAGGTCCACCGACTAGAGGAAAAAGAGGTGATATACAGGTTTAGTTATGTATTTAGAAATGTTAGACATGAAGGGTTCAGAAAAAACATTTTTATGTCATTAAAACCTGACCCTCAGCTCATCAGGGGTTTGGGTAAATCTGTATGGGCCTTTCTATGTGATGTTATTGAGTATTGATCCCTGATTAGGTGTTGCGCTGGATCACAAACACTTCCCAGTGATTGGTAAGCTAAGGCTTCAGTTTACTCTACGTTAATTCCTTTTTACTGGAGCAGAGTTCTTAGAGTCTAAATGCCTCACAATTCGTCATGCTCCTACATAAAGTGGTTTCAATATTGATGTGTTCCATTCACAAATAACTTATTCATGAATATGAGTGTGTTCTGTTTTTCCCAACTGAAATTTTCCCAGATAGCAATGCAGCAGTCTGTACAACCCAATAATGTTGACACAATGAAGAACAGCGACTCAAAGGAGGAATAAGTATTAAAAAGCACAAAGTGTTCCACATTGCTGGGTAGTCTTGTTGCAGGGCAAATGCATGGTGGTTGTATTCCTGTCTCCTTGTAGGCCGCGTTCTCATGTCGTCTGACTCACACTTTGCCTCGGCTTTGAGTTCTATCCTACCAGCACTCAGTGGCTCACTTTGATCGTGAGAGAACATTCTGCATTTTGCAATCCAATCCATATTTTTTAACCAGCCTATTCCGGGTCACATTTACCTTTGGGGAATTAATCTTGATCTAAGTTATCTTTAAGAGATTATTCCAATCTAAAATGGGATATAAGCAGGTCAATACAATGTTATGTGCATAGCAATCTTGTTGGTCTCTTTGAACCAATTTTTTAAATTGCTACTTTATTTTCCACTCTAGTTCCTGCTTGCAAGTCTGTTGTCTGTATCCAGGGATTATTTTGCATCTGTTTGCAGATTTAGTTCCCATAGGAAGCTGGATTTTTTCAGTTAGATCTTCCTGACTGTTCCAATCCCCAGTGTCATCCTAAGACTGGATCTGATGCAACTCAATAGGAGCACCAGACACTTCAACAAGGAGAAGAGAGGACCTCCAGCAGCCTCCACAAGACCAGCATTTGACTGATTTTGATGCTATAAGCATTCCGAACCTGGTTAAGGAATGGATCAAGTCTAGGAACTCAGTGCTGCTGTTTATTTACTTATGATATTTGATATTTGATATTTGAGGGGTTATTTTTAGAGCGCGACGTTCGCTCCGGAGGGAGCATCTTGGCGCTGCAGATCCTGACTAATCACTCCTGAGGTTGAAGGGGGGTTTAGATGGCCGCTTTGGCGTAGTCATCGGAGAGGTTAAAAATCCAGGTCTTTAAGAGCTTTCTGAAGGATTTTTCAAGCGTCTGTTGTCGGGGAGTTTTGGGCAAGCTGTTCCATGCTTTAGTAGCCAGAGAGCTTAGGGTTTTGCCGCCCTTAGTCTTTAGGTTATATTTGGCAGGGAGGATGAGATTGTCAAGAGACGAGCGGAGAGAACGGCTGGGGGTGTAGTGGGGAAATCGTCTGGAGAGGTACTTAGGGCCAGTTTTGTTGAAGGCACGGAAGGCAATGATCAGTATTTTGAAGAGAATTCTTTTATGGAGAGGCAGCCAGTGTAGTGAACGGAGGGCAGCAGAGATAGAGGATCTGCGGGGTAGCCTGAGTACCAATCGAGCAGCGGAGTGAAGTACACTTTGAAGTTTTGATAGCGTGTTCTTTTTTGCCCCTGCAAGAAGGCCTTTGCAATAGTCTAGGCGGGAGATTATGAGCGCTACTGTCACGGTTTTCCTGGCATCGGTAGGGAGGAAGTTGAAGAATTTTCTGAGTGATTTGATTATTCCAAAGCATTTGCCAGCTACCGTTCTAGCGTGAATGTCAAAGGAGAGGTCAGAGTCAAAGATAACGCCAAGATTTCTGGAGGATGTAACAGTCTGGGGGGGAGCGGCTGAATCATCTGGCCACCAGAGGGCTGGGCAGAAGGACGCGTTTTTTCCAATTGGAAGGATCTCAGTTTTGCTGGAATTGCATTTTAAATGGTTGCGGTCCATCCAGCGGAAGACTTCAGTTAGACAGAGCTTAAGGTTGAGTTCGGCATCAGTGGAGTTGTCCTCTAGAGGCACGATGAGTTGTGTGTCATCGGCATACGAGGTGACTGGTATACCAAAGGAATCGATCAGGGATAGGAGTGGGATAAGATAAATATTGAAAAGGAGGGGGCTCAGGATGGACCCCTGTGGTACACCAGACGGGACCATCTTCTCTTTCGAGTGGAAGGGACCTAGTGCAACAGTTTGTGAGCGATCAGTGAGGAAAGACTTAATCCAAGCTAAAACAGTGTCGGTGACGCCAATATCCATCAGTCTACTGATAAGGATGTAGTGGGAGATGGCATCAAACGCCGCCGTTAAGTCAAGGAGGATGAGAATAGAATTTTTCCTCTGATCTTGTAACAATTTGATGGTGTCTGATAGCTCTATCAGTGCGGTTTCAGTCGAGTGTTTTGGACGGAAACCTGATTGTTTGGGGTGGAGAATGTTGTTTTCTTCCAGATGGCGTTTTAACTGTCTGTAGACTAGTTGCTCCGTTATTTTTCCCAAGGCAGGGAGTAGTGAAATCGGACGGAGGTTGGTCAGATCTGTCGGGGATTTATTGGCCTTTTTCATAAGGGGTTTGACAATTCCCTTTTTCCATCGGCTGGGGACAGACCCTGTGAGGAGTGAGGAATTAACTATTTTGTTGATCGTAGGATTCAGCACCTCGATTAGTTGGTGCAGAATTTTTGGGGGACAGGGATCCGATGGCGAGCCAGACTTGCAGGCTAGGATGATTTCTCTGGTTTGCGCTAACGTGGCCGGTGAGAAGCTACTGATAATGCCGACACTGGAGTCCGGTGGGGGGGGAAACAAGGGGGGTATCCGGGGTGGGGAAGTTGTTTTGGATGGAGGCAATTTTATCTTCAAAGTAGTCAGAGATTTGATCACAGAGATCTTGAGATGGGGTAATTTCCGGTATGAGTGCTTTGGGCTGAGTGAATGATTTTACTATTTTAAACAGCGTCTTTTGTTTTTGGCTGGCATCTTTAATGGCGTTAACGTAAAAGGTTTTTTTGACTGATTTAATTTTTGAGAGATACGTTTTCCTTATTAGGGTATATGCAAGACGATTGGCCTCATCGTATGTCTTGCGCCATTTACGTTCAGCTTTCCTGCATAGCAAATGAGCGTTAGCTAGGTCAGGTGTGAACCAAGGGGCCTTGGTTTTGGTTTTTTGATGGGAGAAGCCAGGATGCTTGGGGGGGATTCTGGACTTAATTTCCTGTGAGATCCAGTTGTGAAAAAGGTCGGCGTCGATTTCGACGTTCCCTGATAGAGTGGGGGATTGAGAAGGCATTAGGGGTTTGAGGCTAATGTTTTCTTGGACCTTTTTCCAGTTGATGGAGTTAGTAAGGAGGGGGTTGGCATTATTGCAGGGGGGCGGATTCACAATCTTAATGTGAAACGGGATCAAAGAGTGGTCTGACCAGATCTCTGGCAGAGGGGGAAGGGTGGTTAAAGAAGAGAGGTTGGTGCACACACCATCAAGGGTATGACCAAGAGAATGCGTAGGAAGAGTGACGAGCTGCTGGATTTTAAACATATCCAGAGTTTGGGAAAAGTTGACGGATTGGGCGTCGGTTTTTGATTCAAGATGTAAATTGAAGTCGCCGAATAAGGTAAAATGTGAGTATCTTAGGGAGAAGTGTCCCAAGGAGTCACATAACGAGTCAAGGAATTCAGTAGCGTTTCCGGGTGGGCGATAGATAAGGCCGCCTGAGAAGGAGGTGTGTTCATTTAATTTAATAGAAAAACCTAAACCTTCTGTTTTTTTCAGTGGATCTAGACTGAAAGTATGACAGGAAAAGTTGTTTCTAAGTATAATGGCGACCCCACCACCTCTCCCCTTAGCTCTGTCTTGTCTGAAAAACGAGTAGCCTTGGGGTAGGGCGATAGCAATATCGGGGTTGCTCTCTTCCATTAACCATGTTTCGGTGACCATTAAACAATCAAGATCGGAGTCAATGATGAGATCGTGTATATCTTGATTGTGCTTGCACATAGATCGTGCGTTAATTAGTCCTCCTTTGAATAAAGGCTGGGAAGCGTTGGGGGGTGATAGAGCGGCTGGAGTGGGGCCTGAGTTGGTAGAGGTCCAACGGCAGAGCTTGCAGCTAACTGAGCCGGTTAGAGTGGCTGGGTCTAGTATGCAGGGGCAGTGCTTGGAGCCCTGTAGAAGATGGAGGTCACTGGACTGGTAACGAATACGGGAGGAAGGGCGGACAGTTTCCTGCGCCTGTCGTGGTCTAGGCGCGGACGGGCGCAGACGGGCTTGCCTTAGGCGCGCCTTTGGCGCGCAAACGGCGCTCCCGCTGCGCTCGTCCGCTGCGCTTCCTAAACATACACATGATATAGAGGGGAAGGAGAGGGCGTGGCCTGTCAGGTGGGCGTGGTTTAGCGAGCACGCCTGTGCTGATGGCGGCGTCTGAAGGTGAATTAAGTGCGCAACAGCGTTCAAATCGGCTGCGTGCAGATTACAGTTTTTGGTTTAAAAACAACAAGTAGGTCAGTGACACCACACAAATGAGTTTAAAAATAGGGCAAGTATACAAGTAAGTAGTACCTCCAGCACCCGGCTTCCGCCTCAGGTCTGGGTCAGGATTCAATGCTGGACGCTGGTATTCAGCGTTTAAATAGGCGGGCAAGTGGGCGTGGCCTGTCAGGTGGGCGTGGTTTAGCGCGCACGCCTGTGCTGATGGCGGCGTCTGAAGGTGAATTAAGTGCGCGACAGCGTTCAAATCGGCTGCGTGCAGATTACAGTTTTTGGTTTAAAAACAACAATTAGGTCAGTGACACCACACAAATGAGTTTAAAAATAGGGCAAGTATACAAGTAAGTAGTACCTCCAGCACCCGGCTTCCGCCTCAGGTCTGGGTCAGGAATCAATGCTGGACGCTGGTATTCAGCGTTTAAATAAGCGGGCAAGTGGGCGTGGCCTGTCAGGTGGGCGTGGTTTAGCACGCACGCCTGTGCTGATGGCGGCGTCTGAAGGTGAATTAAGTGCGCGACAGCGTTCAAATCGGCTGCGTGCAGATTACAGTTTTTGGTTTAAAAACAACAATTAGGTCAGTGACACCACACAAATGAGTTTAAAAATAGGGCAAGTATACAAGTAAGTAGTACCTCCAGAACCCGGCTTCCGCCTCAGGTCTGGGTCAGGAATCAATGCTGGACGCTGGTATTCAGCGTTTAAATAGGCGGGCAAGTGGGCGTGGCCTGTCAGGTGGGCGTGGTTTAGCGCGCACGCCTGTGCTGATGGCGGCGTCTGAAAGGTGAATTAAGTGCGCGACAGCGTTCAAATCGGCTGCGTGCAGATTACAGTTTTTGGTTTAAAAACAACAATTATGCTGAAGTTCTATTAACTAACTATGTACCCATCCCTAAGAGCTTCTTTAGCAGCCCTTCAACACAGTACCTTTGATCTGCCCCAGCTAGGTTGGTGGAGTTAAGATGTGATGGAAATTCTTAGTATTTTAAAGATGTAAAGCACATTTGTTTAGTGCATTTTATCTATAAGCCTCACATATAAGCCTATATTAGAGCTACAATGGGGTTGGTTATTAGTAATTTGACCTGAAATGCTCTTGGGCTACACCTTTTGTCAGGTAGGCCATCCCTCTTCTGGTTAATTATGATGATTTCTAAGAAGCCTTCAAAGGGATGTTCAATAGATAGGATCAAAGATATTCTGCCCAGGTTGAATCACTTGTAATGTACCAGAGACCCTTACATCTGCAAACCAAATTGTTAGGTTTAAGTCTTTATCAAAAGAAACTGACTGGATTGAATCAACACTACTCTCCATTTTTTGGAAAGGCTTGAGAGAGGATCTCAAAGATGAAAAAGCCTGAGTTGCCCGGCCATCCTCTTTGCTATATACTTAATGACATTGGTTCCGAAAATTGATAGTCAACTGCAAGAGTGACAAAAAGAACGGAACAATGTCAATTTTGGCTGTAAGAAAGCCTTTCATTCTCCTCCATTCAAATCTATTGTAGTCAAGCCAGATAAAGAGAACTAAGGAGAAGAAGAACCCATGCAGTTAGATGTAACTCTAGCCACACATTCTGAAGATGAGAAAAAAACAAAGAAAGACATGGGGCCAGAGTGAATATAGAGAATAAAACATGTTTGTCAATTGACAAAATGGTCTGTTTTAATACTATTTTAAGCCATCCTGAATGCTGACAACATACAACTCAGAGCCCCATTTCTCATGGATAGTGGGGCCTTCAGAACCTATATATATTTAGCCAAGACCAAGATCAATCAGATTGCTATGTTTGAAAAGAGTCAACCTGCCCTAGTTAAGGATGGAACATTATCTTCTGGTCCAGTAACTGAGCAATTTCTACTCCATGTTGCTGGTATTTTAGGCATAACTTGGCTCATACTTCACAAGTTTTTCATAAACTGGTCAGCCTCAACATTATCTTTGGCGCCTGACAATGCAGTCAGTTCGAAGAAGAATGTAGCTCTGATTTCAGACAATCTGAAGCTACAGCTGTTCAAATATCAGATGTTGCTGAGCAGTGTAAGACTTTTGAGGACATTTTTGTTGAAACTGAAACTACCTCCTCATGGCGTTTTTAATTATTTTATTGACCTATATTGTTATATGGTTTTAAACTTTCTCAGTAAAAACTAGGCATTTTTTGGACAACATAAAAGTTGGGATGGTGCGCGTCTGAGTCTTTATATCTCATTGGGAGATATTGACTTACAGTCATGTTAACTTGCAGTGCACCATTCGCACCCATAACCTTACAGGGTAATAAATATGTGCGCAACCTCAGAACTTGACAACCCTGACTCCCCAAGCAATTGTGGTAAGAGATCTAGAATCTTTTCGTTCAGATTCTGAAGCTTGCCCAAAGGAAATAGGCAAGAAATACACAACCTGCAGTTTCAATATTTATTGAAGCAGGAAAATTCTTGAGTAAATGATGTGCACTGCAATTAATAATAGAATGAAAGATATTAGTATAACTAGAAATAGAAGAACAGTGGAAATAACTAATGGTTCCACTATTGTGCCAGAACAATGAAGTTATGTTGGCATATATGTAGTGTAATATCGTATAACGTAGTGTGCGTCTACCTAATGCTTCTGAACCTACTTTGGCTAAGGGAGGGTGATTTGCCAAGAATCCCAGCCATGTGATCTAACCATTACCTGTGGGAAAGTGTCATCAGGCTGCTTGTTTTAGTGTAGATCGGTACATACCCGTGGAGGGGACAGGCCTCAGCTGAGTGGGAATTCCGACGTACTGTGACCTCAAAGTGTCAGCGGAGTGCTTCTCTGATATTCACAAGGATATGAATTTGTGTATGTAATAAACAGAGCCCATGTTGCCATGTTGAGGCTTTGTCTGGCCACAATTGTTTGTGTTAGCTAGATAGCGTCTCCGCCTACTGTGCAACAATAATCAGTGACATTTGTACTGTGAACTCTATACATTGCACTGAATGTTGAAGATGTCATGATTGTGTGCCTACAAAGTGGAAATATGAGCAAATGCAGTTTAGGGGACTCCTATCCTTCATTGACACATACACAAATGTATATCAGAAATCACTGTGTTGCAGAAAGGAGACCACTTAATAAAAGGATGAGCATAAAGATGCCACTGTCACGTGACAACACCCCAATTCTATGGTACTCTATGGGAGAACATGTGCACTTTTGTAGGAAATGACCATCACTTTGGTGGTCTACCCCCAGATTTTGCCTTGACTATATTTGTTGATTGTAGATCTCTATGCACTGTACCAGAGTGCTAACCAGAGAAAAAGTGCTCTTCCTCTGTCTTTAAACATATTGAAATTGGTATACACCTGATTAGCATATTTAAGTTACCCATATGTTCCTAGTATGTTGTACAAAGGGTACCCAGAGTCTGGAAGTTAAATGGCAGAAGTGGACTGTAGCACCCATTGTGCCAGCCACTACAGTGACAAAGCAAACATGACTTCAGGCGGGTTTAAAATTCACATTTTACATGTTAAGACAGGTCAAAACCTTCCTTGTACATCTGTATAAGTCACCTATATATGTGCCTTTTTGCCCACAAAACAGAGTGCAAGGTATTTAAAAGTAGGACATGTATAAAAATGTAAAGTTAATCATGTCCTTACAGAGAAAAAGCCCCAAAAATCCAAAATATATTTTCACTAAAACAAGGCTGGGTGTTCTATAGTGAAACACAGGGTTATATTATTGCAATAAATAATCTTTTTTTCGGTTAGGTAACAGAAGAATAAATAAGCAACAATTTTCAATAGTTATAAACAATCTAATCAATGATGAAGTTGGATTTTTGATAAATGATATGGGTAATGTACTTTTAGAATTAGGGTCAAATGCTTCACAGGAGCAAACAATAGACTGAACTAAATTTATAGAAATGACCCCCTCTGAAACTGATAGAATATACAGGATGGGACTGTGAGCATCTGTTTGACATTACAGTGTCAAATGCTGCTTGAATGGAAAACCCTGTTTGACAACTCTGCTGGGCTTTTACATGTATTGTACTGCGACACACTTCAAAGAGACCTCCCCTCTCACGGGCAATTGTTAGCTGCCCTTGTCCCCCTAACCAGGCAGGCTCCAATCACAGTGGACCTCTCTTTGACATTACAGTGCCAAATCCTACCTGAGCATCAACTCCTACTTGACAGGTTTGCTGGCACTTTAACTATAACACTTAGGACATACTTTTTTTTTTAAATGATATTTTATTGGCATTTCAGATAAAATCCACAAATAAGGAACAGCAAGAAAATAGGTTATCACATACATTGCAATGAGGTCAGTAGCAAACCGCAGTACTTACACGGCAATTCAAGAGTCATTATAAAGTTCTTCAAGACAATCAGCAATGTCATCATGTGTATAAACAACATTCCCCTCCATTTGCACTGCAGCAGGTCACCCCTCTACGGTTCCAGGTTCACCAGCAGCAACTTTAATCTGGGTGTGGAGTTACTGTAGTCTCTGTGTCATGTGTCGTCTGATCCTCCTGCGTGACCCGTAGCTCAGTCGTTGCCTGCGTATCGCTTCGGTCATCTACACTCCGTGCCGATCTTCTCTCCAGATACAGTGGCCAGTAATTTTTTGGACGATTCCTCTGGGGGAGCAGGTCGCTATATAGTTCCATTTGCGTGCAGCAGAATAACATCGTTCGACCATTTGGACAATGTCGGGGCCGGGCCCCGCATCCAGTAGGATGCTACGCACCTCTTCGCTACCAAGAAGGCCATATCTACCAGCCTCCGCTTCGCGGGTGCTATGTCCTTAGAGTATACCAATATAGTCAGTAGTGGCGATGGAGTCAGAGATAAGTCAGCCGATGCGTTCACTTCCCTGTAAACCGCGCACCAGAAGGACGCTATCAGTGGGCACCACCAAGCCAGATGCAAAAAGTCTGCTGTTAGTTCCACGCATCTCTCACAGCTCGAGTTCTCCCATAGCCCATATCGACATAAGCGTTCTATGGTGTAATAGACTCTATTCAAAAATTTGAAGTGCGTCAGACGATGGCGCCCATTCATAGATATCTTCTTTACGCTAGCGCAGCAGTATCTCCAGTGGTACTCGGTAAGGTCAACACTCAAGTCCGCCTGCCACGCCAGTCTGGGTTTAGTATAATCCACTGTCCGCTCCGTTAGGGTGATGCGATATAGATTGATGAGTAATTTATTCTGTGTTTTAGCCGTCACGACAGTCATATGCCGTCACCGTCTGAGGCTCAAACATGTCATCACCCAGCAGGTTTCTCAAGGCCTGCCGGAGTCTGTGGAACTGAAAACGCGGCAGGAGGGGAGCATCTGTCTTACCGTCCAAGACCACGTCGTCCCAGGTGTGAGCCTTGCCATCCTCAAACAAGTCCCCCACCTCAGCAATTTTAAACTGGAGTAGCGACTTTATCACGCCTCTGTCCGTGCAAAGGGGGAGCCACGAACACCACGCTAGGCTTGCAGTTGGTGTGTACAACAGAGAGCAAGCCTGAGCATCCATCAAGTGGTGCCAGGCATGTGTCACAACATTAAATGAGTCAAGGATACAGGTACGCCTATCTCTGGGTCGAGATATCAAGGCCGGCAGCGGGGCCGGAGCCGCCACTATCGCCTCAATCCTCAAGTGTGGAGCATCCTTTGGACCATGAATCCAGCCGTATTCATGTGCCCTTGAGCGGCTCGATAATACAATTCTAGATCCGGAGCATGCAAGCCGCCCTCCTCATAGGGCCGAATAAGTACATGTCATGCAACTCTGGGTTGCTTCCCAGCCCATGCCAGCCTGAGCACTAGCGACTGGAGCTGACAGAAAAGGGCCCCCAACAGGACTATCGGAATGTTGGTGAAGAGAAATAGGAAGCAGGGCAACACTATCATTTTCAATAGGGATATACGGCCCCTGTAATTCTCCCTAAGCACCACTTCAGAGTCCGTATGTAAACGTATTCCGAGATATCGAACCGAATCCGTGGTCCATTGAATGGGATACTCCGGATTGATCCTTCTAGTGGCTGGAGTAAGGGGGAACATTATTGTCTTGCTCCAATTCACATGGATCCCCGAGAGCGAGCTAAAGAGTACCACCTCACGTAAAACCGTCGAGAGATTGTCGTCCGGCTTCCTGATGTACACTATGGTATCGTCCGTATATGTGGACACTATTAGATTGTACGTGGGGAAGCGAATACCACAATGGCCATGATATTCTCTCAAGGCGCAAGCAAAGGGCTCCGCCACCAGTGCATACAGGAGAGGCGAAAGAAGGCATCCCTGCCTGGTGCCGCGGCCCACAAGAAAGGGCTCCATCGTCAAAGATCTAATCTGGACCCGTGCAGTGGGGGAGGCTTATAGTGTATTAACTAGTTGTATGAAAAGTTCTCCCACACCCATGCGAGTGAGCACCTGTCGAAGAAAAGGCCATTCAACGGAGTCAAAAGCCTTTTCCATATCCAAAAATACTGCAATGGCTGGTACGTCCTGACGGGTATGTTGAAACGCCACAAACACCGTGCGCAAGTTGTAGGTAAGGTTGCGATTAGACACGAAACCTGCTTGTTCCATGGCTACTAGAGTAGTGATTAAGGGGCTCAATCGATTCGCTATAATTTTTGCAAAGATCTTTGCGTCCACATTCAATAGAGACAGTGGTCTATAAGAGGCGCATTCCTCAGAGGTCTTCCCGGGGTTGTGAATAGCAACTATAATAGCTTCCCTCATCGTGGGGGCATTACTCCCATTTCCGCAATCTGCTCCACAAGCGTCAGCAGACGGGGTATCATCAGATACGAATAGATTTTGTAAAAGGAGGCTGGAAAGCCATCACTCCCTGGGGCGCTGCCCGCTTTCATTGAGGACAATGCCCACAAAAACTTCTTCTATTTTAAAGGGCTGAGCCAGAAACGCGCGATGCATATTAGTCAGCCATGGCAGCTGTATATGTTTCAAATAATCTAGGATGCGCTCCTCCGGAGCCGGGCCCCTAGAGGCGTATAATGCGGTATAGTATTCTCTAAATTGGGTGGCTACTTGTTCCTCCGACATCAAATCCCCAGTCTGTGGGGAGCGTAAAGCAGGAGTGAGCGTGCTACGTCTGCTCTGCCTCGCTATGTTTGCCAGTACAGAACCCAGCCGGTCCCCTCCACTGTAAGATTTAGTAATTGCGTATTTTCCCAAATTTTTTACCTCGCATCAGCCTCCTCATGGTATTCTCGCAGCGTTTGGGCAAGGTTGCGCTGCAGATCATCCCTCGAGCCACGCAGTCTACTCTCTTCAACCTCCCTAAGTTTATTTTCAAGTAGAGACAGTCGGCCTCGTATAGATTTCAACACCCCTGCTTGCTTGGATATTGCCACCCCTCGTAGATATGCCTTGAATGTCTCCCAGACCATCAGGAAGGAGTCCACTGAGCCTACATTTTTATCAAATAATTCTTCTATGGCAGTGGAAAGGTCTTCCCGGAATGCATCATCCAGTAGGGAGTAAGGGCGGAAGCACCACGAAAAAGGCGGCAATTTACTTAGCATAGTGCTAAGAGTGAATAAAACTAGCGAATGGTCAGAATACGTTCGGGGCAACGTCTTACACGCCTGCACTCTGGGGAGGAGATGGGACTTGATCAGCCAATAATCTATTCGAGTGTGGAAGTCGTACTGCGCAGAGTAGTGTGTGTAGCCCCCCTTTGTTGAGTGTCTAGCGCGCCATAAGTCCTGCAGATCAAGCCTTAACATTTCAGTGTTCAGGATTCCCGCTGAAGCTGAGGGACGTCGATCTGGATCATCAGATCTGTCTAATCTAGGCTGTCGTACAATGTTAAAGTCACCCCCCCACAGTACTCGGTCCCCACACAAGTCACGCACTCTCCCAGCTAGCGCTGTGAAAAAAGTAGGGCAGTCATAGTTGGATCCATAAGAATTAACAATGTACAAAGTCATCCCCTTCCCCCTGCACTACGAAACCACGTATCGGCCCTCTCTATCCTTGCCAGTGGAGTTAAAGTGAAAGAGGCTTTGGGATTAACCCACGTCAGTACGCCTCTGGCGTGAGAGGTAAACCCCGCAGTATGTATGTTGTTATGCAACCCTCTGTAGCGTAGGGTCAGGCTGTCCAGGGACAGGTGTGTCTCCTGAAGTAGTGCAACATCTATAGCGTGCCTCACGAGATACTGGAGCACTCGTCGAACCTTTCTATGATCATTCAATGACCGACATTCCATGTCAGGAATGTGATAGTGTCAGTGTCAAGAGTTTGCTGTGTCACGTCTGAAGCCATAGTGTGTATGTTTGGACCGTTGCAGCTTGTCCATGCCGTGTACATTGCAACCATTGTGTAATGCATGTGCTAAATAAGGTACCTGTGCTATATACTACGGAAAGCCTTGCCTCCCTCCCTATTTTCGTGAAAAACAAATCATCATCTCCGTTGCAGTCAACCAATTCCATAAAGAACAACAAAACGAAAGCATACTGCAATGCCCTGCCCCCCACCCACGCATGCCCAACCCCAACAAGGCCGCACACAAAATCCCCCCCTCTATCAAACACCCCAACAGATCTGGACCCCATTCCACCCCACCTCCCATAGTCTCCCTCCCTGCACAAATGAACAGTATGTAGTCCCGTCCCCTCCCCTTCCCCCCCAATCTCCCCATTATCCAAAGAAGGAAAAACACGGAACCAAAACAAATCACCCAGCGAGGGCATCTAAATCTAGACCCACCCTGCATCTCAATTGCCAGCAACAAAGAGGAAAAGAAAAAAGAAAAAAAAACAAGAGACAAATTCTAAACCAATCCAAGTAAAATAAAAGCAATAAGCCCTCAATAAAAAGACTTGGCAGGAGTAGTGGTAAGCACACAGGGGTGTAGGTAGCCTGCTCACAATCAATGTATAGCAATGTCCGAGCAATAATCCCACCGTCCTGCCCCGCCACCCCCGCCCATGAACAATTAGCATTAAGTGGCGTTCAGTGCCCTCCTAAAGGTACATTGTTCTCCTGACAGCCATGGCACTGCTCACTCCCCTCAGCAAATGACTCAACTATCAATTAATATTCATCAAGCAGGTATCGCACACACAAAGTTACTATATACATTTCCCCGTCTTGTCTAGAGTTCCATCCCGCAATACCATCAGTATGCCGTGTCACCTGTACACAGTGTCTTTGGGAGCGCAAAAGCATGTATACAAAGCACAAATACAACTCCAAAAGGTCATATGTAGAGGATCACGCACCCCCATCCCCCAAAGAGCAAGTGTATCCTCCGGTAAGTGGTCTATCAGTTAGTCTTGATCATCCAAAGACCCTTCCAAAGCTTCATCTTGCAATCCGCCATTCTCTGGATGTTGCCTGTCTCTGCGCCAGTCCTTCATGGCCTTCTGGAGCGCTCTCGGGTCCATGAAAATCGTAGACTTCCCCTGTCTATTGACCCTCAGCCTAGCAGGGTAGAGCATTGCATAGTCCACTCCGAGTTCTCTAAGTTGTCGCTTCATCGGCATAAACTGCAGGCGAGCCTCCTGCACCCTGACAGTGAAGTCCGGGAACAGGGAGAGCGGGCGCCCCTCGTATCATAGTGGTTGCTTCTCCCGAGCGAGTCTCAGAGTTACGTTGCGGTCCATATAATTCAGTAGCTTAGCCACGATGGGGCGAGGAGGGGCTCCTGACTTGGGTCTCGGGCCCAGGGTGGGGTGCGCTCTCTCCACAACAAACATCCCAGAGAAAGCAGACTCACCCAGCAGCTTCCTGAGGAGGGATTCCACAAATAGCTCCATATTGCCAATCGCAGTATTTTCTGGCAGGCCCGTGATGCGTAAGTTGCATCAGTGTGACCTTGCCTCCAAATCCTCGGTCTTGTCCTGGAGGAGTTGGATCATCTTCCCCAATTGCTTATTCTCTGAAGCCAAGGTCGTCTGCGCCTCTTCCACCTCTCCATCGCGTCTCTGCGCCATGTCCAAGCGTTCGGCGTGTTTGTAGAGCCGTTCCACCATCCGGTCCATACGGTACGAGAGAGCGTCCATCTTTGCCCCATAAGAGGTAAGTTCTCCCTGTAAGTTCTTCTCCATCGCTAGCAGTATACTGCAGATGTCCAGTTCTGTCGCGTCACCATTAGTTGCGTTCTGCGTTCCCTCGTCTGCACTTCGGAGCAGTGGGCCTGCGTAGTTGATCTTTTTGGAGGTATCAAAGTTCAGCTTAGGTTGCGTTCTATCCGGGCGACCCATGGTAGCTGCCGTCAGATCTAGCAACCGTCGGATCTGGGCTCTCAGGCTGCCGCAAATCCAGAAAGATGTTGTTGCCCGGCCCAAGGGAAGAGGCGTTGTCTAAGGAGGGCCAGTGGGTAGGGTCTATGTCCGTGCTCTCCGGCTTCCGCACTAAACCTATACAGGGGGGGCCGCTGTCTCTCTTCGTGGCTGCTTCGGGGCGTAGTCAGTGCACGAGTGGCAGTGCCAAGATCTATGTGGGACAATCCTCGCAGTGGAAGAGTCTGTTAACTGAGGAGGAGGGCCTCAGATATGTGAGATAGGCCCAGTTAAGCCTCCCAAGCCTCTCCACAGGGTGCGGGTGCACCCTCTCTCTTCTTGGCGCAAAGTCGCAATTCTGGCACCCTGCAGTCATCCCAGTGGTCAAGTGGCGATGGGGGCCTGGTTTCCCAGCTCCGAGCAACCTCAAGGCTTCTCACCCAGCGTGCAGCAGGATTGATACCCCTACCATCCAGTGTGACCTAATTGGGCCCAGACACAAATTGGGGAGTAGGTTGTGCGTTGCCAAACTCGCTGTAAAGGGCCAGGATGTGTTGACTGAAATGGCGTCTGGCAGGGGGAGGGGCCCAAAGTCACACGGCATCAAAGCAGGGCCCCTGCTCCCAGCAAAACGAGTAGGGCCCCCAGGGACGTATCGCGGGGCAGCGCCAATTGAGCGTAGCAGTCCGCCCCCAACCCGCAGGGTGTATCGTCACTCTGGGCAGCAGGGGCCTACAGGCCTCGCAACTCGGCTGAGGCTGGGCGCTCGAACTCAGTTCCGCCGCCGGCACAGGGTGTCAGGTGAGTGTGCTCTTCACCGCGCAGCTCTCGCACTCACCGCTGCTCCTCAGGCTGCCGTCCCGACAGACCCCACTGAACTCCGGCGCAGGACACCGCTGATACCTGGGTCCTGGCTCTCGCCCCGTATCGCCGCACTCTCAAAGCAAGGTAGGGCCGCGCCTCGGCACTCCCCAGATCGCGCCTCCAGTCTCCGCGCGACTTCTTCCTTCCTAAGGATGGCCCTGTATCTCGATGATGGAGGCGCTGTTTCAGGTGATTCTTGCACAAAAATGTGCTCCAGGCAGAGCGCTTCCACAATTCGTCCCTCCAGTGCTCGGAGGGCACCAATAGCCACAGGATTAGTGCTCGGATAGTGTATTGGGCAGAGGAGCTAACGGCTCAGGTGGCCATCGTTGTTGCTGGCTAGCTCTGCCCCCCACTCTTAGGACATACTTCAAGGGGTGAGAAAAAGATGTCAAAATAATTCTTGTCTATCCACTGCCTTGTTGCTGGAAGACCCGCTTTGTTGTACCAGACGGCTGTCTTTGGGTTTACTGGGGGTACAGTGACTACCTCAAACTGGATTTTAGTGTTAGAAGTGGGAGGGCACTAAGATTACCATAGTACACTCACCACACACATCCTCAGGTCTCCAAGCCTAAGCTGAGTGTGACCAAAGACATTCACGATTCATTCCCACCCACGAGATGTATGAGATATAAATGTGGCATCTACAGTCACCCACTTGGGAACACTCCTGGACCTGAAGAAGAGGACTAAACTTGTTGTCTGAAATCTGAGAAGAGCTTAGGAGATTGGACATATACTCCGTCATATACCCAGGTAAAGAGAAGTGGGCTCAAAGGTTCCTACGGTCAACCTCCTGTTAAAACTGCAGGGACCTAACAAGCTACAAGTTGACTTTTCCTGCAACTGCCCAGCTGATAGGTGGCAAATGGACCTGGTCCAGACCATTCAGTTTGTCATTTACCTTGCATCCTGTATGTGTCTAAGTGCCTCACCTGAGTTCTTGGAGGGATTTAGAACAAAAGGAACAAAATCAGAAGATAAAGTCTGTGACAAACTAGTTGGTGTATTCGGCTTCATCTTCCATTGTGGTCCGCATCAAATTGCACCTACATCCAAGTCTACTATGACCATTAATTATCATCAGCACTTTGAGCTTCTTGGCACTATTTCTCCTAAAAAATACAAAAATATCATATCTCCTCTTCCCAGGATGATTTGGGTTGGGATTTTTATTCCGTTGCATTTTGACTTTGGTATTATTTGGTTACTGCATTAATACTTTCTATATTGCCCAATGATAAGCCTGTCTGCTCTGTGCCATAGCTAATTGGGGGTTGAGCTAAAGTTAATTTTGTGACTTTGAGTTTTTGCTCTGACGAGGGTTGTGGTTATTCTTTGAGGTGGGTATTCACCTACCGCAAATAATAATGCAAGTTATTACAACTTTCTATGTCTGAAAGACTATTTGAAACACAAATCTTCAAGATGGTCTTCCTTCGAAGTCTCCACAGGGGCTTCGTCAGTCTAAAAATGGTCCAAACTAATTAGGACCCTGTATAGATTACTGAGGCTTGAATAACCTGACAATCAAGGATCGTTACCCTATACCTTTTAGGTAGAGATTTTGAAAGCTATCCAAGATGTTCAACTTATGTTCTAAACTTGACCTGAGAGGTGCTTACCATTTGTTAAGAATTAAAAAGGGTGATAAATAGAAACACAATTTTTAATGTATTTTTCAAATATAGAGTCATGACGTTTTGGAAACTAAGTAATGCTCATCATTCTTTCAACAGTTCATGTTTGTCCATTTTTATTCCCTTCTACTGCATTCCATAGTCCTGTATCTTGACAACATTCTTATTGTTTCTAAATATCAAGAGACACATGACTGAGACATCAAAGAAGAGCTCAGAAGTTTGAAGAAGTATCAATTACAAGCAAAGCCAGAAAAAGGTAATTTTATTCCCGTCAGTATAGTATCTTGGTTTTGTAAGCTCTGCATCAGTAGATGACAAAAAAGCTAAGGTTATATTAAATTGGAAATAACCTTTTACTGTCAAAAACTCTATTGCCTACTATTTCAGAAAATGGACTCCTAAAAGGTATTATTCAGCATTAGAAAAGGAATTATTAGCAATAAAAGCAGCCTTTAAGGAAAGGAGGCCCTTCTTATTGGGAGACTGTCATACAGTTACCATTGGAATAGACCATAGTGATCTCAAATTCTTACAGCAGGCAGAGTGTTGTAACAGTCATCAAATTATGGGGCATATTCAATAAAGAGTTGCGCCTATCTTCCGTCACGCATCGTGGTGCAAGAGCGGCGCAACTCTTAAGTTACCTTGTGTGGTCTTGCATGGCTTGCTAAATCTATAATAACACTACACAGTGGAAATTGTTGCCCTGCATTACTCTGCCTTGGGAAAGCATTCCATTGGTGTTTCCATACATTCACCCATGGATTTTGATGCATTCTCAGATTTACTATTGTTGGTAGACCTGGGAATGTGTCAAAATGCAATGCCCCTCCAGGTGAGGGGTAACGGGAAGAGATATCTTCATTTCTCCTTGTTACTTCCTTTTTCTATGTGTGCTGCAGCACACAAAGAAAGAGAAAAATACATCAGAGTATTGTTTTTCTGCAGGAAGGTGTCCTTTCCCGCATAAGAGCAATCCTGCTAATAACGCAGACATTCATCATGGCGCTAGGGAGCCTGCATTGCCAGTAGGCAGCACATTGTGTGCCAGTGCATGGAAAAGACAGGAAAATACAGTAGAATGTGAAATACAGCACATTACAACCTTTTCCACATCACACAGTGCAGCAAGGTGACTGGCTGCGCAGTATGATATTTTATTAAATATGCCCCTATATGAGCATATATCTTCCAGCAATATGACTTTGTCATAACCTATATTCCTAGTTGAAATAACTTCATATCAAACAGTCTTTCCAGAATATATTTATATGAGCACATAAAATCTTCCAGGAAAAGATTCTTCAACTCAAGGAGGTAATTTTTTGACTATGCAAGCACAGACCTTCTTCGGTGTAGTTCACAATTACATGCAGTATACAAGAATTCCTTTGGAAGACTAAGATTTTTTTTAAGGAACTGAAGACCACATTTTAATGCTGTTTATCCCATCATGAAAGGTCAAAAATTAAGTGTACATCTTAATCATGACTTAAAACTGGCTGGACATCAAGGTTAAAGAAACACTGAAGATTTAGGACCTGATTACGATTTTGGCGGATAACCTGTCTGCCGTATTACAATTCCATTATATCTTATGGAACTTGTAATACAACGGACAGGATATCCATCACATTTGTGACAAAGTATCCTATCTGCCATATGGCTGAGATACCCGCCACCCCCTCTCAACACAATCCCCAAGAATTGGGAAACCGGAAACCGTTCTTGAACTTTTGGAAGGCGGGAAGGGAGTCACCCTTCCCGGCCGTATTTATTTAAAATATGAAACAAAATTAAAACATTAAAATAACAGTTTCATATTATGTACAATTTCATTTCCACATTACGATGTTTGGCTAACCTTAACAGATCTCTAATACAAAGGTTCTCCTAGCCGAACTAACATCCTACAAAACATTTGACTTGAAATTGTACATCCTAACGTTAAGGGCCAACGGCAAGGTCGTAACCGGTGTCAGATCCCTAAACCAGAAATACCCCCCTCACTTGTGAGAGGAGTGACCGCACAGAGGCGTACCTCAAGTGCATCTACCAATTTCCCTTTGTACTTGACGGGGGCCCCAATAAACTCGACGCCATTTAACGGTCGTTCGAGGACTCGTGTGAGGTGTCTAAAAGGTAGCGTAAACCCCCTCCCGCACCCCACACAACTTACCCATCTGCCGTCGCAGATGTCCTGGCCCCGGGAAATTCCCCAGGAGGGGCCGTAGCCCCTCCTATCCAGGAAGGGGCCTTGACCACCTTTCCTTTCCTTCCGGCGGCCTCTCCTTAGACAGGACCGCCTCCCCGTTGAGGGGCCAATTGGCCACCTCCCCCGCGCGCTCCCATCCGTAATGGGTGACGCCCCCTCATAGGGATCTTCGAATTACTGCTCACCGATCATGACCTTACCGCCCGACAAAAATAAATACGACAAGTCTAACTAAGTTACTGAGATTACAAAGCAAACATCACTTATTACCAAGCGTGAATACTGCTCAATCCTTGCTCCAAAACTTTCTTTGCAAAATATACTGAAAATAACCAATCTTTATTGCATTTTAAGAAATTTCACGATATCATCACAACCTGTAAGAAAACAGAGAAAACAAAAAGATACTATATCAACTGTATTCACAACGAATCGCTGTCCTCAGGGGCTGGTGGGCGGGTCAAAATTGGCTCTTCGTTCCGTCTCGAGCTCACGTGCAGCGGGGAGGTGCAGCTTCAGAGCACAGGAACAAGAGGATGCTTTCTTGGCTTCCGCTCCTTTTATCCGTCTTCAGGGTGGGCGTGAACCCGCCCCCGCCTGCCTCTGAGGGCGTGGCCGGCCGCGTCGGTGTCTAGGCCAGCCCACTCTAGGGCGGGAAAAAGGCGCGCCCCGGCTACGCCGCTTCGGGCATACCAGCCGAGACTCGCCTCCCGTCCAAGATGGCTTCCCGGGGGGATCGAGGTACTCCACCATACGTTCGGGGGGACCGAATGGTCGCCCCTTTCCATATGGCTGAGATACCCGCCACCCCCTCTCAACACAATCCCCAAGAATTGGGAAACCGGAAACCGTTCTTGAACTTTTGGAAGGCGGGAAGGGAGTCACCCTTCCCGGACGTATTTATTTAAAATATGAAACAAAATTAAAACATTAAAATAACAGTTTCATATTATGTACAATTTCATTTCCACATTACGATGTTTGGCTAACCTTAACAGATCTCTAATACAAAGGTTCTCCTAGCCGAACTAACATCCTACAAAACATTTGACTTGAAATTGTACATCCTAACGTTAAGGGCCAACGGCAAGGTCGTAACCGGTGTCAGATCCCTAAACCAGAAATACCCCCCTCACTTGTGAGAGGAGTGACCGCACAGAGGCGTACCTCAAGTGCATCTACCAATTTCCGTTTGTACTTGACGGGGGCCCCAATAAACTCGACGCCATTTAACGGTCGTTCGAGGACTCGTGTGAGGTGTCTAAAAGGTAGCGTAAACCCCCTCCCGCACCCCACACAACTTACCCATCTGCCGTCGCAGATGTCCTGGCCCCGGGAAATTCCCCAGGAGGGGCCGTAGCCCCTCCTATCCAGGAAGGGGCCTTGACCACCTTTCCTTTCCTTCTGGCGGCCTCTCCTTAGACAGGACCGCCTCCCCGTTGAGGGGCCAATTGGCCACCTCCCCCGCGCGCTCCCATCCGTAATGGGTGACGCCCCCTCATAGGGATCTTCGAATTACTGCTCACCGATCATGACCTTACCACCACAGGCCGGATAGTTGACCGGCTATCCGGACCCCCCACAACACTCCTGCCTAAAGGTCATGTCATAAAGTCTTTAGCCAGGCTATCAGGTCTCCTATGAGTAACTCGTTCCCCATCCGGGACAAATGAACACCATCCCCCAAATACATACTGTCCCCTTTAATACAACCATGCGAAATAGAATGCAGTGTACTTGAACGGAACAATCTACTCACTTTATTATTAATTTTCCTTACTGAATGATTCAGAGCAGAAACAGAAATAGCCCCCCGCCACACTTTTCGTGGGATCATATGGGACCATGCAATTGTGCACCCTGGAACTCTTCTCGCCAACCAACTTACCGTGGAAAGCATCGCCTCAAGAAGAAGTCGTCTACCAGTGGTCACCAAATCATTGCCCCCAAGATGTACTATGACTACAGACGGCGGTGACCTCGTCCGCCCTAACAAACCCTCAAAAAATGATCGAAACTGGTCAATACAGAGCCCGCCCTTTCCGTAGAAGGACACCCTGTACCCGTATTCCCCAGCCACGTGAATCATGTCACCTGCTTTGAATACGTCCGCGGCACGCCTCACGTATGAGTGGCCCACGACCCACACCTCCTTTTTCACGGCCGGTAATGTCTGACCGCTGGCCCCCCGGTGTCGGGTCGACTGCACAGTCCGCCCCGCCTCGTAGGCTTGCGTAACTGAAAATCAAACAAAAACAAGAAGCGTGAGTACATCATTACAGCTTCACAACATGTGCAACCGCACATACCTCTTATAACAGTTCGAGGACCAACGCCCCACACGTTTTACTTGTTCAACATTCAGACCCCTGGCTGTAGCCTCCGTAGCAGCCCCTATCCGAAAGGAATGGGTCCCAAAGTCGCCGGGGTTCAAGCCCGCGGCCGAAATTGACATCGCAAGCACCCGCTGAAACTGAAACCTCGTCAGTGGGGTGGCGTCAGCGTGTCTTAACAAGGTCCCCCCCCATGCTGCCACCCTCTGCGCTAAATATTCCTCTACGCACGCAACAGGGCACATGGAAGACCCGGGGATCCTCTGGATGATTACGCAGTCCCCGATTGCACCCTGATCGGATTTGGACCTGACAAACGAGACCGTCATTGTCTCCTCCCTGACCTGAATGTGTTCCCGGCACAGTCCCCCCATCGTATCCTGCTTGTTCTTTGCCACTAATTCGCTTACCCGCATAGCCCCATGGAATGCTAATGCAAATGCGGCTCGGAACAACACTGCTTCGTACTGGGATGAACATGTTACCGGTAGCACGGACAATAACAGGGCCAACCTATCCAGACCGATCGGGTGCCTATCGTCTACTCTGCGACCCTCAAGGCGTTGCCACCCACGTAGCGCTTTCTGGACAACGAAAGACGCTGTCGGGTCCTGGATCCCATGAGCCCTTGCCATAAAGGAAATGGCGGCCCGATGCCTCTGGGCCGTAGCTACTGACTTGCCTGCCTGATGTAAAGAGAGCAGGAATTTCACTACAAACTCTTCCTGACCCCAAAGCTCCCCCCCGTCGGTACCCAAAAAGGCCCAATAGGAACGGAACGCCCCTTCATATGCCTTCCTCGTCCTGGGTGCTAAACTCTCTCCCACGAGGTTTTGTAGTTCGGGGCACCGAGAGACCAGAGAGCTTCGGGAAAGGGTGCCGCCACCGGGTCCGCTGTGGGCAGAAAACCCCAGATGGCCTGCATACGGAAACGAGAAAGCGCATCAGCCGCTTGGTTCATCACCCCCGGCACGTGTCGCGCCCTAAACAGTACATTCAGTTGCATGCACAACAACACAATTTCCTTGAGCAGTCTCAGAATCAATTTGCATCGTGCTGCCTGACTATTGATACACTCAACCACGGTCATGTTGTCAGACCAGAACACCACAGAGTGATCCCTAAACCCTTCTGGCCATGTTTTCAAAGCCACCAGAATAGGGAACAGTTCGAGAAAAGCAATGTTACTCGTCAACCCGCACTCATGCCACCATGACGGCCATTTTTGAGCCGACCATTGTGCACCCAATATGGCGCCAAAACCCACACTCCCCGCCGAGTCTGTCCAAAGCCCCAACTCCTCGGAAGACACCGCTGGTTTGTTCCAGACAATTCGACCATTGAAATCCGCCAGGAATGCAATCCAAATGCGCATGTCCTGGCGAACCTCTGCCGAGAGTCTCGTGCGATGATGTCCTTCCTTCAAGCCGACCATGGATTGTGCAATCGAGCGGGAAAAAGGGCGCGCCATCGGCACTACTCTTAAGGCAAAATTCAACTGACCCACCACCTGTTGCAATTGATGCAGGTTTACTTTCGTTGCACGAATACATGTCTCAAGGGATAACCTGAATTTTAACACTTTTTCCTTGGGTAATCGAAAACAACCTTCCACCGAGTCGAGCTCGATCCCCAGAAACTCGATCAAGGTCGAGGGACCCACAGTCTTACCTGGCGCCAAAGGCACACCGAATTGATTCATTAGGACACAAAATTCATGTAAAGCCTGTCCACACTCAGAATCCCCGGCTGCCCCCAAAAACAGAAAGTCATCGAGATAGTGCATAACATGTTGAAAACCTGTCTTCCTCGTGAATACCCACTGCAGAAAACAACTGAATTTCTCGAAATAGGCACATGAAATCGAGCATCCCATTGGCATACATCTATCCATGTAATAGCGACCCTGAAACTGAAAACCAAGTAGTCGCTGATCGTCTGGGTGTACCGGGAGCAACCGGAACGCTGACTCGATGTCCGATTTGGCCATCAGCGTCCCGGGCCCCAGGCGATTCAACATGGCCACGGCCTCATCGAAAGATGCGTACCGCACCGAACATACTTCCGGGTCTATCGCGTCATTTACGGAAAGACCACGTGGGGCTGACAAAGTATGTATCAGCCGAAACTCACCCGGGTCCTTCTTGGGGACCACCCCTAGAGGAGAACACACAAAGTTAGCAACCGGTGGCAAATCGAATGGACCGGCGACACGACCTCGAGTCACCTCTTTCCCAATCTTTACCTGCACCACCGCCGTGTGCTGTAAGACCGACATTTGATTCTTACAGTTTGGTACCCCCTGAAAATCCCCCACTGGGATGCGGAAACCATATGAAAACCCGTTCCGTAACACCCCAGCGGAAGCATGATCCGGGTATTCGCTGAGCCAAGGAATCATTGCCATGGTATCAATCGGGGTCGGTAAAGGCGCCCCTCGGACTATATTAGACCTGTTTGGCGCCTCCCTTACCACCGTTATCACCTGTTTTGGCTCTGCACATGGACTCAGGATGGGATGGCTGCCCGCACCCCCCACACTCATGTCTGAATTTGCATGACCCCTGGGGCCTGGTACACTTGCCTCTGTTAAAATTCCAACAGATCCCCCTTTTACCTGTGTTGCCACTCGGCTTCGAGTGGAACTCGTTACCTGCACCCGTCCGAAAGAGTGTCCCAGAGTTTTGGCGGGAGGATTCCCCCCCGTTACTCCCTACCAATGGCACCTTCAACATCCCTGTACTCTCCATTTTTTGCCAAGACACGGAGTCGTAACAATCCCAAGACAACAATGGGTTGTGTTCTTTAGCTTTTCTAAACAGATTATCATAGCAGAACCACTGATTGCCCCCATATGCCACAGAATACTCCATAATACGTGACTGATAAATGGGTAACTCGGTCAACAATTCAGGCCTGCGCTCACCCATAATGGAAGTAAAAATGCCCCACGCTCTGCCCCAAGTACCAATGGTCTCGTCGACCTTAAAGGCGGCCATTTTTGCGCGCCAAACACTCGGATGCATGAGCTCCTTTTGACTCTTCACATGCTCGATCTCGTAATGGTCGGTAAGCAATGAAAACATGTTTACATATTTATCCGCCCAAATCAATTCCTTGATTTCTTGTGGGACGTGCTGGGCAATCTTCTCTTTTCGAGAAGGTACAGACTCCTCCCCCGCAATCGGCAATGGCCGCTTACCTGAAGTAGACCCCATGCTTGTCGCCGAACTTGGGCCTGCTGTACTTCCAGCCGCCGGAACCTGTGGGGGAACAGAAGATGGCGCCTTCGCAGCCACCCTAGATTCCCGCAGTTGCCTCATTACTGCCCGGGCGTCGTCAGCCGTGGCGCCCTCGCTATCGTTTCCCAACCACGCTGCCAATTGTGCCGCTAACTCGGGGGGCATATCCTCCCTGTTCACGGGGGTGACCACCACAGGGATTGGATTCCCCTCTTTCGGCACCGGGGTTGGCTCCTCTCGTAGGGTTTCGGGAACCGGGGTCTCTCCCCCAAGTGCTCCCCTTCTGGGCCTCTTGCTTTTTCCACCGGGGATTGTTCCCTGTAAAGGCCGTTTCGGTCCTCCCTCCCCGTCCTTAGCCTCAACCTTTTTCTTTAGATCGGCTATCTCCTTCATGAGTATGCGGAGCATCTCCTCGGTACCGACCCGCTTTCCGACTTTCTTGGGCATTCTCAGACGGGATATCTGTAAGACAAAAGAGAGATTACAACGCTCAAAATTGGCTCTTCGTTCCGTCTCGAGCTCACGTGCAGCGGGGAGGTGCAGCTTCAGAGCACAGGAACAAGAGGATGCTTTCTTGGCTTCCGCTCCTTTTATCCGTCTTCAGGGTGGGCGTGAACCCGCCCCCGCCTGCCTCTGAGGGCGTGGCCGGCCGCGTCGGTGTCTAGGCCAGCCCACTCTAGGGCGGGAAAAAGGCGCGCCCCGGCTACGCCGCTTCGGGCATACCAGCCGAGACTCGCCTCCCGCCCAAGATGGCTTCCCGGGGGGATCGAGGTACTCCACCATACGTTCGGGGGGACCGAATGGTCGCCCCTTTCCAAGATTGTTTTCAGGCCCTTAGTCACTTGCAAGTTGTGTTGATAAACTTGCTGCAGGAATGTTAGAAAGTATGTCAGGTCTTGTGATGCTTGTGTTCAGGCCAAGGAAAAGACTTGTGTTAAGGAAGGCATGCTGCAGGCCCTAGAAATTCCTGAAAAGACTTGGACAGTAGCGGTGGGAGTGGCTGCTGGGTGGTGACGTGGGGAAGGGGAGGGGCAGGGTGGGGGTAGTGCGCTATGGATTACGGAGGATTACAGGTAAGTAAACATAAATAAATAAAACACATTTTGTTGCGCACACTGCATCTCCAAATGCTCCCACCACAGACCGCTACTGGACTTGGAAGTTCATTTAAACTGATTATATTTCTGAGAGAGGCCAACAATTTATTCCAAAGTTCTGGACTCTGTTACCTCTGAATTTAAGAACCAATAGAGTCTTATTCTGTGGATTTCACCCTCAAACAAATAGTCAAACTGAGAGATTGATTAAGACATTGGAAGAATATTTGCGGTATTTCATACCGCATTATTCTCATTCGCTGAGTTTGCATATGTTAACTCTAAACACTCCACTACAGGCCTTCCTTCTATTTTTGTAAACTATGGGGATCATTTACTTACGTTTCTCCTGTCTTCTAATTGAGTCTCTTCTGTACCAGCTGTACAAGACATATTCTAAAAATTGAGACAGATTCACAAAATACTGCAAGATAATTTAAGACATGAGAAAGGCATGTTGAACTGGCAAATAGGAAATGCATTGTAAATATGGTGTGCAGTTCTGCATAAATATATGTATGCTCTAATAGGATCACAGGCCCACACACATCCAAATGGGTGTCATGCTCCATCATTGGGCTAGCTCCTCGTCGGGCCGGCACTGCAATGCCTGACAGGCACCAACTGAGGGTTCTTTACCAGAGATCATTTAATTTAGCCATCTGGTGAAGTGAGGGTGTGTGGACTCAGCAATTGTAGTATAGAGTGGTGATTAAAGGGAGTTAAAATAGGTATAGTGATACTCAGGATCAGTCTATTTTACGAATGAGATTGCTAACCTAATTATAAATATTTGTACTAACTTAGACTATAATGGTCCTAGCTAGCCTTGTGAATGACTTGGTCTAAATGGCCAACATGTTTCTCGCCTAATTATACATAAACAAAAAGAGAGAGAGGCCAAATCAGTCTCAGAATTGCCACTAAGTTGGAGCGAGATAGATAAGGATCACACACTCACTTTGGGTGAATAGGAAGGCCCTCACACACCGACCTAGTCAGTGTCATGCTTCATCACTGGGCCCCACCAAAGAGGCCGAGTGCCTCTTTGGTGTGCTACGACGCCAGAAAGACTGCGGAGCTGGTTGTGTGAAGAGGGACGTGTTGTGAGGGTAAGTGAAATTTAATGGTGGGCGGCCAGCTACGCTCCGTGCACTGAGTCTGCGTAGTGCCGCCTACTCCGCATTTTGCGGAGCTGGCGGAGCCAGGCGGCACTACGCACGCTCCGCAGACGGAGCGTAGCTGGCCGCCACCCGCCTCCCTCCCGCCCTCCCTAAATACTTTAAAATAAAGGAATGCAATAATTTTAAAAGCACTTACCTTGCCGCCGCTGGCCGCCGCGTTCCCCGGGGCTCGTTATCTTCCGTCTTCCGTCTTTTTCAGTAATGCGCATGCGCGGCCGCCCGCGCATGCGCATTACTGAAGAAGACGGAAGATAGCGAGCCCCGGGGACGCGGCGGGCAGCGGCGGCAAGGTAAGTGCTTTTTAAATTATTGCATTCCTTTATTTTAAAGTATTTAGGGAGGGCGGGAGGGAGGCGGGTGGCGGGGCTGGCGGCCAGTGGTTTTGCGGAGTGGGGCTACGCGGAGTGCGGAGGTGGGCGTAGTTTCTCGCCCACTTCGCGTAGCTCCGCGAAGCCCCACTCCGCCAACTCCGCCCAGGGCTAGTGAAATTAAAAGTGTCTAAGAGGGTATCAGAATTTTTTTTTTTAATAGGTGATCCCTAAGACACGTATAACAAGTATTATGTGTCTGAATTTAATTGCCAAGGTTTAGGAATGGTAAAATTCAGAGAAATACAATAAATTAGTCAGTCAACATGTTTCTGCCATATGGGTGGTTTAAATTTACCAAGGCATTCATCAGGACTATACCCCGGCGGTTTGGACTCTCTAATCGTCCACCCTAACCTGGGGGCGTGAAAGTGAAAATTATAAAAGGTGAAAAAAGTGCTTGAAAAAATGGGAGAGCGAATAGCTCAATCCAAAAATCCTCCAAAATCAGGAGAGTATCAGCACTTTAAAATTTGGCGCTACTTGCACCATGGGTCTCGGGAGGGGGGTTGGAGCGTGCCTGGCACATCGCCCTCAACGCTCCTTGCCCACTTGAAACCTAGGATCAGCCTCAGAACCGGACCCCGACAAACTCTACGAGCTACACGTCTTCACTTTTGGTAGCCGGCTGTATGCAAACACTATAGCAGGGTTTTTGGACCCTGAAAAGAAACTTTTTTCATTGTCGGGGTCCGGTTCTGAGGCTGATCCTAAGTTTCAAGTGGGCTAGCAGCGTTGAGGGCGATGTGCCAGGCACGCTCCAACCCCCCTCCCGAGACCCATGGTGCAAGTAGCGCCAAATTTTAAAGTGCTGATACTCTCCTGATTTTGGAGGATTTTTGGATTGAGCTATTCGCTCTCCCATTTTTTCAAGCACTTTTTTCACCTTTTATAATTTTCACTTTCACGCCCCCAGGTTAGGGTGGACGATTAGAGAGTCCAAACCGCCGGGGTATAGTCCTGATGAATGCCTTGGTAAATTTAAACCACCCATATGGCAGAAACATGTTGACTGACTAATTTATTGTATTTCTCTGAATTTTACCATTCCTAAACCTTGGCAATTAAATTCAGACACATAATACTTGTTATACGTGTCTTAGGGATCACCTATTAAAAAAAAAAATTCTGATACCCTCTTAGACACTTTTAATTTCACTTACCCTCACAACACGTCCCTCTTCACACAACCAGCTCCGCAGGCTTTCTGGCATCGTAGCACACCAAAGAGGCATTCGGCCTCTTTGGTGGGGCCCAGTGATGAAGCATGACACTGACTAGGTCGGTGTGTGAGGGCCTTCCTATTCACCCAAAGTGAGTGTGTGATCCTTATCTATCTCGCTCCAACTTAGTGGCAATTCTGAGACTGATTTGGCCTCTCTCTCTTTTTGTTTATGTGCATTTAACCGGGGACTGAGAGAGCGTCCTTGATTCTCCCTACCTCTCCCATTGTTGTTTTGTATCTCGCCTAATTATGTCAAGAATAATAATGTGGCGATTCTTCAGGACCTAAAAGGTAAACCTAAACTACACTATGACAGGTTTCAGTCAGTGAAGATATTTTGGTTAGGATAATCAGTCAAATGGTAAATATTGTGCCTTGGAACGAGTCAAATGTAATGTTGCTCACTAATGCTGCTTGACTATGCTAATGTGCCAGGCTTGTGCTCCACATTGCAGGCCAGTCTCTCTGTCAGAGGGACAATCCTGTCACCTTGTTGACCTCTTTCTCACTTGTCATGTTGACCAGCTCATACCTCTCACAGCGACTCAGTGTGCATTGCTAGGACTTAGTTTACCTTAGCGTTAAGCCACATCGAGCACTCAATTCAATTCAATATTGCTTTATTTTGATTTTGGTTGCAAATCATAAAAGCATACATAACAAGTCATACATATATTCATGAATAAATACAATCAAATAACCATTTATAATAGAATTAAAAATACAATATTTACAGAATAAAATGTTAAACCATTGGCAACCAGCAAATTGAGTTTATACAAATGTCTAAGCATTACATGTTACAGTATTAAGATTCAAGTTTCAGTATTATACAGGGAGCAATCTAGGGTCAAACGATGGCGAACAACACTTTTAAGAAAGCTTGCCACTAAAGAAACCAACCGCTCACCCTGTAACAATTGTAAAAAAAAGCAAAGCTGGACGGTATTGTGTAAAACCAGTACTCCTTAGTATAGGTATAAGCCATTTTTTCCTAAGGTTATAATAAAAAGTACAGAAAAATAAAGTATGGGCGGTAGATTGTAGCGAGACACCATCACAAGGACAAGGGGGAAGTACTTTTGCCCAGTTATTTCTAGTAGGAAATGCGACCAATCTATAAAAGGAATTCATTCTGAACCTTACCAACAGATGGCGTTCATAACTCGTGGTGTTATAGGTGAGGTACAGCTGTATTGTAGGTTCCACTTGTATGAGCAAGGCATGAGTAACAGAGGGTTTAGTAATCTCACTCGTTAGTCTCAAAGCCTCTAGATGGGCCAAACATTTCTTTTTCAGAACCTTTCTCGGTACCTCGCGAATTAGGGAGGGGTTTAAATAATATTGGTCCCACCCCAGATCATTGAAAAATCTCGCTATGTATCGCAGCCACCTTGAGTTATTGGCGTCATCCATTTTCAAGCAGTCAGAAAGACTAAGCTGGGTAAAGGTTGCCTTGTCTGAGGTCCAAATCCTATGCCACAGTAACAATGGTTCAGTTTTTGCTAGGTCCATAACATATGAAAGACCTAGCTCGGTGTGACAGGCGAAAGTACCCGAGCGGCCAGGAACTCCTAAAATATATCTTAGAAAGGAGTTTTCTACCCGTTGAATGCTATCAAGAGCAACAAAACCCCAAAGACCAGCCCCATACAAAGCCACGGAGAGGCATTTGGCTTTATATATCTTTATCATTTCCGGGGGCGCTCTCTTTCCCAGCTTTCTGGCAAAGTTGGTTAAGGCAGCTGTGGTTCTTAAAAAGAGCAGTTTACGTGTATCCACGGCTGCTCTCCACGAAAGTTTGTGGTCTATTGTTATGCCTAGATATGAATATTTATCAGTAGTCGCTATTTTTTTCTTTATTGAGGTAAATCCCTCTCATTTTGTTTTTACGGCTCGATCCCACCCTCATAACAAAGGTTTTACTGATATTTATTTTCAAATCCAGACCAGCCATGAACCTTGAGTATCTATCCAGATTCTTTTGCAATTCAATGGGGGTGCGGGCTAGTATAACTGTATCATCCGCATAAAGAAGTGCGGGAATTGGTCGGTTTTCCACCATTGGGAGGTCTTGGCAATCCTTCAACATCTCACTTTCCAGCCCGTTCGTGTACAAAGTGAAGAGGAAGGGCGCCAGGACACACCCTTGCCTCACCCCTCTTTCTATTGGAAACTCCTCACATTCCATAGCGGACTTTTTCTGTGGCATTTGAGTAAAGTTCTCTCAGGAACTTTACTTCGTTCGATGGTGCCCCCATATCGATCAACAAAGACCAGAGTTTAGAGTGGGAGACACAATCGAACGCAGATGATAAATCCACGTAGACCATATAAAGGTCTCCGCCTTTGATAGAAACATATTTATCAATCAGGAGGGAGAGGTTTAGGGCCTGCTCAATAGTCCCTAGGCCTTGACGAAACCCGTATTGTAGGTCTGAAATAATTCTGCCTTCTTCTGCCCAATCTTGTAACAGTTCTAAAATGACTCGACCTGCCACTTTACCAAGGGAGTCTAAAAGCGAGATTGGGCGGTAGCAAGAAACAGACCCTCTGTCCCCTTTTTTAAATATGGGAACTAACACGGAACGTGACCAAGATTCCAATAAGCCAACGTTACAAGTTGCATTCAGGACTCTGATGAGAAGGGGGGTCCATAGATCCATTTGGGCTTTGAACAGATCAATTGGGACGCCATCAGGACCAGGCGCCTTCCCATTTTTGCTGGCTTTCAGAGCCTGTACAATTTGTGTCGTTGTGAATTGTAGGTCAATAGGGTAAGAGCTTGATAGATCATTAGGTCTGGGATCCCTTAAGTTTTGAGAGTCCGGACTAAGAGAAAAGATCTTGGTGAAGTGTTGAACCCAGTCTTTCTCTGCTATTTCTACCTCAATTTTCGGGAGCTTGTTATTGTCATTTAGAAAAGGGGATTTGACCACTTGCCAGAAAGCAGCCGAGTTCTTGTACCTGCAGCTTTCATGCAATTGGTCCCAAAGTTGGTTTTTTAATTCCCTTTTCCTCGATTTGAGTGCTAGGTTATATATCTTCCGTAGTTCATTTACCTCTTGTGGGATCCTAACTTATTTCCTGAGGACAGTTTTTAGATTAGAGTAGGCCACCGTACATGCGTGGTTGAACCAACCTTTTTTCTGCCTAGGTTTTTGCTTAATTTCAATCCAGAGCGCCTTTTTTATTATTTTTAGAATTGCCTCAAAATTGATAATAATGTCTTGATCGGATACGTCCGATCTAAGACATTTTATAAAATGTGGGAGAGCCCTTACTACCACTTGCTTTGTTATTTCTACAGGGTCTATTTTCCCCCATTTCAGGGCATAGCCATTTATTCTGTTTAAGGCCAAGTTATTTTGTGTTAAAATGGAACTATAACCGCTCCTTGGATTCTGGGACAGTGGCATGGAGATGCTTATTGGAGTGTGATCACTTAATGGGATTTTATGTGAAATGAACACTGTTTCTGCCAACATATTGCCATTTGAGACCAAGATATAATCTATGACTGTTTGATGTCCCCTCCCGTGAAATGTTGGAGTGAGTGGCAAATCTTCCTTATTGGCATCGTTTGCTATTACTAGATCTAAATCAAACGATATTTCATTAAGGAGGTTGCCTAGAGTGCAGTGCCTAAAGTGTATAATTGGGTTACTGGCTTCATCTATAATGCCACAGATACCATTGCCCTCAGAGATACATGGACCCAGGTTGAAGTCCCCCCCCAAAAAATAATTGTCACATCCTTGTCAGTCTTTCTCATGCAAGCTAATAGTGTAGATCGAATCAGAGTTCCTGCATTCAATGCATCAAGATCTGTCAGATTGTTGTAAAAATTTACCACAAGGAAATGTTCCTTGTTGTTGAGGCATAGCCTTAAAATCTGGAAATTTGGGTCTAGTTTGATAGATACAACTTTGGTCACATAAAGGAGGTTTGAAACATAAATTGTTAAGCCTCCTTTCGCTCTGCCTGAGATAGAGGGTTTGGAGGGTGAGAAATAGGTCTTAAATCCCTCCATATGTATCACATCACATGCCCAGGTCTCCTGTAGTGCTAAAATGTCAAAATTTGGAATAAAGTCTATCCATTTATCATTAGTCACTTTTGCCCGCTGCCCTGCCACATTCCAAAATATGACAGAGATACAATGTTTATTCTCAATCCCTTTATGTCCCCCATTATCTGATTTCGATCTATTATCAGTTCTAGAGTTGTAATCCTGTTTAGAGTGGGAAGCTAGGGAGGGGTAATTTTGACCTGTGCTCAGAGTCGCAGGAACATTCGCTATGTCCTTCGAACAGGCTTGCTTTGGGCATTGGGTGAATGAGATGCCAGTTGGGAAATGTTGCTTAATGGTCTTCGATGGAACCTTTTGTGGGCTAACAGAACTGTTTTTGACTACAATCCCTGAATCAAGTCAGTCGATTCCCTCCATGCCTGAAAAAACAGCATAACAATTGTAAAGTGGAATGGAATAATTGGGTTGCTGATGACAAGGGGGCCTGGGGTAATCTTCCAGATTTAGGGGCGGGTGCCTAAACCAATCAATCTGATTTTGGAACGACAGCTCTCTATAATTTCCAATAGGCTGGAACAATGGTCGAGCGTTAGTTACCGGGGGCCTGGGATAGCCTTCTTGATTTAGAGGGGGATGCCTAAGCCAATCATTCTGATTTCGGGATGGGAGCTCTCTATAATTTCCAATGGACTGGAACAATGATTGAACGTTAGTTGACGGGGCCATTGGAATTCTGGGATAAAAATATGTCAGGTCACATGTATTAATGGTGTTATTGGCATTATGAGGAATCCAATTAATAATGTGACCAACAGCTCTTTTATCTTTAAAGTTTATTATAATTATGTCTCCCTGTATGTCTTTTTTCCTATGTCCGATCCAGGGAAGACGTCTGGCATACAGAATTTTGCCATTTATGTTTGGAGGGAGAGGGCGATTCTGTTTTAGCCAATATATTACTTTGTTCCTTAATTGGTATTCAGCTTCATTAGTCCCCTTCTCCAAAGGTGGCACGCCAGTTAGAGCCACCACAAATGGAACCGCTTCTGGCGGCAATTCCACAGTGAGCCTTTTTGATGGAATTCCCCTCGTAAACTTTTCTCGCTCATTCGATTTTAGAAAACTCAGAGGAGGGTTCAATTTCCCACTTGCCAAACCCTCCTTGTCTTTCTGCTTTGTACTTGTATTAGGTACTGTTGTTTTAGGGGGAATTAATTTTACTGGTTTTGTTTTAGGTGGATTCGCAGATTTAATTACATTTTGATTTGCAATGTTTGGGGCTGAGACAGGTTTCAGCGGAGCAGGCGTAAGCTTTTGTAGGTCTTTTGTGGCCTCTTTAATTTCCCCCATGACTTGTTCCAGAATTCCCAATTGCAAACCTATTCTTTTCAACCTCTCAGCTACTGGCAGTATGAGGTATTTAATTAGATTTTCCATATTGCCCATTAAATCAGTGGATGACAAATCTTTTAGTGGTACATGCGGTGGTGTAACTACTGCAGGTGTTAATGGTGGGTCATCCACTGTGCTTTTGTTGTTCCCAGAGCTAGTATTAGTAGTCTTATTTTTATTTTTATTCTGACCACTACCTCTTTTTCGTCTTTTTTTCGGGGCGGACCCAAAGCAGGAGTGGATTTGTTGGTCTTTTTAGCCTTTTGGATGGATTTATTTTTTAATGGTGGGGTGTCTAGCAGTATTTAAACCTCCGGAATTGAGTTGGTGGAGAGTGTCGAAACATTTATTGTTGGATGACTAATTACGGGCAAAGTAGTGGATCTATCCTGGAAAATTAGAGGGATGCTATCTTCAGAGGATGAAGCACAACCCTCCTTTTCAGAAGTGAGATTAGGGACTGGGGAAACAGCCTGCAACAACGCGCCCATAGACAAACGTTTGTTCTTGATAAGCTCCACTGAGCGGCGTCTATCGGCCCGGCGCTCTGCTAGCATTGTTTCCCTGTCAATGTCATTACCAACCCTAAAAATGTAGTTATCGGGCGGACCTCGATTGGTTCCTCCAGGGGGAAGCGATTTTTCTTTTTGAGTTGAGGACATTATAGCAACAGGCAAATAATGAGTAGGGGGACCGACTAAACTCCCACTTCAATTCTTACAATGATGATGTTAAACTAATATCTAACAAGACATTTATAACAAGAGTACCAAATGACAATTATAATAGAGTCTGCTTACTTAGTGGCTTATAGTTGGAGTATTTGTACAGTCCTGGACATCAGTAAGCCAGGTGGAAAGAGAATGAGAATGGGCCCAGCCCGGCCTCAGAGGGCCTAAGAGGGCCCGCCCTTTGCCCGGGCTTCGCCCGGCACTCCCGCGTGCTCCTGCGCAGCGGCAATCTGTAGTCAATATATAGGGTGATCAGGTGGTAGTGGGTGGGTCTAGGTGTTAATGCAGGACCAGGTGCTGTTAATCGAGCAGGGACTCTTGGGAGATTGAGTCCCTGCTCCACTGCTCCTCTCGCCTCACAACGCACTCAGGCTCCTCTGATTAGCAAGTGCAGCCGCTCAATGACAGCAGACCAGGTCAGAGAGTCTCTTTGCGGCACAGCGGCACCCGCGAAGCGGGTGCGGCAAGATATAGCGCTGAAGCGCTAGGACAGTCCTTTCTCCAGTGAACAAAGTGTCCCTCCGTGAAGCAACTCTCAGGTAGTGTCCCAGGGTCTGTAGGGTGGAGTGGGGATTTTAACTCATGCTGACGGTAGTGGGCGAGTCTCGGTGTTAATGCAGGACCAGGTGCTGTTAATCGAGCAGGGACTCTTGGGAGATTGAGTCCCTGTTCAGCTGCTCCTCCCGCCTCACAACGCACTCAGACTCCTCTGGTTAGCAAGTGCAGCCGCTCAATGACAGCAGACCAGGTCGAAGAGTCTCTTTGAGGCGCAGCGGCTCCCGCGAAGAGGGTGCGGCAAGATATAGCGCTGAAGCGCTAGGGCAGTCCTTTCTCCAGTGAACAAAGCGTCCCTCCGTGAAGCAACTCTCACGTAGTGTCCTGTCATATAATGTCGCTCACTAATACTGCTTGACTATACTAATGTGCCAGGCTTGTGCTCCACATTGCAGGCCAGTCTCTCTGTCAGAGGGATAATCCTGTCACCTTGTTGACCTCTTTCTCACTTGTCATTTTGACCAGCTCATACCTCTCACAGCGACTCAGTAAGGACTTAGTTTACCTTAGCGTTAAGCCACATCGAGCACTCCATTTCTCAATATTGTCATGATCAAGAGACTACACTCTATGTTTTGCAGTGCAATGCCTATTTTTGGAGATACCATATTCTAAGTCACATTTTCTCTTTGGCAAATCAATCTTGATCTCTGGTCTCTTTTAGACATTATCATAAACCAGAAATGGCAAACATAAATTCAGGTCGAAGTTCAACGTATCAGTATATAAACTGGGTAAATCCTGTGATCTGTAATTCACAACATTGTTGCTGCTGCTCACTGTGAATCAGTTTTTTAATTGCTACAGTATCTTTTACTATTGTTCCTACTTGCCTGTCTGCTGCCTGCTCCCAAGGCTTATTTTGCATCTGCTTGCAGATTTGTTCCCTGAGAAGCTAATTGTTTTCCAATTGGCTCTTATTGATTGTTGCAAACTAGAGTGCGTTGGGGTGGGGTAGATTGGGTTAGTGAGGAGTAGATTGGATTTCAGTGGAGTAGAGTAGCTTGAGTGGAGTGGATTTGGGTAGATTGGAGTGTGGTAGATTGGAGTGGGGTAGATTGGAGTGAGACAGATTGGATAGGGTGCATTGGAGTAGGATGGATTAGAGTGCAGTGAGTTAGATTTGACTGGAGTGGGGTAGATGTGAGTGGCATTTGGTAGATTGAGTGAAGGCAAGTGGGGTAGTTTGGGTAGAGTGTAAGGGAGTGTGGTACATTAGGGTAAAGTTGAGTGGGGTAGATTTGGTGAATTGTAGTGGGTAGATTGGAGTGAGGTAATTGGGGTAGAGTGGAGTCGGATGAAGTGGAGTTGGATAGGTTGGTGTGGATCACGTTTGGAGTGGAGTGAGATAAATTGGTGAAAAGTGGAGTGGAGTTGATTGGAGTGTTTTATGGTGGGGTAGTTTAAGGTGCAGTGGAGTTGGATAGACTGGGTAAATTAGAGATTAGAGTAGGGTAGATTAAAATGGAGGGGGTATATTGGAGTGGGTAGACTGAAAGGGATGATTGGATTGGGGTAGAATGGAGGAGAGCGGGGTAGATTGGAGTGAGACAGATTGCAGTGGGGTGGACTGGGGTGGAGTGTGGTGGTGTAGATTTGAGTGGGGTAGATTGGGGTGGAGTGGGTGAGATTGGACTGGAGTAAGGTACATTTGAGTGGAGTGCAGTAGACTGGAGTCGGTTAAATTGGAGTTATGTGGAGTGGAATAGATTTGGGAAGAGTGGAGTGTGGTCGAGTGGAGTGGGATAGATTGGAGTGGAGTGGGGTAGATTGGGTGGATTGGAGTGTTGTAGATTGGAGTGAGGTAGATTGTGGTAGATTGGAGTGGGGTAGATTGTGGTGGAGTGGGGTAGATTGGAGTGGAGTGGGGTGGATTGGAGTGGAGATGAGTTGAATAGATGGCAGTGGAGTTTAGACTGGGGTGAGTTAAATTGGAATGGAGTGGGGTACATTGGACTGGGCTAGATTTGAGTAGAGTGGAGTAGATCAAATTGGAGTAGGTTGATGTGCAGTCAGGTAGATTGGAGTGGAGTGGGTTGGACTGGTGTAGACTGGAGTGGAGTAAGGTGGTAGACTGGAGTAGATTGGTAGATTTGAGTGGAGTGCCATAGATTGGGGTGGAGTGGGGTAGGTAGATTGGAGGGGGTTGGGGTTGTTTGTATTAGATTGAGTAGAGTGGGGCAGATTGGAGTGCGGCAGATTGGGTTAGAGTGGAGTGGGGTACATTGGAATAGAGGGGAGTGGGGTAGATTGGATCATAGCGGAGTGGATTGGGGTAGATTGGAATGGAGTGGGGTAAATTTGGTTAGAGTGTGGTAGATTTAAGTGGGGTAAATTGGAGTGGTGTAGGGTACATTGGGGTGGGTGGGTAAATTGGGGTGGGGTAGATGTGAAGTAAATGGGAGGTAGATTGGAGTGGAGTGGTCTAGATTGGAGTGGCAAAGACCGGGTGGAGTAGATAAGGGTAGATTGGAGTGCTGTACTTTGAGGAGTGGTAGATTAGAGTAAGGTAGATTGGGGTAGGGTAGATTTGAGTGGGGTAGATATGGGTGTAATGGGTTACATTGGAGTGTAGTGGGGTAGTTGTGAGAGTATTGTGATAGATCTAAGTGGGGCAGATTGGAGTGAAGTAGAATGAGGTATATTTGGATAGACTGAAGTGTGGTAGAGTGGAGTAGAAAGATTGGAGTGAAGTGGGTGGATTGAGTGGATTTGAATATGGTAGATTGGAGTGAAGTGGGGTGTACTGTGGTACATTGGAGTGGGGTAGATTGGAGTGTGGTAGATTATGGTCGAGTGTAGTAGAGTAGAGTGTAGTGGGGTAGATTGAAGTGGAGAGGAGCTGGATAGAGGTGTATTGGACTAGGGTACATTGGAGTAGAGAGAAGTAGATTGGAGTGGAGTCGGGTAGATTGGAGTGGAAAGTGTTTGACTGAGGAAAATTGGAGTGGATCACAGTGGAGTGGGGTAGACTACAGTAGATTGGAGCAGAGTGAGGTAGATCTGAGTGAAGCACGGAGATTTCGGAGGGGTGGTGTGGGGAAGATTGAAGAGGGGTGGAGTTGAATGTGTTAGATTGAATAGCGTGGCGTGGATGGGAGTGGAGTAGGGTAGATTGGTATAGAGTGGAGCCGATTTGAGTGGAGTAGATTGCAGTGTAGTGGAGTAGATTAAACCATAGTGTAATGGATTGGGGTGTATTGGAGCAGAGTGGGGTAGATTGGGTTAGGGAGTGGTAGATTGAAGTGGGGTAGATTTAAATGTAATACATTTAAGTAGGGTAGATTCAAGTGGTGTGGGGTAGATTGTGGTGAGCTGGGTAAATTGGGGTGGGGTAAATTGAAGCGGAGTGAGGTAGATTGAGTGGAGTGGGGTAATTTGGAGTGGAGTAGGCTGGGGTAGATTGAATTGAAGTGGCGTGTGCATGATGTGGTAGCACACTGCTATACACAGACAATGCATTTTCAATTGAAATGAATATTACATTTGCATCGAAATACAGTTTTACAGCACACAAACGATGATGTGTGCAAATCTTATCACTACTGTATTGATGTGTTTTGATCCTATTCAAATATTTGTTTCCAATACACTTCAGAATTACAAAAAAAGTGCTTCATTTGCTTCATTTGTATTAATTCTATTATATTTGGAAACATCAACAAAGTTAATATTTTTGTTGTGTGCTAGAAAAAAATAACATCTTACTCTCTCTCCTCTTACATTGTTACTCAGTAGAATTGTGACCTAAATGTTATCACTTTGAAGTCAGAGAAAGAAAAATGTACACCAACCTCCCTGGAAGAGAGAGCCTGATATTTGACATCTGTCTTTGAATGGGCAGCAAATGTGAGAAGATAAGAACACGATTCAAATGCCTGCTTACAGAAAACAAGTTCATGGAAGAATAAAGTAAACAAGATTTGGGCAACAGGAGGGATGAACTAAAGCTGGACAGCCTAAAGCAGTGACACTCAAAGTACGGCCCGGGGCTGCACTCAGCACTCCTGATCTTTACATGCAGCCCCCTGGTCAACAGCAGCACCGGGTTGCTGTTTACTTGACCCAGCACTAACATTTAAAATACGTTAAATAAACATGCATTTAGCTAATTGAAGTTAATGAAGGAAGTAACTCGGGTGTCCTGTATTGCTTAACTTTAGAAACACTTTCATCTTAAAAGATATCTTGGAGCAAAAGTGTGAAAGTATGATGAAGTCTGTTCAAAATTCTAAAATGTATTTCATTAACATGGACTGTTTTATCTTAATACAACATTATTATAGCGGTGCATTGAAAAGTATGTCTTTAAAGTAATAGTTTTTAAACAAGAATTTAGAAATATTCATTCGCCCCATCCACCCACCCTGAGATGAATACCAATAGTAGACCAAGAGGCAAGTCAGTTGTTAAGTGCACTATTTGGGTGGCCTGGGTTTCTAATATAGATGAACAACATTATAGTTAATCCAATTTATTACAGGGGAACGTTTTGTACAGCACACACCCTTATGGCATGAATTTCGAGGAATTCTTATGAAGAAAAATAGGGGAAAGTGAAATAAAACAATTGCCTTGAAACACAATTTCATTAGCTAGAGAAGTCGGGATTCATCCAAGTGTTTGGTTTCACATTTTATGATTCAGGCACTAGATCTATATGCTTTGCTCTCACTAACACCCAATCAACCTTACCGCCAACCCCCCCAACCCATAACTCTGTTACATCACAGACCAAACTTTGTGGCCCCCGGGGAAATATCTGCAAGAACCCATGGCTTAAAGCAAATAAATATTTACAACAAGGGGTGGTGAGGGACAGAGTCTCTGAATTAGGCAGAAAGCTCTCACCCAGTCAAGAGATCAGGGCTAGATCCAACACCGTTTTTTAGCTCACTGCACCATCCCAGTTTCAGAACCTGGCTGTATGCAAATTAGTCTGTTCCTGTCCCAGTGCATGATGGGAACAGGGCAAACCAAACTACAAAAGCCAATTCTTACACTGGGAAGGAAACAAGCTCCCGGGTTTTACCGGTTTCTGGCATTACAGCCGTCTTTGGCCCGGTTTGCTTGAATCCTGATGGTGCAATGAGCAAGGGTCTCACATCTGAGAATACCCTTCCACGCTTAGGGTGGACAAAAATATTTACAACAAGGGGTGGTGAGGGACAGAGTCTCTGAATTAGGCAGAAAGCTCTCACCCAGTCAAGAGATCAGGGCTAGATCCAACACCGTTTTTTAGCTCACTGCACCATCCCAGTTTCAGAACCTGGCTGTATGCAAATTAGTCTGTTCCTGTCCCAGTGCATGATGGGAACAGGGCAAACCAAACTACAAAAGCCAATTCTTACACTGGGAAGGAAACAAGCTCCCGGGGACCGGTTTCTGGCATTACAGCCGTCTTCGGCCCGGTTTGCTTGAATCCTGATGGTGCAATGAGCAAGGGTCTCACATCTGAGAATACCCTTCCACGCTTAGGGTGGACAAAAATATTTACAACAAGGGGTGGTGAGGGACAGAGTCTCTGAATTAAGCAGAAAGCTCTCACCCAGTCAAGAGATCAGGGCTAGATCCAACACCGTTTTTTAGCTCACTGCACCATCCCAGTTACAGAACCTGGCTGTATGCAAATTAGTCTGTTCCTGTCCCAGTGCATGATGGGAACAGGGCAAACCAAACTACAAAAGCCAATTGTGGCAGGGTATACTCAGACATGAGTCCCTTTCTCACTGCTCCATCAGGATTCAAGCAAGCCGGGCCGAAGAAGGCTGAAATGCCAGAAACCGGTCCCCGGTAGCTTGTCTCCTTTCTGGTGAAGAATTGGCTTGGTAGTTTAGTCTGCCCTGTTCCCATGATGCACTGGGCCAGGGACAGACTGATTTGCATATAGCCAGGTTCTGAGCTGGGATGGGGCAGTGAGATAAATAACGGTGATGGATCAAGCCCTGATCTTTGGACTGGGTAAGAGTGGTCTGTTTAACTCAGACACTCTGTTCATCACCACCCCCTTTTCTAAATCGTTTTTGGCCACTATAGGTGTGGCAGGGTATACTCAGACATGAGTCCCTTTCTCACTGCTCCATCAGGATTCAAGCAAGCCGGGCCGAAGAAGGCTGAAATGCCAGAAACCGGTCCCTGGTAGCTTGTCTCCTTTCTGGTGAAGAATTGGCTTGGTAGTTTAGTCTGCCCTGTTCCCATGATGCACTGGGCCAGGGACAGACTGATTTGCATATAGCCAGGTTCTGAGCTGGGATGAGGCAGTGAGTTAAATAACGGTGATGGATCAAGCCCTGATCTTTGGACTGGGTAAGAGTGGTCTGTTTAACTCAGACACTCTGTTCATCACCACCCCCTTTTCTAAATCGTTTTTGGCCACTATAGGTGTGGCAGGGTATACTCAGACATGAGTCCCTTTCTCACTGCTCCATCAGGATTCAAGCAAGCCGGGCCGAAGAAGGCTGAAATGCCAGAAACCGGTCCCCGGTAGTTTGTCTCCTTTCTGGTGAAGAATTGGCTTGGTAGTTTAGTCTGCCCTGTTCCCATGATGCACTGGGCCAGGGACAGACTGATTTGCATATAGCCAGGTTCTGAGCTGGGATGGGGCAGTGAGATAAATAACGGTGATGGATCAAGCCCTGATCTTTGGACTGGGTAAGAGTGGTCTGTTTAACTCAGACACTCTGTTCATCACCACCCCCTTTTCTAAATCGTTAAAGCAAATAAAGCCAGCAAATAGAAAGCCAGAAAATGTGAGTTACAAACCACAAAGCCAATGGTAAGCGAGAGGCAAAATGCATTCCTGGGTCAGCTTTCTGACTGTCCCCAAGATATTTTCTGGCATAGGCTTCGGCCTAATGAAACTGTATTGTAGTGCTCCCAGTGACATGTCATCATTTCATAACCTTATGCATATCTGAACTCAGGCTCTGAGCATAAGGAGTCCAATTTAATTCAGCAATAGTCATGTTCCTTGTGCAGAACTTCATGCCCTATGCAGAGATTTAGCAAAGGTGTCTTGGGCCCTAATGCAAGCAAGAACAACTTGCCTAATGCTTTCTGTATGCTAGTAAAAGATAGTGATAATTGCAGTGAAGTGGGCAACTTACACCCGTGGACCCTGATGCCACTGCACCCACAGCACTGTTGATTTCTATGCCTCTACTCTTGTACTGCTCTAGGTGCCTGATTTCACTTGACATGGTTAGTGTTAAAAGTGAGGAATTTGAGTACATTTTAATTATGGATCCCATAGATAGACTAGCTACTTTTAAAATATTTTCTATCTTCTGTTCCCACAGGGCAAGCTCGCGTCAGGGGCCTTGGATAGGGCAGGTTGTTTTGGAGTGCAGCATTGATTGAGTAGCCACAATAGCACCAGTAATGGTCCCTAAGGCCCTAGGGAGGTGTCACATGAGAATGTAGAACCTACTCCCACGAGCTAGAAATATGCTCTGTATGTTTCCAGACCACCATAGTGTTCACCATTTAACCACGTCTTTTCTGCGGTTGTCCATACGAAAAGTGCTGACACCGTGTGACACTCAGTGGCAACATTTGTGCTGGCAGGTAATAAAGCCCACGGCATCTAATGGCTTCACAATGAGATTTAGGCCAACCATGTCGCATAACTAAGGACCACTTTCGTTAGACCAACGAAAATCGACGAGAATTTTCAGAGAAACTGCACGCATCAGAGATTCATCAGATTCCTTCAGGTAGGTCTCCACCAACGTTGAAGATATGACGGGAGCTGTTCCCTGTGAAAAGCTCCCATCATATCTTCAAAGTTGGTGGAACCCTACTGCAAAATATATGTATTGACATCTGACACTGCGTACGGACAGTGTGAGAAGGGACATTTTCTTTTCTGTTTCCCAGCTTCCACATCAGCGGTTCCTGAACTGTATCTACAAATAAGTCACTATTTTTCGACTGCGAAAACTCACCACCTAATTGAGTAGAACGTGGGAGCACCTGGTTCCGATTTGTTGAAGTGTAAATAAAACCTAGCCTTGAAAAGGCATTTCCATCAACACCTGATTTAGAGGAAAGAAATATGTTTGTTAGAGGGTCGCGGGTGCGATGGAATGCACCCTCTGCCCGGCATCATGGCTGCTCTGAGAAGCCCAGGACAAAAGCGTAAGTCTGTTCACATAAAGAAGGCGATAAAAAAACACAGTCGTTTTTATCACTGTCAGGTTTTTCCAATTAGTCCCCGAAGAATGCAATTTCATGGATTTAGGAAGAAAGATGAGCATGGGAATTAAGCGTGAATGCTTCTGGCGGGAGCTCATGGGAAAGTCACTCAGAGATGTGAACTAGATTACCACGGTAAGATATTAGCTTTACGTCTTTTGTTTGTTGCACAGTTCTGCCAGTGTTCCCTTCAAAGACACGTAATTGTAAACTATTTATACACACAAAGAGGTAGTGTCACAAGCTACCGTATTTTAAACATGCACTAGTTCCCTGTATGTGGACATGTATTAACCATGTATATTAAATGTTTATGTAATATAGTTATACTGCATTGTTTCAAGTCGAGAGAAGTTTAATACATTTGCATTAACACGAAATAGTTCACATGTATGACGTAATTTCGATGAAACACGGATATTCAAGCAAAGCTAATCAAAAAATATTAATGCATGATATATAAAAATATACAATGGACTATACGTTACGTTTTGTTTAGGCATGTTATGATATTTTGAATTTGCAAAAATGCAACTTTTATCCAAATTTGGTTTCATGGCGGTCTACAAAAACCATCAAGATGTTTTTTCTAAGGTCAGAGGTCTAGAGGGAGAGCACTGAAAGGCAGGGCAGCTTCAGTTTTGAGGGTACATCCAACACATTTTGCTTAACAGAAGGAAGGTGCTATAAAAACAAATGCATATTCAGCCGTTTCAGCGCGGAAACGTCTGATTGAATGAATTCTGGAGATATAGTGGACCTGTGCCATTAATGGCTTGATGTTCCACCACAGGAAGCAGTTAAAACACATTTTTCAGTGTCACTGTACGAGGCGGTGAGAGAGGGAGAGAGCGATTACACAGGCGGGTGATAGTGCACGTGCAGTTATAGTATTATCTTTATCCATGTGAGCTACAACCACTTTTTTGTGATGTATGCAAATTATGTGGCACATGATTAATCAAATGTAAATTTAGAATTCTTTTCTAAAGTCAACAACCACAGAATAGGATTACTCCAGTGTCCCTCACCACTGTCCATTGTTTTACCAAAAATGTATTCCTTAAAGGTAAACAAAACCTAAACATTCTCAGGGCCAACACGAAGAGGTAACCACAGCCAATAGATCATGATGGTGTCCCACTAACGGGCTGCCCCTATTACGGGCTGCTGTCCAAGGGGCAGAGCTCCTGGTTTATCCAGTGATGTAGAACATCTGTAGCAGATGAGGGGCATCAAAACTGTAGGCTGTTTCCTATGATCGCTCCTCATGGCCGAATATTTTCTACTCGTCTAAATATTGCCATTTTCTTATAAAATTATTCACATTAACTTGTGTGCTTCGAATTATTTTTGCAAACAAAACAGGTGATGGACAGAATGTGGATCAATGTCACACATTCACCCCAGTCAAAAGATCTGGGCCCATATCCATCGTTTTTTTGCACTCCACACCACCCTGGGTTAGACAATGGCGATATGCAAATCAGCTCTGACCCTGTGCCCCATGGGAACAGTCCAGTCCGAACTACAAAAGCCATGTCCTTCCCAGAACGGAATCAAGCATGCGAGGACCGGACCGGTTTCGAGGTAACACCTCTCATCAGCCCGGCTAGCTTGACTCCAGTGGTGTGGAGTGCCTGGGACCCACGTCTGAGCATCCCCAGCGCACTTATGGCGGAATTTGCAAACAAAACAGGTGATGGACAGAATGTGGATCAATGCCACACATTCACCCCAGTCAAAAGATCTGGGCCCATATCCATCGTTTTTTTGCACTCCACACCACCTTGGGTTAGACAATGGCGATATGCAAATCAGCTCTGACCCTGTGCCCCATGGGAACAGTCCAGTCCGAACTACAAAAGCCATTATCCAGTCCGAACTACAAAAGCCATTATTTTTCAGCATTCATCTGGACTGGTGCAGGATTTCAACCAAGAGCAATCATAGCAATTTAAACATAATTTAAAGTCTGGCTGGAAGTGAATGAAGTGATTTAAGGGAATGGAATGTATCTATGTCTATTTATGTATATTTTCACTGAAAAAAAAAGTTAAAGTGACATTATATTTAGGTATGGTAATAATATCAGTCAGTCAGTCAAAAAGCTTTATTATCAGCTAAAAAACATAAAAGCACAAATTACAAAAATTTGAATAAAAACGTCGAAATACAACAATACAAAGTACTCATGGTATAGGACAATACTCTTAAAACAGTTTTAAATACAGCATTAAAAACGTGAACAGAACCTGTACAGTGAAAAACAAAACAGAAAAAGGCAAGAGCACAGTCCCTTTATGATTTAGTGTTAAGAACACCTTGGGGATTACAGTGATTACGGTAGCGCAGTTGTTACAGTTTGGCATTTTTTAATTTTAGCGCCTCTTGCACACCACATGGACAGAAGGTATCTACAGGTCACGAACACAATCAGCTGGGAGGCGTCATATTTCAATATTCTAAAAACTTCTCTATAATCCCTGAGACCCCTAAACTTGCATAATTGAATGATCCATTTAGCTCTGGCCTTGGAATAGAAAGGGCAGAAGAGCAGAACGTGCAGATCTGTCTCTTCGCTGCTTTCACACCCTGGGCACAGACTAGGTACTGTGGGGGCGGATGATCACTTATTTGTCACTGCCCTCACTGGGAGTGTTCCATGTCTAAATTGGACATATAATTTCTACGCCAGTGAGGGATAGATATCATCCAGGAATTTCTCCAGTTGATAATTATCCTTGACCATCAGAAATCTATCAACCCGCCTAAAGATGGATTTGATAATAACAAATCCATTTGATGTTGCTTGAGTACATTGACCAACAGCCTTCTGGGGGTCAGGGCACAAGTTTGCTCTTGAAAGAGCCACATATCTCCCCTACCTAGTGCATGGCAAAACTGCTTGACATGTTTTAGCCAGGGGATTTTTCCCACACCCCTTATGGTCAATAGATCCCTTAGGTTCACCCTGTAGCTTAGTAACAGAGACGTTTTAAGGCATGGGCAAAGTGGGCTCTGGCCCAGGGCCCCAGCCATTCAGGGAGCCCCCTGATATAGGCAGCTCTTTTCTGCAGAGAGGTCTGCCCTGATGACCTTGACCTAGTTCGTAAATAGATTGTTTTAAGTACTGTTTTCCTTTCATTTATGTTTTTTTTAACAACTGTTTTAATTAAATTTTCTCTTCATAATAAACACATACCAGGCACATATTGGTTTGTTAAGTTGCGACACGCAACAATAACTCACAAAGAAAAGGAATGACATTTCTGATATTTGTGTTATTTAAATCTTTCTGTGTCCAATGAATCCTTTAAAGTTTCACAGCAAATTATAGCACTTATATGACATCTTTTATATCTTGCCTGGCATCAGGCACATTGTCTTGGGTATATGTCTGTGGTGTCAGTGATGATGTTCCTAATACGTCTTACGTTGTGCAACTGTGCTGTGCCTGCATTTGTCACGATGTGCTACGTAACTGTGGAGGAAGGTGTTAACGAAACTGTGGCAAATAATACTTAACGGGTTAGGGATCTCAACTGTGAGGCTGGCACTTAGGTACCCTGGGAGCAACTATGTTGGTGTTAATGTCTGTCATTTGTGTTCTGGCGCTGGCTGCTATCTTGGCATTGGGGATGTTCATGTTTGCACTTATTCGGTGGGTTGGAATTCTTTACCTCACTCCTTTTTGCTTCTCCTCACCGCATGCTCACCCCTATGGAACGCACTCTTGAGGTGTATCATCTACAGGAGTCTGAGAGGATGTGGCATTCCCTTGTGTGTGGGTCAGTGTGGTTAGGATTACATCCCAACTTGTAGCGAGGGGGATCTTGTGGATCCCAGGCGTGTCCTCGCATCTGAGTGCAGTGCTTTCTGCTTTGGCCCAGTTTATCATGGAGCGTCTCCACATTATTATGAGCAGCGGGTCAGGGTCCTTCCATCTATTTGTGATTAGCCTTTTTCCTACTGCCAACCCCAGATTTAAAAATCTAGACATGGTTTTATTGTTGCCGCTTCTATTATATAAATGCAGAAGATATACGTGCCATTTAAACAGGAGTGTGTGACCAGTGCAGTGCGCCAGCACGTCGGCTACTGCCAACCAATTTTCTGTTAATGTGGGGCACTCCCATAGCATGTGTAGCAAATCTGCCTCTAAATGCATACACTTGGGGCATTTGGTGTCTAAATTATTGATTGCTCTTCGCTGGCGTGAGGTACGCTCCATGGGTGATATGGAATTGTATTCGTCGCAGGCGCGCATTCCTTGGAACCTGAGTTCAGCTCCCCAATACCGAGGTCCATTCTGTGTGTGAGCTGGCATCCTATATCTGACTCCCAGTGCTGGCGAGGGTCGATAGTTTTGCCGCCGTTTGATGCTTGAGGGATGCTGCAAACCATTTGACAAGGTGCCGAACTTGACCCATAACGTGCACGTATTGTATGGTGAGGTGTGTCTCTGGTTCGGTAGTCACATCTCCCCATTTGGCTGTTATCGACGCTAGTAGGGAGCTATGCAGTAGAAATTGGCCGGGATGTAATTTGTCTTCCTCCATTAGCGTTGTATATGGCACTAGTGTGCCCTCTCGATATATATCCCCCATGTCCTGAATTCTGGCAGTGAGCCAGCTTCTGAATTTGGCTGCTGTGGTTACTGTGTGACCTCTGGGTGTTCCCTCCAGAGGTAGGGCTGGAGCGTATGGTGGTTTTGTGGGTGATGTACAGTGCTCTATAGAAGCTCTTGTAGGTCGCATTCAACAGTAGTGAGTCTGGCGGCTTGGCATTTGAACATGGTTGGAATATTACCGTTAGCTCCAAGATCTGTAGTGGGGGTTGTGTTGTTGCTGTGTCGCCACCGTTGGGGACAACAAACCATCTGGCAACCCATTGTTTTTGGGCAGCTAAGTAGTTCTGTTCTAAGAGTGGAACTGCCAGGCCACCCTGGTACACCGGTAAGTAGAGTTTGCTGATTGCCACCCTGTGTCTAGATTTTCCCCATATGAAATCTTTTACACATTTTTCGAGTGGCAAAGAAGAAGATCGAATGGATGTAGTGTGGGAGATTTGTGAAATAATACAAAAACCTGGGCAGTATTACCATCATTACTATGGCCACTTTCCCTGTCACTGATAGTGGAAGCATGTCCTAAAACGCCATCTGGGAGTGGTCTGCAGTCAGTGCTCTGCCCAGGTTGTCATCTTCCAAGTCTTTTGGGCTTCTGTATATGCGGATGCCCATGTAGCGGAATGAGTATGTGCACCAACGGACAAGTGATCCGTCGAGCGCATACTCTGGGTCACCGCATTGTTCGCTGAAGGGATATAGAAAGGATTTAGTGATGTGTACTCGTAGTCCTGATAAAGAAGCAAAGTTTTCCAATATAGTTGCTAATCTCTGTGGAGTGCAGTGGATGTCTCTTATGTATAGCAAAAGATTGTCCGCGTACAAAGATATTGTGTATGTGCCGTCTCCTATCACAATGCCGTCTGGTATCTCTGTGTGTATTGCTTCCGCTAGTGGCTCAATCGCCAGTGTGAAGAGCAATGGAGACAGAGGGCAGCTCTGCCTAGTCACTCTTCGCATTTCTACGAGGCCGGATATGTAGGGGCCTGTTTTAACTTTCATAGTAGGGTCACTATACATGTTGAGAAAAGACTCCCCCAGATGCTATTTGTCTAGTGCGGAAAATAGGAATCCCACTCCAGGGAGCTGAATGCCTTCTCCAGGTCTAATATGAGGTAGCCTGCTCTCGTCCATTGGGTTTACGAATACGTGGAAATCCTAAATAAGCGCAGAAGGTTTAAGGGAGAGGTGTGGCTCTGCGGCCGGGGTGACTGACTCTGGCATCTGGGTATCACGGTTCGATCTCCGGGGCCTGCGGCAGATTAGCCCAGCACCATGGGACTCTGGGCAATAGCTTGCTTAATCTTCCTGATGGCCCCCAGCGCCTAGAGACACTAACGGGCGATGGTTCACGCTTTACAAATGTGGATTATTATTATTATTATTAAGGAGGTGCTTCTTGACGGTACAAACGCGTTTTGGTCATGGTGACCCTGGGAGGGGACCACCTGCGCCAGTCTATCTGCCAAAAGCTTTGCTGGTACTTTGAATCTATGTTAAGTAGGGCAAGCGGTCTTTCCTTTCATTTACTTTTAATGTGAGTGATGTGTGAGTCTATTACAGACATTTTGCAGAGAAACTATGTGTTTAAGTTTCATGCAGCGTTCATATAAAAGTGTCTTTTAGATAAAAACAGGACATAAGAGAAATGGCAGGGTGTCACAGTGTTTTTTCCAGTAATATTGGTGAGCGGCTGCTGTGTTACAATATTGAAAACACATATCACTATCCCTGAATATTAGGTGTAACCACATTTAGAATTTGGACGAGTGTGCCTGAGCACTTTCAGTGACTATGCCAAAGAGGGCATGAAAGAGCTGAAAATGGATCATGAATTCAAAATTGTCCCAAACAGGGGTTCCCAAAACACGTTTGGCCCAGGACCCCCAAAATCCTTAAGATGTCCCTGCTTAGCAACTCTGGAGTAGACCAGAGTCGCCTCCAATACAACAAAGGGCGATTGGAAATAACCTCCTATAAGGGAGCCAGACCCAAATCTAGCCGTAACGGAATCAAGGGTGTGCTCTGGGGAAGTCTCAATAGGCACCTAATGAAGCTGTGCTCAGTTATAGACAGAGAGGTGGGGTTGATGTGGCCCCATAGCTCTAACACCATAAAGTGCCCCGCCTCTCGCCTGAGCTTTGTATATTTCCACTGGTGGTCCCAAGGTTTTAAATGAGCACTCATTATAAACCTTTAAAATACCGCCAGAGGCTTGTGCCAACTTCATATTTGCCTTGGCCATGTGCGACCCCCATTCCATCTTGTGAGTGTTACCCCTAAATAATCAAAAGTGGAGACTCTTTCCAACACCGAGCCATCCAAGTGGGGGTGGGGGCAATTGGGTGCTTTAGCGTTGAACCCCATATATTTGGTTTTAGAGAAGTTGATCTCCAGATTTCTCGATCTACAAAAGGAGCAGAACGCCTCCAGTATTCGCTGTATACCCATAGAGGATTTTGATAGCAACAGGGTGTCATCAGCGAACATCAGGGCTGGTATCTTTAAGGCTGCTAAACTAGGAGAATCTAAATCCCTCGCCCCCAATAGGTGGTCAATAAAGCAACAAAGAAAAGAGCGTGGGGGCCAGCACGCACCCCTGTCTTACACCCTTTTCCACTGGGAACGGAGCTGAAAGCTCCCCATTCCTCCCATACCTCACCCTTGCAAAGGTGCCTTGATGTAGATGTTTAAAGAGTTGGCACAAGTATAATGGGGCACCAATCTCTAACAATATAGCCCAGAACTTATCCCTTTGTACCAGATCAAATGCAGATCGAAGATCTACAAAGATCAGGAACAAGCTACCAGGCCCCATAGTCACCGTCTTCCAGTAGACCAGTTGTAGTCTAAACAGTTGGTCGATGGTAGAGACCTTAGCACGAAAGCCCGCTTGGAGGGAGGTCAGGATGTGATTTTTCGTCCATTCAACACTGCAACCTCGTTAGTAAGAGGCGGGCGAACAGCTTCTGCAAGACGTCAATGAGACTAATAGGGCGGTAGTTAGCCGGGTCGAGTGGGGAAGCCTTTGTGTGGATGGGGATAATCTCTGCCCTCAACCAGGTTGGGGGGATTTCCATACCATGAAGAATGGCATTAAAGTATAGCCAGATATAAGGAACCCATACCTTCTGCTTGCTCAAGAATAGATCTCCAGGGATTCTATCCAATCCCGGAGCCTTCCCGGGAGACAAGCTTCTAAGGGCCGCCTGGATTACCAGCAAAGTGCAAGGTTGATAAACCGGGTCTTTTGCATCCAATAGTTCTAGAGCTGGTGTACTCTTCAAAGATGTAACTGGGTCTGCGGGAGATGGAATGTCGGTGTGGGAAAACAGGGGCTTAAAGTGGACTACCCAGAACTCTTTGCTCAGGTTAGGTATTATAGCAGACGTCCCCTCTAGCGAGCCTGTTCTAACCAGGTTCCAGAATGCCCTAAAGTCACGTCCGTCCAAGGCTTCTTTTATACTTGCCCATCTTAGAGCCTCCCAATCGGACTTGGTCTCTGTGATTATACTTTTATAATTGAGTCTAGCTACTCTAACACTCTGCACAGAGCCAGACTTCACCTCCCTGACAAGCGCAGATTTAGCCACCCTACAGGTTTTGTTGAAATAGTGGGCCTGATTTTTTGGCCGTGGCCTCTTGTTACCTGCGGTATAGAAATAGTAGAGATTAGGTTAGTGTGGATGTGCTTAAACACATGGAAATAGGGTTGATCATAATCAGCAATCGGGAGTTCAAAAGCTACTGCTAGGGAACAGGCAGCGTGTTGAGTTCTGCTATTTTATCGGGAGCTAGCGCAAACTTAATCCACCTGATACGTCTGCCACCCGCAGCTGTAATTAGGTTGGAGTCAGCATGGGTCTCCCGCTCCCCTAGTCTATAATGGTATCCTAGTGTGAATTTTAGTCCTAGTGACAGAAGATTATGGTCACTGTCTACCCTTTGGATTACGCTAAAGGCCTTAATTTGGGCCCAGAATTCTATATTGACCATTATATAGTCAACGGTTGGGCTTTCCCCCACTCTATTATAAATACTCTTACCTGGGACGTCGGGACGAAGTCTGCCATTGCAGGCTCTAAGAGAGTGGGTTACTAAGAGCTTATTGCTCTGAAAAGCCAACGGCGTCAAGCTTTTTACCGAGTACATAGCGCACTCCTGTATGTGCCAAATGGAGACCTCCTCTAAGGTTACAGAGGTGATCCCAGCCAGGGGTTCAAAATGGCAATTGAAGTCGCCCCCGATAATTCTATGTGTCGGTGAGGAAAAAAGGGAAAGAAGTTCATCCAGAACCTCTAGCATAAGGGGGGTAGGGCGCAAATAGATATTAATGACCACCACCGTCGAACCATCCAGATATTTAAGGGAAATGCAAAGAATATCCGAGGAATGGGAATCTATTACTTTCACTGAACACCCCAAATGTGTGGCCACCCAAATGCATAGTCCCCCGAGGGTCTTCCCCGGGGGCCCTGTACAGCAGGTATGTAGAATGTAGCAAAACCCACCCTTGTGGGGACAGTCAGCATCTAAGTCTCTTGGAACAAGCACAGGTGGTATTGATCCATCAACTCGCTCCATTCTGGGTTTGATAGCTTAGATCCTAACCCTGCTAAATTCCAGGACCCTATTAGTGATCTACGGGGTTCAGCCCGTAGGGGACTAGGCAATATGGGTGAAAGCACATTATTAGAGGGAGTTCCTACAAGGTTATCCGTCTCAGTGCCATCTCCTAAAGGGCTTGAGTTTACACTTAGATTTATTGAGGTTGTTATCATTCGCTCTTCCTCAGTCCCTATGACCACTTGGGGTGGGCCCTCCTCAACCCTCTCGCCCACCTCCATAGGGCACTGACTACTTTGGGGTCCATTTCGTTAAACCTTAATGGGTGGAGCAGTCAATCTACATTATTCAAGGCGCTAAATCTATTAACTACAGGTATGTTATATTCTACCTCCTGTCCACCTTGATGGAAGTAAGTCAGTCCAAAGCCCCCCTGTGCTAATTCCCGTGGATAAAAATACCCCAGGGGGAGTGGATTGATTGCACCTAGTTGACAAGGTCCTCCTCAATCAAGGATATGATTGACCACTCTGGGATCCCTGAAGTTAACAATCACACAATCCCCTCCAATGTTTTGGGGTTTAGTCCCCTACCAGCTAATTCTTCTGGCAAATTCAATTCCCCCCTGGCCCTCTCTCATTACTGGTCTATATGTGTTCAGCCAAAAGATAATTTTATTCTTCAGCTCGGGGAATGTTTCACCTCGCTCACCTGACAGCAAAGGAACTCCAGTTAATACCACTACGTATCGAGAGGCCTAGGGAGGTAACTGGGGGCAGAGTAGTGTTTGTTGAAATCCGTAGCTAGGGGATTTCATAGCCGGCTTTTGAGGCGCCCGGTCCCGAGCCCAATCTGGCAGTTGTTTTCTAGTAGCTTTTGGGTTAGAAGTGGATCTTGAGGGCTGGAGGAAGCTGTGTCAGAGTGCTCCCTAGGTGGAATAGCAGGACCCGGAACACTGGTGTTAGGGATACGTTTACACATATTCATTAAAACCGGTCCTTGTGCCGGGTTGGCTGATCGAGAGCCTTCACCTGGACTTGGACCTTGGATTACCTGATTAGTATTACCCAAGGTCAGTTTCAGAGTGTTGCTCCTGGTAGAAATGGGTAGCTGATCTCCTCCCCTCTTAATATTTATTAGTGAAACAACTTTATCAATTCTACTCATCAAGATTTTAAATTGAGAATTGATAAGCTGTTCCATTTGTGCTTGGAAATACATTAATAAGTGGGTGGCCCAAACCGGGGGTGTCAGAGTGGAAAAGGGAGGACTTGGGTCAGACTGGGTGGTATCCAAGGGAGCTATAGATGTCTTAGACAGTTTTTTATGAACTTGTAATGTATAGGCATTTATATAGCGCACTACTTACCCGTAGGGTCCCAAGGCGCTTCGACCGCTGCGAAACCCTTCCTGACTTCCCTGAGAGATGGTCCCTATTGGGTATCTCCAGGGTGAGACCAGGCATCCCCGGCGGTCTGGTGGGGCCGTTAGTGAAGATGAGGCAAGCTAATGCCCAGAGTTGCCGAGTGTGATCGCTGATCAGAGTGGGCACCGAGGCGAGAGAATTATCGAGTCCGCTGACCCTGGTCCAGAAACCTGCCGCGCCGGGAATCGAACCCTGGTCCCGGGCCGTCCTCTGCTCTCGGGTCTGCCGCCTCTAACCAGTGAGCCACACTACTTCGGTTTCTTGTTTTCGGGGCGAACCTTGGGTACCTTTTTAGCCACCCGGGGAACTATAGATGGTACTTGGTTGGCAGGAGAGCTATCATCTGGCACGGTCTGCGAGCATGGGAGCTCAGCAAAGGAGGACACTAGCATCGAGTCAGAGGAATTAAAGTGGCTAGAGAAGCATTCCCGGTTGGTGAAGGGGGAGCATAGCTGGTGTAAGTGAGAGACGTCTTTCAGTGTTTTCTATAGCTGTTGCGACCACCACTATTGTTTTTTGTAACATTTTATCAATAGCCATTAAACTCGGACTGGACTTGTTAACGCTTTTTTTTGCCATGTGAAAGGGTGGGAAATTGGAGGAATAGTTTTGCCCACGGTACTAGGCGTGAATATCTTAAATGTTTGGAATAACAAGACACCAAGTTTCATGTTCAAGAATTTAAAAAAGAGGTAATCAGTTAAGTTAATAATAATAACACCCTAAAAACACAGTATCAATGATCTATATGAACTAATCACAATTAAGTCTAGCATTGACTGAATATAGAAATTATTACCACAATAAAAGGTCCCAATCCAGTCTCTGACCGTCCAACCAAAGGTAGGGACCCAGCCCGGCCTCCTTTGGCCCCTGACGGCCACAGACCGCCCGCCCTTTGCCCAGGCTTGTTCCGGCGCCGCCCTCGTGCGTCACACGTTGAGGGCACCATCCTGGCAATTGCAAGGGCTGACGCGGGTGACGAGATCCCGCAAGAGCGCACTGCCTCCTGGGAATTGTAGTCCCGGGCAGTCCTGCACTCCGCGGTGGAGGGTCAGGTAAGTCGTCACGAGCAGCAGGGGAAATCCTTGTACCAGGCTTGAGCTTCACAGTTCATTGGCTGCAAACAAAGGGTCCCCGGTAAGTCTTGTGGCAATATGGCAATTACGGGCATCCCGCGCAGCGGGCACCCTGCTGGCAATTTCAAAAGCGGACGCGGGTGACGAGATCCCGCAAGAGTGCAAAGCCGCCTGGGAATTGTAGTCCTGGTTAGTCTTGCGCTCCGCAGTGGAGGGGCGGGCAAGTCGTCACGAGCAGCAGGGGTAATCCTTGTACCAGGCTTGAGCTTCACAGGGTGTTGGCGGCAAACAAAGGGTCCCCGGTAAGTCTCCTGGCAATATGGCAATTACGGGCATCCCGCGCCTCGGGCGCCCTGCTGGCAATTTCAAGGGCTGACGGGGGTGACGAGATCCCGCAAGAGAGCACTGCCTCCTGGGAATTGTAGTCCCGGGCAGTCCTGCGCTCCGCGGTGGAGGGGCGGGCAAGTCGTCATGAGCAGCAGGGGAAATCCTTGTACCAGGCTTGAGCTTCACAGGTCGTTGGCGGCAAACAAAGGGTCCCTGGTAAGTCTCATGGCAATATGGCAATTACGGGTATCCCAGCCGCGGGCGCCCTGCTGGCAATTTCACGGGCTGACGCGGGTGACGAGATCCCGCAAGAGCACACTGCCTCCTTGGAATTGTAGTCCCGGGCAGTCCTGCGCTCTGCGGTGGAGGGGCGGGCAAGTCGTCACAAGCAGCAGGGGACATCCTTGTACCAGGCTTGAGCTTCAAAGGTCATTGGCGGCAAACAAAGGGTCTCCGGTAAGTCTCCTGGCAATATGGCAATTACGGGCGTGTTTTTTTTAAAGAAAGAAGTAGAGGAACGTACTGAAATAATTTTTTTAAGTAGGGGCACGCCGGGCCCTTCCTATCCCGCCCACTTCTACCACTGATCTGGATGCAAAAAATATCTTGCTTTGTATCAAAAAACCTTACAAATTTATTGAAAGACCCAAAGGTTAATGGGACATGATATTTAGGAGAAAATGTCACTCAAAAAACATGTTTAATCAAGCACAACCACTGAAATTCATCAGTTAAAGGTCTCTCAAGCAGCTTTCACTTGTGCACTAAAGCAACTATAACTTTGGCACCACCATGCACACTTTTGTCATTGATTATGCCATTGTTGCAGTGATGTTATCAATGATGTAATAGAATGTGTCTTCATTGATGTAATATGTGGGGTAATTATCAGTGTATGGCGAGGGGGCGAGTTATAGTTAATGAATATAAGGGGTGTCATTTTGAGAAAGGCAGAGCTACTAACTTTGTCAGAGGGCCAGAACATCAAAATATAAAAGGTGGGCCTATTGGCTTCATGAAGGGGTTCGCATATATAGAGTACATGTATTGTCTTTGTCAAAAAATCACTAATTATTATGATGAATGCATATGTCATTAATTCACACAGTTCAATGTTTAATAAAGGTGATTATCATAAAAAAACTGGAATAAAGCTTTATTTATAAAAATCATTAACATGTCTTTGAGTCTTTTTAAAACAATTTTCAAGCTATAGAGTGCAGCCACAGAACCTACCGCAAGGAGGACTCTGCACTTCAACTGCAGATCATAGAGCTCCAGCCAGGAGTGCTATAAAACGTTTTATACGCCCGTCTGGGGGTAAGGATTTAATGACCCAGAAGACTTACTGTTATTTTATGTTGCTGTGGGGATGCTGGAATCCTTTTTTAAAAATATATTTCGTTATTAAGTTTTTGAAATAAGAGGAAAAACTGTGTACTTAAAGCTTCTAAGTCTGACAGATGTGCACATAACAATAGCTCGTATTAGGGTTCAGTGTCAGTAGTTTCAGTTTATACCCCCAGAAGAAAGTTGCATAGGTGATGTAAGTCTTCTCTGGATCTGAATGCCCCATGTCAAAAGCATATCCATAACTTGCCATTAGTCCCTTCCGCCCCAAAAACAAATGTAAAGGGAGCAATGCGCCAAGCCAGTCAGTAAGATCGGTTACCACAAGTATAAAGATATGCCCAACAAATTCACACTATCTCCACATCAATGCAGCATCCTACCCTTCCTGTTCGGGCATTAGCTTATAGGGTGTGATCCTGTCCATTATTCAGTGTTGCAGTCAGGGCCCTCTACCAGGTATGCTTACCAACTGTCCCCAATGTCGTGCAGCAGTGAAGCCAGGGGTAACAACTTGGGGTAAGTGTTTAGTTGATCTTTACAGAAAATGAAATTGTCTAGCCATTCCTTGACTTTGGGAGCACTCCCCCTCTCCCATATACATGACACCCTTTGCTTTCCCAAGTTTAGCCCCAATGAGATGAGCTTCCTGTAGGGGGCCTCAATTTAGTCTGCGTATCCCAGCAACAGCATGACCGGGGTGAGATGTATATTTGTGTCTATCATGCGTGACAGGGCGGCTGACCCTTTAAACCAACAGTCTTGTACCACCGCACAATCCCATGCAAGATGCAGGAAGTCTGCCCCTTCGCTTTTGCATCTGGTGTGGCAATCATCAGGTCGTAGCTTGTGTCTGTTGAGTCTCACCGGAATATAAAAAACATGGTGTATGTATTTGAAATGTATGATACGCAGATGATTACTGCTGTTATCACACCTGTTTGTTTACAACAATAGAGCCATTGCTTATCTGTGAGTGGTGTGTCCAGCTTCGATTCCTAGCCAGCTCATGAGCCACTCTGACTTCCAGGGCGCTCCACCTAGGCTCTAAGGTAGAGCAGAGAGACCATATGTGAGGGTTCGAAAGCCTACAGTAACATATGTAGTGCATGTGGTGTAGGGGGGTCCTGGAGGAAGGTAGGAGTGACTGCTTTCACATTGTGTCTAAGCCTAATACGTAAAAAAAAATCTAACAGTGTAAACTTCTTTCCGTGGAGCAATTCCTTGCATATATTTTATTTCTGAATCTCACCACGTCAGTGGGTCATTTAGTGGAAATCTAAAAGTGTTGGGAGTCAGAGGAAACACCTGTGACTTGCCCCAGTTGATAGTCACCCGAGACCTCCCCAAAGCGGATAATCTCCCAGAGGATAGGATTTAGACAAATTTGTGGGTCTCAAATGTGAAGGGCAAAGTCATATGCATTGAGCAAAACTAGCAGATGTAGCATACAATATTGCAGTGCGTACTCCCTGTGATGCTGCTGGAGTTTCACAGCCAGAGGTTCAACTGCCAGAGCAAATAGGAGGGGTGACAGAGGGCACAGCTGCCTGGTGCCACAAGAGATCTTGATCTGTCAGGAGTAGCAAACAATAATTTGTACAGTTGCTTGCAGCCGACAATACAGCAGGGCTACCAGGCCAGAAAAGAGGGGGAAATCCTATCTGCTATAGAACTGTAAACAAGTGGTCCCATTCTTAAGAGTCAAAAGCCATGGTGGCATCTAAATTAACCGCCTCTGCAGCCAACTTGGGGTCTATATCCTGTCTCAGCACAAACAAGGCGCGTAAATTATTGGAAGTAGCGCTTCCTGGAATGAATCCCGATTGGCCCATTAGGACCAATCCTTCCATTAATAGGCTGAGTCAATTGTACAGAACATTCACCATTATTTTCTCATTGCAATTGATTAAGGATATTGGCCAATAGGCCTTGCATTTCCTGTCGGTTTTTCCCGGTTTGAGAGGGGAGGTCATAGCCTCGTGCATAGAGAGTGGGAGGATTCCATTAGCATTTGCTTCTGTGTAAACTTGCTACGGTTAGGAACTAGAGTTCCTGCATAACATCTATGAAAATCCAACAGAAGGCAATTGGTCCTGGCACGCAGCCAGATTGCAGTTGCATAATGGTTGCCCATATTTCATCTTCCTAATTGTCCATAGTGAGGGACTCTCTTTGTGTATCGCTAAGCCAACCCAAAGCTATATCCTCCAGGTAGGGGGTGAAGTTGAGTGTGGAAAAGTAAGCGTAGAAGGCAATAAGGATGTCCTCTGTGAATCTCTGTAAGGAGTATATAACAAAGGTAGTCACTGCATCAAGTGTTTTCTCCTGAATCAGGATAAGACACCTTTTTACAACAGATCAGCGCCGAACTCAGCGCCCTACTCAAGAAACCTACAGCGGACCCCACCGAACTCAAGAATTACCGCCCCATCTCGCTCCTCCCTGTCCCAGCCAAAGTCATCGAGAAGACCGTCAACAAGCAGCTGGCCGCCTTCCTCGAGATTAATGGATCCCTCGACCCCTCACAGTCTGGCTTCCGAGCCAACCACAGCACCAAGACCGCCCTCATCGCTGCCACCGATGACATCCGAGCCCTGATGGACAACGGAGAAACAGCGGCCCTCATCCTCCTAGACCTCTCTGCGGCATTCGACACTGTCTGCCACCGCACCCTAGTGCAGCGCCTCAGCAACGTCGGAATCCAGGAGAAGGCACTGGAATGGATCATCTCCTTCCTCGACGGAAGAACACAGAGAGTCCGTCTACCACCGTACAAGTCAGAGGCCACCGAAGTCATCTGCGGTGTCCCTCAAGGATCCTCGCTGAGCCCCACCCTCTTCAACGTCTACATGAGCCCCCACGCAGCCATCGCACGCCAACACAACCTCAACATCATCTCCTACGCTGACAACACCCAGCTGATCCTCTCCCTGACCAACGACCCCGCCGCCGCCAGAGCCAACCTTCACGAAGGGATGAAAGACGTAGCCGAGTGGATGACGACCAGCCGCCTGAAACTGAACTCAGACAAGACGGAAGTCCTCATCCTGGGTTCCTCGCCCTCCGCCTGGGACGACTCCTGGTGGCCCCCCGCCCTGGGCAGCACACCCAAACCGACAGACCACGCACGCAACCTGGGCTTCATCTTGGACTCCTCCCTCACCATGACCAGACAAGTCGACGCCGTCTCCTCGTCATGCTTCAACATCCTGCGCATGCTACGGAAGATCTTCCGGTGGATCCCCACCGAGACCAGGAAGACGGTCACCCAGGCCCTCGTCACCAGCCGACTGGACTACGGCAACGCCCTCTACGCTGGAACCACCGCCAAGCTTCAGAAGAGACTCCAGTGGATCCAGAACGCCTCAGCCAGACTCATCCTCGACATCCCACGACACAGCCACATCTCCGGACATCTGAGAGACCTGCATTGGCTCCCCGTCAACAAAAGAATCACCTTCCGCCTCCTCACCCACGCACACAAAGCCCTACACGATCAAGGCCCTAGCTACCTCAATAACCGCATCAACTTCTACGCTCCCAAACAACATCTCCGATCAGCCAGCCACGCCCTCGCCGCCGTCCCCCGCATCCGAAGAACGACAACAGGAGGAAGGTCCTTCTCCTAACTGGCCGCCAAGACCTGGAACTCCCTACTGACCGACCTGCGCCTGACCCAAGACCACCTTTCCTTCAGGAAGAAGCTCAAGACCTGGCTATTCGAGCAGTAGCAGCACTCCCCCCCCCCTAGCGCCTTGAGACCCTCCGGGTAAGTAGTGCGCTATATAAATGCCTGTGATTGATTGATTGATTGATTGATTGATCACAATTTGTGGTATTAAATTGAACGAGGGCAGGACACACCTGCGTGTGTGGACCACCCCGTCCAATATTCACGGTCCTGACGAAAACCAAAGAATTTTTAAATGGTTGAAATATGTAGACCTAATTTTTTCTTTATCACATAGCACACTTCGCTATTTTTAAACTTATTACACTTCTTGAGACACCAAAGCCTTCCTAATTAGGCACAGGTGCCACACTGGTTTTATAAGGGTTCAAGCACTCAAGAATAAAGTCTTGGAGTGAGTAGTTTTGGCTCTTTTTTAACACACGTATCACTGTAATTTTTTGCACATATAAAAGAAAAAGTAACCCGCTCCACTGTAGTCAGGTGTCGCAGCACACCCTATGGGCATTCAGCCTATGGGGTGGGACCCCGATGATGAAGCATGTCACCAACTAGGTTGGTGAGTGAGGGGTCTTCTTCAAGGACATGCACTGTCCGATAATGGGTTGGGGCAAACTGTGCTAACCTGAGCTTCTTGCTCTAGAATCAGAAAAAACTCTTTTCTGTATTTCTCTCCAGGGGGTACTCCTCCATTATTGCTACAATCTCTGTAAGGACCCATCAGCTTCCTCCACCTCCAAATCATAATTGGAGAACCTGGGAGTGTGCACAGCCTCAGCCAAATATCTTCCCGGCAGCACACCCTCACCATATTGACACATGCAGCAGTATTTAGTGTGAAACAGGCATTCCTGCTCTTCCTCTGATTGATATTCAGAGATCAGATCGCAGATTTTGGCTTGCATCTTTCCAATGGGTGCAATCGCAATGTAGGCCTTGGTTATCTTAATATCTGCTTCTATTCACTGAACTGTCCCCCGTATGTCACGCAGAAAGCCACTGCCCTTTGCAATGCAAATACCCCACAGTGTTACTTTAAATGCCCCCACACCATAGTCAGGGTCGGTACCAAGTCCAAATTCCTAGTAAAGAACTTGCATATCTCTAATAAGGTAATGGTTGAGAGTCTCCATGACTGATAAAGGGAAACAGATATCAGTGGTCTTAGTTGCAGCAATACCGGGGAGTGGTCGGAATATATGCCCGCAAGATGCTCCGCTTTAATGAGCCAGGCCAGAGACCTCGTGAGAGGAGCCAGTAGTCAATGCATGACCAGCTGGAATGTACACTAGAGTGGAATATTCCCTCTTTATGTGCAGGATAAAGTGCCCTCAAAGCATCCAGAAAAGTGTGGTCTGTCATGAAATAACCTAAATATTTCTCCGCCCTGCTTCGAGGAACTGGTATGCTGTGGGATCAGTCCATGTAGGAGTCTAACCTATATTAAAATCTCCTCCCCAGATTAAGTGCATGGAGCCAATATCTAGGATGAGTCTCCATAGTCTGTCAAAAACAAAGTGTTGTCGGGGTTGGTGCCATAGCATTAAACCAACATGATGGAATATGAAGCAAGGCGTCCCCACATCATACAGTAGCATCTCTGCGGGTCTTGAATGGACCTGAGGGAAAGTATGGAATGCTTTTTTAAAATCGGGAGGGCTATTCCCCTGACATAGGTAGAGTATGAGGCACAGCACCTGTGGGCAGCCCAAATTGTCGCACAGTTGGCTGGTACGGCTGGGTCGAGGCGTGTCTCCTGCATCATCACAAATTTAATGTTGTGGCTGACTTGGTACCGAAGTATGCCTCTGTGTTTGCGGGGGTCTTGCAACCCTCGCATGTTGCCGGTCAGTAGATTGTAAATGGGGCCATGAGGAATGTGTGGCACAGCCATGGATAAAGGATTGCATTTATGCCATCGCCCTGGGGGTTCAAAACAGTGCATACTTGGTGAAGAACAACTACATAGCAGAGGAGGGCAGTAAGGTGCACAAGAAAACCAATACTTTCTGATCCCATCCCTACCCCCACCCACACCAGTGACCCAAATCAACAGGCCAATACAATACTACCTTAATACAGAACCATAGGAAAAGATAGGTCGCTGCCTGCCATCGCGCAGAAGTTGGGGAAGCACGTTAAGAGAGATGCACCAGTTTTTCAGCCAGAGTAAAAAGAATTAGCAGGGAACGGGTGTGAGCAGGATGTAGCAAAATAGGGGGAGAGAAAAGCCAATAGGGGTAACAGATGTGGGCTTTCTTAAACTCCAATGGCTGTGAAATCCCAATGAGACTATTTGGAAGAGAAAAAACAAGGGTGGGTGTGTTCCATGTCCAAGTATAGCCAGACAGGCCATGTTTGCCTTGACAGGGCGGGAGGCCCAGTTGTGCTTCCATTCCGATTAGGCCATCTTCAGTTAAAGGCATGAGTAGAAGGTGGGGGAAAAAGGAATAGAGTTAATTTCACATTAGGGCAGAGGTCTTCAAAATGTTTGATGCCGAGACCCCCTTGTCAAATTTTTTAAGCATAAGGACCCCCTCCTGACAAAATATTTTCTAGAATCTGGTACTCCTCATCATTGACAACCATAAAGGTCCCCAAATCCCACACAAAATAATTTTTACAGTGAGGCAATAATATTAAACTGTGTTTAGCAAACCAAGGTCATTGAGCGTGGGGGCATGGTCAAAGGTGTAGCTAAAAACAAAGGGCATCATTTATGAGGAATTGGCGTAGGGCAGCGACCCAAGTCTTCTTTCTGCACTGCCCTACGCAAATGTGAAAGGGCAGAAATGCACCACATTTATGAAATATGGTGCATTCCTGTCCTTTCTCCTTGGTTTGGCACACAAATTGATGACTAGCACCAACATAAATGCTAGCAAAAATGGGGTCACCCAAGAGGTCTAAAGGACCAGGTCATAATTGGTATGGGAAACAAGTGGTCCTTGACTATAGTTTAGGTTATCAATCAATGAAAAACATCAATTATTTAGCCAACATATGTGGTTACTACCTGCAAAATAAAGAGAGAACCAAATGCATTCACATATATCAAACAGTACCCATGGTAAAGTTTTTCAACGTTTCGACCCTGACGCTATAGGGGTGAGTCTACTCCTCACCTACGGGTCTTCCTCAAGACGGGGGAAAGGGGACCTATAAAGATTTCAAAGAAATGGAGAGTCCCCAGCAGGACGGTGGGCCACCGTTTAGTGGTTAGCCCAGAACATTCAAGGTCTCCAAAGTAAATTCAATATACAATTTTGATACTGGTAGTCAATCCCAAATAGCCGCTGTCATGTTCAGCAGTCTGAGAACTCGAGAAAGTAAAGGCGTGTGAGGCAGAGTATCCTCTGATAGTTCATTAGGTCCGTAGTCACTGGCGGGGCTCAGTCGAACACACCCCTATAGCGCCAGGGTTGAAACGTCAACGTTTACCACCCAACGTGGGCCTGCTCCCCGCTGCTGTTCTCCCACCACCCCCTGCAGTTTTGGAAACCTCACAGATGATGAACTCACTGTGCTGTGTTGTAAAGGAATAATAATTTGGTTCTAACTAACGTCAGGGGCAGGCCTCCACCTTCAACAAGTCTAATCTAGACTTGGCTTATCAAATGATTGAAATTGATCTATTTTTCAAATTTCCACCTATACTTCTGTTTGTTTCTTTCCACGAGCACTCTCTTTACACTTTCTTCATTCACCACTTGGCTGTAACCAGGTGACTAAACTGAATATTGTATTTAAACATAATTTTTTTAAAAAATTTTAAAGTTTGATTTATTGAGGAATATAAAGGGGGGAATGAGGGAGGGAGTGAAGGGGAAGAGTTACAATAAGCTGATGGAAGAAATAAACAATATAATAATAATTTCATAAAAAGTAAGCATTACAAGCATGAAGAATTATGAACATATCATAAGAGTACAATTATTATAAATAAAACACAGTATATTGAGACTTAATAATTATAGAAATCAAATAAAAAGAAAAAATAGATAATAAGAAAATCAGAAAATCATGGGGGTTTGCGAACTTCATTCGTGTCAGGATCAGGAGTAGGATAAACAGGGGTAGAGGAAGAGAGGTAGGTTACCAAAGGAAGCCAAAGCAGGTCACGTTTGATAGCTAGGGAGACGGGAGATACATAATTGGTGTCTAAACAATGGTTAAAACAGATTGCATTCCACCAAGACTGATATGAAATATTTGCAGCTTGTTTCCAGTTAGAAGTGACAATATGAAAGGCTACAGCAATGAAAAGGTCAAGTAGGGGATATTGATGGGGGGAGTGAAGGAGGTCTGATGAGAGGGAGCCAAGAAAAACTAGTGAAGGTGAAAAGGGAACCTGAAATTGGAAATATTTTTGTATTTGCCACCATACCAACTGCCAGAATTGGGAAGTGGGAGGGCTTTCGAACAACATATGCTTAAGATCAGCAGAAAGGCAGGGACAAGACCAACAGGTGGAGGAAGTGTCAGGTGAAAAACGGGATAAAGCAAGTGGAGTGAATAAAGTTCTGTGATAAATGAAAAATAAAGTTTGGGTAGTGTTAGCAGCTCTAGAGGTCTTATGAAGTTCAGTCCAAATTTTATCCCAAAAAAGTACAGGCCAGTTCTGAGAAAAATCCAACTCCCATGCAAGTTCAGTGTGAGATTTCAGTCTATCAGTAGTAGAACGGAAAGAATTATATGAAGCGGATGCAGAAGGAGAAGACTCCAGTAAAAGGGAAGTGGATCTGCTATCTAAAGGAACATCGTTGGAAGGTGAAAGAGATTGAAGATAGGAGAGCAAGACTGGATGAAGGGTAGTGTATTGCGAACAGGCAGAAGTAGGCAAAGAGAAAAGAGATTGAAGATCTTGGAAGGAGAGAGGCGTATTTTGAGAAAGTAATTGAGAGATCCAACATATTCCTCGAGAGTGCCAAGTTTTCCAATAAATGGTACGATTACGGACCTTGAGAAGAGAGTTATTCCAAATCGGTTGTTCATGAATAGATAGGAGAGATGGATAGAAATATGTTAGATAAGGAGAAAGAAGATTACGAGAATGTGAAAGAATAGGTGAGCGGAGACGGGTTGGAGAAGACGTAAAGGACAAGAATTCATGAAAGGTAAGAGGAGAAATGAAAGAGGATTCCATATTTAGCCAGACAGGAGGATAATGAAGCAGAATAGATGAAAACCAGCGAGTCGATTGCTTCAGGGAAAAAGCACGGTGATACTGTTTGAAATAAGGAAAACGGACTCCGGATTGAGCTTTGTCCTTACGCAGAGAGGCAAGAGCTATTCGAGGACGTTTCAGTAATAAAGAGTCAATTTTCTTAAAGAAAGAAAGAGGAATGTGTAAAGGAAACATGGAAATAGTATAAAGAAGCAAGGGGGATAGCATCATCTTTATAGAGTTGAGCCGACCCCACCAGGACAAAAAGAGCAGATGCCAACAAGTGATAGCCGCATTCATTTTCTTGTAAATATAATCAAAATTTAGTTTGAGAGTGTGAGACAATAGGGGAGCAAACCAAACCCCTAGGTATTTGATTTTGGATGGTTGCCATGAAAAACCTGTAGAAAAAAAGAGATGTTTCTGACAAAGAGTATTCAAAGGTAAAATTTCACATTTGTCGGCATTCAAGCGATATCCGGAAACTGCAGAGAAGGAAGAGACCTGCTGGAGAAAAGAGGGAATAGGAGTGGCAGGGTCGGAACAATAGAAAAGAATATCATCGGCATAGACCGAGAGTTTAACTTGTTGGGAACCAAACTGAAAACCAGAGATATTGTCATCTAAGCGAATTTTAATGAGAAAGGGTTCTAGGGCTAAAACCAAAAGTAAGGGAGATAGGGGGCAACCTAGTCGAACCCCTCTATGTAAAGAAAAATAATCTGAGGACAATACATTAACAAAAATAGAAGCTTGAGGATCAGAGTAAAGTAGAGAAATAATAGAAATGAATTTAGGAGGGATACCAATCCAACGTAAAGCCTGAAACATGAAGTCCCATCCAATTCTATCAAAAGCCTTCTCCGCATCTAGGGAGATAGCTGCGAAAGGAAGAGTGAGGGAAGAAGATTTGCTAAGAATGTTAAGAAAAACCCGGGAATTATCAGAAGAGAGACGTCCCTTGACAAAACCGGATTGTTCTGGGCCAATTATCTTCCGGTAAACGGGGGTCCATGCGTAGAGCTAATATTTTCGGTAGAATTTTGTAATCAGTGTTGCCCAAAGATATTGGTCTATAATTTTTGCACAAGGAATGATCCTTATCCTCTTTTGGAATTAAACAAATTAACTCCTTGGACGCTCATGACGAGCTCAGCTCGTCATGATGTACACCTCCATACACTCATGACGAGCTGAGCTCGTCATGAACAATGGGATTTTAAAAATGTCAGCATTGACGATGAATGTCATAAGCATTGATGTGGTTAAGGCTTGTTGAAAAGAGCCGCTAGATGAACCGGCATCAGAGAAGGATTGAAATAAGAGTAAAAGTTTAGGAAGAAGGAAAGAGGCAAAGTGACTGTCGAATTCAATAGTAAATCCATCAGGGCCTGGAGATTTACCATGACGAAGTTTAGATACAGCATGAGAGATTTCAGTAAGCGAGATGTCTTGTTCCAAAGTGTGAAAGTGAACATGTGAAATCGAGGGAGATGGAAGAGATTGAAAGTAAGAGAGAAGATATTCAGACGATGGAACCTGTTCCAGAGTATAGAGAGTATCGTAAAATTTGGCAAATTCAGTGAGGATATCTTTATCTTTAAATGTGGATTCACCGGAAGAGGTTTTGATAGATTGGACTTTTGTGCGTTCCTTACGCATCTTTAAGTAATTGGCTAGAAGCTTTCCCATTTTATTCTTACCCCATAATATCTAGAATTACATTTTAGTAGAATATTAGAAGCAGCGTCAGTTGTAAATTTGTTAAAAGAGATCTTTGCTTCAATAAGAGCCTTAAGGGAGGAATCAGATTTAGAAGCGTAATAAGCATGTTCTAAAGCTTTAATGTCAGCCAAAATTTTCTCCGACTTGGCCTCTCGAAGTTTCTTCCGCCGAGACACATAGGGGCATTTTATCAAGGACAGGCGATACATTATCGCCGCTTTTATCGGCAGGAAACTGCCGATAAAGCGGCGATAATGGCCTTGATAATATGCTCTATGGATTCCAATCGAAGCCCATGTTAGATGTGTTCAAATCTAACATGGGCTTCGATTGGAAGTCATAGAGCATATTATCAACGCCATTATCGCCGCTTTATCGGCAGTTTCCTGCCGATAAAAGCGGCGATAATGTATCGCCTGTCCTTGATAATATGCCCCATAGTTAATAATAAAACCCCTAGAGGCTGCTTCAAATGAATCCCAAGCCATAACAAAAGGGGAGTCAGGGATTTGATTTAAATGAAATTTAAACATAATTTTGATAATAAAAAACTGCCATGAAATAATTTTCTGTAAATTTTTGGCTGAAAAACGTTACCATGGGTACTGTTTGATAAATATGAATGCATTTGGTTCTCTCTTTCTTTTGCAGGTAGTAACCGCATATGTTGACTAAATAATTTATGTTTTTCATTGATTGATAACTTAAACTATGGTCAAGGACCACTTGTTTCCCTTACCAATTATAGCACCAACATATGCAGGATAGTTTTTTGTGCAGGAAGGGGCACCTTCCCACACGAAAACAATCCTGAGACATATTTTCCTCTTTCTATGTGTGCTGTAGAATGCAGCACACATAGAAAGAGAAGAACACGAGGGAGGAGGAAAGTTTTCACTGGGAATTGTATGTTTTTGGTGCTGCTCCAGGTTTACGCGGTTTTGTATATATGGGGCAGCATCAAAATCCATTGGTGTTGTGTGGGCACCCCCACATAGGTCTCATAGGTCTCATGGAACACCTCCTTGATGCAGAGTTAGCCAAGGATGCAACTTGCCCTGCTTTGTCTTACTCCATATCAATGAGGCCATGCAAAGCCATGCAGGGTGACTTTGCTCCACCTCATAGGTGTGGTTGAAACGCTTGAGCCACCGCAGCATAAAAAAATGATGTTTTGGCGATGCAAGCCTCTCATAAATAAGCCCCAAAATATTCTTTATGTTTTTTAGGTCTTTCATCATCCGGTATCTACATATAAAATAATGGGCAGTGTAAATTAAATGAAATGTAAAAAAATGTTACTCAGTGAGAAAAGCACTGTAGTACATTATGAAGCCTATATTAGTTAATGCACTGCAGAAATCTGTGTGTAACCAGAGAGACACAGAATTGAATCTTGGTTGGTGCTGTGGAGAATAGTGTATTTTTAGTGCTATGAGGTCAAAGCCTATGACAGAAAGCACTGTGGGTACGTAAGTCATTATTTTATACTTGTATTACTTTAGACACAGTAAAATATAGACTGATACAAAATATGTAAATTGTTTTTAAATACTATGGTACTTCCAAAATGTAGTTTTACATAACTGGCCCTTCGACACCTCCTTAGTGGTACTAAGGGCTGTGTGAATACAGTTACAATTAAAAGCATGCACTTCACCTTCCAGTTGTTAACTCTCTGCACTACCATTAAAAAATACAACTCTTGTAGCAATTCACGGGTCCCAAGCACCCTTTACACTTGAAGATTAAGTAATAGGGCACATTTGCATGTCATTCAAGCGACCAGACACCCGGCACAAAGTCCCAGGACGGCTGTGTTTTACCAAAAAGCAAAGCAAACGTTTTAGAATCCAGGCACAAATGAGGCTGGGCAATGCGTGACCTGCTTCCCAGGACTCCACGGCCTCACTGGGGTCGGCCTCACAGACTGAAGATGTCTGCATTAGGGAGTCCCATATCTGCCTTTCAGCCAGGTTTTGAAAGCGGGGACGTAGATTTAGAAGCAGTCATGTCCTCCTTGACTGCGGATCGATATGATTTTCTCACTTAAGGAATTTATGTGCCTGCTGCGGGGTATTGAAGCTGTGTTGCTTTCCTTGAAAAGTGATGCCTAGCCTCGCTGGGCATAGCTCAGCGTATGGAATATTGGCTTGTTGCAGCTTCCGCTTCACTGGAAGCATTGTTTTACAGGCTTCCTGTACTACAATTGTAAAGTTAGGGTAGATTGATATGGAGTTCCCTTCATGGATTAGGTTGCACTTTTCTCTGGCTAGTTTCAAGATTGTGTCGCAATAGTTTAACAGCCTATCCATAATAGGCCTGGGCGTGGAGCCAAGAGGGGTCTGGCAGTTAAAGAGTGGTGGGCTCTTTCTATTACCTGCTGTTTAGAGAGGAAAAAGGCAGCGAAGAGCGCCAACAGCATGTGCTCCACATACTCCTCCATCTGCCCGGTATCTGTGGATTCAGGAACACCACGGACGCGGATGTTGTTCCTACGTGAAAGCATCTCCAGGTCTTCACTTTTAGCTGAGATGACTTTCAGAAGTAATTCCTTGTATTGTATTTTCTCCCCTCTGTGCGTGGATATATCTTCCAGACCAGAGATTAGCTGTTCAGTTTCTTGGATGCGCCCACTATGTTTCTCTAGTCTCTGGGAAAGGAGGTCCATGTGCATACTCACGGAGTCCACTTTATCTTCTATTGAAGTAAAGATTTGGCGCACAGTAAGAAGGAGGGAGCGCACATCAGCAACTTGAGGCTGTGTTTGTGATTGCTGCTAGGGCCCCGTAGCCACCAGTTCTGATGCCATCACCCATCCTGGGTGCTGGCAAGAGCTGGCCATTTTTTTCATTTTTTTAAATATTGGGGAGGGGGGGCTTGTGGCTCCCCCACCCAGGCAACACAGGCCTGGGGATCCCATCCCCTTGGGCCAACATTAATTTAAAGGGAGGGACATGATCCCCCTTCCTGAGCCAACACTGGGATCAGGGACCCCATCTTCATTAGCCAAACTTTATTTAAAGTGGAATGGGGCATGCAGGCTCACCCCGAGCTCACATTGGCCCCGGAGACCCCATCTGCTGTGGCAGAAGTTAATTTGAATGGGAGATGTGCATCCCCACTCCTAAAAGTATGTTTCCCTGCCTGCAAGAAAGTGGACAGGGAAACAAATGCTAGCTACCTTTGTTTTTGCAGCTCCAGGCGTGCACACATTTTTTCCCTGCCTGTGAGGGTTTCCCATGGTGGGCTCCCCAGGACACAACAATAGAGCTGGCCTTGGTAAGTGGGGCTCCTGTTGCCTTTTGAGGCTTGGGGAGGGTGGCATCCAACTCCCCTTTTAAGTAATTTCGGCCCATGGGCTGATGTCCCAGGGACCTTAGGGAGGCCCAGAGGAGGGATGCATGCCGCCTCCTCACCAAAATTGATTGCTCCGCCCTAGTGCCCTGGCCCACCCCAGGAATTTGTTTTTTGAAAGCATGGGTGCGCCACCATTTCTTTTTTATTTTACCACAGTGTTAGAAGGTGGTTCTGACCATCTGATCCGTCTGGAATTTTTGCTTTTTGAACACCTAAATGTTGAGCTTTTACTGTGGGAGAGCCTCCTAAGTTGGGACTCACCCACAGACTGCATGTGGGTTTTACCGGTGTCCCCTGGTGTGCTGCAGCCAGAGTAAGGGGCACCAGGCTAGTTAAACACAGACACGTGTGTACATGTGTGTGCACACTTGTAGGGGCTGAGCAGGGAAGATTCCTGGTGTGCGCAGCCCAGGAGCAGGTACAGGTTGAATGGTGTGGCAGGAATTATGCTGAGCTGGGTGGGGACATGGAATAGTCTTTATACTATGGGAAGAAACATGTAAGGGAAAGTCAGTGCGCTTTACTGTTTTCACTGAAGGACCACTCCATTATTCTCCTATGAGGATGGGTATCACATGGGGTAGTTTTACTTCCCTAGGGCCTACAAATTCCAGACACGAACTAAAGTCCACTGTAACTGAGGTGAGAAGAAGTATTCAAAGCCATATCTGTACTGTTTTTGGTTCATCCATAAATGTCATATTCCTCTGACTCAGCTCCTAACCAGAGCCTGGCTGGGTGTGACCCTGCCAGGCTGAATTAATGACCTTCCTCCCCACGCTGTAATAGCAGAGACCTGGCCCTTCACAGCAAGCATTCCAAGGGCAAGGGTATCCTCTCCAAGAGGGAGAGAATGTGGGTGGAGCTGCAGGTTATCCATCAGCAGCTGTCACCTGGTACTAGGCACCGAGCTGTTCTGGGAGAAGGCAGCAAGGGGGGAAGGGGGCTTTTCAGAGACAATGTGGCAAAAGACCGCTGGCCGACGCCGTTTTGAATACTTCCTGAGGGCTGGGCAGGAAGGAGGGAGCAGGGGCAGAGGGGTGAGGTGTCACTGCAGGATAGGTCAGCGGAGACCCCTGCCAACCCCCTCCAAATACTTCTAAAACGACTTGCACAGGAAGAGGGGCTGAGATATGCCCCCCAGAAGGTAGGTGACCTTTAACCTCTAATTGGACCAACGACGAAGCATGTGGGGCATGCTGCCTGTCTCAAATATGCCCGGGGGTGGGTCAGGCCCCGGGGGCTGCCCCCAGAGGAAACAAAGCCAGGAGAGCTATTGCACTCCCAGTGACGTTGCCCAGGAGAAGTGCTAGGAGCCCACCCTGGTCCCCAAAGACATCGGGGGAGGGGGAGCACCGATGTACCCCTCGACGAGAGGTATGGGGCCCTGGATCCTCAACTCCGGGCCCCAGTGATGGTGGTGAAGAGGAGAGGGGGTGTGCCGTCAAGCATCCCCCTTTACGGCTGAAGACAAGCTGGGGAGTGCCATTGTGCTCCCGTAAAGGATGTACTGGGGCCGGTGACCCCAAACCCAGGCCCAAAAGCAAGGAAACAAAGCCAGGGAATGCCGTTGTGCTCCCCGTGAAGAATGCCTTGGGGGCCTGTGACCTCAACCCTGGGCCCCGGCGTGGTGGCGAAGGAAGGGGGAGTGCCGCCACACATCCCCACAGCAGCAGGATAGCGGGAGTGCTATTGCAATCCCCGAGTACCCGCCAAAGGAAAAGCTGCCTTGGTGTCTGCCCGCCGGAGCGGGCAGACCAAAACGGACACTCCAGCTCCAGCGGCCGCACACGAGGGTGCAGGCCGGGTGGGGAGCCGGTGGGAGCCACCGGGCCTGGGCTCCCCAAGGAGCTCTCCAACACTAGAGGTGCAAGAGGCCCAGGTGGGACCGGGCCCCCGAAAGGCAACAGGAGCAGCCGGGGGTGGGCTCCCAGAGCTGCAATCGCTCACCTGGCTTGAAGGGTCCGGGTGGGACCGGGCTCCCACCTGCTTGAAGATGCGACGTGAGGCCACAGCAATGCATCACAGCCCTCCCTGGAGCAGCAGGGGAGCCGCTGCTATACTATTCACGGAACGTAAGAGTATCGGCCCATAATGCCTTGCAGGCCCGCACCGGCCTGCAAGGAAAAGCAGATGGTGCTCTGCATATGGGGGCTCCAGGAGGAACAGGTCATCGCCAAATGCCTGCAAAGGTGCAGGGGGAGCTGCAGGAGCAACACAGTCTCCCTAGCATGAAGATGTAAAGTCCCGCCCTAAGTCTCCGGGAACACATTGGATGTAGCCCCTCAAGGGCTCAGCCAGCAGTCTTCAGCATCCTGGGGCTCGAACTTTTGTTCTACAGCTGGGGGTGTGTTAGGGACTGCACCGAAGTATGAAGGGTTGAGCTGGGAATGTCTGGAAACGGCATGCCCTGGAGATGAAGAGGTGCAATTGCACGAGAAGTGCATTTATCAATTTTATTCCTAGTGAGGAACTGAAAGTCACATGTGTAAGGAGAAGTCATAGGCAAAGTGGGGATATGTTGGCAGACATTCCTGCTAGGGTGTCTGGCTGTAAATGCTTAATCCTGTGATTTTAACTGCGATGCCTGTTTTTGGACGCATACGGACCGCGCTACGGTGGAGTTCCACGCCTCCACGTAGCACCTGGACGCTCCTGCCTCCTTGCTCCTCCCCCTACCACGAACGCACGCACGATGGTGATGGTGATGGTGGCGGCGTCTATCTGAAGCAGATGCCGGGCCGGCGTTTTATCCGGAATCGAAGCAGTGCAGGCGCGCCTTTTGATTGACACGGGTGACACGGGTGAGCTGGATCCGAGTGCCTGGTTTTGGGCGGCTGCTGCTGCTGCTGCAGGGGGTTACAATATCGGTTCCACCGGCTCCATCATCATTCGCTGTGTCATTACACCGGTGCACTGGTATGCTGGTATGCGCTGAATGGATCCTGGTAGGCATTGACTCTTTTTTGACTTTTTCCTCAATAATAAGCGGCACTCTTCATTAAAGCATTTTGAAAGCGTTTCTTACCCAGAAGTCACATTGTGCAGTGTCTGAATACTACATGCTGCATACAGGACTACATCTCCCATATTGCCCTGCTTCCCTGAAAACCTCGAGGCCACACTCTATTGCTTTGTTTTATGCGAGAGTGTTTCAATTGTGTGACTCCCCCCATTTTGATAAACTTCTGGGATAACTGCAGTCGTTGATGGGCAAACTAACAAAAGTGCGTGCTAAGGCGAGAGCCCGACGGCTTAAGGCTACAGAAGAGGCCGCATCTGAAAAGACAACTGACCCGATGGAAAGCAGGGCAGAGATTTCTTTGGTGAGCTCCGAGGGGGAGACTGAGGCAATTATAGAGTCCCCTGATATTCCTGATACTTTGGGGAACGATCGCCCATTTGAGACTCTTCAAACTGACTCTGATTCCGTGCCTGTAGTAGATACTAGTGCACAGCTGAAGGGGTTGTCTACTAACAAACCTTTAAGACTATTTCCATTGTTCGAGCCTAGAAATAACTCGCCCGCGTCGAGCAGTTCTGTTATCGGCCAGCCGAATCCTGGTTCAGTCTGCGCTCAAGATTTAAGTACAGCTCCTGCTGCAATAGTAGTCGCTAACTTGAATGATGGAGCTGATAGTCAGGTGGCTCAAGACGCAAGTCATGGAATACAAGTCGGGGAGGAACAAACAGGTTTGACGAGCCCTACCCTGTCTTTGAATACTGAGACTAACCAGACAACAGGTTTAAATACATTGCAATTGTCAGTCAAGGACATGCTTAACCTAATTTTGGATGAGATTCGTGAAGTGAAACAGTCTCAACAGTCTCAAAAAGCAGAACTTGCTGGAATTCAAAATCGTTTGGACACTATTGAGGATATTGTCACTTCTTTCCCACCTCGTCTTCAGGAGGCTAAAGCCAGAATTTCAAGTCTAGAGGATGAAATCCCCAAACTTCAAAAGGACGTCAAGGATGTTTATAAATCGTCTAAGGCCTTGGAATTCAAGCTTGATGAGTTGGAGAATTACAATCGTAGATCAAATCTACGGATAGTAGGGGTCCCGGAGAAAATTGAGGGCTCGGACATGGTTCAGTGGGTCACTTCTTTTATATCACACGAAGTCATTCCGGAATTTAAAGGTGATTTGACAATCACCCGAGCTCATCGTGTGCCCGCTCAGCCATTTCCGAACTCCCCTTTTCCCCGTACTATTTTGGTTAATTTCGCTGACTTTCGGGTTAAGGAGACAATTCTGACAAGAGCCATTAAACAGGGTCAGTTCGCAGCAAATGCTACTTCAAAATGCCGGATTTTTTCCGATATGTCTGCCGCCGCTGCGAAGCGTAGAAAAGAGTTTGTGAAACTTTTGCATCTGTTTAAAGCTAGAGGGGCACAAGCCTCTATAGCACAACAGTCGAAATTAAAGGTGTTGATTAAAGGCAAATTCCACTTGCTAACAGATATTGATGAAGCCAACGATTTGCTTAGCCAAATGTCACCCGGATAGATGTTGTGGGCAAACTCTATGTTTTCCTAGCACACTTTTTGCCTATATTTTTCTCAGATTTTTTCTCTTTTCTTTTTTTCTTTTTTTAAACGTTGGTTATACTATGGTTACAGACATGGTGGATTTGGTGGAGGGGTGAGGGAGCGGGAGGGGGAGGGCTGGGCAGGAAACGAGGTGTTATTCCAAGACACCTCTATGGTTGGGGGGAAGACCCGGTGGCGAGCGTGGGGGAGAGTAGTAGGAGGAGGGCCATGGGTAAAGGGGGGGAGGGGAAAAAATTGAAAAATTGAAGTTGTTTTCAGTGGATTTGAATGTGGTAAGATCTGGCATTTTTGGTACTCTGGCAGGCATTTTTGCATATATATGCGTAAATTAAGTTTTTCTGAGATTAAAACTTTTGTATTTCTTTGTGCAATTAATTATGCTCCATGTCGCTTAGGTCGGGGTTGAAACTGATATCCTTTAATGTGAATGGTCTGAATAACGCCAGAAAAATGCATGCAATAGAGTCCTGGATCAGAACTGAAAATCCTACAGTGATCATGTTACAGGAGACTCATATAGCTGTTGCTAAAAAAGAGGATTTTAAAATGTTTAAAACGTGGGCTTCTTTTCGGGGGTTTTCGTGCGCCATGGATTCACAACGAGGTGTTGCTCTATTTATAAATAGAAATTTAGAGATTGAGATAGTTCAGACTGAAAATGATTCTTCAGGTCGTTGGTGTTGGGTTTCATGTAAAATTAAAAATCATCACTCCTTGATTACTTTTGTTTGCTTCTATGCTCCTATAGAGGATAATCCCCAGATTTACGATGCTCTGTTTCAATCTCTTCTATTGGTCGGTGGAGATATCATTATAGGTGGTGATTTTAATATACTTATGAACCCTAATTTAGACTCCACATCATCTCTTAAGAGGCAGTCTAAGCCCAGATCCCTTAAGACTATCCTAAATTATATATCTTTATTTGGTTTATGTGACCCATGGCGTGTGAGAAACCCTCTGAAAATGGAGTATACCTGCTGGTCTGGAAGGTTTAAATCCTCATCTCGTATAGACTTTTTTCTAACATCTAGACAGCTTAAATTTAGTTCACAGAGATTTTACCATAATGGCTTTTCAGACCATGCTATGATAGTGATTAATTTTGACTATGCGGAGACTACTAAGGTCTCAAAAAGATGGATGTTTAATAAAATGTATTTACAGAATTTGAACTGGGTATCAGCATTAAAGGTGGAGATAGCAGAGTACATTAACCGAAATATAGGCACGGCCCCTCTGCATGTTATCTGGGACTCGTTAAAGGCTTTTTTACGGGGGGTTCTTATTAGTAAGGATGCGGCTGAGTGGGGCGTTGTGAAAAATAAAAGGAACTCTTTGCTTCAAAAAATTCAGGATTTAACATTAAGCTATCAACATCAACCAAATTATGCAGTTGTAATTCAATTGAGGGAAGCTAAACAAGCGCTTAGCACTCAATATTATGAGCAAAGTGAATTGGTGTTTCAGAAACAATCACAAAAAGTGTACGAAGAGAGTAACTTTTCAGGGAAATTTCTAGCCTGGCAAGTAAAAGAACAGGCGGCTTCAAATTTAATTCATTCCTTAAAAGACCCTCTTACTCATTTTGATACATTTGATCAGGCTGAAATAAATAATATCATGCTTAAACATTACGAGAGTATTTACTCTGTAAAACATATTTTCGATCACCAAAAATTAACAGAGTTTTTAGACCCGGCATGAAATTCCAAGTCTACCCCTCGAAGATCAGAGGCATATGCAAAGACCTTTTTCTAAAACAGAATTGGAGGAAGTTGTTAAAAACCTTCCATTAGGCAAGGCTTGCGGTCCCGACGGCTTCCCCTCAGAATTCTTTAAAGTTTTCTTTAGTTCTTTCAGTGACTTATTTTTGTTATTGTTGAACTCAATGCTGGAAGGAGGGCAAGTCCCGGAATCCTTCCATGAAGGTACAGTCATTCGTTTTTTAAAAAAAGGGAAAGAATCCAAAGATCCGAATTCATACAGGCCAATTACTTTATTAAATTCCGATTATAAAATAACTACTAAGATGCTTTCACTCCGCCTTAATGATCATGCGGCGGACTTGATTCATCCAGATCAAAACGGTTTTATAATAGATAGACAATTATTTACTAACACACACTTTTTAGTTGAAGCATTAGATTATTTTGAAGCACATGGGATGCAGGCCTTGGTACTACTTTTAGATGCAGAAAAAGCTTTTGATTTGGTGGTATGGGACACTCTTTTTCTTATTTTATCTAAGTTTGCCATTTCTCAACGCATCATCAATTTGATAAAGAATTTGTATGTTGGTGCTAGAGCAAACATAATTATTAATAAATCATTAGCAGGCTCAATTTTAGTACAACGTGGCACTAGGCAAGGCTGCCCTTTATCACCCATTCTTTTTGCTTTCTTTATTGAAACATTAACTATTGCTATCAGGAATTGTTTTCAGATTTAATCTCCAGTTACCTCCATGGCCAAAATCAAACTCTACGCAGATGATATTATGTCACTTATTAAACCTGATTTGGAATCACAGACCCATATTTTTCAAATTTTTGAAGAGTTTGAATCTCTAGGAGGTTACCGAATTAATAAAAAAAAGACAGAAATATTGGTTTGTGGGGGTGCAGACCCAGTTTTACACAAAGATTTACAAGGCTGTATTAATTCAAAACCTAAAAGATACCTGGGAATTTTGTTCTCTCCCAATATCTTGGATTTATATACACTCAATTTCGTACCATTAATAAAAAAAGTTCAATCAATGTTTGCTCGTTGGGACCCTTTGCCTTTGACTATTCTCGGTCGCATCAATTTAATTAAAATGTCAATCCTTCCTCTTTTTAATTTTTTGTTTGCATCAATTCCAGTCTATTTGCCGGGTACTTTTTTCTCCAAAATAGAATCTATGTTTTCCAAATTTATTTGGGCAAAAAAAAACACCCAGATTAGATATACGGACATTAACTGCAGAAACTGATTATGGCGGTCTTTCCCTTCCAAATTTGAAAGATTATTACTTTGCATATTTTGCACAGTATTTAGAGAGATTTAAGAACAGGAATGCAGCAACTAGTTGTTTTATAAACTTTTTCTTTGATTTGATATGTTCAGAAATTCAAATTCCATCCCCTTTGTTCGTACCGAAATCTCCCAAATTTGTGCGGTATAAAATCCTAAATTGTTTTTTTAAACGACGTAATGCAATGCTTAAGAGATACTCACTTCCACCCTTTCATTTACTAACTCCCTTAATGGGAGTGTTTTCCTTTTTAAAGATTAAAATCGATCCCATTGTTATAGAAAATTGGGGCCGGGCCGGGTTCAGAACATTAGCAGACTTTTTGGTCAGCGGGACTTGGCTCTCTGTCATCGAGATGTCAGGTCGAATTGTTGGCAATTTTTTGCTAATTGGTTCCTATTCTAATTTAATTTATCCTATGTTGGCACAATTAGACCCCGGTACCATTTCGAACTATACTTCTACCCTTGTTTTAGATCTGTTTGTTAATAACTCGGAGAAGAAACCCGGAGCATGGAAACAGTGTCTGATTCAAAGCCGGGAGGTAGAGTTGACTGCTAAAGCTATCCGTAAATGGTACACTCAGGAAAATGTAATATTGTCACCGGAAATATGGAAAACTATTAATCAGTTTAATTTCTGTGTACTGCGTGGTGCCAATTGGCGCCGGATGTTGTATTTTAGCAAGTGGCTATTATATCGCACGCCGGTAATAATTGCTAAAATGTATAACAATGCATCTGCTTTCTGCTTTAGACATTGCAATTGCGAACAAGCCAATTGGTCACACATTATAGTGTTTTGTCCTAAAATTAAGCATTTCTGGGAAAAAATTATTGGTTTTTTAAAAACTTATTGTATGTTATCAGTCCCATGCAATGCAACAATGTTATTATTTGGTTATGATCCTGATTGTACATTTTCTAGTCACTTGGCAAAATTGATTTATATTATAATGGCCGTGGCTAGATCTTTACTATTGCAGAATTGGCTCTCAACCTATATCCCGACGCTGCAGGAATTGCTGGAAAAAATGAAAAGGGTTAGGAAAAGTGAATTGTTATATGCTCAAAGAGTTGGGGGCATTAGAAAATTCGATCAAATCTGGGGATGTTATTTTGAGTAAATTGGTTTGACATTACGTTAAGTTGAAACTAAATGTAATTTTTACTTTGCTGTGATTTTCTGTGTTTTTTGATCTATGCTGCAAAAAACCTGAATACAACTTCAATAAAAAGAATTTAAAAAAACAAAAAAAAACTGCGATGCCTTTTATGGGCTTTAATTGCAATGCATTATAACTGTTATCAACTATGAGGAGTAGTGTCATTCTAAGTGATGTCCAAACATGTACTGTTTGCCGTTAAGATGTAGAGGTGTATACTGTATGGTCAGTATGAGATGCTCAGTTAGGGTTATATGTCACCAGGGCAGGTGTGCCCATTTCAAATGCTTTTTGTGATAATGGGGTGGGTTGCCACTGAGATGGTGCCAATGGTTAAGGCCCTCACTCCACGTTATGCTCTACCCAATGCATTCGGGGGCAAGATGATGTGCATACCTGGAGGGGGGGGGGGTGGTACTAGACTCCGGGATGGGTGGAAATGGTATGGAATGTCACAAAGTAATTCCAAAAGCTTATGCATATTTGTAAATTGTTGCATAGTATTGAGTAGTGTGTGTGTTTAATAAATGCACTCTTCCTTTTTTAAAGCAACGTACAGATTGGACAATCAATATTGAGTGTTATTTCTGCGTACTGGTAAAGGGTTATTGCTAGTCCACACCACCTTCCTTGAGTAAGCCTAAGACTGCTCTGCAACGCTACCCTCTGAGGATCAAGCACTACAATTGGGTGTTTCGGTCCCAGTGGCGGACAAAGGTAGTCATGTTATTTGTGCAGACCTCAGAGATACTGCCTCATTTTACAACACACAGATTTATGAATCCACTGCAAATTCACTGTAAAGTAAAAAATATGTATGTTTTTGACCACAGGAGGGTCCCTCTGTGACTTCTACCGCAAGCCTATGGGGATAGGGGATCCCTAAGCTGCCCATTATACTTTTATTTAAAGTTTTTTCCAGGACAGATTCCCAAGTCCTAGGATGGCTGCTGCCACATCGTTGTTGATGGGATGGCAGCCAATTAGATTTTGTCTACTGAATGGGTTGATAACAAATCACAAAAATCTTTCCGGACCAAGATTTTGCTTTCTACCTAATTCGGGGTAAATAGGTTCCCTCTTTTGGGCTATATCTGTGTCTAAAAGATTTATGAATGGGGCAAATGCATTTTGGATCCCTCACCTTTTTCTCAGCCTCTACTTGAAGAATCACTTTTAAACTTTCTAGGAAGGAGCTGAGGTTGATGGGAAAATGTTGGGAAAGTTTTGTGAACATTCATCAAACGGCACCAAAGTTATAAGCGCACCAGAAATTGCTTTTTGTATGTAAACACGATCCTTACTGTAGCTACCCAATAGAAAAATACACACATGTTTACTTGAGACAGAGAGAGAACATTACACAGGTGATGATAATGCATGTGTAGTTATGGTTATATGAGAGTTGCCATTGAAAAAGATGTGTTTTTTCCACGAACTAGCTATTTTTCTTTAGTCCTAGTGCTACCAGTTCTTTCTCTACCCAGTCACCATCCCATCCTGACCTTATCCCAAAAAATGTAGTCTTGGGTTCAACTGCAAAGCCCAACCTGGCCACCTGGATCAAGGCAGCATAAATTCTAGACCAATATCTCAGGACCACCAGACATTCCTACACCATATGAATGAATGTACCCATGTTACCCCCACAATGTTTACAGGTTTGACAGGAACTTCTCCATGTTTCATAAAGGCTTACTGGTGTAAAGCAGACACTATGGAAGCATTTGAATTGTCTAAGGCGGAGCCTTGCCATTATCCCTAATTCTCTTGCTTCCATTTTTGGGTTGGCCCATTCTTTTGACTTATCTCTGAGAGTCTACACTTGGTGTGGAATATTGATAGTTAGTGCTCTGTATATTCTATAAATGGCTTTGGCATGGGTTTACATTCTGGAACAGCCAGTAGGTACTTTTTCAAGATCTCAAGTGTAAGCCAAATCTGGAGATTCATGTTATCACCACCTGCTTAGTCAGCCCTGTTTACAAACAGCCAGTCATTTATTGGCAGCAGCTGCGTGGCTTGGTAGTACCACCTAATATCTGTATATCCCAACTCTCCATCATATGGTGAATGTATGCATTTGTTAAAGGCTACCTGTAGGGTCTTTCCCACCCGGACCCAGCTGAATCTGTACAGTGTACTTTGGAAGAATACATAGGATAATGTGATCATCTTGAAGGTGGCTCAGCCGCATTGATAATGTTGGATTTCAGTGCGACCTTTGACACTGTGTTGCATCTCACCCTCACTCAAAGGTTGAAGGAATTGGGAATCTTTGGAGATGTTGGGCCCTATTCACAGAATGAACTTAAGACTCAATCCTAAACTTAATACTATTTTGATATTCACAGAAAGCACTTACTCATTTCGATATTCACAGAATGCACTTACTCATTTCGGTATTTACAGAAGGCACTTACTCATTTTGGTATTCACAGAAGTTAGTAGTCCTAACTTTAGGACTCCTAAATGCCTTCTGTGAATACCGAAAGTCTTAAAATTAGGTTTTTTCTCAGTTTGGTAGTAGTAAAGTTAGGACTCCTAACTTTAGGACTCCTAAATGTCTTCTGTGAATACCAAAAGTCTTAAAATTAGGATTTTTCTCAATTTAGTAGTAGTAAAGTTAGGACTCCTAACTTTAGGACTCCTAAATACCTTCTGTGAATACAGAAAGTCTTAAAATTAGGATTTTTCTCAATTTAGTAGTAGTCAAGTTAGGACTCCTAACTTTAGGACTCCTAAATGCCTTCTGTGAATACCGAAAGTCTTAAAATGAGGATTTTTCTCAATTTAGTAGTAGTAAAGTTAGGACTCCTAACTTTAGGACTCCAAAACTGAGAAAAATCCTAATTTTAAGACTTTCGGTATTCACCGAAGGCATTTAGGAATCCTAAAGTTAGGAGTCCTAACTTTACTACTACTAAACTGAGAGAAATCCTAATTTTAAGACTTTTGGTATTCACAGAAGGCATTTATGAGTCCTAAAGTTAGGACTACTAACTTCTGTGAATACAGAAATGAGTAAGTGCCTTCTGTGAATAACGAAATGAGTAAGTGCATTCTGTGAATACCGAAATGAGTAAGTGCATTCTGTGAATACCAAAATAGTAGTAAATTTAGGATTGAGTCTTAAGTTCATTCTGTGAATCGGGCCCTATATCAATTGGCTGGAAGCCTTCCTGGGAAACAGCAGATATTGTACAGTCACATGGTCTTGCCTTAGTGTCATATGCAGATGACAAACAAATGATCATGACCCTTACACTAAGCTATACCTCTACTCAACTTTATCCATGCCTTAAGGTAGACTGGATGTCTATGAGCAGTCTGAAATTTAACAGTGACAAAACTGAGGTACTAGTGGTTGGGAACAAAAGGTCAAAATGGATAGAACTGTTATTGCTCAAACAACTAGGAGAATTACCTAAACCTGTCCAGGCAGTAAAGAGTCTAGGCCTCTGGATCGATGACAAACTCACAATGGAGTTACAATTCAGAAAACTGGTGGGAACATGTTTTGGCATCCTTAGATTACTTTAAAGGTTTCTACATACGTTACCACAGTTCACTAGGAGAATAGTGCTACAGGGTTTATTAATCTCATGTTTGGGTTATGGAAACTCCCTTTACTTAGGGAGTTCAAAATACATGATAAAAAGACTACAAGTTGCCCAGAACACTACAGCCAAAGTCCATTGCAAAATACCTAAGCACCAATCAGCCAGACCACCCCTAGTAGCCCTTCACTGGCTACCGGTCCAAAAGTTAATTATGTTCTAGACTCTTTGCATTGCACATCGGGTCATCCATGGGATAGGCCTGCAAATCAAATGGAACTTACTTACCTCCTATGTGCCAGGGATGTCTCTCAGTTCAAGCAGTCAACGGATGCTGTTGGTGTTCAAGGTTTGAAGAGCGAGAAGTGCTCGCCGCTCCTTTGCATATCTTCTTCCCAAGTGTTGGAACTCCCTTCCCACTTCCCTCAGAAGTCAGTAGTTGGAATTCTGCTTCAGAGAACTGCTTAATCCCCTCCTTTTCTAAAGCGGGGTTTTTGCCAAAGATTCATACAGGTATTCCGGAGAGTTCTTTGCAATAAGCGCAGTGGGGCCCAGTAGGGTAGCTATGCACTATATAAAAATAACTGAATAAGTCTTATTGGCTCATAATCAAGATCAGCAGTTTACTCCAGACCTCAAAATGCAACTTAATCTGATAAATTAGGGGAATAATATGAAATTCCAAGCACCACTTCAGACCCAATTAAATATGTACACCAAGTTACTTAAAGTTAGAAAGGCTGCTCAAAGGACCACGAACATTTATACCCAGTACTGAGGACACATCGGTTTTTGGAACAACCACAAATTTTACTCAATTCCTTAGGGCCTGAGATGCCGCCATAGAACATAACTATATATTTGCATGAAGCATGGATACAGCAATCAGGGTACCACATAAACAAGGCATCCTCTGTGTATAATGCAAAACAGTCTGCATGGTTCTGATGTCCTCTTATACTCCTCACATGTGTGTCAGTTCTCAGCTATTCAGTCAGGGGCTCTATCACCAAGGAAAACAGTAGAGGGGTAGCCCTGCCTTGTGTCCCTCTATGTCAGTAAAAAGCAGACAACAACCCATACACCTTAACCACAACCCACAGGGAATTATATAGCAGTTGTATGTACAACCTAAATAGTGGGCTGACATTCATTTTCTCAAAGGCCACTCCACTGAGATGAACACCGCCTCAAAGTCAACCAAGATTAGTGATTGTGGATCAGTAGACAGTAGTGCCGAAAGGCCAGCGCCACCTGTAGATGTCTAATGCAATACCTAGCCCCCTACTAGGCATAAATCCATTTTGGTCCCAGTGTAATAGGGATTGACTTAACCCCACGCATTGGTTGACTAGTACTTTATCTGAAATTTTTGTTACAGTGTTCATCAATGATATGGGTCTATTAGAGGCACACTTCAGTGGGGTTGACCTTGTTTGTGTAGAACAACCACAGTGTCTCCTCTTAGATCATATGGCAGGCACCCCAGCTGAAGAGCATCCTTAAACATTAGTTTTAAATGTGGGACAAATTGAGTGGCATAGCAATCCAAGAATTACAATGGTAATTGTTGGACTTGACCCTATTTGGCAGGTTCACCCCTGAACTTGTTGCCTTAAGCTCTGACATAGTGGTAGTGGTTTTAGGCCTCTGGGCACGTTAGCACTGTGGCTCAGTGTAAAGTGTGTGTGCTCTCTGAGTGCGTGTGGTGAGATTGTCCTGCCCTCCCATAGAAATGCATGGGGGATGAGTGTGTCCATGGTAATTCCTGGTATGAGGGGAGTGCAGGGTCGAGTTTACCATGTATGCACTCATGAGGATAAATGCTGCACAATGCTGTGCGCAGATTTATGGTGATTGGTGGAGAAATGCCACTTTTAGAAGTTGGGCTTTCTGTGTGCTCTGTGTCTGCCTGCCTGATGTGAACTGCATGTCTGGCTTGTGAGTGACAGGAGCTGAGAGGTGTGGTTGGCTCCAGGACGGGCAGGGTGAGTCAGCTATGCTGCATGGGACACCTGGGCTGAGAGTGGTGGGAAGAGAAATCCCCTGACTCTGAATAAGACTGTGTCCAGGCTGTACAATGCTGGCTCTGCCCCCTGTGGTGTGTCTGATCACTGAGCCTCCATCTGACCAAAGGGTAGCTGACCTTGACGGTAGGGCAGCTGTAATCAGTGTCCTGGCTGGTTTGCCTTCTAGGGGTACCCCTGTGAACACAGGTGGGGCCCATCTTAAAGGAAAGGGACCCTGTGTTTCCCAGAAGAGGTGGAGCAGGCCTAGCCAGGACCTTTAGGGTCCCTGGCTGAGTGTGGTAGTACTACCCTGAAAGCAGGTGGGGCCCATCTTAAGCGAAGGGACCTACTCTACAGTGGGAGGGTTCAGAACTCAGGGTACAGAACTCAGGAAGGGGTTGCAGAGGGAGGTAGTCCTCGCCTCTGACCCTGGTGCATCTGGTGAATGTGGATCCCAGTTGATAGACCAGTTGATGGAGAGAGGTCCTGAACTGGTGGGAGAGTTGTGTTCTGGTGGGTGCCTCCGCTGGGAGGGTAGGGAACCCCAGAAGTAGCGGTAGGGTGAGGAGACGCTTTTCCCGTGACCTCTGGTCAGCCTGAGGGTTCGGACCCTAGGTTGAAGGATCAGTGGTAGTTTGGAACTACACTGAGAGGGAGAGTGGAGAACGGCTATTGGATGCCAGGGGTTACTGTCCCCCACTCTGTAGATTGGCAAGGACCAGTGGTATCTAGGTGGCCTAGGGCCTGGTCCTGGCCATGGAGAACTAGAGAGTACCAGTGGGTTAGCCTAATTGGGCCTTGGAGTTCTTTTTCAGGGAAAGCCACGTGGGTTCAGAGTGGCGTAGAACCAGAGGGTACCCCTACAGTGCAGGCCCTTATCCCTGTTCTATCACCCTAAGCAGGGAAGCCCATCACAGTGGTGATTGGTCTGCCCTAGGTTTTGGCTGGAAGGTGGATGTGCTGGACATGGCCCTTTTTTGCAGGTTCACCCCTGAATGTTTTGCCTTAAGCTCTGACATAGCGGTAGTGGTTTTAGGCCTCTGGGCACTTTAGCACTGTGGCCCAGTGTAAAGTGTGTGCGCTCTCTGAGTGCTTTTGGTGAGATTGGCCTGCCCTCCAATAGTGTTGCATTGGGGATGAGTGTGTCCATGGTAATTCCTGGTATGAGGGGAATGCAGGGTCGAGTTTAGTATGTATGAACTTGTGATGATAAATGCTGCGCAATGGTGTGCGCAGATTTATGGTGACTGGTGGAGAAATGGCACTTTTAGAGGTTGGCATTTTTGTGTGTTATGTGTCTGCATGCCTGATGTGAAATGCATGTCTGGCTTGTGAGTGACAGGGGCTGAGAGGTGTGGGTGGCTCCAGGAGGGGCAGGGTGAGTCAGCTAGGCTGAATGGGACACCTGGGCTGAGAATGGTGGGAGGAGAAATCCCCTGACTCTCAATAGGACTGTGCCCAGGCTGTACAATGCTGGCTCCACCCCCTGTGGTGTGTCTGATCACTGAGCCCCCACCTGACAAACGGGAGAAGAGCTGGGCAAAACAAAGTGCTCCAAAGCTTCCCTAAACCAGTTCTGACTGTTATCCTGAGACCTGTGCTGTGACACAAAGGGAAATGCGGATATAAATACAGGGGCAGTGACCCCATAAAAATGTTCAATCCTGTTCTGGTGTGCTGTTCCTGACGGAGGGGGGCTTGCTGCTGCTGGGGCCCAGGAGGAACCGCAATAGGGGCTGACCTCCCTGGGCCCAGTTATGCCCATGGGATCTTGTTGCTTCATCCCTTACTGCCTAAAGGAATTTTGGGACCTTTTTCTGATCCTCCAGGACCTTGGAGGAGCTTGTTCCTGATTTTGCACCCTGGGAACACTTTACTGGTGCTTCCTTTTATTTTCCCAAGAAGAAGAGCATGTATTCTCCGCAGCGCTGAGCTGCCGTCTGTGTAGAGGGAATCCCCCACCGGAGGGATTCCCCTGTGATGGCTACCGAGCAGGAGCCCACCCCACTTATTGATCATATTTGCGTGTCCCCACACCGCTTATTGATTGAAATTAGGAGGGAGCCTACCCCTCATTGTCCGCTTATACTTTTATGTTAAAACGGGAGCCAACCCCACATCTCACTGCCTCAGCCGGAGGCCGGAAAGGAAGTCATGCAGCGCGATGCCTGGAGCGGGGTGGGACTTCCGCCTCAAGAAAGGAAGTCCCGCTCGCCAGTGACACAAGAGCAGAGTGGGGCTCCCGCGAGGAAGGGAAGCTCTGCTCTGGAAACTGCAGTGGCCGGAGTCCCAGGTCCCAGGAGTGGGCCTGGGTAAAGAGGACGGCGCCTGCCTGTGCTGGGCTCCCGAGAGTGAGGGAGAGCCCCGCAGGCATCAGCAAGCGAAGAGACGACTGGGAGAAGTAATACCGATCCTGAGAGACGGAGAGTAATGGCTCTGCTGTTTGGTGCCTGCTTGAGGCACAGTCTGAGCTGTCCTGCCAGGAGAGCAGGCTGCTCCCACGTTGTTGGTAACAGAAGGCCCAGAGGGGCCCCTGACTTCCTGTTTGGGCCAGGTCATTTACAAGCCCCGTAGGTGCCAGAGGGCACCGAGTGCCGGGCCCCTTCCAATGATCCTCAGCTGCACCACAGCCAGCACTGGCAGCTGCAACATTTTGCGCATTTGATTCAGAAGGCACAGTGAGCGCCCTGCCTTTATTTTTATTCACAGCTGCCCAGCAAGTAGTGTGCAGCTTCAACGTTTAGGCCATTCATTATTTGGGGGCATGTCTTTTGAGTTAGAAGTGAGATGCACTCCTTTGACCCATACTTTCACAGCTGTGCAGCACTTAGTGCCAACTGCTACTTTTAAGCCTGTGCAAAGTGCTCATCCTTGACTTTCATTGCATAGGCAGCAGCCCTGACATTCTGGAAACAGGGCATTTGAGCCCCTTTGAGATTATGTGGTATTAGGAAATATGATTATTTACTGTGATTCATGCCTCTAAATGTGTTTGAGGATGAGAATATGTGCGCAATGTGTTTATGCCAGTAAGATTATTTCCTTCTGTGAGTATACCCCTAATGTGAGTGATGCTTAGGAGGTTAGGGTCTAAGATATTAAACTGTTAAGATTATGGGCGTACAATGCGTTTGTCGCCTAATGTGATACTGTGCATAATGTGGTTTATATTACTGGTTGATGCTGAGTACAGTGGTTAACAGTGATTACTGGTTGTGCGTTTATGATATGGCCTATTTTTACTAAGTTTAGTTTGTGATGGTTCTGCCAGTGGTCCAGTGGGCCCTGTCAGGTGCATATATTCCCTTGTAGATATGACCTAGTGCCAGGTGGCACCTTGTATATTATGTGAGTACTATTCTAATGTGCTATGAGAATAGAAAGGCTATTTTTGATATAATCTTGTGGGGAGTTCCTTTTGAAGTGTGCCTGGGATGTTGTTGCTGTGTGTGTGTACAAATGCATTACACATGGCCTTCGGGATAAGCCTGACTGCTCGTGCCAAGCTACCAAGGGGGTGTGCAGGGGTTATCTTTGGCGCGTAACTCCCTTTCCCTGACTAGAGCGGTGGTCGCTGCCTGACTTTGGCGCTAGCCTTAGCCAACCAGAGATCCCATTTCTAACAGGAATAAATTGGGACCTTGAGTCTTGCCTCTGGGCATGTCTCAGTGGCCCTCCGAAATTACTTTTCTGTTATCAGAAGATTCTGTTCTGTTCTGTACTCAGGTGCCAATTTGAGGAGGGGGAGGTCCTTTATGAAGGGTCTATCCCTTGTTGGAGAGAACATTTTCATCTTGGCATTTTAGTCTGCAAAGACTGTTGCTACCACCTGAGTACTGGTTATAATCCTCCTCACTGGGTCAAGGATACATGGAACAAACCAGGCTTTAGACCCTCTATTAGTGAGCCAATATATGATCTTGCCTGCCTTGTCCCTATACTCGTACAGTCTATATTTTTTAGGTCAATATTGCCGTTCTGACCTGCTTCCATTTCTTAGACTTTAGACTTCAGGCTTTCACTTCTTGGTTTATAGCTACTTTCAAGCTTCAAAGAGAAAGGAGTGCAACTTTTTCTTCAAGTATTCCTATCTCCAGGGTAAAATAGTCCATTAGCTTTTCTTTTTCATGCTTCGTGGCATGAGAGATCATTTCATAAGCTTATGACTGTCTACAGGGATTCCCATAATATAACATCAGATGAATCTTATTTTCATGCCCACGAACAGGACAATAACTTCTCTTAGCAGTTCCTCAAATTACTCCCACAAGAGGAGCCATGGGTTCATACACCAGTGAGACTAGTCCCCCCTCACTTTAGTCTATATAGATGATGATATAGTATTGGTGTCAGGCACATCAGGCTCTAAGGGAACCGCAGGTTCACCTTGCACTTATCTGCACTTTCCACATTACGAATGATTGTAATGTTTTATTAATTCTAACAAATTTTTAATGATGATTATGTCATGTGTATTATATGTGTGTTGGCTTTATGACAAAGTGTCGAATAAAAGCTTTTACAAACAAACATAAGGTTATCACGTTATGGGGACAGCATGTTTTCACCAGACCTCTCTTTTTTCAAATATCACTTTAAGGGGAGGGCATTTTTTGTTTTTCCCAAACCTGTCAGTTCACTAGAACCTTTTTGTTAGTCATCTTTAAAGCTATATTCCCTTCACGCTTATCAAACTGCTGTCTAACACCATCACTCATCATCTCTCAACAAATACACAGGTCTTAATGAAAATACAATATCCTTAGCTCTGTTTTAGTCCTGAAGGCGTTTGACAATGAAGCCCAAATATTTAAGGTAAAACCTATTTCTTCAGCTATAGACGCATGTTGTTCTGAAGCTGGCACTAACATTATCTCTCTTCTTGTAGGCCTAGTTGAATGCCACAATACACCCTTCTTTTCCAACATACAAGGTGCTCTTGAGCAACTCCATTGTCCAGTATGAATGGTTGTCTGTCATGTAGGTGTACCATTCAGGTACTGGCCCTCTGAAAAATGCTGCACTACAGTGTGTAGGTTCAGGTACTAATGCCAACTGCACTACATAATCCTCACTTAAGTTGCAAGCAGTAAGTGTTCTATTCTAACCTGACCACAGGTATTTGTAAGTGCATTCCATTTATTGAAATATATACTGTTTCAAAAAGTTTGCAAAGGAAATATATCCCCAGCGAATTGTTTCCCATCTAGTTCCAGGATGGCTGAATCAAGGCCATCAATTAATTTCATTGCAACCACCATGTAAAGTATTCCATTTATTTTAAATGTATTTAAATTACTAATGACGATATCCTGAATATTTGTAACATATATTTAGCATCTATTTGACCCTATTTTTCCTGGTCACATGAAAACCTCAGACATCATCAGAGCCATGTTCAATCCCCATATTTAAAGAGCAACAATTTTGAACTGCTATGTTCTTCTCTGTACATTACCCATACCCATACATTACCCATAGTGTGTTATCTAATACAAAGAAATGAAGTTATTGTTAAACTACTTGTTAAGCCACTCATTACTTTAATGCTGGGCATGAGATGGCTGTGAAGCATTAAGCATGAGTATGCAATAGAGGGTAAGGGGACAGAGTATTACTGTGTGAGTGTTTCATTTCCCTAGTCCTGCATGAGTATGTGGTAGAGGATGTGCTTTTGGATCTCTGGTTCTGCATTAGTATGTGGTAGAGGATGTGCTTTCGGATCTCTGGTTCTGCATGAGTATGTGGTAGAGGGTGGGCTTTAGGTCCCTGGTGAGTAGACGTAATATTACAGTGTGTGCAGTAGAGGGCATGTGATATTTCCTAGTCCTATTATTTGTTTGCATTTACGATTCCTATCTTACTATTTGATTACGTACATTATTATTGTTACATTATTACATTATTATTAATACATAAGGAAGGTAATGTATTATCTACATTACTATTTGTTACTTACATTACTATTATTACATTATTGCATTATTATTACATAGGGAGGATTTTCCCATATTACTCCTGTGTTCATGTATACTTATTTCGAAATGTCTATATCTTCTCTCCTTATATGTATGTGTTATATACTGCTTGATTTTTCTTTATTCTTTATAAAGGGGAAGATGTGTTGTTACAGCTTAGTAAGTTCCAATATACGCCCCACCAGGAGCAGCCTCCTTGCTGCTCAGCCCATCATCTCCAACAGAATTCCCTGCAAGTACAAACCTTCATAACATTCTAATGACATCACATTGGCTGAGCAGCAAGGCATAGAACAAGGATAGGGAGGTTGCATTACTTAACAAGCAGATTACAACACAACTCTTAAAAGTACAAGCATTTATTCTATACAAATTTTCCTATACACCCACTCTGTGCCCATTTAGAACAAGTTGCACTCTTGTGTGTGTTTGCTTAACAGGTAGGAAACTGTTCTGCATTCAGTGCGATGATAGCTAATACCACACAAGTCTTTTTGTACATGTGTGGACACAACCATTTTTACATGAATCATTTGCTGCAGACCAAATTAGAAGCACAACTGCTGAAAAAAATACCTTTCCTTAAAATGTGCATGTATCCATGAGGACTTTCTGCTCTGAAAAGTTCTGACCTATTTATTTCCAAATACTGCCTTTAGTTTGTATTAGAGAGCTTCTGCATGTGACTCTCTCAAGTTATGTAGATTGAATCAGTTTTATCTGGGAACTACGAACAACTGGTGTAAAATAAGGACTGCCACATTGGCTAACTTCAGATAACAAATGATCAAACCCCTTATATTGCTCCCAGCAGTTATAGTAAGGGCTAAATATAGAACTCAGCATCTGACACTTAAACCTTATGTCGTAAATTCAGTTCCCTGTCTTGGCTCAGTCACCTTTTAGTGTTTGATCTTTCTCAAAGTAACATCTGAGCCCACTCTGTGCCCATTTAAAACAAGTTGCACTCTTGCGTGTGTTTGCTTAACAGGTAGGAAACTGTTCTACATTCAGTGGCATGATAGCTGATACTACACAATACTTTTTGTACATGGGTGGACACAACCTTTTTTTACATGAATCATTTGCTGCAGACCAAAATAGAAGCAGAACTGCTGAAAACATATCTCCCCCTTAAAATGTACATGTATCCATGAGAACTTTGTGCTCTGAAAAGTTCTGACCTATTTATTTCCAAATACTGCCTTTAGCTTGTATTATTTAGCTTCTGCATGTGACTCTCTCAAGTTAAGTAGATAGAATCAATTTTGTCTGGGAACTGCTAACAACTGGTGTAAATTAAAGACTTTCATAGTGGCTAACTTCAGATAACAAATGCTCAAAACCCTAATTTTGCTTTCAGCAGTTCTAATAAGTGCTAAATACAGAACTCGGCATCTGACACTTAAACCTTATGTCGTAAATTCAGTTCCCTGTCTTGGCTCAGTCACCTTTTAGTGTTTGATCTTTTTCAAAGTAACAACTGAGCTGTTCACTGCAAAAAGCATGACTGGGGACTGAATATGCTTAAAGTTAGGATCTAAACTGTGCCATTTTTGTATTTTACAATTCTGTTCAATGCAATTTGTAGCACCTATTAACACCAGTATTTTATAATGCCAGTATAAACCTAGAAATGTTGTGCAAAGGGACATGAAATGTTGTCCACATGTCTTCAAAACTACTCTCTTCTTTGCATAACTTTGAATAACCGGTGTATTTTAAGACATACTGCAGCCATTAGGCCACACTAAAAATATATTTTTTAATTTTGTCACTAAGCTGCAGGGATTTTGGCATTGTTAGAGCTCAACATTGTCCTACTTTGTGCACAACATATCTGCTCATTTAGGCACAGAAATCAGAATGTGCACTTTGCGTACATTGAGGAAAATATCACAGAAAAGTAACATCACTGTAAAAGCTATTGCCTTACAATGTAGTGTGTAATGAAAAGAAAGTGCTGCAAAATAGTTAAATTGCTGATATTTACAGTAGTGAAATTAAAAATTATACAGTTCAGAAAAGACTGAAAACAATTCTAGTAAAATGAATTTTACAAACAATTAATATGTATGAATGTTTGAGAAAATATTGTGGTAGTAGCCCATATTTAGTCTTAGTCACTGACAATGTTGTTGCTCTTTATATGAAATGTTACATTTCTTTCATTAAGATTAATGTAAATCTAGAGTTTATTTCATGCAAAGCTAACAACTGTCCACACATGCATTTATTTATAACACTTGCAAAACGTCTTTTGAAACTAAGCACAAAATGATTGTCACCCCTAACTAAGCTTTACTGAAACATGTAAGTGTTTGTTTTACCCTTTAGAAATAAGGACTTATTTACCATCAAAATCCCAAATGTACTTCTGAAGGCAGGAATATAGCATAAAAAGAAAAGAAAGTTCTGCCTTTCATCTTGTTTTTATCCAAATAAATAAAACAATATTTCTGAACTTTCAAGACTTGTGTAGGTTGTAGGTTTTATGGTCTGTGCCATTTGCAACCAGCCCAGGATTCTGTTCCTGGGCTTTAGTCTATTTATAGTTCTGCACATGGAGTCCTAAATCTTACTGATACACCATTTTTGTAACCGAAAACTGCCACAGCATGTCGCAAGTCAATAGTGTATTTTTTAAAGAGGGGTTGAAAATTGCATGGCATGGGTGGTTGCAATGCCGTTCTCTGTGTCAACTCTTGTTTTTAGCTTTACACCCCTTATTAATCACCCCTTATGCTAATCTTAGTTTACCTGTTTGATGGATGATGCACTGAAAAGGCCGCAAGAACAGACCTTGTTCAATCCCAGTTATTGGTTGGTGCTCAGCAGATTGTTAACGATCTCCAGCTGGTTTATTCCATGTGCCCAGGTCCTGAAAATTACATGCTAGTAGTGGGCCTGCTTCTTCCACCCACAGATAAAGCCTTTTTCAAACCTGTCTCAGTTTGTGTGAGACAGTTACTGCTACTTTGTCTTGGCATTTAAAACTACTTTCCAAGACTTAAATTCCCATTTTCTATACACAAGTCACCCCTAAGGTAGGTACTAGATAGCTAATAAGGCAGGATGTTGTATAAATAAAAGTTGGGGCATGTACTGTTGAGCTGCACATGTGGTGTTAAACACACAAAATCATTTTTCCCAGTGAGGTCTACTCCACTCCTATTTTGCTCTTAGATCTCTATGTGTGTGCATTCTGTCCTCAATACACATCTAGGTTTTGTTACAGCTACACATTGTGCCTTCCCCCTCCCTCTCCACACATGCGTGCAAACTACTTAATATTTTTTTATACAATTCATATTTTTACCTTCATCTGCAGGGCGGCTATCTGGTGATACTTTTAAAACATTTCTCTCCTACCAGCTTTTTAAACAACTTTCTAGTGGGCATAACATTGTTTCCCTCAGAAATTCACTCCTGTAAAATGCGCTCTTTTACTCACAATATGTAGACCTTGAAATATAGTCATAATAAGTCGCCTGTCAGGAAAAAGGTGTTAGACAGTAGATAGAGGGAGGGATCAATAATTGTTGCCACTTTTATGAGTTACTCAGACAAACACGGTCATTATACAAATGTAACAAAACATATCCGTACATCACCATTATTACATTTAATTAAAATACAATCACTGATCAATATTTCAAAATCATTCCCCTCTGTCCTCGTGTAACCTGCCAATCAGACGCTCCACTCATTATACTTCGGGAGGGTTCCTTCTTCTGGAGAAAAACAATCCCCTCTTGGCACAGGACTTCTGTGTGGAGTATAATTCTCTGTAAAGATAAGCCACTGTCAGCGTAATATTACTGACACAAAGTAGTTTAGTAACTTCTCAGTCCCCGGTTTCACAGAGAGCTTATATGTGTAAGTACACCCCAATCCCCTATTTCACTAGTAGCTATATTCAAAATGTTAAAGGCCACAGCGGCAAGGTATTCACTTACCTGCGTGACATTTAACGCATCCTACTTCTGACAACATTTGTTAGAGAAATAAATAAATGTGCTCCCTCCCTGGAGCAATGAAAGAAACACACAAAACTGCAGTTTACTTAGGAACAAATTAAATGTATTTGTCTATATTCATGCATACTTGCTGGCCAGCAAGGAAGACGTCAGGGCACACTGGTTGTCTAAGCCAGCTTCTTCCCCGAGTGACTGGTTTCAGGGCCCTGTATACACATAGTAATGCCACCCTTGTGGAACTAAAAAGGGACATGGCGCCAAATACGGTCAACGGAGAGATGCAAGATCGGCACTGTGCCAATAATACACTGTGACAATTATAATGCAGACATACAGTGTAAGCAGAATGAACATCGTGATGAGCAAAATAACATGTTAGTCAGAAAATAAAGTGATCCCTGAGTTGGTTCTGAACAGCTGGTGAAGCTTGTCTAGGCAAGGTCAGATGTGTATTAAGCGCATACATTTGGAGATACATGTTTTTACTCAACAGAAATCCCCTGGAATGTATCAATAATCAATGTAGGCTGGAAATATACTGGTGATAGTCCATGGCATGCTCTCCGGAAATCCAGAGATCATTATCAATTGGCCCAAGGAATTATTGATGACCCCCTTCAGTTCAAAGAGTAAGGTGTTATGGAGCAGGACCACCACCATCCTGGATTTCATAGAGAACCGAAAGTGAAACTCCCTGGGGTAGCTATGTTCATTCAAGAATTGATGGTTTGTTCCCAGATTGTCTGCCTCCTGCAATATATTATATCACCAGGCACATTTCTTGCCATGCAACAGGACCACCCCCTTTTAACTTTGTTGTTTAACAAATTGCAGGATATCACTCTATATGTCACTAGGGAAACATTAATTTTCACAGGTACATATGTTAAGAATTTAGTTTATTCATTAATAAAAACCATAAACATACAGCATACAATTGAACGGAACATCATGATCATCCATATGGAAAATGGGAATACAAGCACAGCCGTAAACAGATATAAAACAAATTGACCATTGAAGGAAATGAGAAACACGATGCTTAGGCCTTGCCAAATTCAGAGCATCATATGGTGACATCACTTGTATTTTTACGATCTCCTATGTATACACGTCCTCTCAGAGTAGCAATGGATTTGAAAACCTGGAACATAGCCATATTAAGTGCACAGTTGAAAAAATAAGAAAACATAATACAAGTACAGAAAAAAACAGATAAGGAGTCGATCTGACCATAGTAGCAAATGGGGAACACAATGCTCTAGTCTCACTAGGTTCAGGGCAAATCTCATATGAATACCTATTGCCCCGGGATAGCAGCAGGTTTAAAAATCTGGAACATAGCCAACTATATATAATACTAAAAGTGCTTTACTGCATGGAAAAGTGCTAAGTGCAACCAAGGCATAAATGTGATAAAGGGACATAAACTAGGGCATGCCCGATCAATCACAGCAGCAGTTGATGTAGATAGGGCTTAACCTTTCTCATCGTAAAACATCAGAAGGATCCGTTTCCCCTATCATAATATCGCCACATGATAATTAAGCTATAAAGTGCCAAGTAAAATCCACCACAAAGGGCATTAGGGCACCCCGTGGATTTTGGAACTCCACAGTAGGCCTGATTAGAGTTTGCAGAGTCACACTTCGGGAACTCTGCGAAGTGGTCAAAAAGCTCCCCTGCACTACATGGAGTTCTGCGGTTGGGTAGAGTTTGTTGGCCGGCCTGTTCACGTTGCTTTGTAGATTAAACGTAATGCGGAGTATGTCCTTATGTTGGAAAACATGCACGAATGGCACCATGCGGTTCGCTTGGGTGTGGCCATCTTGTTTTCTAACTTTGTTCATGGTGCCGGGTGTCAAAGCCCAGGTCACCGGAGTAACCGGTTAGTTCTGCTGAATATTGAAGACAGTCCTAACCCACCCTGAAACTGCTTGTTCCAGCACACTAGTTATTCACACCGTACAAAGAACCAGAAGCTCAAGGGAAGGGGGAAGTGGATAAAATAAAAAAAGAGAAACAACACTGTTCCAGCGTTTTCCTCTGCTGAATAGTTGAAGTAATCTGCGATTCACTCAGACTTCGTAGGAAAACAGGTGCCTAATAAAACATAAACAAGAACAGGAAAATTCAAACTTTCCCTAACAGTGTACCAGACTTTTTGCTTCTCTTTTTAGTGTGTCGGTAAGTACCTCTCTAATCCTGGTCTCTAGCTTCCAGGTTGATGTTTTTTCTATGTTCTGGGATGTTTCTTCTATTCTGTGAAGCTTCTAAAACTAAATAGGATATTGTGGTTAGGATTGCATACATTAAATCCTATAGCTAACCAATGATTCTATTTGTTACACACTAACTTGCTTAGACGCCCAGAATATCTGCAAAATGGGTTCTGTACTTTTACAGCATAGTACTGAGAACTTTTTTAATGAAAGTCTTGCATCAAAGAATGTCTTGCAATTACAGTTCTTTCAGTTTGAGTCTCAAAATTCCAAGAAAACAATGTTCTATTCACAAAGTTCCAAAACTCGAGAGCAATACCTGAAAACAATGTCCGGTTATTTTTTCACCAGAGTCTTTATGAGAATTTTGAGAGCGTAGACAAACGATCTTGCTGTTTATACATGGGTTTTCATTTACTTGATTCTCGAAGGGGATGTTATTCTTATCTAACCTTGTTCTTTTCTCTTTTCTTTGCAGGTTGGTTCAATTAGTCAGGAGAGGAGCCGGGATTCGTAAGAGCCAATTGCCAGAAGACAGGTGAACCTGCAACCACGCCAACTTGAAGCCTTTGCAGATCCAGAAGGGAACAGGAGCGCCAGTGCCGATGAACAGGAGCCGTTCTCAGGTAAGCGGGATAAAGACGAGCACAAGCGCCGGGTGAAGATAGGGGATGCCTTTTATAGACAGGGCTGAGTGTGGTTGTTACGCGCTGCACTTTGTTCATGGGAAGCGTGCAGTGCTTCGGTTTTTATGCTAATTAGGGCTAAGGGTGGGCGTAGTTCGTGTAGTAGCACTTCACACTACGCAAACTTCACGTAGCACTACGCGAGCTGCGTAGTAGCATGTTCGCACTGTGCAAGATGCGTTTTCAATGCTTGCACAGTGCGGACAAGCATCCGGCACTGTGCAATCATTGAAAACGGCATCTAGCACAGTGCGAGCTGTAGTTTTCTGCTGCTCGAGTACATTATTACTCGAGCTGCAGCTTTCTCAACGCAAACTGGCAGTTTCTCATTGAGAGCGGTCGCGAGCATGCACAAGCACTCACAATGAGAAACCTTACCTCCCTGCGTTGAGAATCTCGCCGGGATGTAATTTTGCTTGCTCGAGGTCGCGAACATGACGTTCGGGACTGCGAACAAGCAAAAAATGAGCGCTACACTACGTTACGCTGCGCTACGCATGTTCGCACTGTGCTACGTGCAGCTCGCGTAGTGCGAAGTTGCGCAAACTTCGCAAACTCCGCGAGCGTAGCGTAGTGCTTCACTCAGGCCAAATTAGGACTAACAAGAGAGGATGTTGCACGTTGTCTAGGGAGTGTCAGTAAGAGAAAAGCCTTGGTAAAAGCAAGAATAATCAAACATACCGGAAAGAACATCAAGCACATAAACCTAAAGTCTAACAGATAAGTTAGAAGAAATACTTTAACATAGTATGTGTACACAGAAGCTACTAACAAAGACACTTCTGTAATGAGAGGGGACAAGCTCTCTGTTGTACATTAACCCTAACAGTTGCCCACCTCACGGGCCCTCCTACAGGACGGGACTTCCCTTGATGATTCAAATAGAATCGCTTAATTAACCGGGGAGCATGTACATAAGAAGCTGGCTCCCACAAATTTTCCGTTTCATCATACCCTTTCCATTCTACTAAATAGAAAAGACGTCCATGGATTCTTTTTGCGTCTTTTATGCTCTTTACTTCATATTCCAGATTTCCCTTGATTGGAATAGGTGGAGGTGGTGGCTCGGGACGTGTTCCAGGGCAATATGGCTTAAGTAAAGACACATGAAAAGTGGGGTGTATTGGGTAGTCTTCAGGTAAGTCTAATTTTACTCTGACCGGATTTATTATAGCGGTGATCCTAAAGGGTCCAATAAAACGGGGTTGCAGCTTCCGGGATCCTTCTATATTTAGGTTCTTGGTAGAGAGCCATACCTGGTCACCAGTCTTGTATATTGGGGCCTTAGTTCTGTGTTTGTCTGCTTGTTTTTTCATGCTTTCTTTGTACTTCACTAAATGTTTTCTGGCTTTGTCTTGAATATCACCTAATTTTGTTAATCTGTCTGTTACTGTTGGCAGTAAAGAATTCTCGAGCAGAATTGGTAAAGCTCTTGGATGATATCCATGTATGAAATAGAATGGTGAACAATGTAATGCTGCATGCTCAGTGTTATTATAAACAAATTCCGCTACAGGAAGAGCTTCCAACCATTCACTAGTATAGTCTGCCAATAAACAGCGTAGCGTCTGTAGTAAGGTCTGTTTCAGTCTTTTTGTTTGCCCATCTGTCTCTGGAAACGCACCATTTCTTTAAGAAAAATATCAGCAAACTCAGCAGCAGTAGGAGGTTTTCGTAAGGGCACGAAATGCACCATTTTAGATAAAAAAAATATATAATTACTAATACTGTTGTGAAAGACTTTACTGGCGGTAAGTAAACCCACAATAAAATCTACACTCACAGTGTGCCAAGGTTGTGTGGGGGTTGGCATTGGTGTAAGCAATCCAGCTGGTGCCTTATGAGATGATTTTTGCCTTGCCCAAATAGGACAAAAAGCGACAACGTTTTTAATGTCTTTACTCATGTTATTCCACCAAAAATGTTTTAGAACATTTTACAGGGTTGTTACCCAACCAGGATGACCTGCCAAGGGTGAAGCAGGATGCCAAGTCACTACTTGAGTTTGTAGTTCTGTGGTGGGTACATACAACAAATTCTCATGATACATTAAACCCTGTTGTATGGAGTTCAGAGAACCCTTCAACCATTCTTGAGGTAATATAGGCATATGTGCATTATATAGCTCTGTCATAAAGTCTTTCTGCTGTACTGGTGCTAGAATTTTTTGAGCGGCAATAATGGGTTCACCTTTTTTATCATGCTTTGTTTCAGAGGTATATCCGTATCTAGATAACTCATCAGATTAAATCTGCTGTGCCCCATGTCTATAAGTAATTACAAAATCAAACATACTGAAGAAATTTACCCAGCGCATTTGATGTGGAGTTAGCTTTAAGTGATCCAAAAAATTGTAAATGTATATAGTCAGAAAAGATGGTAACAGGGAACATAGCTCCCATCAGGTGGTGTCTCCATTCAGAAAAGGCTACTTTGATAACTAAATGTTTTCTCTCGGCCACTGTGTAATTCTGTTCTGCGGGTAATAATTTTTTGGAAAAGAAAGCTATAGGATGCATTTGACCATCCACTGCATCACATTGAGAAAGAACCCCCCCCCTAAAGCTACCTGTGAAGCATCCGCTTCAACAAAAAATGGCAAATCAGGGTCAGGATGTTTCAGAATTGGGGCCAAAGTAAATTCATGTTTTAACTGTTGGAAAGCACGAGCTGCCTCATCAGACCATAGGAATCGTTGCCCTTTCTGCAACAGTGCGGTTATAAGAGCTGCAATGTCTGCAAAATAAGAAATAAATCTCATTTAATAGTTGGCAAAGCCTAAAAATCTCTGGACATCTTTTACGGAGGATGGTTCTGGCCATTTAGTAATGGCATTAATTTTATTCATGTCCATAGTTATCCCTTGAGGTGACAAGCAGTAACCTAAAAAGTCTACCTAACTTGTATTGAATGTACATTTTTCGAATTTTGTAAACAGATGATTTTCTTTTAACTTTGCCAACACTGCACGCACATGCTGAGTATGTTCATCCTGATTCTTTGAATAAATGAGTATATCGTCAATGTAAACAATGACGCACACATCCAGAAACTCGTGCAGGACCTCATTAATAAAGAACTGAAATGCCACAGGGGCATTACATAACCCGAAGGGCATTACAGTGTATTCAAATAATCCAAACTTGGTTTTGAAAGCGGTCTTCCACTCATCCCCCTCTTTGATTCTAACCAGGTGGTATGCTCCCCGCAAATCTAGCTTGGTGTATACTGTAGAATGTCTTAATTGGTCCAACAAAACAGGAATTATAGGAAGAGGATATTTATTTTTTATTGTAGCCTTATTTAATCCTGTATAGTGAATGAACGCGCGCAGGGATTTATCTGGTTTCGGAATAAAAAAAAGCGTAGATGACACAGGAGATGTGGAATGTCGGATGAACCCAGACTGTAATAGGTCCTCTAAATAGGTTCTTAAATATTTGCCCCTACATGCATCAATCTAGGATTTTGCATTTCTTAAATAGCGAAAATTAAGGAATCGCTATTTAGGAAATGCAAAATGCTATGCATCAAGAAATCCTAAAAGTTTTTAGGATTTCTTAATTTTCGGAAATTGCGATTCCTTAATTGCGAAGTGCAATTAAGGAATGGCATTACATTGATTCCTATGGGCCTAGAGGCCCATAGGAATCAATGTAGTCAATTGGAAGGCAGTAGCAAATTGCGAGTGGCACTTAGAAAATTTCATGGGTGCCTGCACCCCTGAAATGCAATTAAAAGTGCATGTTTCACACACACATGTCCTAAGGACATGTGTGTCTGTAACTGGACAGTTAAAAAATGCATTTTCAAGCATTTTTAAACAATTTCGCAAATTACCACGAGGTTGAACCTCGTGGTAATTTGCACTTCCAATTTGAATAATCGCAATTTTTTTTATGATGCATTGCTTTTAAGGAATTGCAAATTTGCAATTCCTTAAAAGCAATCGCATTTTTGGAATTCGGTAAAAATACCGAATTACTCAAAAATGCTTGATGCATCCCAAACACATATTTAGGAAGTGCAAACGGCCGAATTTACCGATTCGCACCGTTTGCACTTCCTAAATAGGTTGATGCATGTGCCCCATAGTCTCTTCTTCAGTCAAGGCATATACTCTGTTATTAGGCAAAGGTGCCCCAGGGATAAGGTCAATACGACAGTCAAAAGATCTATGAGGGAGCAAAATACTAGCCTTCACTGGATCAAAAACATCTCTGAATTCCTGGGGCCTCATTTATGAAAAGTGACGCATCGCTTCGTGAAAACATCGATGTGTCACTTTTCACTGCGCACTCCTTACGACATTCCTGATGCGTCATATTTAATGTATGACGCATCATGTCGCAAGGACTTACAGATACGTCAGTTTTTCTGACGTATCTGTAAGCGCAAAAGTGACGCATTGCTGGAATGTGTCACAAAAGTGACGCAACTCCAGCAATGCGTCCTTTCACATGGGGAAAGCCCCATGTGAAAGGGCTTGCGTCAGTCTTACGCCTGCTGTGAGGCAGGCGCAAGATTTTGACGCAACAGCGTCCTAAAAGTGACGCAGTGAAATCTCATAGATTTCACTGCGTCAATCTTACGAGGGTTTTTGCGGGGGAACGCCCCCTCTGCATACATTATACCTGACGCAGGTATAATGTGGCGCAGGGGTTTAAAAAGTGACGCATCTACCTAGATACGTCACTTTTTAAATATGGCGCAACAAGGCGCATTTTTTACACCGCTGGTGCGTCACAAAAAGTGACGCACCGGCGGCGCAAAACTGACGCAAGGCCTTCATAAATAAGGCCCCTGATATTTTGGGGGAAGACTCAATTGTTCTAGCGTTGTATTAGCACAATGTTTAACTGTACTCTGTTCCATCCCTGCTTCCTGATAGCAATTGGTTCTGCAAAAAGAGGAATCCAGGGTGAAAGTTCTATTTACCCAATCGATTTTTGGACTATGAGCTGTTAACCAGGGAACCCCAAGAATCAAGCCAAAGTTTGGGGTATCTATCAGGTCAAAAGTTATCAATTCAGTGCGCGCGTTTTGACAAACCATGACAAGTGGACTAGTTTGCTGATTAATTAGACCAGACATTAATTCCGAACCATCCACAGCACAAACTGCTTCAGGAGAAGGCTTTAAACACACTGGAAGGCCTAAAGTGTCAGCTAACTTATTGTCCACAAAATTTCCTGTTGCACCGAAGTCCAGTAGGACAGGAAGAGAATGCCTTACCTGAGTAGTTACAATTAAAAATGGTTGGATCAAAAAATGCCTGGGTACATGGGGTACCATGAAAGCTGCTGGCTTAGAGGTTTGAATGTTATGTTTCCTCGAACAAGTAACCTCCCCCCTTGTCGAGATTAGTCGTTTCCCGACTCATTAGCAGTGACTGAGGAAACTGTATCCTTTCGTGAAGTTTTAGGTTTTACCTGACATTCTCTGGCAAAATGACCTGCCTTGCCGCAATATAAACACAATTGAAGCTTTCTCCTTCTCTCCTTTTCCTCTGAGGAGAGTGGTCCTCTAAGTGTCCTTATTTGCATAGGCTCAGGTTCTGGGAATTTACTGTCCGTGTCTTTTTTCTCATGTCTAAGAAAAGTTTGCCGTGATTCCAATTTGGATTTATCTCCCTTCCTTTCTCCTAATCTGTGATCTAATTTTACCACGAAATCAGAATATTCTTCTGGCAAATCAACAATATGGGCCAGGGCATCCTTTAAGTCGTCCCTCAAACCTTTATAAAAAAGAGAAACACGTTTTTCCTCAGGCCACTGCGTTTCTGTGAGTAAGCAATTGAAACTGGTGAGGTAGGTCAGTAAATCCTTATCACCTTGTTTAAGATTTAAAAGTTCGTTATCACTGGCCTGCATAAATGTGTGTTTAGCGAAAAGGCGAGTCATACTACGTTTAAACTGATTCCAATTGTGAAGAATCGGATCATCTCAATCGACAAATGGAATTGACCAATTTGCTGCTGTGCCAGCTAAGTAAGACAAGACAAATGCCACCTTTGTGGCATCAGTGGGGAATTGTTGTGGCTTCCAAACGAAATGCAATTGACATTGGTTGATAAAAACATGGAACTTATTACTATCTCCATGAAAATGTTCAGGTGCAGCTAACAGCACAACATTACGAACTGTTACAGTAACTTCAGCTGGGGGAGGGATGGTAGAATGTTTTGATCTTGCCCCTGTTTCTGAAGAGGTTTTTAAAAATGGAGTAAAAGCTGTGTCCCATTGATACTCTATACGTTTATACCTGCCCAAATCCTGTCTTAAAGTGGCATTTTCCAATTTCAATTTCTCTATTTCCTCTTGCATGTGCTGTAGGATTACTGTTACTGACTCATTGTGAGCCAAATCTTCGTTTACGGCTTACGCTATGTCCGTGGCATCAATGCCCTCGTTATCTTCCCCTGTGTTCATAATCCAACAGAACTGTATTTGTTTATGGCTTGTGCTTCTGTCAAAGCTCAGCTCACCTGAGTATCCGGTTAGTTCTGCTGGATATTGGAGACAGTCCTAACCCACCCTGAAACTGCTTGTTCTAGCACACTAGTTATTCACAGTGTACAAAGAACCAGAAGCTCAAGGGAAGGGGGAAGTGGATAAAAAATAGAGAAACAACACTGTTCCTGCGTTTTCCTCTGCTGAAGAGTTGAAGTAATCTGCAATTCACTCAGACTTCTTAGGAAAACAGGTGCCTAATAAAACATAAACAAGAACAGGTAAATTCAACCTATCCCTAACAGTGTACCAGACTTTTTCCTTATCTTTTTAGTGTGTCGGTAAGTATCTCTATAATCCTGGTCTCTAGATTCCAGGTTGTTTTTTTTTCTATGTTCTGGGATGTTTCTTCTATTCTGTGAAGCTTCTAAAACTAAATAGGATATTGTGGTTAGGATTGCATACATTAAATCCTATAGCTAACCAATGATTCTATTTGTTACACACTCACTTGCTTACACGCCCAGAAGATCTGCAAAATGGGTTCTGTACTTTTACATCAAAGTACTGAGAACTTTTTTAATGAAAGACTTGCATCAAAGAATGTCTTGCCATTACAGTTCTTTTTTTTTTTTAAAACCTTTATTGTGCAGATAGTAGCATACAGATACGGGCCTACAACCAATCAGGCCGGCCACGACACAACATGAGAAGCACGTAAATCAATAAGAAGGTTTCAAGGCAGTCACTCAGCATTGTGCAAGCAAGTAGTTCAATCTTAGGAGAGCTGAGTACGACCGCTGGAAGCAGGATCAAAGAAGGTTAATTTTATAGTAGGGAGTATAGCAGGATCAGTTGTAGTTTTTAATCATCTAAGTTCCCATAGCGGGCCACGAATCAAACATCAAGACATTAAGACATCAATAAAGACGGTTTTCAGCAACAGTTCACAGCAATCAAATTCTAGACGCCATATTTCAAATCAGTATCCACCGTGGCCCGTCACGTGCCCATCGACCTCCTAATTATTGTACGGATGCGTAACGGAGGAGCCGGAACGGCAACAGCAGTTACACTCATCCTCTATACTGACCTAAGTAATAAGAAAAAAGGGGGGGGGAGTACTATAAAGAAGAAAAGAAAGAACGCTGCGCTGCTGCACGCGCCCCACAGCGAGGAAGGCGCGCAAAGTGGCTGAGGATCCCGCTATCGGGGTTGGGGCGTGCAAGTCAGGATATATGTGCAATCAATACCGTAGAAACAAACGCAGCTCACCCCCCATCCCCACCAGCAATCACACCATGGGAGACACGCACAGACACGGCGTCCCGAAAAAAGGATACAAAAGAGCCATAGAACTAAAGGGAAAATGAACAGAAAAAGACCCCAACCCACCCACCCCACCCTGCACCCCTGCGGAAGGCTACGGCCTACCCCCCCAGCAGCGTGCCTGTCGCCCTAAATAGGAAACCCGAAATATAGGAAAAGTTAGAGAGAGGGAAATGAAACAAAAGAGACAAAAAGGAAAAAGAACCAGGGGGAGAGGAAGCCATCAGTCGAGTCATTCGGCCCCTACCCCCCGCCTTCACACACATTTATGCAACAGCAAAATGAAATCGACATAGTCTCAGGTATCATAGACCTTCAAAGGAATCGTCCATATTATCGTGGTTTGGGGCATTCCTCATATTCCTCCGTTAACCAGTAGTCCTCCGAGTCCAGAACCGGCTCACCCCTGTCCTTTCCTAGTAATCGCTACCATGCCTGGTAGAGTAGTGGGCAGCAAACATTTCAAGGTGGAGATGCCGTATGGTCGAAACAGGATGGAGCAAAAGTTCAAACCAGAGGACTCCGGCAACCAGCGGCAAAGTAAGAACTGTTTGCGGCAGTCTAGACTTTCCAATAGCGACAACTGAAACCGCAAACAGTGTGGGTGCAGTCTAACCGCCCAGGAAAGTAAAGTCTCCCCCGCAAGGTAACAACGGGACCTCACCGAGGCAGTTCGAGTCGGCAATCCATGTCGTTCTCCGATCATTCAAGCAGGAACGGGCCCCGGCGTGGTGCCCATGCCCGCGCCCACCACAATCAAAGCGACCTTGGGATCCGGGGCCGCAGGCGTACAGTCTTGTCGATGCACAGCGGCAGCACTCCTCACAGCAACTGAGAGGGACGAAGCAGCACACACTCGAAGTCGAGCCGCGTCCATGAGGGACGGCCCAACAGAAATGGCGGCGGACCTGCTATCCTGCACAAGGGCTTCGAGGGCCATGGTCGCGTGTAAAGACTGTAGGGCTTCAAGAACATCACCGAGCGTGGGCTCACGCTCACAGGACCAGGCCCCCGTGCACTTTAGCGACCCAAATTCGCCGCCCTGATTAAATCCGTGACTCAGGGCACCGACCGCCATCTTGCAGGTCCAGCCGCGTCTCCGTACGCCTCAACTTCTGGAGTGGGCTCTCAAGCAAGGCCACCGCTGGAGTCCCCCCGAGCCCCAGAAATGGCAACCTGGGTGCAGAAAGGAGAGCCACCAAAAGGGGGGACCGCCAGCGCCAACGCCCCGCGGACGCCACACGCCGATTCCGGGTGCAGGGCTTCAAGATGGCCCGACAGGGCAACAAAGGGGGAATGCCTCCTGCACGGTCTTCCCCCGTCCATGGCGTGCCGCGCCCTACCACGGGGCCCCCCGGCCGCTGGACCAGGCCCGGTCAGTCGCCACCGGCATAACCGCACAATGGCCTCTCCCAGCCGACCTCTCTCCTCCACCAGGGGCCGCCGCCGACACCGTCACTCCGGCCGACCTCCACAGGCAAGTCCCCGGTCTCCACGCCACGGAGGCCCCGGACCAAGCAGGGGTACAACTTCGGATCCGCAGCTCGCAGGAGCCCCCGGGACAGACGGTGAGTACGAGCGTTACTTCACCTTTCCATTTATTCCCGAGTATGTCGTCTCGGGCAGGATGCGTATCAGGATATGTGGGCTGGGCAGGAAGGCTGGCGGAGCCGAGCTACAGTGCGACCATCGCGGTCGCGAGCTTGGCTCCTCCCCCCAATTACAGTTCTTTCAGTTCGAGTCTCAAAATTCCAAGAAAACAATGTTCTATTCACAAAGTTCCAAAACTCGAGAGCAATACCTGAAAACAATGTCCGGTTATTTTTTCACCAGAGTCTTTAAGAGAATTTTGAGAGCGTAGACAAACGATCTTGCCGTTTATACATGGGTTTTCACTTACTTGATTCTCGAAGGGGATGTTGTTCTTATCTAACCTTGTTCTTTTCTCTTTTCTTTGCAGGTTGGTTCAATTAGTCAGGAGAGGAGCCGGGATTCTTAGGAGCCGATTTCCAGAAGACAGGTGAACCTGCAACCATGCCAACTTGAAGCCTTTGCTGATCCAGAAGGGAACAGGAGCGCCAGTGCCGATGAACAGGAGCCCTTCTCAGGTAAGCGGGAGAAAGACAAGCACAAGCGCCGGGTGAAGATCGGGGATGCCTTTTATAGGCAGGGCTGGGTGTTGTTCTTACGCGCTGCACGTTGTTCATGGGAAGCGTGCAGTGCTTCAGTTTTTATGCTAATTAGGACTAAGGGTGGGCGTAGTTCGCGTAGTAGCGCTATATAGAACAATAGAGGATGTTGCATGTTGTCTAGGGAGTGTCAGTAAGAGAAAATTCTTGGTAAAAGCAAGAATAATCAAACATACAGGAAAGAACATCAAGCACATAAACCTAAAGTCTAACAGATAAGTTAGAAGAAATACTTTAACATAGTATGTGTACACAGAAGCTACTAACAAGGACACTACTGTATTGAGAAGGGACAAGCTCTCTGTTGTACATTAACCCTAACACCGGGTCACTTTTTTGTAATCACTTCTCAATATTCTCAATCCTCTGCCCTCCTAATTATTTACCCCTCTCTTTTATTTACTGTTCCAATGTGCGTTTTTGTCTGTGTATTTTATGTTTTTCTCATTTTTTCATAGTTTCTCATGAGTTTTTGTACTTTTTTCTCTTTTCCTTTATTTCATTATTTGTATTTAATATTCTTCCTTCCTTCTTTCCTTCCTGTCTTCCTACCGTTCTCTGTTTTAAATTTTTCCCCCATCCAGCAACATGTCAGAGTAGGGCAAACAATAAAGCAGCGTCACCAGGCTCGTCCCAAACTGCAAACAGCAGCAGCCGCCTACCCTGCGGAGGCCGACGTTGCCAAGGGATTCAGCCCCAGTCAATATTTTGTGCAGTGGAGGTGGCAGCCTTAGTTTTTTCATGCACACCACCTCCCCTCCATCTTGTCAGCAGATGGCAGGCCTGGCAGTGAGTACCCTCAGTGGGAGCATTGGCTGCATTGGAGTAGATGCACAGGTGTGTGCCACACACCAGCCAAGTCCAGTGCACAGCCCAGCAGCTTACGCACCGCTGGGCAGATATTCTTGACCGGGAGCAGGACCTGCTTAACCTACTTGGCATCAAGATTGCGGGGCTCTGTGAGTATTAATTATTCATTGTGTTTGTGTTTTACAATGCTAACGTTTTTTCCGAATAGCATGCTGCTCACGCTCAGAGGTAAGGTACGTTTAGTTTACATTAAAATTATTATGTTATCGAGTTTGAGCTAGTCAGGTGCTCTGTGCTACCAAATCAAACTCATCAGTGATTGCTTGGGCTAATTATTTAGGAAGCCTTTGCAGACTACTCTGTCCTCCTGTCACCATAGTGAATTAGTGATATCAGTGAGTTTGCGTTCTCTGTGAATTTCTCTATGGAGCTCATACAGTACAAAGCAATTTAACAGTGATGCATAATACTAGTATGTATCTATGCACTGCAAAAAAGGAAGACTAAGTTTGTCCATCAACCGGGTTGAGAAATGAACATCGAATCAAAGATTACTCATTGCAATGAGTTAGTTCCAAATGTAGTTTTTGTTAAGGAAATTTGGAATATGAATTTAGGATTAGTATGGCCAACTCAAAAATAGTCGATACTAGTACTATAGGAGATCTGATTGAGATAAGTATACTGTTACTGCATGATTTTGTGGAGATTAACTGTAGAACTAATCTACACTTTTTAATCTTCTTTATTTCTTACATCAGCAGCCAAGGGCAAGAAGAGGGGAAGCCGAGAGGCGGGTCCAGGAAGAGCTGGGTAGGAGGCGCCGACCACCAGTTCACTGCAGATGACTCTGTTCAGACCAGTAAGTCCTATTATTTATTATTATTTCCTTAACTTTGCCCACTATCATACTACTTTTAATTTTGCCTTTTTTTTTATACTGTGTCCTTTTTTTCAAACTCCCATATCCAATTGTTGCTTCATTCCTGGTATCCCTGCATTACTGTTTTTTTCCCTTATTTCATGTTTTTTTTTGGTAGCTGACGTTTTGCTAGTCTGCCGTGTTCTTCTGCTTTGTTGGTACTCTTTAACTCTTCCCTATGTTTCTTTTGGTACTGTAAAACTAAGAAAAACATGTTGGCATTCTACTGTCTGTCTACTATGACGATTGCAGGCTCAAGTAAGCTAGTGATATAATATTATTCACCATGTAGGTTTGTTGAGCAGGCTGTCTTTTTCTTGCCCATGCTCTAACAGTTAACAAGAGAGTGACTATGGTCAGAGACCTCGCCACCAAATCCCCCAATGTCGTGCTTTGTGATTCATTTATACGGTATATTAGCAGTTCCCATGACATTGCAGCATGGCTGGAAAGTATAAGGTCCCATTTTATTTGCCAACCAACACAGTATGTCTTTTGTTGACCATAATTATTCAACCCCTTCATTGCGCTTCAATGACCTAGAATCATCATCATTAAAGGCTATAACTCTGCCCCTCCATTTTTGGTTGTTTTGACTACCTGGCTTTTCTAACATTGTGAACCAAAAGAACCCTGAGTGATAATTGTGGTAGAAGATAGTGCAGTGCTAACCGAACTGTAGTGATGTATTGTGGTTGTGTTCTTTTTTTTATTAAAAAACGTTTTATTGAGACTTGTCTGGCATCTAAAGAATGTATAATGGTTTTTCCTTGCCACAGAGTGCCTCCGGCTCAAGTGCTCAAGTGCCGCTGCAGGAGGAGAAAGAGATCTGGTTGCAGGAGAAGAAGTGGAGGCAGGGTCGGGCGGTGGCAAGTTACATTGTTTGCTTATTGTCAATTATTATTATTATACTCACTAGTTACAAGGGCATAGTTTTGACTCATGATCGTGACCCCCCCCGCCCACCCCCGCCTTACCAGCTACTATGGTGGTTGAGTTATGGTCTCTTCTATAACTCAGCAAAATCTCAGATAATGAATGCTAAAAATTATGGATTGATGGAAATGGGAAAGAACGGAAGCTTAAAAGATAGGATGGGTGATATAGTATATGAGTGAAAGTAAGCATGGGTGTTTTTTTTTGATAGGTGGATGGATGAGTGCAAGGATGGTTGAAAGAAAGGGTGGATACTGAATGGCTACATTTTGGATTGGAAAGTTTTGTGAAAGACTGGATGAGAGAAAGAAAAGCAAAAATCATGGTGGCTAAGGGTGAATATAGAAGAACGAAAGGATGAGTGAATAATTGCTTTGCTGAATAAACAAGGGAGGTCTTCTGGAGAGAGGCATGATGCTCACCTACTTCGCTTACTTTGTTTTATGGTTACCAGAGCTATCGTTCAGAGTAGGGGGTATTTAAATTTTTGTTCAAACCCCTTGACTCACTGTATATGTTAAGGAAGGCAGATATGAATCCCACTAATCATCATTATCACCCCCTCCCTGTCCATGGTATTTCACCACCCATGCCTGATGTGCAGTATGGTTCACTTTTTGACTACAGTGTTGGCTGTGCAATGTGCATCTGCTTCAGTTAATACAGCATATGCAAAGTTTTCAATGCATTATAAACCGAACAAGCAAGGTGTGTTTTCCTTTGCCCCTCAGTCATCTCTTAGTACTTCACTCCTTTATTCTTTCCTACGTTCTTGTGTCCCAGCCTACCAAAAAATTGAAAAACCCATTTGTGGCATGTTCCACATGTTTATGTCCCTGTGAAGTGATTCCAAAATATATTTCATGGTTTCCCTTAAAGGTTTTATTTTATGCCCATCCAGATTATTTCCTTTTGACTTTTGGCAACTACAGTGACCGAATAAGCTTAAGCTTAGGCACATGACGAATTAATGATCAGTGACAACCTTATCTTCTTTAGTAAATGCTCTACCTACATGCCTATTTCCTCTTCCTTATCCTGAAGTAGATTAAGTCAAATTTCGTTTCCCTAACGCCCAGCAAATTAATTTGTTGGAAACATTTTGTGGTGGTGAGCTAGGCCAGTGAGTAAAGGGTGAATTAGAGGCATATTTACAAAGACCCTGTGGCATTTTTATGCTGCTGGAGAATCACTTTTGTGGTGCTCTAGAGGCACAATGTGCTATCCCACATTTACAAGGCCATGCAAAGCCACCCTGCGTGGATTTTCATTGACTTGTAAATATGGGGTACATTAATGCCTTACTCTATGTGCTAGAGGAATTCCCTGGGTGTCGCTCTGGGTGTTCCCATGCAACATGCCTGTTATTTTACACTGTCCCAGATTTACAACATAGCGTAAATCTGGGGCAGCACCAAAACTAAAGCCTTCACAGAGCAGGCGTAACAAGGAGATATGTTTACATTTCTCCTACGTTTTTCCCCTTTCCACGTGTGCTGCAATCTGTAACCCATATAGAATGAGGAAAACACCTCTGTTGATTCAAATCATGTCACCAACACAGACACCCGTGAACCATGATGCAAGAGGGCCTGTGTTGGAGCTTGGCTGAAGTTTGTGTGCTGGCAGAAAGTACAGGAATGCACAATAGCTTGTAGATACAGCACATTCCTGCCCTTTTCCTTTGACTTAGGACAGCACAACTATAAGGCTTGGGGCACTGCCTTTTGCCAAAATGTTGTAAATATGCCCCTAAGTGTCTAATTTGATTTCAAGTTTGACATAAGGGATACTCTGTGACAAACATGACAAATACAATCTATACAGCCTGTTCCTTTTACTGTAGTGCAGTGCATCGCTTTCCCCATGTCTACTTATGGCAGACGAGATAATAATATCGGCATTTTATATGTATCTTATTTATTATTCATCTGCCTCTTTAGAGTCAGGGAAGAAAATGAAAAGCATTTGAAGAAGAACAGGGCCATTGGAATTAAAGATAGATCATTGTCAAGTACAGCTGTCCCAGCTGCAAACAGTAACAAAGTACCCAACGCACTGGCTAGCATTACTTCATTAATTTAGCACAACTTGTACTTCATTGTGCATAATTCCTTACTTTTTTATTTTGTTATTAGAAAAGTTATTAGTTATTAGAAAAGTGTTTAATGAAAAGAAAATCAAATAATTGTTTTTTTTAATCTGGTGTTATTCTGTTTGAATTCTTTCTGCCAAACAGTCAGTGCTGTTTAGGTGAATGATGTATGGGTAAAAAATAAAATCATAATCACATTAAATTACAAAGGCCCTGGGAGACCAGCAATGTACTGCTACTGTGCCACCCAGTACTTAATTTCAAACAAGTGTCTGCACAGAGCATTACCATTTGTCTTTTTTTCTTTTTGTTTTCTCGATATAACTACCCATCACTGTAATACACCCCACAATTCATAAATCATCACTCACCATCACTCACTCATTGTTCCAATAGTTGCAGTTATCTCTTCCAATCCAAGCATGAGCAGGTTAGCTAGTAGATGCACAAGTGTATCTTTGATGCAGGCAACACATTGGAATTTGGTAATGGTACTATTGTACATCAATGACCTTCTGGGGCAGCCCTGCTAAGTGATGTGTAAAAGGATAGGCATGCACGGGAGGCAGGCATTGTCTCCAATGTCATGACAGACTGCACATTGGTCCAACTGCAATATACAAACACAAGGAGATGATGGACGTAACACTGAAGCTTTTCATGCACTCACCCCCAGTAACAGATCTGGGAGGAATCCATCACCGTTCTTTAGCTCACTTTGCCACCTCAGTACAGACCCAGCTATATGCAAATCATTCTTGACCCTGTGCCTCATGGGAACAGCCCCGCCCAAACTGCCAAGCTAGGTCTTCCCTGAACCGTAAGTAAGCATCCTTGAACTGGTTTCAGAGTAACACCCCTCATCAGCAAGGCTAGCTTGAATCCAGTAGCAAAGTGAGCAAGGGACTAACCCTGGGCGTAGTGGGTGTAGTGGGGCTACGCGAAGCATCATGAAGTGGGGGGAATCGATGCACACCCACATACTTCGCGTAGCCCCACTATGCGATGCCCGCCTGCGCATTTCTCGCAAGAAATGCGCATGCGTGGGTGCCCGTACATGGCAATTTGTGAGGCAGAAGTGGGCGAGAAACCAGGAAGAGGGAGCCCCGGGAGGCCGCATCTAAGGTAAGTCATTTTCATTAGTTTTAGAATGTTCTAAATGATTTTAAGGGTATTTAGAAGAGGGCGGGAGGGAGGCGGGTGGCAGGCAAATTCGCTCCTCCATGGCGTGTGCGTAGTGTTGCCTACTACGCCTACTATGCGGATCACAAAGTAGGCAACACTACGCGCACTACGTGGATGGAGCGGGCACTACGCCCACCCCTACAAGGGACCCACATCTGGGCATACCCTGCCAACTTAGGGCAAACAAAGCAAACACAAGGAGATGGTGGATGGAGTGCTGAAACATTTCAGACACTCACCTCAGTCACAGATCTGGGTCAAACCCATCATCGTTCTTTAGATCACTTCACCACCTCAGTTCACGCTCAGCTGTATGCAAATCAATCTTGACCCTGTGCCTCATGGGAAAAGTCCAGCCTAAAGTGCCAACCCAGGTCTTCCCTGAACCGGAAGCAAGCATCTAAGTACTGGTTTCGGGAGTAACACCCCTCATCAGCCAGGCTAGCTTGAATCCAGTGGCAAAGTGAGCAAGGGACCCACGTCTGGGCATACCCTACTAACTTAGGGTGAACAAAGCAAACACAAGGAGATGATGGATGGAGCGCTGAAACCCAAAGCCACAGACCTGTGTTGAATCCATCATCGTTATGTAGCTCACTTCGCCATTTTAGTTCAGGCCCAGCTATATGCAAATCAGTCTTGACTCTGTGCCTCATTAGAACTGTCCAGCATAAATTCTCACGCCAGGTCTTCCCTGAACCTTAAACAAGCAACCTGGGACTAGTATCGGGGTATAAATCAATCAAGGAGGGACAGAGAGCAAAAAAGGTAAGAGAGACGACCAGCACCCTTGCTCCCAAGGATACATATCGAATATACTGGCGGTAACTGTTCCTATAGAATAATAGCGGCCTACTCGGTTCCAGATAAGTTAGATAGAACAGAGATCACATATCATAGAAGAGTACGTTTTAGGTTGGATAGAGGAGGTGGTTGGAAAATTCCTCTAATTTGAAGTGTTGCCCTCACACACCTGTTAAGGTGTCATGCTTCATCATAGGGCATTTTTGCCCCTCGTGGGGTTTGCGCTGCAGTCTCCCACAGGCCCCACAAGAGGACTCCTTGGCTGAGATCTTTTTGAGGAAGGCCGTAGTTGTGAGTGCGGGTGTGTAGGGTCAGTGCAAGGGTGAGTTAGAAAGATCACCAGTGCAGCAAGCAGTTATTTCTTTAACAGCAACTGATTGCTGCTAACTTGCTTCCCTCTTGTCAAAGGAATGAAAGGAATTTTGACATGGAAATGATTGAGTGCGAGCTTTACTATTGTTACAAAGGGCTATCTTTCGCCAACCCACACACTCATAAAGATGGTGTTTTGATTTTGTTGCAGTGAAAGGGAACTGGTGTACTAATGTGTGGGGATGGAGTAGTTGTCTGGGTGCTGTCTCATCTTCAGCAGCATGGAACCTTTACATTGCCTGAGATTGAACTATGGAGTTCCATTTAAACAAATTCTTCCATTTTTACTCAATTGACATGCTTACAAACCCACTTCCACCCGCTCACTACGATTATGTAGATAGATGGTATTAGATAAAATTCAGGGAGTAAGTGCCGAGCCAGGATTAGCAATATCTAGCAAAAGGCGGGAGACACAATACTCTCTTGTTAGCAAAGTACAGTGTTTTGCTATTGTACTCCACACGGGTGTTGGCATATTCTACATATGTTAATGTCTAATTTGCTCTCTCTGTCTTTAGTATAGAATGTGTTTGTGTGTTTGTGTATTTGGTGCAGTGAGGGTGGAGGACGGGTAATGCTGAGCCAGGAATGGTTTAGGTTTTTGTGTGTTTGTATGTGAAGGGCACATATTGTTATTCTATGTAAGTCTCAGTTGCTGTGGTTCATTTTCATTTCTGTCCTCGGTCTTTGCCACTGAGTATGTGCAACACATTTGTATTGCTATGTTTTTGCACTCTGCATGCGTCCTGTACTATCCACAAATGTAAAATAACTGTGTATGCGCATGTGCAGGCATACGTAAGTTGTCCTTGTATGTCTCTCTGTTTGCGTGGCTTTGCTTTATTCAGCCAACTCAACAAACATCACAGACCAAGAAGTTTTATGTAAAGTACTTGTTAAATAAATTGTGTCTGGCAGTCCTTCCATTGTGATTCTTGCATTGTGGACATGCCTTTTGGCCCTAGATCGGTTATTCTTGTTCTTAGGTGTGATGTTTGGAGTTTTCAAAATCCTCTTACTTCAGTGATATGTAAAAGGTGTATCTTTGAACTCATGACACAATTAGACTCTCTTAAAAATGCCATAACCCAGTATTGTCCTTTCCCCAAATTGGCACATAGAGCACTGGAATATTTCAAATGTCACTAGTCAATGCATTAGTCATTTTAGCTATTTTATTCCAAAATTGAGCTTTAAATGTCCTTTTGATTTAGTGTTTTATAAAATTTTTACAGGGCAAGGGAACCTCCTATCAAAACTTTACTTGGAGGAAAGCTCCCTTGCTAAAATTCAGATCGGTCATTACGTCTGACTTTCAGCAGTACCAGTTGAGGATGTGGGTGGAGCCAACATAGGAAGTGGGTGGAGCCGGGAGGTGTGGGTGTGGCGTCCGAAAAATATTTGAGCACCTGGACTTCATATTTTACAAATTAAGCACTGCTACTACCAATGAGGAGGATTAGCTTTTTTTAGTTTTTTTAAATGGTGAGTAATGTTAAGGGTCAAGGGGTCAAAAATTTTCACGGCCTAGTGGTCCAAACTGGATCTTTGGAATTTCATCAGGACAGACACTAAGGTGTTATCTGTGCAAAGAGACAGGGGAGAAAAAATAAATTGCGCACTGCAACACAAGCCCCAATCAGGCTCGTCGTAATGTAGTCATGTGCCAGTGATCCACAAGCACATGAAAGATACATTCAACCTAAAGGTACAAATACAAACAAGGTGTAAATGTTTAAAAACTATGAACAATGCCAACTGAAACTGAAGTAAAAAGTGGTGTGCAACCCACGTTTACACATAGATCTCATGGTACAGATAGGTGGACTAGGGCTTCCTAGTCTTATCTACTACAACCATTAAATAGCAGTCATACAAAGTACTATAACTAACCAGGGCTGTAAATAAACATAGCCCTAAGTGGAAAGAACAAATTATCATAAACCTCACTCAAACACAAGTATGGAGAATTATAGCTTACCTAAATTGATGCACGGGGGCTCTCATGGGGAAGCAGGCGTTTCTAAGGGTTAGCTGGGGTGAGAAGGCAGAGCGTTAACCGAAAGATATGGGGGAGTGAAGGTGTTACTCCCATAAAGATTGACGCGCATTCAGGAAACTATACTTACATTGACCCTCGAGGTTGATTGCAGTTGCACATACCCATGTTTGCTGGCCGCTGATGGTGGAAAGGTGCAAAAACAACAGTTGATGGACAGAATGCAGAACAATGTCATACATTCATCCCAGTCAGAGATCTGGGCCTAAATCCATTGTTTTTTTTCACTCCACACCACCCCAGTTCAAACATGGCCATATGCAAATCAGCCTTGACCCTGTGCCTCATCCACATCCATGGTCATAGCTTTCCCAACTGCATCCCCTCCACTTTGAATGATATAGTCAATAATTTATTTGTACTTCTCAAATAGACATTGCAACATGTGATCGGTCGACTTCCAATGTGTTGCCACCTCCTGTATCAGGGCCTGAACTGGTACTATTTTAGCTTGCTGAATAATCAGCAACTGCTTCTGGGTTTTAAAAGAATGAGTGAAATGAGTGCAGATTCTTCTGCATGTAGTCAGTATGAGGCTGACTAAGTCTTCATGTTTTAGAAAGTCTTGCACCACCAGGTTGATGCAATGCACCAAACAAAGGACCCTGAAATAGCCGCTGACTGTGTTACTGCCATTGCCTGTGGCAACAAATCAATTGCTGAGACCTCTGGGTTGCAGCCATTCAGACACCTTGCTGTTAAATTCATAAAAGATGTTTGCAGCTGTATGGGATTTCTCCACGGTGAAAATGGCTACAGTTGCAAGCTAGATCACAGAAATATTGCTAACATTCTACCCTCTAGTGTAACACATTCCAGAGTCATGGGTCACATTCCATGATTAAGTTCAAAGCACATTACCAGGACACAGGTAATATATCCAATAGTAAATACATTCAATGGTTCATGATTTAACTTGAACATAATACACATTGATCTGACCTGAACCTATACTGTTTGATTAGAAATTGATTACACGTATCCCCCATCACTATCGCTGTTATCATTTTGAATAATGCTCACTACAGCTCTTTAATAAATAGAAATATTGCAAAAAAATGTAGAGCAATCGACTGTCTCAATATCTTTCAGAACTAGTTTCTTAATCACATCAGCTGCAAGAGTTTAGTAGACCTACTGTCTACATTATTTCTTATTGCTTCAAAATATAAAAAGGCCTGACACATTCTTTACCTGTCCTACTGGCAATGCCATTTCATAAGATTTATCATATGAACAAATTATGGCTGCGTGTATTCGCTACTCCATTTGGAGCTGACTTGGTTTCTGATCTGACATAGAGAAACCCTTCATCATGAAGTAATCCAGGTTTTTGCTGGCTGTGTCTTTCCTATCTGTGTCTCTAAAAATGCTTGACTCTTCGGAATCCCAGGTATTATTTGAAAGCTGACACTATCAATTATTGTTTTAATTGTGATTTGCTGAGTGTCATGTCGTGGGTGTGAACTTTTTTTTGGTTATGAATAAAGTTGTCAAAGAGACATGTTAAATTAATAGAGAAAGTTATTCATTAAGTGGTTGAAAATGTTATATTTTGCATCTATCATGCTTTATACATCATACATGAAGATGCAGTATGTTATTCATGTATTAATAATTTACTACCAGTTTCCCCAACCAACCAAGTTTTGAGTTCTGCATTTGTGTTAGGGTTGGTAAATCCAAGTGCTATTTTGGTAATATTAAAATGGTTTTAAATAAGTGTACAATATATTGTTCTGAATCTATGGGCCATATGTATATCCATTCCATTTTGTGGGTTGCAAATGGCTATTTTTTTAGACTCACAATTGGCGACTTGCAAAATAGATTGTACTAATGTGTTTAAAACACATTTTTTGATTCCCATTGGGGTCGCAAATGACCTGCGTTATCAATATTCATGAAGCAGGTCGCAACCTGGGACCATTGGGAATGGGCAATAACACAGGGATGGTGGCCTACTGGGACTGCAGACCACCATGTCTGTGTTTTCAAATGTAGCCCATTTTCCTTTAAGAAAAACGGGATGTTTAAAAGAAAAAAATGGCATCCCCATTCACAAAGAGGAAGGGGACCCTGGGGGACCACTTCCCATTTGTGAATGCCTTACCACCAACTTGAAGTCAATGGTAGCTGCGATTGTTTTGTGACCACACTTGCATCCCCCTGCGATTTGCTATTAGAAAGGGACACCCTTGGCACACCCCTTCCTAATAGCGACTCACAAACTACACTTTGCAAGTTGGTAATAGGTTACTGACTATTAAAATAGGGTTTGTACATGTTTCAACCCATTTCAGTGGTTGTAAATGGAAAACCGCTAAAAATGATCGTACATCTGGTCCTTAGTCCCAAGACAAGTTAAAGAAATCATATGCATATCAAAAGTTTACAGACCCTGATGAGAACGTTGGGCCATATAATGCCTCAATATCAAAATTCCAATATTTGGATCAAGAGATTTGAACGTTTAACAATTTAAGGCAAAAAGTGCTGTAAATGAGTAAAGCATCTAGCAGTAGTCTCTGTTCAGAGTTGGCTGGGACCTAAGTGTGATTTCAGGTCTACAAAGGACAGAGCACAGGTTGGCTACAACATGCATCTGTCCTAGTAAAAGATTTGACCTCTTTATTTAGTCTTTGAAATTAGAGTTGAAATCCTCCAGTAGGGTAGTTTGCAGGCTGTATCTGGCAAAGTGTATCCAAACCAGATAGCCATTTAACGAGATGGCGCTGAAGAATTTGATTTTCTTGGGAAAAGCTTCAAGTGGGAGACAATTCAAATTTCACCGCAGCCTAAGTTCACATGTAGGGCAGATACTTTACACACCTTTACCCAGTCAAGATTTCTACCTTCGCGGATAGCCTGAAGCTGAATCAAACATAGTCCCTTCAAAATTGGACAACTTTGCCACAAGTTACAACTGATGTCCAGATCTCTTGAAAGGCTACACATTTTCTAAGACCCAACTTTTCAGAGTTTCTGGCGCACCTCCTCTTGGTCAGTTATAAGGTTTCAGTGCCTCAGGGACAGCACTGAGGGGGCAAGGCTCACTCCAGTAGAGGCCACCACTTCAGGTCCAGTTGCTACTGGTCAGCTGCACACTTCTGGATAATGGCCTATTGCAGCCTGTTGTGTCAATGTAGACTCACAGAAAGTCAGCTACCTGACCCTTGGAATCTACTTGTGAGACCTGAGCACAAATGATAGATAGCCCAACCCTTCAGGTTCCCATGGGCACCCACATCCCACTCTTTCCGCATATCCTGCTTGACTTACTGCAAAGATCCCACAGTGCACTATTCTGAGGCAAATACAAGTTGAAAGAACATTTCTTCCCTTGGAGAGAGCTTGTGTGCCACCCAGAAGTCTATTTAGAGAAATGAGAGGTCCCTTCCTCTTTAGCTACACCAAACTGGTTTTGGAAGCAGCTCCTCCTCCCACTAGACTGGTGCTAAGCTGGTGACAGATGACTTATGAAACAAAGGGCTTTCCTTCCTCAGGTCTCCCTTTACCCATAACTATGAATGGGCAGGCCTTACTCTAGTCCCTTTTAAGTTAATGAATTTCTTGGACTCTACCTAGCTGTCCATCCTGGCCGAGAGGAGTTAAATTCCTGTCAAAAAGCCTAAGCCTTTGCTCTTGCTCTAGGAGCAGCTTTCACAAATTATTAAGGTGAAGCAAAGGTTTGCTTGCAGGCTTAAAAGCTCCTGCAATAGGCTAAAACAGATAGGTAAATTGAGGCATAATGTTCTTTTAAGGGGTCCTAAAATAGAGAGAGAATCATATGCATAAGTACTGCATGTCCATTCCACATCTGTTTATTCAGTCTACCTATCTTCTATGTTACTTAATATCTCCCTAATTTTAAAATAATAACATTTTGGTACATAAATATCTTTATATTTACTGAAAAAACAAAAGGTAAAGTGAAGTGATAGTTAGGTTAGGTGCTAAGAGATGAACCAATTATAAAAGTCTTGACATCCACAGTTAGGGTGATGCTGCCTCAATGGCCAGGGTCTTTATCCACCCCTCCACAAGCGGCCAATCCCCACAATCCAGAGATTTTGAATATTGCACAGTGGAAATTGTGTGCAACGCCTTGTATCACACCAGATCCTGCATCCAATAGATAACAGGAGTTAGGAGTTATGCGGTGGGCTTGTCTATGGCCACACCCTGTGTCCATCCCTCAACATGTGGCCAACCCCTCCAATATATGGCCTTTGACTATGCACAGTGGGTGCTTGGCTGCAGGGCCGCATATATTGCCAGACCTTGTGCCCACCCCTTTTATGACCACCTAAAAACCTCCTTGATCAGCTTTCAGGACTTCACAGCAAAGGTTGGCCAATGGGTCTATTTCTCGGAGATGTTCAGCGGCCAGCGTTCTTTAACTGACGTCACCCCACTGCACCCATCCTTTGGGTGAATACAATTGCAAAGACAATGGCAGGCCTCAAAAGTGCTATGCTTCTGAAACATCCAATTCCTTGTCTATCTTTCGAAATTTTACAGACAAGCTTATAAAAGTTAACAGTGTGCAGGTACATATGTATTTGAAAATAAATGTTTTACAAACTTTGATTCTTTTTCACCTTTTTAAGCTAATTCTTTGCTAGCATAATTTCATTTTTGCTTTCATGTTTTCATTTTCCTATTATTTGCGTTTTTAATTTATTAGATTGACATTGCCTACGAACATACATTCCACTTTTCCACTCAAACATAAAAAAGCCTGACTTTCTGCCTCTGACCCCTACTACTCTCCCTGTCAAAACCTGCTCTCCTCGCTCTCACATTGAAAGTGGAGAGCTGAGAACATGCTAACAGTGCCTCTGTTAGAGCTGATGGTCAGTGCAGTATGTCTATTTCCTCAGGTGTGAGTCTACAAAGATCCGCACTGACAGGAAATGAGGTGGAAGTTGGAACAAAGCTTGGAGCTTTAACTACTAAACCTGTGAAGTTTCTAAAAGTATTTGCTGAGACAGAAGAAGATTTTTACTTTAAAGACATAGAAAATACCTTGTGTGTGTGAAAAAAATGAGTACTGACTGTCACATTTGAAGATCGTCGGTACATTGAGTTTAAGAGATCAGTCCCGCTAAGTGACCTTCCACGACATCATATTCTGTGCATGAACACATTAAAAGAGCATTTTACTTGATCAGAAAATATAGAAATGTTTGGGATCATTCATATTTAGAGAAAGATCCATGTAATTTTGGTTGGGAAGATATTGATGGGGTGCTAAAACCTACAGCCTTTCTAAATCCCGAACCCACAGAACCGATATTTGTGTTGATATGCTCTTCTCAAATGTTCAACATTATGCAAATGTTCCACAAGTGATTGCTGAAAAACAAATAAGGTGAACTATGAAAATATGTCTAGAACAGGAGTGATAAGCATTCTTTTTTTCATATTCAGATCATAAACATTGTATGGTGTATACATAAAAGGATTACAAACCATTAGTATTTGTTTCATTTCTATATATGTCTCCTCTTCCTCTATTATAGCTGCCATTTTGGAAAGTGGCAGAAGGATTGCTCTGAGGAGTTGTTTTCTGGCTTTATAAGACTACTTGAACCCCAAAACCTGTTTTTTGCCACCAAAAGTAAGTATATAGGTCTCATGGGTCCTTAAAAATTACATTGTCAATGCAACACATCTACCATTTTTAAAAATGTCAACCAGAAAAATTCAGCCCAGAGTAGCAATGTCCATCCAAGCTAAATTACTTCTCTAATGATCCAAAAACACATATCAAAAATGAAAATCTCTTGTAAACATTTTTTAACGGAGGTATATTAAGGGGCCAGGAGTATTCCCGTGGTTTAGATTTCACTCCCTTTACCTATAGGTGCCACTTACAAATGGGACGATTTTAGAATCAATTTTATAAGCCGTCTTTTAGAGATTTGTAGTGAAGTAAGTTACGTTGCTGCAAAGAAGAAATACTGGTTCCCTGAATTGCTTTACCATAAGTGGAGTGTTGTCAGGGCTAAAAGTGCCATGAGTGATGTTTCTGTATACCATGTGGTGAAATCAAGCGGGTATGCAAAAATGCTGTGGGCCTTATGAAGAAGAGCTGAGCCAGCTAAGCTCAGCGCTGAACACCTGATTGTGTTTGAGGTGTCTAAAAATGCATGAAATGTATATGCTTACAGTGGATAACAGCTAAAATGTTAGGGACTCTCCAGTAAATCTTGACCATCTGTCCTAAAATGAACCTGCCCAGTAGCCTGCACAACCAAGACCATGCTCTACATATGCTAACGCCACTCCATTCACACACATTGCATTAAATGTGGAGCAACCCTTATACAATACTATACAATAGACTTGAGCTGCTCAAGACAACGAAGCGAGACATTATGGTATGAGAATATCCTGACCTAAATATCTACTGACAAAAACATTGTATCCTAAATGTTGGTTACAACAATATAACCTCATCGCAGTTCATAATATAGCATTTTAGCCATGCTGCCATAGACTGTACTGGTTGTTAAAAGCCCTGAGACTGAGTTGTAAGCCAGAACTGTAAGCAAGCTCCTATAAGAAGGAGGAGGGATCCGGTGTATCCTTAGGTAAGAGGGTCATAATGCTATTAGAACATCCCGCCTATGGAGGATAGAATGTTCTAAATTAAAACCAAAGAAACTGAAAGACAATCATTGAGAATTGCGAGCAGAAGATATGTACCATTATAGTCCATGAGCCACTTCATTACCGTCAATAGGGCTCCCAACGGTCCAATGTTCAAATTGAAAATCTACAACTGATGGAGCAATATTTTTGTAACCTCAATTTAATGCACAATATTTATGCCGAACAAACAGCCTGATTCATGAACGGGCGGTTTTGCGAGGCTCAAATAGCGAATCATAAGGAAACGCTATTTGAGACTCGCAAAACGGTATTCATGTAGGAATCGCAATATTAATTGCGATTCCCACTGATTCCTTATTTGCGATTAGCTAATTGCTAATCGCAAATAAGGAATAACTCCCCATGCATTCCTATGGGCCAAAAGGCCCATACGAATGCATGGGGAGTCATTCCTCATTTGCGATTAGCAATTAGCTAATCGCAAATGAGATTGCGAGTACAAGGGTGCCAGGGGTGTCCAAAGGACACCCTGTAGCACCCCTGCAATGGAAATTAACACAGGTGTTGCACACACACATGTCCAAGGGACATGTGTGTGTGTGTAACGTGCAACTCAGAAAAATGCATTTAAATGCATTTTTCTGAGTTTTCGCAATTTACCACGAGGTTTGACCTCGCGGTAAATTGCGGCCCGAAATTACGATTTCGCAATTGTAAAATGGATGATGATTTACATTTAAGGAATCTCAAATAGAGATTCCTTAAATGTAAATCCTCGCAAATATGCGAATTAGCAAATAGCGATTTTTGCATTTGGGATGTTGAATCCCAAATGCAAAAATCGCTCTCGCAAAGGGCCAGATTCTCAGAATCTGGCCCTTTGCGAGCTCAAATATGAATGATGAATCAGGCGGAATATGTTTGTGTTGTAAACAAATGGACGTCCGCTATTGATTTTCTGACTTACAAGTAGGCCAGAATACTTTACAGATAAATAACACCAGGGTAGGCAGTTGTCCGCACCTTGACAGCAAGGCTATAGGCAGACACAAACGTCAGTGCCATGTTAAAGATTTTTGGGGCACTGGCCAAAACATATTTTGTGGCCCAATGTTCGGAACAACTTTCAATTTATTATACATTTTCAGCCAATTCCAGCCCTTGCAATGCCAAACAACATTGAATCAAACATCACACTTTCAGAAGTGAGGCTATGTAAAAGCATCCAAAAGATCACGCTGCTTGGCACTGACTAGAAAAATAGTATCAAAAGAAAGATTGACAAGCCTTTGCTAAAGTCTTTCTGCTTATACTTGCATTTTGTGAATTTCCACAACAACAATTTATATTAAATTTCTGCAGTCATCCCTTTCTAGGAAAGGAACAGTAAGGGTGACTTGGAAGTTGGTTAGCGGACTAGTGTGTAATATTAAATAAGTACAAAGAGCTAGCGCTCCTTTTAAAGCACACCCATATTCTTTCAAACCTTGTTGAATTAGTAGTGACTGAGTTCACACGGAAGGCATGCAGAGATGCTGATTATTTACAAAATGTCTCTGGCTCTATGAAAAATGATGCGCTTTACCCAGCCTTTTTGTAGCAGTGATGCAGCGCCCACACCTCAGCATTTCCAGAAGCACAGATCCAGAATCATGCTGAATAGTATTAGTGCTGAGATGGTGCAACTGCCTTTAAGAATTAGCCCTCTGATAAATTGACACCTAAGACCAGAATTGCATCCGGGTTATTAAAATTAGTTCAAATTCTGGATTGTGTATCACGTGTGCAATAAAAATGAAATGTCTTCTATGAATAAAGTAATGGACAATTATGGACTGATCACTGAGTTAATCATTTCCTCTACCCTGGAACACTTATACTAAGACCCTTAGCATATAAGACAGTCCTTTCATTGTTTCTTCTGGACATTCCTGGAAATGCTGTCCTCATAATATTAAAATTAATTATCTGTACTTTGTGCTTTACAATTAACTCGTTTTATTAGTTTTCAGATCATATACAAAAACTTCAAGAGCAACTATAGAAACTGTGATGTAGAAATCTCAAGTCAGTCCAACCAGCAATGAAAATCAACATTAGGTAAGCATGCATGATGTGACTCTATAGGGTTATGTTGGGGAGGGGTTTTGTGGAGTCGAGGGAGGTCTTGAGCACGTGGTGCAGCTGTATAAAGTGTTAGAATTGCGTCTTGTGTATAGTGTAAGTGCCTTCTAGATGCTAAAACATGCACATGGAGGTGCTCTCAAAGACATACCCACCGTTGAAATACCAATTGAATCCCATGCCCGGAATCCCTCACGGGTGAATTTGTGCCTGAAGCCATGTCCCGACCCAGAGCCGTATAACTGCTGTTGGCCCACAGTGCCATTGATTCACCGGAGTGCCTGGAGCCAACTTAAAAGGGTCAATTGAGTATCAGGTGGGAGAGCTGTGTGCTTGGAACTGTAAAGAAGAGTGAGCATGCCGTGGTGGTCGGAAGCATTGAGCTCTAGCACTATAGAGGGATCATACCTGCCCGCAAAGAACCAATCAGTAATTGGGTGGCAGTGGCTGACCAGTAGGTCAGAAAACCCCAGTCCACTATAATAGGGGCGAAGTACACATTTACTAGAGGAGAAAAATGGGAGGCCACCTGCCCATATGAATCTCACCACCTCTGATTGCAACGTGCGGAATAAGTTGGGTGGGATGGGGTATGGATAATTCTGCAGGGTGTGGAAGAACCAAGGCATGCGATTATCTTAAACAACAACCCTCTGTCTGCCATGATGAGCGGAGGTGTCACTCATAGAGACATGCCTTTCCTGGTCCAGCTATCCATGGGTGTAATTTTGAGGCCCACTGCCCGCTGCTGGCTGAAATTGATATGCATCCCCAGATATTTGAAATGTTGGGATTTTCAATGAAGTGGTATTGTAGCCCTGATATCCTCTTGTGCCTCAAGTAGGGGGATATAGGTGGATATGGGCTAATTCACTATGAGGTCAGAGGCCTCCACATACACCTGTAACACAGCTAAAAGTTGTTGGACGAATGTTTCAGGTTCACATACATAAATCAGAATGTCATCTACGTAAAACAAAACTCTATTCTCGTGTACATTGGGCCAGCGGAAACCACAAAGTTGTGCATCCTGTCTAATCCATTCTGCCAAAGGTTCTATGATGAGCACAAACAGGTGAAGCGACAGTGGGCAACCCTGTCTCGAACCCCGTAAGAACGGGAATGACCTGGGAGGTCTCCCCATTCATGTGAACCCTCGCCCAAGGTCATGGAAAAGAGTGTCTGGACTCAGTGACAGAAGGCAGGACCAAAATGTATGCGTTCCAATAAGTGGAAATGAACTGCCAGTGGACTGAGTCAAAATTATTTTCAAAATCGTCCAAAATGAGGGCCCTACGGTACATGACATCATGAGACAAGACAATTGCATTGTTCAGACGTCGACTGCAGGGGTGAATGATACGCCCCGGCATTAACCAGTTCTGGTTGGGATGCATCAGGAAATTGACTTCACAAGCCAGTTTTCCAGTACCAAGGCCAAGATCTTGGACTCCATATTAATTATGGAGATAGGTCTATATGAGCCGCACACCATAGAGAAGTCCTACCTTGTTGGGTCAAATGATCTGCATGCCAGGGGGAATTGGAAACCCATGCCAGGGGGCTATTGGAGTCCAGACGGGGATCCAACTCTGAGTTAAAATCACCCCCAGTAGTGTATAGTCAGGGAGGAATTGGAGAAGCAGTGGTAAAAGCATTGCAATGTGGTGGACACAAGCGTGTGGGTGTAGACAGAGGCAATCGTCCAGTGGATGCCCCCCTGTTGTCCTCAATGATGACAAGTGACCTAGGTCATCACATTGGAATTTGGAAACCAGCAAGGGAAGGGGCTTGTGTCGAAGAATGGCAATTGCCCGGGAGGTGGCAATGTAGCCGCCTTGTATACCTTGGTATAGCCCCCCACCCCCATTGCAAAAAACAACAGTGGTTACCGAGCAGAGGAGTCTCCTGAAGAAGAACCACCTGTGAAGTGGTACTTCAGGCTGGAAGATGAAGAGGACGAAGCACACCACAGAGGGCCCAACGAGGATGAGGACGCTCTGGTGTGTCCCTCCTCCTCAGAGATCAATGGTTAACACTTCTGTGAAACCTGGCACTTCTGCCTCACTGACCCTGTGCAGCCTCAATGAGGGGGCTCGATCCAAAACCTCTGCACCCCTGGATCTCCACAGAGACAGTGGGTTACACTTAAGTGCCAACTGTTTTGTCACCCAGGTCAAGGCTATCTCAGGAGTCTCACTAAACCTGGATTTGGATTCGTAGATCACGTTGAACCGAGCCGAGAAGAGAAGAATATAGTGAAATCAATTGAACCTAAGATGCTGTTTGACTCAGTTGTAGATCGTGGAAGGCTGCTGCACAGAGTGGGTATAATTCAGAAAGGTCATAATGCAGCTCACATGGAACCTCACGTGACTTGTGGGGTATTGTTTCGTAATCCCGGTAGTTAAAAAATGTTGCAATTATAGGGCGTGGTGGAGCTCCCAGAGGGGGTCTCTTTGCAAGTAAACGATGCACCCTCTCCAGGACAAAACAGGCCGACTATGAGGAGGCGAGTATCCAGGCAGCCGGCCGGGTCTCTACAAATTGTTTGGGTGTCTGACCCTCCACTCCCTCAAGAAAGCTCACAATGTGCAGGTTACATCTTCGTGCCAGACCCTTTTCGTCCCTTGCACAGGGCTCCACTGCTTTGGATATGGTCAAAAGTCTCAAGACCGTCATTTTAAGTTCCTTAACTGTGTCCTAAAGTTTGGATACCCTGCCCTCCTCCTAAGTAACCCTGTCAGCCACCCTCTCAAATTCTGTCGCAAGAAGGAGACCTCCAAACCTCCCTCATCAACCTAGACTCCAGCGCCATGCATGAGGCTTGAATGGCCTGCAGAATGGCACCAGTGTTGTCCAGAGTTGGGGGTAAAGTAGGCCAGTCCAGCACATTCAATTCCCCCAGGCAGCCATAGTGGGGGCTGTGTACTTATCAATTTTAGCTTAAGAATGGGAAGAGGAGGGTTTATCACGACCCATTTCGGCCACTACTGGGAGTGGCCCCCCCATCATCAGAGAAAAATCCACAGAATCAGCAGACCCCCTAAACAACTGGACCAAAGGGAGGTGATGGGGGTAGATGGAAATTAGTGCCAGACCCGGCCACAGGAAGGATTCAACTGCATGCAGTTGTCTTGGCTGGGAAAGTGCATCAGCAGGTCACAGCCATGTGGGTGCAGTAAGGTACATATTCGCAATAGGCACTAGGCACACCCTAGAGTTGGCGAAAGGGGAACAGACCTCTTGAAAAAACCAGGCAAAGGTGCCACACCCAAGTGGTGGGCCACTGCAACAAGTCTTGAGGACCCCACCTAGTCCGCGATGCTCCCCCTTGGTCACACAGCTCTCCAGGTCCTGGGCAGAACTGCAGCATGTAGTAGAATATTACACACTTCCCTAATTTATCGGGGGCAAGGGGAGCCCCAGGTCCTGGTCTGCGACCAGGCAAAGGCTGCATGAGCAGCAAGTATCCAGATAGTGCTGGAGGGTGAGGGAACACCCACCAAGTCCAAACTCAAGGTCCCCCACAACTGAGGTTTCCCTCACCTCTAGGCATTAGCCACAGTAGAAGAGGCCTGACCAGGACCATCCAGGAAACAAGGGAGATCCCTCATATTGGCATGTAAACACAAGGTGCGGCCATTTAAGATGATTGATTTTATTATCCCATGATCCATTGAGCCTTTCCTTGAATTCTCTTTGCCCCAAAGTAAGAAAGGACTGTTTGTTAACAGCCAGCACTCGGAGTGTGATACCAATGACTGATATGAGACAGCTCAAATGGTCCCAGGTCATTGAGTACCAGTTGATCTTAGAACAAATAATTATGGATACAAAGGACTCTGTGACTGAATTAAGTCTTTTAGCCTCTTCGCCATCAGTTAGTCTTATGACCATGATTGCGCTGCATAATGTGTTTTTCAATCAATCAAGACATTTGTAAAGCGCGCTACTCACCTGTAAGGGTCTCAAGGCGCTGCTACTGCTCGAATAGCCAGGTCTTGAGTAGCCTCCTGAAGGCTAGTAGGTCTTTGGTCTGCCTTAGGAGGATGGAGAGGGTGTTCCAGGTCTTTGCGGTGAGGCAGGAAAACGATCTGCTGCCGGAGGCCGCTCTTCAGATGCAAGGGACCATGGCCAGGATGCGGTTGGCAGAGCAGAGCTGGCGGTTCGGGGTGTAGAAGGTGAGGTAGGCTGGTCCGGTGTCGTGGAGTGCCTTGTGTGCATGGGTGAGGAGCTTGAAGGTGATCCTCTTGTTGACTGGGAGCCAGTGCAGGTCTCCCAGGTCAGGTGTGATGTGATTGTGGCAAGTGATTTCGAGAATCAGGCGTGCCGAGGCGTTCTGTATGCAGTGCAGTCGTTTAAGCAGTTTAGCCGGGGCTCCCACATAGAGGGCGTCTCCTTAGTCCAGCCTGCTGCTGAGGAGGGCCTGGGTGACCGTTCTTCTTGTGTCAGTTGGGCTCCATCTGTAGATTTTGAGGAGCATGCGGAGGGTGTTAAAACAGGAGGAAGAGATGGCGTTGACTTGCTTGACTGACTGACAGAATTATTTTTAAAGCGCGCTTATGCCGAGGCGTCTTGGCGCTGTAGAACGGAAGAAGAGTCAGAAAGCTATTAGAGCATAGAAGACTGACTGGTCATGGAGAGTGTTGAATCGAGGATGAACCCCAGGTTGCGTGCATGGTCGGTGGGTGTCGGTGCTGCTCCCAGGGCAGTCGGCCACCAGGAGTCGTCCCAGGGTGAGTGGGTGGAGCCGGGGACGAGGACCTCCACCTTGCCTGAGTCCATCTTCAGACGGCTGTTCTTCATCCATTCGGTGACGGCTTTCATTCCTTCGTGGAGGTTGGTTTTGGCAGTGAGGGGATCCTTGGTGAGGGAGAGGATCAGCTGCGTGTCATTGGCGTAGGAGATGATGTTGAGGTCGTGCAGTCTGGCGACGTGGGTGAGCGAAGCCATGTAGATGTGAACAGTGTCGGGCTGAGGGATGATCCTTGGGGTACGACGCAGATGATCTTGGAGTCTTCGGATCGGAAAGAGGGAGGCAGACGCTCTGTGTTCTGTCGGAGAGGAAGAATGTGGTCCAGTCCAGTGCTTTGGCTCGGATTCATGCGTCATGGAGGCGAGTGCGCAGGGTGCAGTGGCATACCATGTCGAAGGCGGCTGATAGGTCAAGGAGGATGAGGGCCGCGGTCTCGCCCTTGTCCAGCAGGGCCCTGATGTCATCGGTGGCAGTGATGAGGGCCGTTTCGGTGTTGTAGTTGCTGCGGAACCCGGACTGGGACGGATCCAGGATGTTGTTCTCCTCGAGGTTTTGTGAAAGATAACATGAGTGTAAAACTCATTAACCTTGTTGGGAATGGGGTAGAGAATTATATACAAGGAACAGTATCCCAACCGGTATTGTTTGCAGACAATTATTAAGGATATCTATACAGTATTATCCAGACAGAAAAAGGAGACTCAGTTTGATTGTTATATGTGCTCAAGGCATAATTTTTATAGACATTCTGAGAGGTATAGGACAATAGTAATTAACAGTTAATATCAACATTGCAATTATTAAATAATATGTGACAGCCCAAGGTTGTACAAGGTGCACGAGTGCAAAGGTGAGTGACACTACGGCGACACAAGTGACAGTGAGAGCAGCGTGGATGGCGCAAGGTGTATAGTGAGCAATTATGTACAGTGAATAAAAACAACAGAGTGGTTTCAAAATAGTTTCAGAAGATTGTTATTCATTTTTCATTTTTTTGCGGAAACCACTGTGTGAAAGGCGCCTAGAATCTCGCTGGAGAGTCGACGGTGTTTCGATCCGTAAGAATTGGGATCATCATCAGGACAAAAGGGGGGCTGGAGTCAGTGCTGTAAAAGGGAGAAGGGGACATGGAGTGAGTGGCAGGAAGGAAAGGAGTCCGTAGGACTGGGAGGAGTGAAGAGGAAGGTAATGCTCTCCGTTTAGGCAACAGGTTGGTGACAAGGGTTTGACGGAAATAATCCATGAGTAGGGGGTCTGTCGGGGTGCCACGATGGATGCCCTGTTGAGGGGAGGTTCAAGCTCACAAGGTCGGTGCTTCAAGTTCAATAAAGCTGTGGGGAGAGGTGAAAGCAATTCAAGGTGGCGAGTTTTATAGGGGCAGTGTGCCTACAATGCCTGAGGTAAGGGGCACGAAGTAGACTTACCACAAGTTGATTTTGAGGGTTATCCAGTGTCACGTGTGCGCTGATCCCAGCGTGATCAATGGGAGGGGGGAGGAAGGAACAATCTGTAGAAAAGAAAAAGGGGGGTCAGTGATCACATGGGATCGCGAGGCTAGTGGGAGGTGGGCTCAGAGCTAAAGCCCCTCTGCGGACGGGGGTGAGAGGCATATGGAAAACTTACCAGAAGTTAAGAGGTTATTAGGAGCCAGCGTGGTCCGTGGATGGATGGATCTGCGTTACCATTAGGGGTATCCAGAGCCAGTGTGGTCCGTGGATGGATCTTCGCTGATCCCAGCATGATCGGCGGCGGGAGGGGAATGAATCTAAGAAAAAGGGAAAGGGGTCAGTAATCCGGCGGGATCTGGAGGCTCATAAATCGGGTAGCGTGCGGTGAAGCCGCGGCTGTGAGCATACACCTGTCCTCTGTGTGGGGACGGGCGAATAAAGCGCTGATCAGGACGTTGCCATAGCGATCTTGTGAGTAATACAAAGTTAAATAGTGATAGGTCGGCAGGGCTAGTATGATGACGCAGAGCAGCTTGGACGATATAGCTGCAGTGATAGGTGAAAAGAGATGGGAGGGCGGAGAGAGGGGGACGGGGCGGTTGTGATAGGAGGGTATCCAATATGAGAGAATTAGTCAAGCGACCGGTGAAGCCGAAGCGGTGAAAAGATACCAGGTCGAGATATCGATGCAAAGCGCATCAAATGTAGACCAAATGACAGTGGGTCAGGTGCACTACCACAATTTTAATTAAAAAGCAGGAGAAGGGGGGGCAAAGGGGAGGGGTGACGGGAGAGAAATGCTGATAGAGTCTAATAAAAAGCAAATATGAGATTTACAGTATTTCACCATGATAAACCATACATTGATAGTATTGAACAGAGATACAATGGATGCCAAAATTGCTCGGTGTGTGAACTTACAACTAACACCAAGGTGTTCAGCTACAAAGACAGAACTCACACCCTGAGAAATTGTACCAACTGCAGATCCACCAATGTGATCTATGCCATTGAATGTCCATGCCAACTAATTTACGTCGGCCAAACTACACAACCCATAAAAACAGAATTGTGCAACACAAAAGCCGTATCAATTGCAAAGTGACCTCAGCACCATTGGTGAATCAATATCTGGAAAAACATCACAAGGACACAGACATAAGATGGCTAGTGATCGAACAATTGACACTACCTACAAGAGGTGGTAACATCAGATCCCTCTTAAATAAGAGTGAATGTAAGTGGATGAATCTCTGCGATTCAGTGAACAACGGATTGAACACTATTGACGAGTGGAATAGCACAATTACCATCTGACTCCCAGGTTCCCAGTGCTATCCCCTAACTTTCCAATACCTGTAGTTGTCTACCCCTCTCATATCTGAGCCTTCCCTGACTTGTGATAGACATCACTTGAAAACAACTGTATATACTTCTGTCCATCCATTGTATCTCTATTCAATACTATCAATGTATGGTTTATCATGGTGATATACTGTAAATCTCATACATGGTTTATTAGAATCTATCAGCATTTCTGCTAAGCCTCCCCTTACTTGTAAATATGACTGTATATACCTCTGTCCATCCATTGTATCTCTGTTCAATACAATCAATGTATGGTTTATCATGGTGAAATACTGTAAATCTCATATTTGCTTTTTATTAGAATCTATCAGCATTTCTCTCCCGTCACCCCTCCCCTCTGCCCCCCCTTCTCCCACTTTTTAATTAAAATTGTGGTAGTGCACCTGACCCACTGTCATTTTGTCTACATTCGATGCGCTTTGCATCGATATCTCGACCTGGTATCTTTTCACCGCTTCAGCTTCGCCAGTCGCTTGACTAATTCTCTCATATTGGATACCCTCCAATCACAACCGCCCCGTCCCCCTCTCTCCGCCCTCCCATCTCTTTTCACCTATCCCTGCAGCTCTACCTGCAGCTCTGCCGTCCAAGCTGCTCCGCGCCACATCTAGAAAAATTATTAACATAAAGCCCATAGGGGCACTATGTTTCTCTATCTCGGTCTCCACCACAGCCATTTTTTCAGGGATACTGGTGTACAACCCCCCTAATACCCCACAGTCTGCCATTTCTGAACTATTGGCAGTCACTGCAGACCTGTCTCTTAAACATCCTCACTTTACGGTACTAGGAGACTTCAACCATCACGTTGATGTAAGTAGCTGCAACCGCGCCACTTATCTCCTAGACTCCATGTAAAATATAAATCTGACTCAAGGGGTAAGGGGTCCCACACTTGTGGCAGGACATACCCTTGACCTAATCTTTTCCAACTGCTCAAAGTTAAAAATCCTGTATTCCACACCTCTGACATGGTCTGACCATTTTTTGATCCCATTCGAGGTTTCTTTAATTCAAATGGTCAAAAAGGAATCTGCCATCAGGACACAAGGCAGAAAATGGCACAAGATCTCATGCACTGCCCTAGAGCAATCATACAACAGCTTAAACTTACCCCCTGATGATCTCAATGAAGCGGTTCTTACATTCAATAATGATCTCATGACTGCCATTGAGAAAGTTGCACCCCTACAGACCCTCTCCTCCCGAAGACAAAAACCATCAGCCCCCTGGTTTACCCTGGAACTAAGGGAAAATAGAAGCAGATGTAAAAAGATGGAGCGACAATGGCGTCGGACATATGACCCTGCAGCCAAGTCACTCTACAGACAGGCCCTCAAAGAGTTTCATAAACTCAAACGTAACTCTATGAGTGCCTATTTTGCAGAAACTATTGCCAATGCCAAAAACTCCACTTAAGCCCTCTTTAACATCGTTAAAGAGTTTACTAACCCCGCTGCTCTGTCCGCCCCAGTTTCCCCTTCCCAAGCATTTAGTGAAGATTTATCAGATTTTTTTGCTAAAAATATTGCCAACATTACGGCAACTATTCTTCAGAATGGTACAGAGATTACTGAAGTCCCTATCACCACCTGCACGAATGCATTTACTACTTTTAAACCACTCACCAAGGAGCATGCCCTGAATCTATTTTTGAAATGTAAATCAGGCTCACCACTGGATCCAGCCCCGGCCTTGATCATGAACGAAATTGCCCCGTTAGTTATTAACCCTCTACATGAAATCTGCAACTCCTCCTTATATTCAGGGGTTGTCCCTTCCGCTTGGAAACACGCAATGCTAATTCCCATTAAAAAAAAGCAGGTATCGATCCAACCTGCCTGAGCAATTACCGTCCGATCTCACTCCTACCCAAGCCAGCCAAAGTGCTCGAGAAGGCAGTACAAGAGCAGCTGTTCAACTACCTTGAGTCAAACTCGCTGTTCCATGACTCTCAATCAGGATTTAGACCGGACTTCAGTACTGAGTCAGCTCTACTTGAGGTGTCTGAGTCGATTATGGAGTGCACAGATAGGGGAGAGGAGGCTATGCTGGTCCTCCTCGACCTATCCGCTGCATTTGACACCATCTCCCATGACATACTACTTACTCGCTTGCAAGAGGTAGGTGTCGGCGGAACTCCCCTTGCTTGGGTTAAATATTTCCTTACGGACAGATTTCAACAGGTGACGCTGGGCTCCTTCCTTTCTACCAAGAAACCTTTGATTTGGGGAGTTCCACAAGGTTCTGCCCTCAGCCCGCTCCTATTCAATGTGTATCTAAAACCACTGGCAAAAGTGGTAGAATCCTGGGGCGTCAGAGTAATTTTTTATGCTGACGAAACTCAGCTGGTGTTCTCCTTCAAGGACAAGTCCGAAAATTAATTTCATAAATTTCGCCACTGCATGGTGAATATTACCGCATGGATGTCCTCTAATAATTTAAAACTTAATACAGATAAGACGGAAGTCCTATTTTTTAATCAGAAACTCCCATTTCTCCCAGTCTTTGGTGGCCGACCGAACTAAACCCTCCTCTGATACCAGTCCAAGCTGCCCGTAACCTGGGCTTCCAATTTGACACTGCCCTCTCCTGCAAGACCCAAATTAACAAAGTCACTACGTCTTGCTTTGGAAAGCTCCATATGATAAAAAAAATCATCCCTTTTCTGCCATTAGACTCACGCAAGACAGTAGTCCATGCCCTCATTACCGCTCATCTGGACTACGCAAATAGTCTGTATGTCGGAGCCCCGGCATATCTCATAAATCAACTACAGACAGTTCAGAACTGGGCGGCCAGGTGGATTTGTAACATCCCCTATCGTCACTCCATCTCACCTCATTTGATCAAACTTCATTGGCTCCCAGTGAGATTCCACATTCAATTTAAATCTTTAACCCTGGCTTTTAGAGCTCTTAATGATCGAGGCCCTTTCTACCTGAGACGTAGAATGAAGTTTTCACAAGCATCCCGAAATCTCAGATCTAACCATCTCCGCCTTATGTTCTGCCTCCGTTTTCGCCTTGTACGAACGGGAGGAAGGGCCTTTGCAGTAGCCACCTCCAGACTGTGCAATCACCTTCCTATAGAACTGAGATTCCTGAATTCAGAGCCTTTATTTCGGAAAAAACTCAAGACCTGGCTCTTTTCCCTAATCTAATCTACACACTACCTCCTGCATCCCTCTGAACCTTTTGAGATACTGTCTTCAGCACCGGGACACCTCCGTTGGAGGTAGCTGTGCGCTCTACAAACTACTACAAAATAAAATAAATAAATAATACTAGCCCTCCCGACCTATCACTATTTAACTTTGTATTACTCGCAAGATCGCTATGGCAACGTCCTGATCAGCGCTTTACTCGCCCGTCCCCACACCCAGGACAGGTATATGCTCACAGCTGCGGCTTTACCGCACGCTACCCGATTTATGAGCCTCCAGATCCCGCCAGATTACTGACCCCTTTCCCTTTTCCTTAGATTCATTCCCCTCCCGCCGCCGATCACGCTGGGATCAGCGAAGATCCATCCACGGACCACGCTGGCTCCTAATACCCTCTTAACTTCTGGTAAGTTTTCCATATGCCTCTCACCCCTGTCCGCAGAGGGACGTTACCTCCGAGCCCACCTCCCGCTAGCCTCGCGATCCCATGTGATCGCTGACCCCCCTTTTTCTTTTCTACAGAATGTTCCTTCCTCCCCCCTCCCATTGATCACGCTGGGATCAGCGCACACCTATCCATGGACCATGTGACACTGGATAACCCTCAAAATCAACTTGTGGTAAGTCTACTTCGTGCCCCTTACCTCAGGCATTGTAGGCACACTGCCCCTATAAAACTCGCCACCTTGAATTGCTTTCACCTCTTCCCCAGCTTTATTGAACTTGAAGCACCGACCTTGTGAGCTTGAACCTCGCCTCAACGGGACATCCATTGTGGCACCCTGACAGATCCCCTACTCACTGATTATTTCCGCCAAACCCTTGTCACCAACCTGTTGCCTAAACGGTGAGCATTACCTTCCTCTTCACTCCTCCCAGTCCTCCGGACTACTTTCCTTCCTGCCACTCACTCCATGTCCCCTTCTCCCTTTTACAGCACTGCCTCCAGCCCCCTTTTGTCCTGATGATAATCCCAATTCTTACGGATCGAAACGCCGTCGACTCTCCAGCGAGATTCTAGGCGCCTTTCACACAGTGGTTTCCGCAAAAAAATGAAAAATTCATAACAATCTTCTGGAACTATTTTGAAACCACTCTGTTGTTTTTATTCACTGTACATAATTGCTCACTATACACCTTGCGCCGTCCACGCTGCTCTCACTGTCACTTGTGTCGCCGTAGTGTCACTCACGTTTGCACTCGTGCACCTTTTACAACCTTGGGCTGTCACGTATTATTTAATAATTCCAGTGTTGATATTAACTGTTAATTACTATTGTCCTATATCTCTCAGAATGTCTATAAAATGATTCCTTGAGCACATATAACAATCAAACTGAGTCTCCTTTTTCTGTCTGGATAATACGGTATAGATATCCTTAATAATTGTCTGCAAACATACTGCAAACATACTGTTCCTTGTATATAGTTCTCCCCGAGGTAGCGGGTCAGCTGTTTGTTGACGGTTTTCTCGATGACCTTCGCCAGGAACGGGAGCAGGGAGATGGGCCGGAAGTTTTTGAAGTCCCTCGGGTCTGCCTTGGGTTTCTTGAGCAAGGGATTGATCTTGGCGTACTTCCAACTCTCCGGGAAGGTTGCGGTCTCGAAGGAGATGTGATGGCCTTGCGGAGATGGCGCTGGCTTTGTTGAAGATGTGGTGAGAGCACGGGTCTGACGGGGAACCGGAGTGGATGGTGCTCATAATTTTGATGGTGTTGTCATCGTTAATGTTAGTCCAGGTGAGCAGGGTGTTGCTATGGGTGGTGGTCATGGGGTCTAAAGTGTCATTGGCAGTTGTGCTGGTCTGGTTGTTGAAGCTGTCATGGATGTCTGCAATATTGCTGTGGAAGAAGGAGGCAAGGGAGTTGCACAGGTCTTGCGATGGTGGTATGCCGTTGGTGTTGGAGCTGGGGTTAGAGAGTTCCTTTACAATGTTGAAGAGCTCTTTGCTGTTGTGTGCGTTGTTGTCCAGGCTGTCCTTGAAGGAGGTTTTTTTGGCAGATCTGATGAGGTGATGGTGTTCTTGTGGGCTGCTTGGTTTTCCAGTGTCTGTTCGTGGTGCCATTTCTTCTCTAGTTTTCGGCAGGTTTGTTTTGAGGTCTGGAGGTCTGTGGTGAACCAGCTGGCCTTCTTGTTGATGTGACTGTTGGTGGGATTCTTGATCGGGGCTAGGGTGTTGGCGCAGTCGTTGATCCAGCTTCAGAGGTTGCTGGCGTTGGGGTCTTTGGGCAGGCTTAGGGCAAGTGCGATGTTTAGCTGGTCTTTGGTGATTTTGCTCCAGCTGCGGCGTGGGTCCTGTTGGGTGCTGTGGTGCATGGTGGGTTTCTGGAAGGTGAAGTGAATGCATCGATGGTTGGTCCATTGTAGTTTGGTGGTGTGACTGAAGGAGACGTGGGAGCTTGCGGAGAGGATGGGGTCAAGCATGTGGCTGGCAGAGTGGGGGGGCATTGCGACGACTGTCTGAGTCCGAGGTTGGCGATCAGGGTGGTGGAGTTGGCGTCATTGTTGCTTTCGAGGTGGAAGTTCAGGTCTCCGAGTAAGATGTAGTCCTTGGAGGCGAGGGCGTGCGTGCTGATGAAGTTTCTCTGAGGGTGGTGTTGAGATCATTGTGGATCTGGAAGTGCAGGTGTTCGTTCGGCAGTGTTGAGGGTGTTGTCTGAGTTGGTCGAGACCTTGAGAGTGGACTTGTGGATGATGGTGATTCCCTCTCCTACTCTGTTGGTATGGTCTCTGCGGGTGATCTTGTCCGGGATGGCTATGGCGATGTCGGGTGCCGAGAAGTCGTTCATCCTGGTCTCTGTCAGGATGGCGACATCCAGGGAAGATGTGTGGAGCTGGTCCCAGAGTTCTAGGGCGTGTTTGCACTCAGAGTGGTTGTTCAGGAGTATGCATCTGAGGTGGTTAGGTCATGGTCTGGTGGGTGGGTTGGTGGATCCGATGCTGGTGAAGCTGCAGTTCCGGCAGGGGAAGTGTCCTTGGGTGCGCTACAGGGCAACCAGGAAGCATGTGTGTGATCGTCTGTTGTTGAGTTCATGGAGGGTGCTGGCATCGTAGCAGAGACGGGCATTGTGGCATTCACGGGGGCCAGGGAATCTGGTGCTGTGAGCGGTCCAGGCACGGACAGGTGCAGACGAACTTGTCTGAGGCATGCCACAGCGCGCTAGCGGTGCGCCCACTGTGCCCAGCCGTGCAGTGGCCTCCATAAGAAGGGGAGGTGGGAGGGAGGAGCAACTGGGAGGTGGGACTGGATGAATGGGAGCTTGGGGGCAGGGACGCAGGGGATGCAGCAGCAGGACAACGGGAACTGCGAAGGGGACAGAAGGGAAAAATGCACAAGCAAAAAATACAAGGGAAATGAAGGAAGAAAAAACAAACACAATAAAACAGTTACAAATCAAAATACAGTGCAGAAACAGCAAGCAAACTACGGCCTACCACTGGCCACCAGGGATGAGGCGCAGGTGGAAGCCTGCGGGTGGAGGAGGGCCTCAAACTCGTGACAGCAGGGGCAGCTGGGGATCAAGGGCGCGACACACAGGTGGTGCTGTGGGGCGTGGGGAGCGACCTGCCAAAGAAGGGTCAAGGGTCGCAAATATTGTCTTATTTTTTGGTTCCCTGCACAAACTATGGAATTAAATCCCTCAAGGAGCACAAGTGGTTCAACAGAGAATGTAGACATCTTCATAAAAATCTCGGATGGGCACAAAGAGCTAAGGATGGGGGTGAAATCCACCTGGCCAGGAAGAGATACAAAATAGCTCCGCTTATGGTAAAGCAGACTTTAGATGATGCTAGATGGCAGGACCTTAAACAGACCTGCTCTTACAAGGATTCCACTAGGTTTTGGTCGCTTTTTAGACAAGGGTGGAATGTCCCTGTGGATCGCATGCATATTAACATAGCTCCACAATCATGGATTGAGCATTTTTCTATTCTTTATTCTGGCTCCGTGAAGAGTAAACTAATGAAGTGTCCCCTCTTGCACCGTGTTATCAAGGGTGGGGACCCTGCTTTTATCACATTAAGACGGACGGGGTTCATATACTGATTATATACATATACCTCATATCCTGGGTCGCGCTCCCTATTCCTCACCTGTGATTGGGACCACAGTATTCATGATTGTTTTCATTCCTTGGTAGGATATACTTTGAGCAAGTAGGTGTGGACACAAGAGGGGACACTTCATTAGTTTACTCTTCACAGGGCATTGGAACTGTATCCCCGCCCTGTATCTTATGCCGGGGCCTCTCTGTTTTTGACCTATTATATGATAACACTTTGTGGTTATCAACCCCACATCCTGAAGCGACCTGAAACTGCTGACCGCATATTAGCCTTGAGAAAGTCCGAGTACCAACTTTGTACAGACGAAACATGTGTTGGCTGCATCTCACGTTCGAATTTGAATACAAGAATAAAGAAAATTACATGCATAAATACTTCAATTTGGCCATCTTGTCTTGATACAATTGACAATTTGTTGATGCATTACTTGTATCTTACAGTTTTGTCGTTTAAACGATTTTGAGACTTTTAAGATCGCTTAACAATTCAAACTGGGTTGTGCTCTGCAGACCTTTTTCAATTTCTGTGGTATTCAATATGTTGCCTTCGTCGACCTTAATTGCTCCTTCGATCTCTTCCAGCGTTCCCAGCTATGAAAGTTTTGAACAGCCTGGGTCTTCCCGACAAACTTCTGCTACTCCTGATTCATCTTCATGAGGGAAACTTTGCACAGGTCTGAATGGGTTCTCAGGGACAGGTGACAGATTGATTCTCTATAGTGATTCTCCATCTTTGGCGGGCATTAAGACATGTTTTTTTTCTTTGCGGATAACACCTTATTGATTTTCAAAACCCTGAGTGGTTTTCAACATGCATTAGATTGTTTCTCAGAATTTTGCTCCCTTCAAGGTTTGAAAATCAATTGCACAAAGACAAAGATAACGTTCTTTAACAAGCATTGACCTTTAAAGGGGAACTTAAGTCAGGGGTCTAGCCTGTCGATAGCATAGACATTTTAGCTATCTGGGATTGACTATCTCCTCAAACCTTTCTTGAAAATCTCAGCTGGATCTCCAAACTCTTCAGCACAGGCAAATAGTAGGAGCCACAGCTATAGAGTATAAAGCTCCTTAAGAAACCCATTGCTTCTATGCAAATGTATGATGCTAAAGCCATTGGTGTCTGTTTTCACGGCTCCGAGTTATAGTGTTTTTGTGACCTTTCCTAGCTGAATAGAATTGCTATTTGAGGAATGTGGTTAATTTACCACAAAGTACCCCCTTAAACCTTTGATGATGGACATGAACCAATGTCCATTGGAAGATAGATCCAAATTGCGGCCCTTGTTATTTTGGAGAAGGCTGTGGTTTCAGCCAGAGCTGGCTTATTCTGGCGACGCATTAAAAGACTGGGGGGCATATTATCAAGGGGGTTTATCTCCGCTTTTTTGGCTTTAAAAGCCAAGAAAGCGGAGATAAAATTATCTCCCTATTACCAAGCTGTCGCTAACACCAGTTAGTGACAGCTAATAGGAGATAGCGACCATCTTGGGCCCCGCTTTGCATGTCAGTGATATTTATCACTAATGACATGCAAAGTGGGCGTGCCAAGATGTTAGCGACTGAAAACAGTCGCTAACATCGCTATCTCCTATTACCAACTTTTGGAGATATTCGCGCTAAGCGCGAATATCTCCAAAAGCTAACACCTGCCCTGAGCAGTTCTTAGCCATGTTATCCAATGGGAGGTGGATAACATGGCTAAGAGCATTTGCTCGATAATGCACGAATATCGCTGACTTATCAGCGATATTCATGCATTGCGGCCGTTTTTTATCGCATTTGCGATAAACCTTGCTAATAGCAAGGTTTATCTGCGATAAAAATCGGCGATGTGCGGCGATAATTTTTGTCTCTAAACAAGTTAGAGACAAAAATTATCGCTAGTTGTTGGTAATATGCCCCGTGGTGACTACAGACACATTTTGTAAAATTCCATGGCTGAGACAGGTCCACAAGTTGCTTGTAGCCATTGGTCTTGGGGACAATTGGCTTAATCCACTCTCAAGCCCGTCTTTAACACCAAGGCTGTTGAAAGTCCATTACTGGCATTGGGAAGACACAAATGCAGTTAGATCGAGTATTGGTCACTCATTGACTGGAGGCTTTTATGATTTTAAATCCACAATCTATCTAAAACCTTACTGGGATTTAATTACTGCACCTTAAGACACGAACATTTATTTCCAATGTTGGACAGGTATACTGCCTCTAAAGACTTTTACTGCACGATGTGCCCCTGACAAAGATTACTTTTGTCTAATATGGAAAGCTGCCTCTGAATCTGTTGGTCACATTTCCTTTGCCTGCTTTGGATACGACTGCATGCGCCATTCATGAATTAAATCAATATGCAGGCTGATGGAAACTCGCAGTAGCCAAACTGCCCTCAGGCTACTTAGATCAAACCTGAATCAAGCATTTGTATGTGCTATTGCCAAGTTTCTGGGCAAAATGTGGGTCACTCACACAAAGGCAATTATAAGTACCGGTAGATCACACTGAAAGAATTGCACTAGCAACTATTACTCCAGCTGTCCATATTTATCTATTGTGAATATATGTGTAGTGAACACCCTCATACCTGTATGTATACCCTCTGGATTCTATAGGAACTTGTTACTGTTCATTTCTATTTGTCCTGTTTCTGTATGTAAGTAGAGGATGAGGCTGTCTAACCAATCTCTTAACCCTTTCGCTGCGCCCGTCGGCCAAAGGCCGTCGTGAGCACTACCTCCGTAGTTCTGCATACGTCCGTTGGCCGACACGACCCCGGCCACTTATTCAAACCGCCGCACCACAGCGGAATTCGCTCCGCGGTTAAGCGGTTAACACATTTTTGATCTCTTTTACTGATGACATTTTGTAATGTATCTCTTTTATTTTATCCTATATTGTTTTATCATGTCCCACAGAGGTTGCATTTAAGCAGTAGTTTTGTCTTCATTATATGCTTTTATGACTTGTATTGTCGAATAAAGCAATAATTGGCTTTGCTAGGATGTGTCCTGCTGCAAATTTAGTATGCCATAGCTGTGAGAATCGATGACAATGCGAGATAAATTGAGAGGTTAGGTAATGAAAGTGGGACATAGGGTAGAGAGAGGTGAGGTAGTGGAAGAGAAGGGTGGCAGAGAGAGAAATGAGCTAGAGACAGACTTGAGGTACAGAGTGGTGAGGTAGAGAGGAGAACAGAGACAGAGCTGAGAGAGAGGTAGACAGATCAAAATTACAGTGATGGGAAATGAGAGGGACAAAGTACTGAGGGCAAGAGTGAAATTAGATTGAGGGAAAGGTGAAGTAGAGGGAGAACAGAGACAGGAATGATAGCAATACAAGATATGTCTTTCCGTTGAGAATAGGGTAGAGGTAAGGAGAAAGCCAATTCTCAGTGGGTCAGTTGAGGTAAGGTAGAGGACAGAAGATATGGGCAATGTGGTCAGTTCTGATTAAGACAAAGAGAAAGTTTATTGGTGTTGGACCCGGCCCTTTGGGCAGGTTCACCCCGAGACTTTTTGCTTTTTCCTAGCCTGTTTCTGGAACCTGGTGGTGGTGATTTTAGGCCTCTGCGCACTTTTTCACTGTGGTACAGTGTAAAGTGCTTGAGCTCTCTGTGTATGTCTGGTGAGTGACCTGCCCTCCCATAGGAATGAATGTGGAATATGTATGCCCATGGTTGTTCCTGATGTGTGGGGAGTGCAGGGGCGAGTTTGATATGTGCGAACTCATGAGATTGAATGCTGCGTAATGGTATATGCGGCATGAGTGTGTCTAGTCTAGAAGTGCCACTTTTAGAAGTTGGCATATTTGTGTAATTTGTGTCTGGCGTGTGATTGGCTGGTGAGCCTGGGTCAGGAGTGCCTGGGCCTGTTTGTGGATTGACTGTCTGGTTTGAGGGTGACAGGGGCTGGAGAGCCCAGGAGGTTGTCTGAGTCAGCCAATGGATGAAAGGCAGCATCTGCTGCCAGGGAAGTAGGAGGAGATGGCACCTGATAGTGAAGGGCTGTGCCAGCCAAACCACAATGCTGGCTCCACCCCCCGCTGGGCGACTGTCACCTCTGTCCCTGATACTGACAGGACTTCCCTATAACCAGTTCTAGCTGGTTCTCACACTGCCTACACAAAGACTTCAAAGACTTTTCTGTATATAAGAAGGGGCTGTGTCCCCTTCCAATTTGTTCTTGTTTTCTGGACTTGAATCTACCAGGGGCATGCTGCTGCTGGGGCTCAGGGGAATCCCTGGGCCCTGCCCAGCCCCTGGACCTCTGATGGACATTCCTGGACTCCTGGGGGACCCCTCTACCTTGCTTGGGTTGATGGGGGGGACTTGGCTTTGCCCCCTGGGAATCTCTGGGACCTTTGCAGCATGGAGAAGCTGCATTTTCCTTCAAGGGACCTTTTTTCTTGCCTTTACCCAGGTTTGTTGAAGCCTAAGCGCTTTGGAGCGCTTGACTGGTATTTATAGCGCCTGGGAGCGCTGTATATTACTCCTAGCGCTTGAGAGCGCTTTATTTTGGACCCGTAGCGAGCGTGTCGCTATCACGCATTTTGCGTGAGGTTTTGCAGCTGCCACCCTGCTTTTATGCCCGATATTATTATATTTTTATTTACGGGTGCCACCCCGTTTTTATTTAATTATTGGAGGCCGGTGCCCACCCAGCATTGCCCTCGTGGAATCACCGCCGCCGGCCCGGAGATCCTAGGCGCTGCGCCCGCCTCCCAGGCGAGGGCCGCGCTGCCATTGGCGGTCCTCGAAAACCGGAAGACAGGCAGGCCCGGGCGTGACGAAGGCGGGGCCTGCCATGGGGAGGAAGTGTGGCCTGGAGAAGAGCGGAATGTGGCGCCTGCCGCTGCGGGGCTCCCGTGACCAAGGGGGAGCCCCGCACCCAGAGAAGAGTCGGCTGAAGGTACCGGCGGGGCTCTGTTCCCGAAGAGGAGCCCCGCGCTGCGAGAGAAAGCCCGCGTAGCCGGTGAGTGGGGTCCGGTGCTGTGAAGAGGAGAGGGGGGCGTCGGGGCACATTGCCAGTGCCCGCCCCCCCCCTCTAGTGGTGCATAGTCCTTGTGGGGGCGCTGAGAGGCCCTGGGGGCATCACGTTGTTTTTGAGCCCCGAGACGCTCAAGCGGCATCTTGGGAGTTACCGAGTCCCCCGAGGGGGGACTCCCACAGAAGGGCCCAGTTCTTTGTTCGGGCCCACAAAGCTCCTGCATTGCTGAGGGTAGAGCGGCCCCGGCTGGCAGCGGGCCGCTCTCCCCACCCTGGCACACAGTCCTTGAGCCTAGTGAGAGGCTCGTGGGGGCATTTCTTTACTACCGCATTTTTGTGTTTAGTGCCCAGAGAGGCTCGAGGTGCCCTATGTGATTTAAGAGCCCAGAGAGGCTCGGGGGCCATTTTCATGACTTCGAGCCCCAGAGGGGGCTCCAACGACCCCCCACAGTTGTTTCAGAGCCTGCTAGGCTCAGGGGGGGTATTTTGTTGAGGAGCCAGAGGGCTCCAGAGAGAGAGGATTTGCTGCAGAGCCTGTGCGGCTCCACCATTTGAGGTGCAATTCGCCAGAGGGGCTACTGAAGGCCGTGCCACAGTTTTCATGATTCTCCAGATGCCCAGCAATTAGTGGGCAGCTGCACCGTTTAGGTGCAAGTTGGAGAGTGAGTCCCTGGGTGGGACAGAGGTGGCACAGTGGTGCCAGGCCTGCTGCAGCTGCGCAGCACTTAGTGCCAGCTGCAACGTTTAGGCCCTTGTGAGTGTTCTCAGGTGCCCAGCAAGTAGTGGGCACCTGCTACATTTAGGTTTTGCGCCAGTGGCGCACCCTTGACTAGCGCTGCATGGCAGCGCGCCCTGACATTTGGACCCAGGACATCTTTGCCCCAACAAGGCCAGTTGGCCTAGGGACTGCCACAGGGGGTGGCTTATGTAAGTTCTGCGCAATGTGATTTCTATGTTTTTAATAGTATTTGCCTACTGTGTGTTTTTGCGCTAGTGTGTTGTTCTGGCTCCTCTGAATGTTTTTAGGCATCATGTGTCTTTCTTTCCCTGCGCTGCACCTCTGAATGTTTTAGGCATCGTGTGTCTTCTTGCGCTGCACCCCTGAATGTATTTTATTGCATCATGTGCTTTGTTCTGAACACCGCTGAATGTGTAGGTTTATGCATCATGTGTTTTTCCTTCCTTACGCATCATGTGTTTTCTCCAGTACCTCTGAATGTGTTTTGATGCATCATGTGCCTTGTTATGACACCGCTGAATGTATGTTTTATGCATCATGTGTTTTTCCTATTACTCCTCTGAATGTGTTTCATGCCTCATGGGTAAGGTGTTCTTGTTTATACCCCTAAATGTATTTTATTCTTAGGTGGTTGTTCTTTTTAGTACAGATGGTCCTAGTGGGGTCCTGGTACCTGTTCCCAGTAGTTACTGGATGTGATTTATAACTGTTACTTTGTGCAACAGTGATTTTATATTCTTTTATTCTAATTTCTGACAATATTTCATTTCTACTAAGTGCTGATTCTGACAGTGGCCATGTGGCCCTGTCTAGTAAATAATCCCTTATGAATGTTGCCCGTGCCAGTTGGCACAATGTACATGTGTGATTTTTATCTGATGTGTTTTTACAATACAAAAGTTATTTTAATATAACCTTGTGTGGAGTCCCTTTTGTGGTGTGCCTAGTATGTTGTTGCTGTTGTGTGCTGGCGCAAACGCTCTACACATTGCCTCCAAGTTTAGCCTTACTGCTTGTGCCAAGCTACCAAGGGGGTGAGCAGGGGTTATCTTGGTGTGTGACTTCCTTGCCCTGACTAGAATGGTGGTTTCTGCCTGGCTTTGGCGTCAGCCTTAGCCTACCAGAAATAGCCAGTTCTAACAATTGGGTTTCTGGGTCGTAGTTCAATAAAGGAAATATTAAATGGGCTATCAGGGGCGAGGAAAAATGATAAAATTGTATGGAAGTGTGTACCTAGAACTTGAGTACATGTGGGTACCCCTGGCTGCTCACTGTGTCTGTTAGGGGCACAGGGATCTTCCCAATGAATGTTATATAATGCCTAGCACTTCACCATGCAGCCTAAAAGGTCATTATGTTTAAGCATGTAATGTCTAATTGTTTCTGGTTAATTGTTGAAGCTAATGATGTAGTATTGTGTGGCAATGTTTATTATACAAATAAACAGATTCCCAGTACTGTTCACTTTGTCTGTATTTACTATAACTTAATAAAGAGCAATATAAAGAAAGAGAATGTTCTTGGAGATAGCTGGGATTGGGGTGTAGTAGAATGAAAAGAATGTTAATAGTGTGAGTGGAAGACAGGATGTTAATGTTGTATGTGTAAATGCTCATTAAAAAAGACAGAAAATGAACCAGTTTGTGTCAGTATTTCTTGCACCGCATGATTTTCCCCCTTTGCATTGGTGGGTACCTCTTTATCATCGTCAATGTCATGAAGCCGAACTTCTCACCATCAAGGGTAGACTTCATCTTGCTTTGAGGTTATTTGGGAGGCAGCAGGAAATCAGGGTGCAGTCCAGTTTCTCTGGTGGAATAACTGCCCTTAAAAGAATATTATGCATTAGGTCCTCCATTATATTGGACAACATGGGCATGACTATGTATTTTTTGAGGATATGGATTGCATTCCTGCCTTGTGGCTTAAGCCTTTTTGCTGTACATCCTCACAGTCACTCGCCTTGTCGTATTGGCATTCAGTACTTACATCTGGTTAGTAGCTGGAGACCATATGCTATTGACAGTGCCTGAGACCATAGTATGCATCGCTGTCATCAATTTTTTTTCCCCCGAAGTTTTATATAGCGCAAACTTGACCCGAAGTTATAAGGTATCAGAGCACTTTACATGAGCACCAGTTGCGTTACAGAAGGACATATATTCATTTTTGTTAGGCACAGGGAGATTAAGTGATTTTCCCAGAATCACAGGATGTTGAGTGACATTGCGAAGCTCTATCCCTGTTTCCCAGATTTGAGGTCGACCACCCTTGCCGTTAGACCAGCTAGGGTAACAGGTTTACCGTGATATGCGTTCTTTTCTCACTGCGCCACTGGATACAACCTGCAACTCACTAATGAGGCCCAACGAGGCCAAAACCGGTCAGCGATTGTTTGAGCTGCAATCCAGAGTGGACCTGGTTTGGGAGTCCAATATAGACTGTTCCTATATGAGAAGGACCAATAATGATTCAAATATGGTTGCCCTTTTCTGGAGTGGCACAATGAGGAAAACGATGCTACGGATTGCAGCTGTAGCCATTGCCAGTGGCTGGGACTTTTGCAAGCAATCCACCAAATCACATTCACATGTTAATATCTGTCTAACACAGTTCATATTAATGTATAGGTACCAGTCACTGAATTGCTGTGATGGAGCCGGGTTCCACGGTCGAGACTTACTCTGGAACCCCTGGCCAATGGATTTTTATTTACTGCTTAAAAGTGTAGAGGGAGGCTCGAGGAAACAGGGTGTAGAAGAGCATGCAGAGGTATTGGCACCTTCTTCCATACTATCTGGGAATGTCCATCCATCAAACAATTCTGCGGGGTAATAATTGCATGTATGAAGGCTGTAATTGGTGACACAATATCATTGTCCCCTACAATGTGCCTCTTTAATGTATGGGAACCTACCGACCTCAATTAAGCTAAGCAGCTCTGGACCACTATGGGACCAAAACACAATAATGCCCGTACATGGGGGGTGGCGGCGACACCGACTCTGGCTGAATGGAAGTATGATATGGATTGGTGTATGATCGCTGAAGTGGATGTGTACAAGAATAGAGGGTGCCCCCAGAAGTGGGACTGGGGAAAATGGAATGCATTTAGAGGTAATATATGTAACCCTCTGAATACCCAGAGATTTCTTACTGGTGGGATGGAGAGCGGAGTAGATGACCCAATTGCAGCTATATGAGGTGGATCTACATGCCATTGTCAAAATGCTTTGTAGGGCATAGCGGAAGATCGTCCCCATGTGGGCTAAGTGATGCACTGCTGCTAAGCTGTTTTATTTTAAACTGTTCAATAAAAAGATATTTTTTTAAAGTGTAGAGGGGAGAAAAACCATTTCCCAATCTTATCTCACAGTTTTAAAGAACCTTGACTCAGAAGAATCACTGACTCCTGATTCAAAGTTTTTAATTTATTACAAAGCCAAGAACAACTGGACATACAGGCACCTCAAGATGAGAGTGTAGAAATACATTGGAACTAATACGAAGTCAAACCTATGGGTAATGTTGAAAATGTTAGGCATACAAAGGATGACCAGTTCTAGAATCAGGACGCAGAACATAATTGTGCCTACAATGAGCGTCTTCTTCATTGAAGATTTGTAAGTAAAAAGCATTAGTCTGTCCCTACACTACCACTAATGTGACATCCCTACTTAGCATTGGCCAGTCAATTTTAGGAATAAAGGTGTCGGCACGTGATGACTTCCTAAGAATTGCACACACTTTGATTGGGTCAAGTAGCATAAAGCAATAGAGCTCGCTTTAAGATGCTCCTTCCTCTCCAGGCACGGCAGAAGCCCCCGGACTCTGTCCCTAACCCCATCTCAAGAATCATAAGACACTCCTATCATCACATCATGAGATCATCCCATCTAGTTAGACACCTCCATGCTTTGGCTCAATGACCTTGATTCCCAGGCTTTCTCCAGCAAGAATGAACACCGTCCCTTGTTATCAGTACTACTTGTTCAAATGTATCCTCTCCTCCCTAAGCCTAACTCCTAAAACAAAAGTGATATTCTAATTAACAAGGATGAATTTCTCCACCTACTACAGAAACGTGAGAAAGAACAGGCTCTGCATTCACATGAACATTATGAGCAACTTATCTGGAGAGCCGGGGAAAAATACACACGAGGTATACAAATTTAGCTAACATAAGAATTAATATGAAACTTCATTCAGCACACGTTTACATGAGCATTATTACTGTGCTGTGCCCATTTAAATCAGTACGTTACTTAACAGCAAATTAATTTCTCATTAGTCACTTGTGAAATCAAAACATTAAGGCTTCATCAAATAGATCACAATTACAATGTTAATCCCTTCACATTGTAGGAAAGTATCTCTAATACTTCACTTTACATGTCATTACATTACACATTCTAATAAGAAAATGTTAGTACAACAAAGGATTATAGGTAGGTACGAACTAATTGTGATTATAATGCACCTCTACAAATGGAAGAGCAAAATTGCGCTCTATCAGTCGCTTTTTTAACAGCTCTTTCAGCCTGATTCATGAACGGGCCGTTTTGCGAGGCTCAAATAGCGAATCATAAGGAATCGCTATTTGAGACTCGCAAAACGGTATTCATGTAGGAATCGCAATAGTAATTGCGATTCCCACTGATTCCTTATTTGCGATTAGCTAATTGCTAATGGCAAATAAGGAATAACTCCCCATGCATTCCTATGGGCCAAAAGGCCCATAGGAATGCATGGGGAGTCATTCCTCATTTGCGATTAGCAATTAGCTAATCGCAAATGAGATTGCGAGTACAAGGGTGCCAGGGGTGTCCAAAGGACACCCTGTAGCACCCCTGCATGGAAATGAACACAGGTGTTGCACACACACATGTCCAAAGGACATGTGTGTGTGTAACGTGCAACTCAGAAAAATGCATTTAAATGCATTTTTCTGAGTTTTCGCAATTTACCGCGAGGTTTGACCTCGCGGTAAATTGCGGCCCGAAATTGCGATTTCGCAAATGTAAAATGAATGAGGAATTACATTTAAGGAATCTCAAATAGAGATTCCTTAAATGTAAATCCTCGCAAATATGCGAATTAGCAAATAGCGATTTTTGCATTTGGGATGTTGAATCCCAAATGCAAAAATCGCACTCGCAAAGGGCCAGATTCTCAGAATCTGGCCCTTTGCGAGCCGATTCGGCCTTGATGAATAAGGCTGTTTATTACCACTAAAATGTTTAACACTAGATATAGGATTCGCTTTGTTTCTTAAACTAGTGCTGTAGCTGATTCTACAATGGCTTTGACAAAAACTCAGTGGGATCTCTAAACTCACAGTCGTGCAAATGTTCCACTGTTTTCATTTGCACCAGCCATCTCTAAACAAGGTGTCAGAATCCATTCCTTGCATTTGTTTTACACCACAGTTATTCTTCAGTGATCTTGGATTCGTGTTTACGGTCTTTTTCTCGTGCAATGAATGCTAATCCCTCACTGGTTGGTTGCGAATCCCCAGTGTTCCCCACCCCTTAATAAAAAAAAGTCTGGGTCACAAAATCGTGTAATTAAGCATCCTCAGCTCAACGTCCTTTACTAATTTTCTGGCTCCAAAACATTGGCACAAGTTAGCGCTTTCTGGCAGTAAATAACACAATTGAAACAGTGTCCAAAGACCACATGGAGCCCTGTGTGTCTCTGAGTGACGCATGGGAATTGTACATAGCGGGGGTGGGGGCCGGTAAAGCAATGATCATTTGACCTACACTAATTAACCTGTCAAATAAAGAATGTTTTAAAAAGTGTGTTCTATTTCACGACAAGGAAGAACGCTCATAGATGTTTCCAATCTGTTCGGCCAAGGAAGTCTGCCTTTAAATTATATTTTTTCCCCTCTTGGGTTCCCCAGTGCACGCTTGCCAATAAGATAAAGTTGAAAGGAAGAACTGTTCGGCCCAAACAATAATGGATTGGGTTGTACAGATTGGTTTAATAAACAATAGTAGAAAATATGTATTATTAGCGAATATATAATGGCTGGAGATTTGCTTGTTTTGAAGCTCTTTATATAATTGAAATTCATTTTTATGCGCGCTAAGCGGAACTATCTCATCTATTGATGGAAGGGTTTGTTGATATAGTCCAAAATGAGTTTCTATTTCTCATGGGAGACTGATGAAATGCGTCAAAGGAAATTCATATATTTCTCAATACTGCTGTTGACAAACGCTTTTCATTTTATATTTTACAATCCTACAAGGACAGTATTGCTGACCTTGTCTATTGCACTTTAAATTGAAACAGAGTTCGAGGAGAGTAATCTGGCATTTCACAAAGAACAGAGTTAAATTTGGAGGGCGTAGAGCCTCGAAATTGGTCACAGGTCATACCAGACTTCCTCTGAGTTTTGAGGCTTTACTCAAAGGTGTGTGTTAATTCCTTGGGGCCTCATTTATGAGGCCCCTTGCGCCATCGGAACTTCACTTTTCATGAAGTTCCGTGGCGCAGAAGCCTGCGTGGTATTTATCAGGCAGCAGTACCCAGTTTTTGTGGCGTACTGCTGCCTGATAAATATCAGTCCCTTTAACACAGTGTACTGCGTTAAAGGGGCGTGCAATGGGTGTTGCTGGGGGCGTTCCCAGCAACATCCATGGCCTTTTGACACTGCCCCAGATTTACGAGAAATCGTAACACTGAAGCAGTGCCAAAAGCTTACGCCTCCCCAGGGGAGGCGTAAGGGAGGCGCAACAGGGAGAAATGTTTTTATTTCTCCTCATATTTCCTTTTTCTATGTGTGCTGCATTCTACAGCACACATAGAAAGAGGAAAAGCCTCTTGTGATTATTTTTGTACAGAAAGGTTTTCCTTCCTGTACGAAAATAATCTTCCCCGCAACGCAGGCACCCTTGCACCATTGTGCAAGGGTGCCTGCGCTGGCGCAGGCAGCCGATTGTGCGCCGGCGGAGGGGAAAAGGACAGGAATACGCCATATCTTGTAGATACGGCGAATTTCTGCCCTTTTCTTTTGCCGTAGGGAAGCGCAGCAGGAAGGCCTGCTGCGCTTCCCTACGGCAAAAAGTCATAAATGAGGCCCCTTATATTTAATGGCGAAAAACCTACATTGGTGCACTATATATGGGCAACTCTCATTGTCCCCCTCCCGCTCTGTGACCAGAAAAGGGAGGTCTTCCTCTCATTGGCTGGCCTTTGCCAAAGAGGAGTGTGAATATGAGCTGCGGCCCGTGCAGGTAAGAGCGGTGAGGCGGTGGGGGGACGACAAGGTAAAAAATGTTTATATATTTAATTTTCTCTCGTGGGCATCTGTGGAATCCCCCCAACCCAGCCCCACCAACCCACCGCCCTTACCTGCACGGGCTGCAGTTGGTTAATATCTGTGTGCACGTGTGAAAGGGAGTGTGCATGAGTGTTTTCCCAGCCCTGCTACACATCATGGGCCTCCACTGCTTTATAAGTAGGCCTCCCGGTTTTATGGTATTTATTTTTTGGACGTTTCTGTCTGTATTTATCCATATTTATTTTATGCTGATTTTATCTGTATTCACCCATATTTATTTGGAGTTTTGTGGAAAAATGAAGTGCAAATTCGTATATTTGCACATTTATGTAACCAATAAATTGTCACTCATGCTTGAATGCCTGTCAAGTTTCAATTCTGTAAACACTGGCAAAAGATAAATCAATGCACTTATTTGAAAATATGCACATTTCAGTATCAACATTGTGCATATCTCCTGCTGGTAAAGCCTCATTAATAAAAGTCCTTTCTTTTTTAACCCTCTTACCTGGTAAACTGACATAATATCGATTCCAAAATATCGTTTGGACAAAATATTGAGTAAAAAATATAGACTAGCCAAAATATCGACCAGACATAATATAGACTACAAAAATATCGAGTAATATCGATATTAATAGCCAAAATATCGAATCAAAAATATAGACTAGACATAATATCGACTAGATAGAATATAGACAAAAAAAATTGAAAATAAGGTAGTTATTAATAATTTTTAATAATTGTGTAATATAAATCTGAAGCGGGTTGTGGGTTTATAGGGGAATAGGGTGGGAAGTAATCGAATTATAATTAATTAATTATGTAAATTAATAATAATTGTTAATTAATTATTAATTGGTAAATAATTAAAATATAATGGTAAAACAAAAAAATAATAATTAATTTTTAGTAAATTATTTTCTGTAGCGGGTTGTGGGTTTATAGGGGAATAGGGTGGGAAGTAATTTTAGTATAATTAATTAATTATGTAAATTAATAATAATTGTTAATTCATTAATAATAGGTAATTAATTAAAATATAATTGGTAATTAATTATAAATATTTAATTGATAAATAATTATTATTTAGTAAATTATTTTCTGTAGCAGGTTGTGGGTTTATAGGGGGATAGGGTGGGAAGTAATTTAATAATAATTAATTAATTATGTTAATTATTAAAAATGGTTAAATAATTATTAATTGGTAATTAATTAAAATATGATTGGTAAATAATTATAAATATTTAATAGATAAATAATTGATATTTAGTAAATTATTTTCTGTAGTGGGTTGTGAGTTTATAGGGGGATAGGGTGGGAAGTTATTTAATAATAATTAATTAATTATGTAAATTAATTAAAATTGTTAATTGTTAATTAATTAATAGTCATTTTAACCCCTACGCTATCCAGCGCTTTCCCTACTGTTGCACCCACTGGAGTGGGAATAGTAATTTTAACCCCTACACTATCCAACGCTTTCCCTACTGTTGCACCCACTGGAGTGGGAATAGTAATTTTTACCCCTACGCTATCCAACGCTTTCCCTACTGTTGCACCCACTGGAGTGGGAATAGTAATTTTAACCCTTACACTATCCAATGTTTTCCCTACTGTTGCACCCACTGGAGTGGGAATAGTAATTTTAACCCCTACGCTATCCAACGCTTTCCCCACTGGAGTGGGAATAGTTTTTTTTACCCCTACGCTATCCAACGCTTTCCCTACTGTTGCACCCACTGGAGTGGGAATAGTAATTTTTACCCCTACGCTATCCATTGCTTTCCCTACTGTTGCACCCACTGGTGTGGGAATAGTAATTTTTACCCCTACGCTATCCAACGCTTTCCCTACTGTTGCACCCGCTGGAGTGGGAATAGTAATTTTAATCCCTCCGCTATCCAATGTTTTCCCTACTGTTGCACTCTTTGGAGTGGGAATAGTAATGTTTACCTCTACGCTATCCAGCGCTTTCCCTACTGTTACACTCACTGGAGTGGGAATAGTAATTTTAAGCCCTCCGCTATCCAATGTTTTCCCTACTGTTGCACTCTTTGGAGTGGGAATAGTTATTTTTACCTCTACGCTATCCAGCGCTTTCCCTACTGTTACACTCACTGGAGTGGGAATAGTAATTTTTACCCCTAAGCTATCCAACGCTTTCCCTACTGTTCCACCCACTGGAGTGGGAATAGTAATTTTTACCCCTAAGCTATCCAACGCTTTCCCTACTGTTGCACCCACTGGAGTGGGAATAGTAATTTTTGCCCCTACGCTATCCAACGATTTCCCTACTGTTGCACCCACTGGAGTGGGAATAGTAATTTTTACCCCTACGCTATCCAACGTTTTCTCTACTGTTGCACCGACTGGAGTGGGAATAGTAATTTTTACCCCTACGCTATCCAGTGTTTTTTTACTGTTGAATTCACTATAGTTGTTATAATAAATTTTAACCAAATTGCTATGCTACGGTAAAAATATTATATATGTTTAGTTAATAATATGTATTTATATATATATATATATATTTTTTTGTTGTTGTTGTAATTTACATTAATTATTTATTAATATTACATTTATTTAATCATTTTAACTAAGTTTATATTAAATATATTTATTTATATATTAGTTTTAACATAATTTAAAGACATTAAAAAAACGATATTTTGACAGTCTATATTATTTACAGTCGATATTTTAGAGTCGATATTTTTGTACTTACCTGTATAAAGATAGAAACTCGATATTTTGTCCCTCGATATTTTCTCATCGATATTTTTACAAGTCGATATTAATGGGCTCGATATTATTTCAGTGATCCCTCTTACCTATCAATCCATACAGCCAGTGGCCTGGCTGGTATTGCAGACAGTATTTAGAATTACTGTAAAAGCAACCTATTTTCCGTTTTTATCCACATTTAAAAATAAATAAAGACAAGAAAATAAATGTTTTCTGTCTGTATTTATCTGTAAAAATCAGTAAAAACGGAAAACAGGGAGCCCTATTTATAAGTGTGAAATTTCAGATCCTCCCTGTTTAAAGGTTTGCAAGGAGGATTCTGTACCGTTTTCAGAACCAGAGAAGATCTTAAGCTGGAAGAAAAATAAGTTGAGATATGGCAAAAGTGTTTAACACTGTCAACACTAGGGCTTCTAACTCTTGAATAACACTACCAGGGTTATGGCAGGCTGTGAAAGCACACCACTGTACTTTAAGATTAACCTGTGACAGATTCTTCTCAAAACCATCCAGAAGAAACAGCATGATAGATGAGACAGAACAAGATTCGGAAGATAGATTGTGAGAACAACACCATGAGTCAAACGTGCTCCAATGTCACAAATAACATTTAAGTGTAGAGAATCTTCTCGATCCTTGAACCACATCAATAATTTTGGAAGGTAAACCTTCTTCTCAAAATTTTGCCTTTCAGCCTCAGCCTCCAAACTGATAAGAGTGGGGCGCAAAGGAGGTTGAGGGACGCATGACCTTAGAGGTGCGGGGAAATAAGGGAGACTCCATGGAAGTTGAAGAGCCATCTCTCTGAGAAGTGTGAACTAAGTTCTCCTGGGGCAAAATGGGAGAACTACCACAATTTCTGCTTTCACCTGCTGAATCTTCCCCAACAATATCTGAATCAGAGGAAAGGGTGGCAATGCAAACATCATATTTCTCGGCTATTTTAGAGAAAGTGAATCCACATAGACAGTTTTTCTGGATGCAAAGAGATCTATGTAAGGGGTCCCAACTTTCTTGCAAAGTTCTCAAAGCACTGTTCTGGATAGTTTAAGGTTCTGAGAATAGGGAAAGTTCCTGCTCAGGAGGACCCTTGAGGTGAACTGCTGCAAATGAAGGAAGATGCTTCTCTGCCCAAGATGCCACAGAGTAAGCTACTCTATTCAATGAGTGTCTGCGAGTAGCTATTATGTCCAGCTCTCTGGGGCTCCTTTCACAAGATATTTTCCTCTTCTTTGCCATAATGTTGAGCTAGGTCTTTCGCAACTTAAAATGCCTTCCAGTCTTCCTGTCTGCCAGCTCCTCCTGGGACAAGCTGTGGGAGAGCACAGTGTTTTCTGCCATGGCAGGAATCACCAATTCTGGAGACCAGTCATAATCCTCCCATGTGTGCTGCCTCTCTGGCACTGTACCTCAGAGCTTTATGAACCTCAAATCTCTTGGAGCCCTTTTTGGCTGGAAGTTCCCTTCCTTACAGAACTCCTTGAGCTCAGTGACAGTGTAGTTCTCCAGGTTGAGGAGCTCAAATTTTATTTCTGGAGGTATGAACACATACAGTCAGGCAGAGAAAGGGTGAATGTGGACAAACAAAAAGAGCCAATCAAGAAGAAATGAAAAAACTCAAAAGTGTGTAAAAAATTGTATCTGGAGTTTAGTATAACACAAAATCAATGCATGGAACTGCACAACCACAAGTTCAGATCTCAACCCTGGACACCAATGAGGGAAATTGAATTACTGGTTGATGGGGTGAAATCCTACTCAAGTAGCAAGCACATTTCTTGTCAGGGTGAACATAAGCAAACCCCAAATCAACCTGTGAATAACCCTCTGTATCTGGTGTAGTGTGTCACAAAATACAACTTGTTTAACTTTGAGGCAATCTGTAAAGTATTTATGCAGTACCTCAAATAGTAATAACATGAAAGCACAAGACAAGAAAAATCTTGCAACAATTTAGAAAAATATAGTATAACGTAACATATTATTTGACATGAAAACAACAACATGAAAACAACAAAAATCCGATCAGTAAAACCGGAGATATGCAGATTTCAGTTCAGTATAGCGTCTAAAAACATAAAGCGCCTCTCACAGTCATCTGGTTGTGCGAGACCGGATGAAAGCCACAAGTTCAGGCTAATCGCAAAGGAGCCTGGAGTGACTACAGGGAGCAGGTTACTCCCGGGGAAAGATTTACTTCCAAAAGTCCTGCACAAAAAGTTATGTTCACCTTGGAGGGGGCCGTGAGGAGCAGGAAGAGCGTTGTGGGTGGTCTTCGCCTTAGTGCAAGGAGCAGGCCAGGTATCACAGCTGGTTGCTGCTGAAGCACGAAGATCCTGTCAATTTATTTATTTATTTATTTATAGTGTTTTATATAGCGCGGACAAGACCCGTGGGTATCAGAGCGCTTAACAAGGAAAGAATTACATATATAGATAGTAAAAGCAGTACTAACAACAAGAGAATAGTGAGGTAGAAGGCAGTATACTGTATGGTCAGGAATAAAAATATATATTCATAATGACTGTGCAAATTAACATTATATGGCGGGCACGGATTGGTTTGTGTCATGGTAACTAACCATGCCCGTTGAGGTAGGGTTATAAGGCATTCCAGTGCATATCCATGATAATAATAAATAAATCAAGTGTGGTAGAAGTTATATATAATAATTGTGATAGATAGTTAAGGTTCCACATATATGGATAAATAAATCAAGTGAGATAGACGTTATATAGTATGACTGTGAGATATAGTTAAAGTTCACACATATATGAGGTAGTAGTGAAGTGTCAAGCCTCGGCTTGCGCACGGCAACAGTTCATTGTCCGATGAAGATCTTCCCATTTTCCATGAAGTGGGCGGCTCTCAGTTATCGTAATTGATCCATTCCAGTGATCCTTAAGTTTCTCAAGTAGGGTATTTACTCATCAAGTGGCTCTTCAGTTCTCGTTTGAATGTTACTGTATTTTGAATCTTCCTGATGTTAGGAGGGAGTGAGTTCCAGATTCTGGGGGCGGCTCCGGAGAATGCTCGGTTGTAGGTCTTTTTCTTGTGGAAAAAGGCAGGTCGTAATAGCAAATCTCCTGCGCTTCTAGTTGTTCTGTTACCTCCTGAGATCATTAGTTTCTTGGCTAGGTATCTGGGTGTGTTGTAGTGAACTGCTTTGTGTGTAATACAGGCCATCTTCATTTGAATTCTGGCCTCGTAAGGTAGCCAGTTTAGTGCTTTCAAGTGAGGCGATATGTGATCGAATTTCTTTGTTCCCGTAATGAGTCTCGCCGCTGCGTTGAGGCAGGCTTTTAGAGGTGCTGTTGATGTTTTTGGCAGACCCGCTAATGTGGTGCAGCCGTATTCGATCCTCGAGATGACTAGTGATTGTATAGCCAGTTTTAGGTCTGTCTCAGTGATAAAGGGTCTCAGTTTCCTTAGGTAATTCAGGTGGAAGCGGGCGCTCTTGGCCATTGAGTTAATGTGGTTTTTCATGTCGAGGTTCTTATCTAGTGTAATTCCTAGTGATTTGGCAGAGTTAACTAGAGTCGGGGTGCAGTCAAGCGCTGTCACCAATTTAGTCCACTCTATGACTTCAGATTGGCTCCTTGTCGGTGAGATTAGCAGGAATTCAGTTTTCTGGGCGTTTATTTTCAGATGGTTCATTGTTAACCATCGTAGAGCACTCGTTAGTGTCTTGTTCATTAGTTCAATATCCTCAAGGGAGGCGATCTTTATGTATAGTTGCGTGTCGTCCGCATACATATGATAGGATACCTGTGATTTTTGAAGGATCTCCGTGAGAGGTTCTACATATAAATTGAATAGATCTGGGGATAGCGTAGAGCCTTGTGGAACCCCTATTGCGTTGGGGCTCGGGGAAGAGATTGCTTGGTTGACTAGGAATCGCTGAGTCCTGTTCTGTAAGAAAGAATTGAACCATTTCAGCACGTTTCCAGACAAACCCATCCTGTCTTGTAGTCTAGTCATAAGCACTTCGTGCTTTACCGTATCAAATGCTGTTGATAGGTCTAGGAGGATCAGTAGGCAAGATTGATTTCGGTCTAGGGCTTGTAGGGCGTCATCGACAATGTGCAGGATCGCAGTTTCGGTACTGTGCCCTGTCCTGAAACCTGATTGGCAATCATCCAGTAACGAAAATTTAGCGATGTGTTGACTTAGTTGGCCCTGCACGCATTTCTCAATGAGTTTAGCCAGTAGAGGGATGTTGGTCACTGGTCGATAGTTGTTCGGGTCTTTAGCATCAGCTGTCGGTTTTTTGAGGATGGGCATCACCTGCCCTGTTTTGAGACAGTCAGGGAGGGTTCCTTGTGTAAGTGAGGCGTTTATTATCTCGGTCCAGATCGGAACTAGAGTGTGGCTGATTTCTCTTACACACTTTCCTGGTAATGGGTCTTGAAAGTGGTTGTTCGGTCTAAGTTCCGCTAGCGTTCTGGCGATCTTTTCCTGGTCGTATAATTCAAATGTGTCCCATTTTGCCTTATTTTTAGTTTGGAGGCTCTCTGGTGAGAGATTGGACTCGTTGTTGGATGGAGGCAATGCCTTAAGGTTAGTTGCTGCAGTTGTGAGGTCATCTTCAAGCGATTTAGATTTTTCCGTGAAAAATGAGGAGAATTCCTCACAGCTTATGGGAGTTATTGTATTCTCTAAAACCGTTTTGGCTAGTTTATTAGACTGTTGTTTTAGAATCTCGAAGAGTTTTCGTGGTCTGTTTCTGGCACTGTCCAATTCATCCCTGATAAATTCTTTTTTGGAGTTGATTATTTTTTTGTTGTATTCTTTTCTTGTTTTTCTGAGTGCTTTCAGCTCAGGGGAGGAGGGATGTTGTCTCTACCTCCTTTCTGCCATTCTCAGTTTGTGTCGGTCCTCATTCAATGATTCGTTAAACCAAGGATTTTTTGGTTTCTCTGATACCTTTTTCAGTTTTTGGGGCATGGTGTCGTTGACGATATTACCGATTGAGGTTATGTAGTGATCCGTCAACTCATGGACCTTTTGTTTATTGTTGGGTGGCTTCAGGTCTCTCTCACACCTTTTAACCAGTAGTTCAGTGTTAGCCTCCTTTGTGTCACGAATCAGCTTCTTGAGCTTGCGTGGTTGCACAGTCCTACCCTTTGTCATTGTAGGTATCGTGAATGTTATGATGTGATGGTCAGACCAATCACACGGGTCTATAGCAAGGATAGATGTCTCATCCTTTCTTGAGATAATCCAGTCTAAGGTCGCTCCTAGTGAGTGAGTGGGTTGGTTGCATGCTTGTACAAGCTTTAGCTCATTGAGGAAGTCTTTAAGTGAGTTGACCAGATTATCACCGCCGTCATTCCAATGGAGGTTAAAGTCGCCTAGGAATATGTTATTGGCGTCCGAGTTAGAATTGGTCGTTATGATCTCCATCAGTTGTTCTGTGAACTTAGCGTTCTCTCCTGGTGGATGGTAGAATGCATGCAGTTTGCAGCTTTGATTCTTAGGTGTTCTCACATTAAGACCAAGGTATTCACAGGATTCTAAGGGGTCAGATTGGAAATGGCAGACCTCGATCTCCGACCGGTGAATGCAAGCTATGCCTCCTCCCACATTCCTTGGTCTGTCTAGCCTGACGATGTTATATTGTGGCGGTACTAAGAGATCCATGGTAGGAGATGATGATTCATTGAGCCATGTTTCCGTGAGGATGGCCAGGTCAATTTCCTTGTTGATGATGAGGGTGGCTATGTCTGCTGCATGTTTATTAGCCGAACGACAATTAAGTAGGAGGCAGTTCAGGGGTTTCTGTGCTTTAACGAGTTTTCCATTATCCGATTCGGATGCAATGAGCTGAACATGTTGTAGATTTTGGTGGATTGCTTTCCTATCATTCTTTCTTGCCGTTCTACTAGAGTCAATAGGTACCGTTTTGATATTTTCCTCCATACTACGGGCAGGTTGTTCATAGGACCTGAGTAGGGCCCGAGTTTCTTCATTCGACAAGGGCTTTGTCCTGTTAGGTCTGTTGTGTCTAAGTACCAGATTCTGGATGTGTGAAACCTTGGTGTGCGTGCTTATCGTCGTCTCCCAAATTTTTCCAATTGTCTGTGAGACTTTCATCGAGTTATGCGCCAGGTTATCTACAAGTTTCTGTAACTCCTTGATTTCTTTCTGTGTTCGGGATGAGTTCTTGTGTGAGGTAAATCTGGCTGGATGAGTATTGTAGTTTGCTCTTCTCTGCAACTGATATGATCTCATTCCCACAAATCTTTCCTTGGTAAGGGGTGTTTTTGAGGATAGGGATCTGTAGGGTTCCGGTTTCGAATCCGAGGGAGGAACGGGAAGGTCAGTATCATCCACTTTGTTCATTTCATTGGCTTCATAGAGGGATTCGCTTGGAGCTGGGGTATACCCCTCCAGCGCGGTGGTGTCTTGTATTAGCGTCACCCGTTCTTTCCTTGGGACCTGATTCTTCACTTTGTTTCCAAGGTTGGTGGCCGTCGTTATCCTTTCTCTCTCGGTCTATGGTGTTGTCATCGCATTTACTGTTAAATCTTCAGTGTTAGCGGTTTGGTTGTTCTGGCCATCTGATGGATTGGTGACTCTAGTATTGGAGTCGAAGTTTTCAAGTGTGATATCTGGTTGTGTCATGTATTGTTGAAAATTTGGTCCTTCTGAGTAGTCCTTTAAGTTATGGAAGGTTAGCTCAGAGTTCTCGAGTTCTCTGTTGGTTACTTGCATCATTTCTTCCTTGTGGGTCAGGCTCTGCTCTTCATTAGCCGGATTGGAAGACCTCACTATTCTTTCAGTCCTATTCTCCAAGGTTACCTTCTCAATTTCCGCTATATCTCCAAGGTTGGGAGTTTGAAAGTTTGTGCCCCTTGGTTGCAAGGTGTCCCTAGTTGAATTGACACTGTTGTCCCGCGTGACTTCATGCTGGTTCATGGGTAGTTGGTATCTTGGTCTCTCCAGAGATTCTTTTATTATTAGGAAAGTCTTCTCAAATTCCTCAAGGTCCCTATTGGCTGCTTGTATCAACACTATTCCCGTCTTATATAACGTGATGCATAGTTCAGCATTGCAGCTTCTTGATGGGGAAGTCAAGATTTTTGTGCCATGAGGGATGTTTTTCATATCTATTATGACCAGCATTTCTGTGAGTGCATTGCGCCATTTCGCTGTTTTATTTGTGTGAAAAATCAAGTCATTCATTAAGGTGCCTTTAACCATATCAAAGTATGGGTCGGCGAACAATATGTCCGGGTTTTTTCTCAGTGTGTTATGTTTGAACTTTTTAGCAGCATTTTTGGATAGAGTCGGAGGATATTTTATACTCTGTGTTTTAGGGCCGATCATCATTCGGTTTCTTACATCCATTACAATTGCTGTTGTCAGACTAAGACGATTTGATCTGAGTTGATCAGAGTTGATCCCTTGCCAGTGAACACTTGGTAGACCCAGTAATGGCTGATAGATCACGTACCAAATTTCAAAATTTCGTGGAGGGTGCAGATCCTCTGTTGAACTTCAATTATACCTTTCTAGTTCCGTTACCATGTCGAAGGAATTAGTTTCGCTATCCCTTAAAGAGTTAAGAGCAGTCTTGTGTGGGGCTAGCCATTACAGGGTGTTCGTCGTGTTAGTATCTATTGTTGTTCTGTGGGGGAGGGCAATATCTGTGTTTTCACTTCTGCAATAAGACCACTTTCATTTTGTAGTATATCCAGCCCCCTTTCAGTGATGTATAGATCAATCCCGTGGTCAAATTATAAATAATCTATCTCAGGTAGCACCTGTAGATGTTTTGCTGGTGATGGGTACACCGACTCCTTTCAGTTTCAGTGCTCTTGTGTTGGGAGCGATGGGTACGTAGTCCCCTTTCAGTGTCTATGCCCCTGTGTTGTTGTTCTTAGCTGGCTATGTATCAGTAAGTTGGATTATTTCCTTCTCCTAATTACGCGTGGTCAGTTTTCGCTCTACACATGTGCTTTGATGTCATGTCCCCTCCGCTGTTCTATTCAGGCTGTGACTCTAGTCAGTGATACTAGGCAGTAGCGCGCGGATCGTGTGAGAAAATGGCTTGTCTTAAGTGGCCGCCATTTTATAGTCAGGCGTGCCGCTTTCTCATTCTCCTCTTAGTTCCCCCGGGTTATTTCTATGATTGTATTGCAAAAAGGGGGGGGGCGCTCGATCGGGCGCGCGATTGGGCGGTATCTTGCCTGTCGTTTTCTGAATGTTGCTCCGCTCCTTCTCGGTGCCGTGCTCCGCTCCCTTTCGGCGCTGTGGCCAGACTTGTGCCCGCAGTCCTCGAAGTGCCGTCTCATATCCGCCTGGTGTCCAGCGCTGGAGGCATGGTCGCGGAAGCCCCCTCTCCACCAGCGCCGAGTGGCTCAGACCGACGTCGGATGGCTTCCAATGTCAGCCGCTCCCCCTCCGAATGCCCAATCCGCAAGACTTGTCCTCCGAGGTCCGACGTCTGTGGTGTCCGGTAAGCAGGGTCAGCCTTGTTGTCTACTGGTCACGTATGTTGTCTTCTGTTATTTTACTTTCCGCTTTTTCTGTTGAAACTCGTTGTCCACTGCTCTGTTCTTGCCATATAATCTTCGGTGTTTCTGGGTCGCATTCAGGGTTATTCAGGGATTTAATCCGTTTTTTGGAAATCCCTAACCCCAGAGCTCTTCCCTAGAGCTCTTGTCCGGCGGCCATTTTCTGTGTCACAGACGATCATTGCTGGAGATCTGCGTTTGTGGCCACTCTGAGTAGGTGATACTGTAGCGCTAAATACAGTCCATCCATTACCGGGCATCACTAGCTGGTGATGTGGCGTAAAGTGTCATGTTCACTGGAGCTTTGGATTGGGAGGCACAGCAGGTGGCAGCATCTTTGCATAAGCAGGCCTGTTTGTGGTCGCTTCGCAAAGCTTCAAGATTTCTCCTTTTCTTGGGGCTAGAGCTCCATTGATGCCTTACCAATGGTCCAGGACCTGCGCGGCAACTCTTGGGGATCAGGAACTCACTCCAGCAGAGGCCAGCCTGGCCAAGCAGGGCTCAAGCAAGTTCATTTTCAGATCCAATTCTATGTCCAGGCAGAAAGTCAGCTGGGCAAATGTAGGGATGACTCTGGAGCTTGCTATGTAACTGTAGCTCAGAACAGGAGGTCAGTCAGCCACCCTTGGATTCAGTTCAGCCATGGATAAAGGGTGCAGGTCCAGTCTTCCTTTTCAGCAAGCAGGGCAGCAGAGCAACAGGGCAGCAGAGTGGCAGTCCATCATGCAGCAAAGCAGCACAACAGTCTGTCTTCTGTAGTATCCACTGGTCCGGGGTGTACTGAAGAGTTGGAACTGAGTGTCTAATGATTATATTTGGTGCCTGTGAGAAAATGCCATCTTTCTTGTATTGGTATGCCCCCACTTTTTACTGAACTGTTGATATGCTTTGACTGAGTGTGCCCTGGGATCCTGCCAACCAGGTGCCCAGGGCCTGTGTTCCTTTCCCAAAACTGTGTTGAAACTAAAACCCAATTGGCATCTCTGGCCATCTGTCAGCCCCTAGTAAATGGTACCCTAGGTATCCAGGGCATGGTGACCAGAGAAGACCCCTAAGGGCTGCAGCACTTAATGTGCCACCCTTAGGGGCCCTGTACCCTGACACCCACACACTGCCTTGGCAGGCTGAGTGTCTAGGTACAGAACTAAACAAGGAATTGACATGGCACACATCCCTGTGTAATCGTGTAGATACGACCGTGCACAGCTTCGTGGGTAAATCCAACTGTAAAGTGTACTTCGTGCTTCAGAAAATAACTTCCGTCCTCGGGAGTGTATTAAAACAATCAAGAGGTAGCACCTACACAGATGTACCAAGTGTTCATTTAAAAAAAAAATGGGACAACCAGCAGCGAAGATTCGCGCCCATTATCTTTTTACCGTACACACTTAGAATTACTCTGCTAACCGTTCGTATTACTCTCACCAATGAAGCTTATTAACAACTTGTCTTTCTTTCCTCTTTATAACTCACCATCACAAACATCTTTTTTTAAATGAATACTTGGTATCCTCACTATCCCTTTCAAATTAGGCTGTTCGTCTTAATTTCACCGTTTTTAAATAGGTTGTTTATCAATCATGTTGGGTTACCATCGCCGTCCATTAAGAACACCTTTTTGGTGATTTATTTTATTTCACTGGAGAACACTCGATAAATTTCAATAAGAACACCAGATCTTTATTAAGCTTGGATCGCTATTTATGAATTGTTGATATATGAAATGTGTAATTTTGGTTTTCCATATCCTCATGTATGATACAGAATCCAGTCCCTGATGAAGGCTCCTCATGAGCCGAAATGCATTGGATGATTGTTTGGGATTGAATATTGGATAATTTTGACTGAAAAATTCGCAAATTACCATGGATTAAGGTTAAATACCAAATGGTTGAATAACACATTTTGAAATACTCAACTTTTATGAGCTTGAACAGGATATTAATTTTAAGACTTGAAATTTTACAACCAGGCAAAGGGGCTTTTGCTGTGACTAGGGAACGTCACCCAATTGTGGGGTACGCTGCTGATTCATATTTTCAAGCACTTAACGGAGAGTGCACCCTAGAGCACGCGACAATTGATTATGCTTTATAAACATTGAGTGCAAGTGGGATCATATCAAGTACTGTACTAACTGCCACAATATACGCCAGGGCAATTTCATTTCTCATCCGATGAAGGGACAAAAAATCCCTCAACGAGTCAACGCTACCTGTGACACTTAAAACATTGTGTACATGTTGAAATGCCCTTGTGGCATGGCATATATTGGACAAACTGAACGCAAACTGAAATTACGCTTAAACGAACACAAGAGCAATATAAGAACTAACAGCCATATTCGTCATTCTCCCGTTTTGCGAGCCCCTAATACCGATTTATAGCGAATCGCTATTAAGGACTCGATTCATGTAGGAATTGCATAAAGAAATGCGATTCCTACATAATCCTTATTTGCGATTAGCAAATTGCTAATCGCAAATAAGGAATAACTCGCCAATCATTCCTATGGGCCAAAAGGCCCATAGGAATGAATGGGGAGTATTCCTTATTTGCGATGAGCAATTTGCTAATCGCAAATGAGATAGCGATTTGAAGGGTGCCAGGGGTGTCCAAAGGACACCCTGTAGCACCCCTCAAATGAATTTTTACACAGGTGTTGCACACACACATGTCCAAAGGACATGTGTGTGTGTAACATTCAACTCAGAAAAATGCATTTTAAAGCATTTTTCTGAGTTTTCGCAATTCACCACGAGGTCTGACCTCGCGGTAAATTGCGGCCAGAAATTGCGAATTCGCAAAATAAAATTGGATGATGAATTGCATTTAAGGAATCTCAAATAGAGATTCCTTAAATGTAATTCCTCGCAAAATTGCGAGCTCGCAATTAGCGATTTTTGCATTTGGGATGATGAATCCCAAATGCAAAAATCGCACTCGCAAAGGGCCAGGGGGCATATTATCAAGGGGGTTTATCTCCGCTTTTTTGGCTTTAAAAGCCAAGAAAGCGGAGATAAAATTATCTCCCTATTACCTAGCTGCCGCTAACACCAGTTAGTGACAGCTAGTAGGAGATAGCGACCATCTTGGGCCCCACTTTGCATGTCAGTGATATTTATCACTAATAAGATGCAAAGTGGGCGTGCCAAGATGTTAGCGACTGAAAACAGTCGCTAACATCGCTATTACCAACTTTTGGAGATATTCACGCTAAGCTGGAATATCTCCAAAAGCTAACACCTGCCCTGAGCAGTTCTTAGCCATGTTATCCAATGGGAGGTGGATAACATGGCTAAGAGCATTAGCTCGCTAATGCATGAATATCGCTGCCTTTTCAGCGATATTCATGCTTTGCGGCGATTTTTACCGCATTTGCGTTAAACCTTGGTAATACCAAGGTTTATTTGCGGTAAAAATCGCCACAGCACTGCGGTAAATTTTTGTCTCTAACCAAGCAATAGCGATAATTATCGCTATTGCTTGGTAATATGCCCCCAGATTCTCAGAATCTGGCCCTTTGTGAGCCGATTACGGCTTCATGAATAAGGCTGTATAGCTTCAAAATCAGTGGTTGCAGCCCATTTTCTAGAGGCTAATCATCACATTAGCCAGATTAAAGCTTGTGTAATAGAAACCATTGAACGTCGTGAAAGAAGGGACAACAAAAAGACGCTACTTATGCGTGAGAATTTTTGGATCTATCATCTCCATACCTTGAGGCCACATGGAATGAACGAAAGGACTGAATTTTCTTGCTATTTGTGACATTTTTTGCATTAACCTTGTTGTTTTTTTTAGGTCACTCGCTGATCAATCTTCAGTACCACGCGTTTGATCCGACTTTGGTGCCACAGACATTGGTTGTGCGACCAGGTTGCTTTGACTGACATTTCCATATCCTTTTTTTCTTCATGATTATATGTACAGACACCACATAGCTTTATATCCTATTGAAGCATGCTAGACTACAAGCGTGATTTGTTACTCTCTAACTGTTACCAGTATGCCGCTTGTTTATAGGGAACCATGCATCATTATCGGTTTGTTTTATTGTGTACAGTTACCATGCAGCTCACACCGGCTGTATTCATTATTGAAACTATTCGGCATACTTCTCGTTACCTTTGCTTGAACTTTGTTACTGCCTCGAACAGGATCCTTCTTTTTTCACTCTCTCGCCTTTATTGAACAAGCTTTTCGAGCACAATTACGTTTGTAGCTTTAATTTTTTAAGCCATGCATGCAAGTTCCGTATTTAACCACACCCTCGGTTCATACGTCACACGCCGGCTATACTTGCACAGAAGTGAATTCCACCGGATACTCTTGACATTTTGGGAGTTTTCTTACAGCGTCTTTGTCGGTAAGCACCTTTTTTGCACCCATGAACCAGGATTCGTTTAGTTTCACATCACTTCTTAAGTTGTTTGATTTCTTTGGGCTAGATGCCAACATTTTGTTCAGTTGCATGCATTAGCACACACTCTGTGTTTTTTCAGCATATTTTGTGTTCGTTTGAAAGTTAGCACCTCTCCGTTTCCGATGTTACATTTTCACACTCCGATTTTATTCTGCTCAGCATCTCCAATATGTTTACCAACACGTATTGTGCATATCATGGCTCGTACACTGCATTTTTTCACACCATGCTAATTACCTTTGTCACAGTTTGTTTGTGTGAGGGCCAGCACCACCTGCACTTCGAACGCACGTTTCTTTAGATCACATTTAACTGTGTGTATAACTATCTCGCCATTAACATTTTGATAGACCCGAACAGTTTATTTGTTGACTGTTAACATTAGTTCCGGATACTGGATATTTTACTAACACACACCGGATGTTATACTTACTTATTTTGTTTTTCCTTGTTACACATTCTTGAGATTTTTTTCATGCTTTAGGCACTACACTCTTTGTAACCGCCCTACTTTTTGTACACGTCATTGTAGACCTTTCTTTGGCATGGTGATGGTTATATACAGTGGTCGTTCTGTTCTAGTTATGGCTTTCCCATTTGATTTTTTTAGATATTCCCCTGATGAAGGCCCTGGAGCCGAAATGCATTGGGAATGGATTAATGCATTAATGTTCATTGATTATGGATATCTAATATCTATAATGTTTCATGGATTCGAGAGAGATTCAAGAATCATTGATTCTCTCTATATGGATTTATATTTGTGTAATTAAAAGAAATCTACATCTTCACATCCAGTTTCGAAGAACTTTTCTGTTTAAACTCAGCTGTGTACCACAGCACCTCAAATTCTGTGCCCAGAAAGACACCTACACGTCTGTGTAGGTGCTACCTCTTGACACATCCCTGTGTGCCATGCCCACAACACCCACTGCCGTGGCATACATCAGCCACCCCTCTAGCTGGGTGCCTTATGTCAGTGGTGTGGGCACAGGTGCATGAGCCCTGAGCCCCTACAGTACCCAAGGCCATTCCTGGGCACTGTGAGTGCAGTGATGCCATTAAGAAGGTATGGTTCTGGGAGGTTGTCATTAAGAACTCCACAGCACAATAATGGCTACACTGAAGACTGACAAAGTTGATATCAAACTTCTCAGCACATTAAACCCACACTGATGCCAGTCTGGGATTGAATGTGAAATGCACTACAGAGGGCATCTTAGAGATGCCCCCTGAAACCTAACCTACAATCCAAGTCTTGTCTAAGGGGCTGCCTAGGCTGCCACACAGCAGACATGTTGCTGGACCCCTGGGTGGAGAGCCCCCGCTCTCCTGGACCTGCAACAATGCACATCCCGGGGCAAGGTGCCAAGCCTCCTCCCCCAGGATGGGCAGGGGAAGCTTCAAAGGCATTCCTGTCTCTCGCTCTTTAACCACCTCTTCCCCTCCCTTCTCCCCTCCTCTGTGACTGGGTTTTCCCCCATCTCCTCACCTAGCTACACCCACTACTCACTCTCTCCTCCCCTGGCCCCCAACACACCTTTAGGGTGCACCCTCGAGAATCACAGGCAGGCCCTCTTCCCTCCACCCCCCTCCTATTCCTCCCCCTTCACAGGTTGCCCCCTCATTCTTCACTTCAGCCTTACCTTTAACTAATACGCTTCTCGCCCAAGCTACACCTTCACGATTCCCCAATCTGCTCACCTCACCCATATTCCTACCCGTCACCCCCCTTTTGAGTTCACCTCTTCTCCAACCCTCTACCCAGGCTAACCCTCCCTACGCTCAGCTTATTCCTCCATCCCCCCTCTCATCTTCCCCCTCCTCCCCCCGGTTTTCACCCCGATTTCCCCTCATACTCACTGCATCTCTCTCCTCCCACCCTCACCTCCAGTTATGCTGTGTTACCCCCTTTCCCCTTCCTCAATTTCCCTTTCTCCCAACCCTCCTCTCTCGGCCAGATGCCCGTTTCCCTACAGCAACTCCCTATCGAAGACAGGACCCCTTTGACCACCTCCCCTCTTTTCCTCCCTAACCTCCCACATTCCCATGACTCCACTCAATCCTCCCCTCTCCTTCTACCATACCGCCCGGATCCGTACCGATCTTCTCCTAAATTTGTCCTTAATTCCTTTCCTTCCTGCAACTCCAACACACACAACTCCCCCTCTGCCTCTGACGCACCTACTCCTACTCCTACTCTCAACCTCCACCTTTCCCCACTTTTGAACCCCACACCCCAACTCCCCTCCTCCACCGCAACCTCTCCCTGCCTTCCCCCTCCAATTCCACCCCCTTCTGTCTCCCTACAACCACCCAACAACCTGTGCTTTACCCTACTCTCCCTGGAAAATAAGCTAGACTCCCTGATCACCTTGATTTCCCAGCTTGTAAGTGCCATCTCACTTTTAAGCTCCAAGTTTCCCTCCTTTCCATGCACTCCCATTCCTGTGGATAACCCTCACCACCCCACGAGATGCACCTCGCCCACTCACCCCACTATAACTAAGCCCAACCCCTCATCGGCAAACGTGGTTATCTCACACAAGCCTTCGAATGCCACCCTTCTTCAAACTGCACCTCCCGATTACCCTATTGTCTACTCTATTCCGACCATCTCCTCTGTCAGAACCAAGCATCCACCTAAACCCTCCCGAGCACCCCTGTATAAGTACAACATCCCAATCACCCTGCAGAGCCCAAGTACCCCACCACCAAAACAGTCTTGACAGAGCTGCGCTGTCTGCTCCACAATTGCAGATCAGCAGTAAAACATAAACTTCAAATCACCGATACCATCACCCTACACAAGGTTGACATGCTCTTCCTCACAGAGACCTGGTTCAACGATACCTCACACTCTATCTTTGATCTCCTACTACCCACAGGCTATTCTATACTCAAGAAAGACAGAACCGACGGCGTTGGGGGAGGTGTTGCAGTCATCTTTAGAAACTCCCTTCAACTGAAGGCTCTTCCTTTCAGCTCTTTCTGCACTTTTGAAGGCCTTTCTCTTGAGCTCCAATTGCACCATCGCTCACCCCTCAGATTCCATGTCATTTACCAATACACCGGGGAGCGACCCTTCGTTTTTGGAAGAACTCACTGACTTCATCAGCGACCAACACTCGGAAAGTGACAATCAGACCTTTGTGGGGGACTTCAATCTCCATTGGGGCTCACCGCAAGACTCATCTGCGAACTCGCTTGCCACCTTCCTCTCTGCAAACAATCTTATACAACACTGCACATAGTCAACACACTCTAAGGGCTCAATCCTGGACCTTGTTATCTCCAAAGCAGACAGGCTTTCTATCACTACCCCTATTCATGTAGACTGGTCTGACCACCTCCTCATCCCATTCTCTCTTCACCTTTCACACTCTATAACTCTTGGCCAACCTAAGAGGGCTACCTCCTGGTTCCGTGATGTTAAAAATATTGACATTGGTTCCTTCTGTGAATCATCCTTGTTATCACTTCCAAAGCTAGACCCGAACCTAGATGTTGACGAACTCACCTCCCAATGCCTCACAGTCCTTGCAGTCGAAATCAATAAGGTCGCTCCTCTACAAAGAAAAAAGGTTAGGCCCACTCCTTCAGCATCTTGGTACAACAAATCCCTCTATGAAGAAAGGAAGCAGCTGAGATACCTAGAGAAACAATGAAGGCAAGCGCCCTCCACCGATAACTTAGCCACGCTTCGTTCTGCAAGATCCAAATACCATAAGAACATCTTCCTTGGGAAAGCGTCGCACTTCAGAACCCTCCTTGACTCTGCCAAAAATAGACCCAAAAAACTATTCGATCTCATCAAGATTCCAAACCACTCTCCCCCAACCTCCAAGCTGGAGGACTCTACAAAGAAAGCAACGGACTTTGCTCTATTCTTTGACAAAAAAGTGAAATCCCTTATGGCTCAGGTCGCTCACCCTACCCCTCCTGAGGAGCGCAAATCCGTAGCCATTTGGCAGAACTTTGACCTCATCTCTGAAGATGCCCTCCTCAAATGCATCCTCGAAACAAAGCCCTCCAACCATTCTCTTGACCCCATCCCTAGTGCCATTGCTATCGACTTCTATTCCCATTCAGTGTCCTATTGGACCACTCTGGTCAACCTCTCCCTCTGCCAAGGCTCCCTTCCTGTCTCCTTCAAAACAGGGCAGGTCACCCCTCTGCTTAAAAAACCCTCTGCTGATGCGAATGACCTCAACAACTACCGTCCCATCACTAACCTTCCCTTTCTTGCGAAGATCACAGAAAGATGTCTAGCGAAACAACTCTCTTGTTATATCAAGGACAATGATCTTCTTGACAAATGTCAGTCCGGCTTCATCCAAAACTGCAGCACTGAAACAGCCCTATTGCAAGTGATTGATGACGCGCTGAGGATACTCGACTCGGGGGGGGGTTCCTGTCTTCTTATTCTCCTTGACCTCTCTGCAGCCTTTGACACTGTAACCACGACACTCTCCTCAATACTCTGCAACAGAGAATGGGCATGTGCTTAAATGGTTTGCTTCCTTCCTCTCAGATAGATCCCAAATGATCAAAATAGCGAACAGCCTTTCATCTCCTCTGGCGGTAGGTCAAGGTGTTCCTCAAGGCTCTATACTTGCACCTACTTTGTTCAACCTCTACCTAGAACCCCTGGGAAATCTCCTAAGTAAATCCGGGATCCACTATCATCTCTACACAGATGACACTCAAATCTACCTCAAGGTTGCCTCCACCCACGATCTCTCTATCCTTAGCTCAACTCTCGACTCCATTCAAAACTGGATGTCAACTCATCAACTGATTCTGAATCCCTCCAAAACTGAATTCCTCCTCCTCTCCTCCTCACTTTCTCCTCCCCCGGTTCAATCTTGGATGGATCAGACGAATCTACTTAACAATAAGCATATCATTGTTGAAAGCGCAAAATCCCTTGGTGTCTTACTCGACAACAATCTCAATCTAATCTCTCACATCAATTCCATGGCAAAGTCTGCACGATACCAATTATTATTATTATTATGTTTCTTATATAGCGCCTGAATCGACCCCCGAAGGGGTATCTCCGCGCTTGCCTTGGGAACCCGTCCTGGCTTTTCCCTGTGAGATAGCCCCTACAGGGCATCCCCAAGGTGAAAGCCAGGCATCCCGCCGCGGGGGGCCGTTGTGGAGATTAAGCAAGCTTAATGCCCAGAGTTGCAGAGTGTGAACCCATGATTAGGTCAGGCACCGAAGCGAGAATTATCGAGTCCATGGACATTTGAGCTCAAGACCCTGCCGCGTCGGGAATTGAACCCTGGTCCTGGGTCTGACCTCTGCTTCAGGGTCTGCCTGCTCTAACCAGTGAGCCACACTTCTCCACTTGCGACTTCTTTAGGGAATCCGTCGCTTTTTCCCTGAGCATGACCTTAAAACACTTGTGCAATCGCTGGTCCTCTCCAGACTGGACTACTGCAATTCTCTTTTTACTGGCCTCCCCAAATCCCACCTGTCCCCCCTGAAATCGGTCTTACACTCAGCAGCCCGTTTCATCTATGGAGCTAAAAGAAGCGACCACATCACACCGCTGCTATCCTCCCTTCGTTGGCTTCCCATCAAGGCTAGAGCTATCTACAAGACTGCCTGTATCACCCACAAAGCCTTGCACTCCTCCTCTCCTCGCTACCTGTCGAACAAACTGAAACTCTCTGGAGGTTCTAGACCATCTCGGAATGCGGAAAATATTCTGCTTAAACCCCCCACTTTCAAGAAGGAAAGATCGATGGCCCAATCCTTTTCAGGCAACGCAGTGAGAATCTGGAACTCGCTCCCGCCTCAGCTCCGGACCACCTCCTCCTCTCAGGCCTTCAAACGGGACCTTAAAGCTCTCCTCCTCCAAAGACACCTCCAAGTCTAACTCACACCCTTGCCTTCGCCTGAAGGAAGACCTCCCATTACTGGAAAGTCTATTGGCCAGCTTTTGGTACTTCCTCCCCAGGGTGTTCTGGTAGTTTAAATGTTTAGTAATATCCCAATACCTGTGTATGGTACCCTTTTGGAACTTGCACACGTCACATTTGTTTTGTAACACACTGTTTGCTACCTCGCACATTTTGTTTGTTTTAGATACTTGCACAAGTGCCACCATTGCCTACGTAACGTTTGTTATTGTGCTGGAGTGTCTGCCTTCTATTGCAGTATTATACCTCTACTTGTATTTTGTACGTTTTTGTAACCTGCACCCTTATCACTTTTTTCTCCCATAATGCACCGATTGCTACCTCATGTATTTTGGTTGCTCACTAGTGTCACTTTTGATCCATGTAACTTATTGTTTGCTTTTGTATTTTGTTCCTGTATATCATTATTGGTCCTTCTATGAAGCGCTCTGACACCTTCGGGTAAAGTCCGCGCTATATAAAATTGCATAAATAAATAAATGAATAAATAAAATAAATAAATAAATTCCACCCTTGGGAGCTTCTCCAGACCATTTGCTGTACTCAGCAACTGGCCCCAACCAGTTCTGATCCCCACTCTGGCGGGAAGACTGGTGGGAACCCCTATGTCAGGAAGGGGGGTGCCAGCCTGTGCCAACTCCACCCCTCAAGTGAGAGGGGCGAGGTGAAGCATGACCCCGGGCTCCAACCATCTTGAAGATGGGGAGTCCTACCCAATCACAGCTAGGCTCCTGCCCCCATCCCACAAGAGAGGAGCAGGCTAGTGGGTGTACCCACCCCAGGACAGGGACCCATTGGTCCCTGCCTTTGCCCTACCTGTAACGCCCCTAAATTTAGTATTTAGGGGCACCCTGAACCTTCCTTCCTCAGATCCCGATTTGCAACACCAAGAAGGCCAAGAAACACGAAGACCTGCCGTGCAGATGCTACCAAAAGGATGATGCCCACTGACTTGGCCCCAGAACACTACAGGCCTGTTGATCCTTGAACCTGCTCCTGCGAAACTCCGGCGTCTCCAGCGGACAGCAACCTCGACAACCCCGGTGGACCTGCCTGCATTGAACCTTCCAAAAGACGGGGACTCCCATGAGCAGTGGTTCTGCTCCAACAGCAATACCCATGGTGCCAGCCAGAAACCGCAAATCCAATCCAATCTGCACCCGCCTAGCCCGGCCTGTGCGTGAGTGATCGAAACACACAAGGACATCCCCACGGCTACTGGGATCTGAGGTCCAGTGCCCAAAGACCCTCCTCGATGACCTAGACGATGCCTGCAGCCTCAGAACCAGGAACCCCTCCAACCGCGACCAGCCGAGGGTAAGATTTCCCGACACCAAAAGACACCCCTGCACCCAGCGCCCCACGGCCCCCTGTGCCCTCCTTTGGGGTACCTACATCATCTCCAAGATCCCAACTTGCCTCTCGAAGTGGTGGTCGTACCTGAAGGATATCTGTCCCCGAGCCTGCAGCCTTTGTTTACTTTGTAACTTTCCAATTGGATAACATTGAGTGCCTGACGGCTCAAAAGCACCCTGCACCCAGTCGCCTGAGTGCCGCTGGAAGTGCAACTACTACCGTACTCTACTTCCCCACTTGCCCTGAGTAAGTGACCAGTAGCTCAGCTCTCACAGCCGTGTGGCCTTCCTGCTTGCAGCCACCAACCAAAGGCCCCCTCCCCTCCATTGGATTGCATTGGGCCTACTCTCTCTGCACCTGACTGCCCCTGTGCCGCTGAGGGTGTAACAACTGTACCTTTCTGACCCTGGGAGCCCCCTGAGTCTATGGCCAGAACCTTAACTCCTACAGTCGAGTACTCAACTGAAAGCCGATAACTCACTTTCCTTCCATAGGCTAACATTGCCTGGTTTCCACTGAAATGTCTTCTAAGTGTGGAGTTTTGAAACTTTAAAATATTCACCTAAAATCAGCTGAATAACAAATACCGAAATACTTGCCTGTGACCAGGAGAGAAGCCAGTACTGTACCTTTTGTGCTGAACCGCAAAAGTAATCCTAACTGTACTTACCAGTAACTTGAATTTTCTTCCATAGGAAACCATTGACTGTTTTTCTCTGAAATTACTTGTCGATTTTTGCAAACCAGAAATATTCCTTAAAAATTGTACCAGATACTAAAACATACTTACTTACCTGTCTTAGGTAGAGGTCCCAATGCGGAACCTAGGAATCCAGTACTGGATTACAAAAGTAACTAGAACCTATTTTACCTGTTACTTGAAATTCCTTCCGTAGGATAACATTGCTCGTTTTTCACTGAAAAGTTTTGAAGTGTCAACTTTCAAAATACATTTATATTCTTTAAAACTCACAAAAGTAGCCAATACACTTTTACTTAACTGTTTACAGCTTAGGTCCTGGGACTGAATCCAGGATCCAGTCCTGTAGTTAGAAAAGTAATCCTTAAAGTAGTCAGCTGCATTTATGTAGAAAAAACAATTGAGCTCAATGGTAAATTGTGTTTAGAATTGTGTTGCCTATTGCAACAACTGTAGCCACTGTACTTACAAAGTCTATTGCATTTTTGCAAAGTAATTACCTAAAGTCACTCATGTTGAGATATCTGTTGGTTCTTAAATAGAACAACTATATCTTTTGATATAAAAACAATTGCCCTAGAGTTCAGTTATTGAGTGTGTGAAACCTTTTGCTGACTGAGTGGGTACAACACATGCTTTACACTGTCCTTACTGCTCGACCAAGCTACCACTTTAGAGAGTAAGGGCATATCTGACTTTAACCTCTGTTATACCTCTGGGGATTGGGGACTCTATACACAATGTACCTTACTTTGGTCCAGTATTTATAGAGCCACTTTCTTACAGTGCCATATTTGAAGTAGGGGAACATTTTGTATCTTTCCACCCTGTCTGGGGACACATAAAACTAGTGTTGAAACCTTTGTGAGTGTGCTCTGGAACGGGCTTTATGATGTGCAAGTGAGGTAGGTGGCAGCACAGTACCATTATCAAGAAAAAGATGGCACATACTGCCCTCAATTATTACCTCTTTGTCTCAGTGTCTGGGAACAATACACAAATAACAACTGCCAGCTACACCTAGTCATGTGACACAGGTTACAGGCTGCAGGCACCAAATGGTTAGGGCAAGAAAATGCCAACTTCCTAAAAGTGGCATTTTCAGAATGATAAATTAAGGTCTTACTTTACAATTAAAGAGGGTTTTAATTTACCATTCTTCCGACAATAAATGTGACCTTCCTATTAGCTCCCAATTGAAAGCTATCATTACTAAATGTAATAATGTAACCCTATGTTTTCCCATGGGTGAAGTAGGCCTTGGAGTAGTGCAAAACTAATTTAGAAGTTTTTTTCTACCAGGACATTTAAAACTAAAAAGTATATGTTCAACCTTTTTAACAACACTGCACACTGCCTTATGTGCTGGTTACAGCCTACCCTGGGGTGACTTACATATATCAAAAAGGTTTCTTTTACCACGTTGAAAAAGCAGTTTAAAACAGCACACCCAGGCTGCAATTGCAGGCCTGAGACATGTTTAAAAGTGGGTGGAACAACAAGTGCTGCAGCCACAAGTAGCATTTAATTTACAGTCCCCGGGTACATGTAGTGCCAGTTTACTAGGGACAATTTCACCATGTTTAAAGGAGAGAGCACAAAAGCTTCAGCCATGGTTAGCAGTGTTAAAGTGTGCAGAGTCCAATGGCCACAAACATGTGACCAGCAAAAATTGAGGAATAAAGCACACTGGGGGAAGGCCACCCTAAGGCTGACAGGTTGTCATGTAATTTCTAGGGGTAGCCCTTTCTCCATCCTCACACATTTCAGTGTCTAAGTCTCCTTTCTTTAGCTCCAAGAATGCAGACAATACACTTCCACTATTTGAGGAAGCTGCATTCCATGCTCCATGGTGTGCCATGTCAAGCCAATAGCAATCTAAAATGGATACCTTTGATTCCAGCAACCATTCTCTGTCCACAACATGCAGTCTTTTCTCCATGTGTACCTTACACTTAACATGCACACTGGCTGTTAGCGCAAGAATCTGCATGTCACATAACAGTAGATCTTTACTAGGGGTGGTCAAAATATTCCTCTCTGCCAGCGGAATTGGGGGAATTTTGGCCACTCAGTGTTACTCTTTAACACAGAGTTCTGGCTAAATTCTGCCAGTCACTGTGTGGTGGAATTTTAGTTCAGCGAGGCTTCAAAATATGTGAGCCGGCGAATGCAAGCGAGATTTGGTGTTGCCTAGGACGATTTTCTAATGCAGGCAGTCACCAGTGTTTGCGAGCAGTCAAAGGACTGCCATTCGAGTAGATTTGTTGCCACTCTAGTAGATTTTCTACTCCGGCGGCAGCAAAATCAACTCAAATGGCTGTGAGCTCTTTCGCAATGCATGGTACTGTTTGTACTGATGTTCAGTGCTGCTTGCGATTGTTTTCAAAGTGAGCAGGGCGAGCTGCATTTTTTCTGCCCATTGGTGGAATTCCGCAGAATCTCGCAGCATTTTTCGGTAACTGCAGAATTCCAGAGAGTGAAACTCTGAGAGTTGTGCCCACCCCTAATCTTTACATGAATGGGACTGGTAAGCAAATCAGCCAAGAAAAAGATCTGTTCAGTGCTATAATCCATTAAAAAACAATATTCTTCTGCTGCTGCTTTATCTCACACTAAAGTGGATGCCTGCACCATAAAAGGTTTTACTCAATTAGTACAGTTATAGACTTTCGTTTAATAGGTTGTTTTAACAAATTGCTTCAAGGGGATCTGTAAAAATTGTTCAAGGACTGTTGTTTAGTCTGGCGTAATCACCGCCCAGTATCCTCTTGTCCATGTCAGATGTGATGTGAGACCAATAGCCCTCTGACCTTTTTTTATCTTGAACTGCTGCTTTATTTCAACAGCCCAGTACATGGACAGTATTACTGCGCCAAGATAAATGTGACCTCCAGGTTGCACAATGAGTTCTGGACCGTAGAATCATCAGGAACAGACCTAGACCTCAGAGCACATGATAGATTAGCTGGATGAAAGAAAGTTGTAGAATCCGGTCGCAACTGACCCTTTTGGTGTTTCATATCCATGTCTTTTATTTGTTGTGAGCTATAGTATTACATTTAGTCCATTCTCAGTTTTTACTTCCGCCTTAAACTCTTCAACATCTTCAATGGTAGGGTGTCCATTATCTTTGTCTTTAACAACGTAATTAATATTTTCTCTTTAGTGATCATTTCTTTATGTTTTGTGAAATATCGTCCATGGTAATTCTTCTTTGTAGAGCCTGCTGTACTTGAATAACAGTCAGTCTTCCATTTCGACTGGATGCCTTGTAGTCTGCTTGGATCCTTGCCTATCAGCTCTCATCAACAGTGCCTACTTGTACAGTGCACTGCATACTCATTTGCTTATGGAGCTATAATAATAGAGGTTATTATTGCATGCCCGTGTTTTGTTTATAACCCTATAGGAGAATAAAAGATTACATCAGCCTGCCTGTGATTTGGACCAGCAACCTGCAGGCGTTTTTACTACTATTCAGCCAAAATATCTATCTGGTGAGATCAGAATTTACTTGCAGCTGCAGACTTTGGAACCATTACAAATGCCCATTAGAATTCCAGATGTGTGGCAACTTACATATCAGAATTATGAGTTTTGGGGTATTTATATAAATATTGGGTGTGATAAAATCCACACCCCCTGGCTAATCCTCAATAGTTCAAACCTGCCTAATTTAACTTGCTCTGAAAATACAGAGATATAAAGATGTTTTTGTGGTACGCACCAAATTCAACACATTGGGGCATATTTACAAGCCCCTACCACCATAGAAACGTCACTTTTTACCATGATCCTGTCGCTATAGGGGTTTTGCATTATTAACAAGGCAGCGTTAAGCCACTTAACGTGGCTTACCGCTGCCTTGTAAATAAGGCTATTGTTCACGCAATGCTTAGCATGCAATTGGAAGGCACTGGGTGTTGCAGTGGCCGTTCCACTGCAACACCCATTGATTCTGACCCTACCCCTATTTAAAAGGGAGGTGTCAATAGGAGGCAGCATCAGAATTAAGACCAGGGAAAACGTGGTCTTACCTGGCGCAACAAGGAGAAATGTTTTATTTCTCCTCGTTTTTTGCCGTTTTCATGTATGCTGTCTTGTGTAGCACAAATGAAAACAGCAAAAGGCCAATGATTGTTTACGTACAGGAAGGTCCCCCTTCCTGCACATAAACAATATATTTTTTTAAATGTCGTTTTGCAACTTCTATGTGTGCTGCATTAAGCAGCAGACGTAGAAGTTACAAAACAGCATTTCAAAATTGTTAATGTGCAGGAATGGGAACCTGCCTTCATAAAAACAATCTTCACCTGCACGCAGACACCCTTGCACAATGATGCAAGGGTGCCTGTGTTGGTGTTAAGGTAATAAGTGTACCGCCAGAGCGGGGGAAACGCAGGGATGCACCATATTCTTGTAAATATGGTGCAGCCCTGCGTTTCTGAAATGGCTGAGTGAGGCGTTAAGCAAGGAGAGCTAACGCCTCACTCCACCACTTCCCTTGTAAATATGCCCCGTTATGCCCCATTTTTAGGGCAGAACTTGTAATGTGCAATGATTATCGCACATGACAAAATCTGAACACTTTGGTGTCGGATTTTATTATGTGCAACAATTATTGCCCATGGCACTGGAACTCATAATGAGGCTATTAGTGGTAGTAGATTGCAATTCACTCAATGCAGTAGAAGCCATAGATATGTGCATGAGTTGGTGGTAAAGGCTTCTTATTTTACAACATTCGATTTTATGCTCAGCTGCAAAACAACATATCAAGATAACAGGGATGCACAGTGACTCTGTGATATCACATCATCACCAGTTACTTTACAATCACACCAGCCTATCATCGAATGCCTAAAGTGCATGAACACCAAGGGGCTGATGTACAACCATTTGTTGCAGTCGCAAAAGGGATTTCATCCCCTTTGTGACCGCAAAATAGGTCAGCCGAATGTACCAACCCTATTTTGCAAGTCTCTAATCAATTAGCGATTTGCAAAATAGGGTTAACCACTCACTATTAGGAAGGGGCATGCCAAGGGCGTCTCTTCCTAATAGCAACTCCAAAACCTATGTATGAATGTTTTGTCACCGCAATTGCGGTTGCAAAACACTTGCAGTTTGCCACCCTTCCCAGAAGGGTGGTAAACCACTTGCAAATGGGAAGGGGTCACCAGGGGACCCCGTTCTCTTTGGGAATTGATGCGCAGATATTTTTTAAGAGCAGGTTGTGGTCCCAGGGAACATTCCCTGCCCTTAAAATATGAAACTGAAAAGTTTATTTTTTATTTTTTAAATGCATCTCTTTGTCCTTTTAGGAAAACTGGCTACATTTTTTTTTTTAAAACTGCTTTATTGACAAAGCAGTCCCAGAAATAGTGGTCTGCTGACGCCAGCAGGCCACCATCCGTGGGAGTTCCAGCTATTCAAAATGGAGTCGCAAATTGCGACAGCCTCATTAATATTCATGAGGCATGCAATTTGCGACCCCATTGGGAATCGCAAACTGTTGTACATTGGATTTTGCGACTCACAAATTGTGACTTGCAATGTGTCGCAATTTGCGAGTCTCAAATTGTAATGGTCGTACATCTGGCCCCAATAGCATAGTCAGTGATTACTGTCTTTAAGAGTACAACGGTCTCTGTTTGAACTGTCTGTGGTGGCTCGATGGTGCAAGGATGTATCTCAGAAAAATCCCTGTACAGTGAACGACCTTGAGGGTTTTGCCTGTACAGTACCTTGTGCATGGAGGCCATGAAGAAGAGATTTGGTAGCAGGAAATTTGCTTAAACCATCCTTTAAATGCATTATATATCTGCAGTAGAACGTCATACTTCTGAATATGGAGGAGACGCTGTAGTTTATATATATGCTCTTATAACACAAAATGTCACTAATTATATTTAAAGTTTATTTAGTTATCTATATTGTCGCTAAAGTTGTGCACTTAAATATAGAATATACTACCAAACACATAAGTACCACTGAGTTGGGTAACAATAAACATCTGTTATTCAGTGCTACAATACTCTTCTCTGCGAACATGTGCTTTATAACCTGTTCTATTGTGTGAGGCAATAATAATGAACCAAATCAAGCATGGGCTTAAACACTAAGGGCCTGATTCACAAAAGTAAACATACACTTTTGTGTATGTTTACGATTGTTTGCTATTCACAAAGGGATTTACGAGTAGTATTTTTACCAGTGCAGAGTCTTCGCACATAAAAGTGTGTGTGGAGAATCAGCACTCGTAAAGCTACTACTGGAAATCCCTTTGTGAATAGCAAACAATCCTAAACTTATAGAAAAGTGTAAGTTTACCTTTGTAAATCAGGCCTTAAGATTGTTCCTAAATCAGTATACTATCACATTCACTCACATTCTGGAGATAGTAAGTGCAAATGTTTACCTGGGACCATGGAATATGCTTGACATACCAGTTCGAATAGTACATCAGCATCAATGAACTTTATATTGCATGGAAGCCTACAAAATGAGGAAAGGATCACACAGCCCATATGTGCTCGGGGTTTGAAAAAAAACACTTCATAGCCATGAGGGTCTAGGATTTTGGATTTTGCCCCGTATCTAGCCGCCATTTTGTGTCCTGCCTCCATTTTGTGTTGCCCTCACTCAGGCAGCACGGTGAACGATGTGCTTTTGCTTTTCCAGCTGCTACGTGTCCTTTCGGTCAAAAAAATAACTCCATTGTCCTTGTTCATGAAACCAGATGTCAGGGTCTGGTTGAGTTCGTTAATCCCTGTCTGACTCGATTGATACCTGTCTCGGCCGACTATTTGCCCTCTCCTATTCTTTCCTTATACTATCTTATCCGACTGACCTTCGCTATTCTCTCCTTGTATGCTCCTATTACACAACCATCCTTTGAGGCACACAATTGCATCCTGCCACCTGCAAGAGGGGATTGTGGACACCATCACTGATTAATTTGTCGGGATGGGTAGCACACGGGGTCTGAGAGAGGGGCGTATTTGAGACACCTGATAGCTTGTTTTGCAACTTTTCCTATTGGTCTGTTTTGTATGTGTAAGAAAAAAACTCCTTAAATGTGTTTCCTATATAAGATTGTGCGCCACGGATTGAAGTGGCAGTCTCCTTAGAATCCACCTCGAGTGTAACTTCTGGGACCACTGTGCTAAGCTGCAGCTAATAAACCTGGCTTTCATGCTCAACGGAGTGTCTTGTGTCTCTGTTTTTACAAGGCAGGTGAACTCGGGGATTAAGGCGTGCCCTGCGCCGCCCGGCCCATAAGGCCCGGTTCTCCAGCCAGGGGCAGACTATGGGCCTTATTTAGAGTTTAACAGAGTGAGATGATAATGTAAGACAGAGGGTTTCCCACTCTGCTAAACATGCAGTTACTCCATCTTCATTTAGAGGTAGGGTAAACTACTGAGTTGCCGTCTTTGGAGCCTCTGCTGCTTCCACTGATATGAACCTCTGGCCATACAGTTAATCGGCAGCAGAATAGTTATGCTCATCCTGCCCTGGGTGGGGTATTTGTCACTGATTTTTCTTGCCCATTTACACCATGACTCACATGATGGACACAGGCAGGGAAAAAGTAGAATGGCCCAGACGCACAGGGAGAAACTCTGTGCATTTTGCAGCCATTTTCATTTGTTCACAGAAATTAAACTCCTGCTTTGGGAGCATCTTTTCTCTAATGAAAAATGTTAGGATTGAAACATGGCCTGCTTGACTAACGTGTAGTGCTGTGATGGAACCTGCCACAGTGGTGACTCCCTTCACCCCCACAGAGCTCCCCGCCATGTCAGTATCTCTAATAATGGATATTTGGCATCTGCCATGTGGTGTCCAATGAGGTCTAAATATATGTGAACCCCCTCTATGTATCTCGGTGACCTCACTCATTCAGAATCATCTGTGATCGAGTAAGTTCTGTATTTACCTGTTCTCCTGGTATCTCTTGGTGAAATTGAAACAGCACACCCTTAGATGTAACTTGTAACTGGTCCCATATAAAATGAAACCTAAAGCAATTGTTCTTATATAACGAGTTGTCAATGTTTTTGTTTACACAACTGCTCTTACGTAACATGCTCTGACACCTATTGGGTCTGGTTTGCTCTGTATAAAACTTCAGACTAATTACATAAATAATCACATTTGGGAAGCATAATTTGGCATGTAAAAATTTGACCAGTTCACACAATAGGCAGACTACTAAAAGGTATCAACGCTAATACCTAGGCCTGTCTCCTTACACTGATGACTAGCCCTGCAACATGTACAACGTGATAGACAACATTTGTAGGATTTGTCCTATCAAGTGGTAGTAGTATAGAATTAAGTCAATTATCAGGGTCCATGCATTTTAAAGAGTTATTGGCTTCCCATCAGAAATAAGGCAAGGTACAAGTTTCACAATCAACTCTTGAAATGCAAGAGCTGCATATCTGCTCCCCACCTCAATGTCAGACACTAGGCGCACTACAGATGAACCCTAGTGACTACGCCTGTGCGGAATTATAATTTAGCTTGCAGGAGTGGTGGAATTGGGGTAACTCTATGTTACACTTGCAATGCGGAGTTCCTGGCAAATTCCACCAACTGGCACGTGGCGGAATTATTCTGCCATACGTGCCTCACAGGAACAATGCAAAGTTCCACAAAGTGCGCCTATGATTGGGAGTGAGATTTACCAGCCCCCATTTTATACCACCAGTGGCTAGAGAAGGTAGCTATTCGAGGACATTTGCCTCTGCTTGAGTAAAGTTTCTACTCGAGCAGCAGCAAAATTAACTTGAATGTCCGCGTGCTCTTGAGAAACCTGCGGTGCTGTTTGTGCTGAATTTCAGTGTTGCTCACGCTACTGGTGCTAAATTTCAGTGCAAGCAGTGTGAGCATCATATTTTCTGCCCATTACTGGAATTCCGTGGAATATTGCAATATTTTTTATGTAACTCTACAGAATTCCACAGTGTGAAACTCTGAGAAACATGCCCTCCCTTACTATTGACCCTATTGACTGTCATCGTCTATGTTAATGTAACTTACACCTTCCCCTCCCTCATCCTACTTATTTACTTACTGCCCCTTATGCAACTGGCATGTAGGGATGCAATAAAGGGTCTCCACTTCTCTCTGTGTCAGGCAAGTTTCAGAATGGTGCCCCAAATGTTGTTCAGTGTCTTCAAGTCTGTTCCCACAGTTTGCCTCTAGGTGTTATTTGGCCTGCCTCTCTTCTATTTGACTTCTGGGGGCTAGTGGAGAGATTTTCTTGTCATAGAGTCTTGTTCTCTTTGATGGTGTGCCCTATCTATCTCCATCTTTTTCTCATACTTATGGTGTCCATGCTCTCTTGCTTGCATTTGGTGAGCAGTTCCGGATTTGGGAGGGTTTGCGGTCAAAAAATCTGTAAGATTCTTCTCAGTTTACTGGTGTTCAAAGCTGAAAGTTTGATGATGTTGCTTTTCATCATATGCCAGTATTCTGATGCAGACCAGAGTGTGGACACAACACAGCTCTGGTAAAGCATCAGCTTTGTGTTGGTGCTGTACTGAGATGACCTTCACACATTGTTCAGCTACCTAGCTTTGCTCAGTCTGCTCTTGATGTCACTGCCTGCCCTTCCATCCTGGCTGATAGTACTGCCTAGGTAGGAGAACTTTTCAGTCTTTGCTGGGTCTTCTTCCTCCACCTTCATTGGTGAAGGGTTTGGGATGTTGAGTAACATGACTTCTGATTTCTTCATGTTTATCTTCAGACCACTTGCTGTGCTCAGATGTTGAAGCGAGATGTCTACTTGCTCTCATTTTGGAGTATGTGTGTGCATGTTGCTTGCGGGAGAGAAAGGCTAAGTGATCTGCATAGTCAAGGTCCTCCAATGTGGAGAATTAAGATGCATACAGCTGGCTTGGTCTTCAGTTGTGCATTGCATCACCCAGTGAATGACTCAGTTGAACAGCAACATTGACTTTACGCACCCCTGTCTTACTACAGTCTTGTCTTCAAAACTATACTCACTTTCTTCCACCTTGCTTGTAAAAATATCATAGACGCTCTTGATGAGGAGAACTTTCTGCTGCAGCTTGCCATAGGCTTCCAGTATACACCAGAGGCTGTTATAGCTCATACTGTCAAAGGCTTTCCAAAAATCAATGAAGTTGATATTTATTTGTCTCCGACACTCTACTCACTGTTCTATGATGTTGTGTAGAGTAAAGATCTGATTAACACTTTTGATACCTTTGCCAAACCAAGACTGTTCTTTCCTTGAATACTTTTCCACTACATCAGAAATGCAGTGTGTGTAAAGATTTCGGTAGAGTTTTTACTCTGAATTGACATAAGGGTGACTCCATGCTGGTTGTTACATTTGGTTAATTCTCTCTTCTTTGAAATCTTCTCCTACATCCTCCTTTGTACCATTTACCTATGAGCAGCCTTTTTAGTTCAGATTGGCAACTCAATAAATGAATATGAAAATAAAAACATATTTCAAAACATTATGAGTGGTTTTTTCAATCAATCAATAAACGTTATTCGATTCACATGGTGTATCATAAAAGCATACATAACAAAGTACAATACAGTAAAAATAGGTAAAAATAATACAATTTAAGATAATGCACCAATAATCTGCTCACCCGACAACAACTTCCTACAAAAGATAACAGCCCATAGAAATCGTGCTAAAACCACACATATAAGCATGCAAGTCTGGGAGTAGTTGTAAGTATTAAAAAGCCAGTCTACATTGTTTAAAATGTAAGGATTTCATTAATGGCTTAATAAAAGAATTTCTCAAAACCGCATAAAATTTACAAAAGAACAAAATATGCATGGTAGATTATTTTGACTTGTTGTCACAGGGGCAATGCATTAATTCACATGACCAGTTATTGGTATCAGGAAAACTTGTAAATCGATAAAAAATATCAAGTCTGAAACATCTCAAGACAAATCTGTGCTGGGCAATGAAAACGTTAACTAGGTAAGTCTACATTGAAAATGTGGTCAAGATCATTTGATTATTAAAAACAGTGGGTTTAACCAATTCAACAGACAACCTCAATTCCTCGAGAAGAGCTAAACATTCCAGCTTTAGCGATTTCCTCATGATGTTTCGCAAGGTTTCTGGATGGTCATAGTATTCGGGGTTGCCAATGTCAGACATGAATTGCTTAATTAATTTTAGCCAAGGAAATTTTAAAGGGTGCTCTAAACCACAGCAGTCCTTTTCAATGACACAGTTAAATTCTGTATAGTCCAATGATGACATTTTGAGCCAGAGTAAAACTGGTTGAACCTTTAACAAATCTGGTAGATACTGTGTGCCCAACTCGGAGTGCCTACTAAATTAAAACAGATGCTAGGAAGCGCAAGAATATTTAGAAAAAAGGCATATTCCAACCGTTGTACAGTCTACATGTTTACATATCCCCACAGCTCAGAAACATACATCGCAATAGGACGACATTTGGCATTGTAGATAGTCAAAATTTCTTTTTGATGTTTGATACCCAGTTTCCTTGATAAATTGGACATTGCCGTAATTGATTTAACGAATTGCTGTCTTCTAGAATTTATAGCACTTCTCCAATTACCCTCACAATCAAATACGATCCCTAAATACGAGATGGAGGGTGTTTGCTGTATGATAGCTTCCGCAATATGAATGTTATGGCATTTTGTTGTTCTTTGACCTGCTTTTATAGCAAAAGTTTTCTAGTGTTAATGTGTAACCCCAGATTCTGCATATAGTGTACAAATTTGTTGAGGAGGCACTGCAGGGGCAACGGGGTGCAATCCGTGAGCACTGCGTTGTCTGCATAATGCAGAATCATTATGGGCTGGTGCCCGACTTGGCGGGAGGTCAAAAGATTTATTGGCAAGAGTGCTACCCAAACTGTTAATGTACAAATCACACAAAAAGGAGTGAGTACTCACCCTTGTCGAACCATTTTGTGGATACTGAAGAATCGAGAACATTCAACTGTCAGACCATGGCGGACCCTTGCATTGCTGGTTGAATATAAATGTCTAAGAAAGTTGACTATAGTGGTATCTCCTCCCATTGAAGGAATTACAGGCCAGAGTTTGTCATGAACTATGCAGTCGAAGGCAGAGGACAAATCTACAAATGCCATAAACAAGTTACCACGCTTTGTAGATTTATAATTGCCTATGAATAAGTTCAGGTTAATAGCCTGCTCTGTGGTACAAATTCTAATCGGGAATCCATATTGTATGTCTGAAAAGATGTTTTTACAATCAGCCCAGTCATGTAGTCTACCTTTCTTAAATATAGGGACAATATGGGACTCGGTCCATGAGTTTGCCAATCCAACACTCTACCAGGATCTAAGGAGGAGAGTCAGAAGGGGGCCCCAGAGATCAATATTAGCCCTAAAAAGATCAATCGGGATGCCATTGAGGCCTGGCGCTTTGCATCCCTCACTCAACTTTAGAGCCGACTTGACCTCACCCAGGGTAAAGTTGAGGTCAAACTGGTAGTGAGGGAGTGTGGACAAAGAGGGGTCGACCACAGGCTAATGTAGGGTAGTAAAAGCCATACTCAGTTGTACTGGTGTATGTTAGAATAATTATCTAGCCAGTCTTCTTCAGTTACTGTGATCTTGACTCTGGGCTTGTTGTCATCACTAAAGAAAGGGGAAGTTACAACACGCCAAAATGCTGTGTTGTCGTTGATACGACATGCCACGTGCAATTGATCCCAGGCCTCCACCTTCAAGCTCTTTTTACGGTCTTTTAGGGCAAGCCTATATGCCCATCTACAGTTTTGAACTTTAGTGGTGTTCCTAGGTAAAGTATTTAAATCCCGTTTCCAGTTTTTATGAGTCTGAGTACAAGCGTGGTCGAACCAGCCCTTAGTTTGCACAACTCCTCTCTTCTGATGGGAGGTTGGTCCTGCTTTGATTTGATTGGTAATTGCGTTGAATGCTTCTATGACAATAGTAGCCACTGTTGCCTCCTCTAAGCAGGTATCAAAAGCCCTTTTCTGATAATGGATTATGAGTTTCAAAAAATGTGGTCGGATAAACCATAGAACAATGCAGAGTGAAACCATTTAAGCGATATTATTCAATTCTTTCAACAGATGAGGTACAATGGCAGTCCCCTTGGTTATTAACAAAATTAGTGTCCAGCTCTAAGCTCTGAGGGAAATGGTGGCTCATTGCAAAGTCAAGTAAAGTGAATTTGTTAACTAAAGCAGAATAGCGGTTAGGGAACAGCAGATAGTCAATAACACTATTACCCACACTACCAAAAGTTACATCAACTGGGCTACTTCCAAAATCATTACTAAAGCCCAGGTCATACTAAAAAAATAGCTCATTGAGTTTCTGTCTGTAGTCTGTATTCTGTATGTATAAAAAGTAAGATGTCCAAAATTTTAAAAGTACCTACGTGCAAACTATTCCTAAAAATCATTAAAATAAAATTGTTTTAGGAAATCTAAGACTCTAATAATGTCAAACATTTTACTAAACGTTTCTCATATAACACGTTGCAATAGAGATGCTAAGTGTTATCATTAATTTTTGCACAGTTGTATTTAAGACTCATTTGTTACATAAATATACTGCGATACTGCATCATATTAGTAATTTGTGTTATTTGCATCATAGGAAGCTTTTTCATCGATATTCTTTCATAATGACTTTGTTAAAATAATATAGTAATCAATGAATAAGCATATACACTTCATTGTGTCTAGATTCTTTTATTTCTACAAATCCAAGCACATGTTTATGGTGCTGGTACTTCTGCTTTTCTCAGTTTCAGTGTTATTTTTCTAGACTGTGCAAAATGCACACTGGTGTTTTATTGTCAATATTGTTTTTTATATTGTGTTAAGGGTGAACAGCTTTTATGCTGCAAAAGGTGCTATGGGTGAATATTAACAGAATGCTGCCCGTGTCAGATCGGGGGCACAACTCAATATTGGTCTCAAACTATAAATATTACTATTACGGAGAAAACAAGGCTAGAATTATTTCTGTTAGTAAGCGAAATATGGCCAAGTGGAACATCCTCTTGTTTGACATGTTGCTGATGAGTCGATAGCATTCCTGCTGAACAACTATCAGAGAGAATGTCAAAGTACTGGATGGAAATGTATGCCTTTCTATTTTTAATCTGCGATTTAAATTCAAAACTTTATTTATGATGCGGCCGGCTCATGAAATGGAGCCTTTTTTTTGTAGCAAAATAAAAAATTGGTATTACATAAACATCTGAGGCTGCAGTCCCTGGATCCGAATCTGCTTATTTAGACAAGCTATAAATCTGTGTTTCAGAAATGTGTGTTCTTGGCTTATAATTTATGTGCCGCCAAGTAGAGGCGGGGCTGCTCCTTTCCTTTTTTCATGATGAGGGTTGAGAGAATACTTTCACGATGCTCAATAAAACGTTAATATTCTCTTGACTTCTGCTGACATCTGTTCTGGAGTCCTTCGAATAGATGTTGGCTGAATAGTGGATTCTGAAACTGTTGTGTCTGTGTTGCGGAGACTGTTGCTAGTCGTTTTGTGTCCGGATTGCACATTTATAAACTGAGGTAAAGCAGCCAGCAGAAGGTATGCCAGATTGCCATTGGGAAGTCTAAAAAAGATAGTTATGCAGTGGTGGAATAGTTGGAGGTAGGTAGTACCAAGGGCAAATAAATCAGCCAATGTACCTTTTGCCTGAGGTGCCGGGAATCATGGCAGTACTCCTGCGTCAGGTAACCATTTGGATTGCATTGACTGGGAGGGGAAAATGCTCTCTGTTCCACTAGCATGCGTTTAGGAGCCTTCTTTCTCAGTGTTTTGGCCTCAACGACTAGTACTGTGTAGAGGCTGGTGATTTGTCAGATTCTTCTCATGCTCTCTTTTGTCCCTTTTATCGTCCATCACTGCTGACAGCGTTTAAGTCTCATCTACATCTCACATCTTTGCTTGACTGTTGTTGAGGAAGTATCTACAAGACGCAGGTCACTTCTTATATGATGGCCTTCTTCCTTATTATTGTTTTTCTTCCGACCCTTCAAGCATTTTGTTGTTCACATAATTTCTAGGTGTCGCTAGAGAAAGCGAATGTGCTTGCGACTGTCTATTGTTTCTAAAAAAAAAAAACCTTATGAAGGAGTTTTTAGCCCGCCCAATGCTTACTATTGGTTGGTTTTACCGTCACTCTTAGTTTCTTTCTTTTAATAAGTAAGCATGTGTCTTTGCATGCTATCTTCACTTCGTCTCCAACTTTTTGTCTTCTTCACAGGAGCATCGACCAAGTTCGGATTGATTTCTTGATGAGTATTCTTCTGCACTACTTGTGCTAGGATTGTGGCATTTTATTGGGGGGAGTGAGCATTGTTTATTTTTATGTTCTATTTGCATACTCCAATGCCATTCAATCATTTTTTTTAGCTGCTTTTATGCCCCTTCTTTTTTGCTTTTTCATCTATGGCCTGCCACTCCCCTCTCTCTGTGTTTGCTATCCAGATTTTTCAAAACTTCACTTTCCAGTAAGCTGCAATTCTCCAGCCAACCTTTTCCGAGACGCATAACAAAACACATTATAAAATTTTAATAAAGTTACATTTTGCAGCATTCACTGACGCTGTGCTTGTTTTATGACTTATCATTGTTTTGGTCGCATTCCATGTAATGCTGTTGTGGATTTCCTACGGAATTTGGGAAAGCCACTGTAAGTTGCATGTTTTTGATTTGTACTAACTGATAATATAGGCATTTGCCTAAATGCATTTGTATGCATCCTTTTGGCAGCTAATATGTTGCACGCCTCAATAACACACCATACTAATACTCATACCATATTGTACAGTACAATAATAGGCCATGACAAACCACACCATACTATACAACAACAGTGCAAAACATACAATATGATACATTAACTAACTATACCATTCTGAATCAAGTCATACCATAACTTAACATCCCATCCCATGCCACCCCATCCTACACCATACCATATCATACAGTACATCGACAGGACATTCCATATCATACTATCCAACCAAGTGAACCTCAAATCCCTTTACTTCTACCCATCCCTGAACCCTCAAGTCATACTCATCTCCCTTTGCCTATACATCTACCCATCCCTAAACGCTCAAGTCTTTCTCACCTCCCCTTACCTCTACTCATCCCTGAGCCCTCAAGTCACCCTCACCTCCATTTATCACCACCCACCCTCAAGTTCTCAGCGCTCCTGGCCTCCCTTTACCTAGAACCAAACCTGAGCCCTCTAGTCATCCTCGCCTCCCTTTACCTCTATCCATCCCTGAACCATCAAGTCACCTTCACCCCTTTTACCTCTATCTATCCCGAGCCCTTAAGTCACCCTCAGCTTCATTTACTTCAACCCACTAGAGCCCTCAAGTCACCCTCACCTTCCTTTACCACTACTCATCCTGAGCCCTCAAGTCACTTTTATTTCTCTTCACCTCTAACCACCTCTGAGCCCTCAAGTCACCCTTCCTTCCTTTAGCTCTATCCACTCAAGCCCTCAAGTCGCCCACACCTCCCTTTACCTCTACCCACCCAAGTCCTCAGGTAACCCTCACCTTCCATTTACTTCTACCCACCCCCAACGCACAAGGCACTGTCACCTCACTTTACCTCTAACCACCCCTCAACCCTGAAGTTACCTTTATCTTCCTTTACCTCTACACATCTCTTAATCCTAAAATCACTTTTTTACGTAACATATAAATATGTTTTTTTTAAATACTTATGTGTGTGGAAAAGTACTTCATGGAAAAGGTACAAATACTTACCTGCATGGTAAAGGTAGTGAGTGGTAAATGCTACGAGGTGAATGATGTTCCCTTAAGGCAGTTCAAAAAGGGGGTGGTGATGGACGGAGCATCTGAATCAATCAAACACTCACACCCAGTCAAAAGATCTGGGTTTAATCCATCACCGTTCTTTAGCCCACTCTGCCACTCCAGTTCAGACTTGGCTATATGCAAATCAGTCTGACCCTGTGCCTCATGGGAACAGTCCATCTCGTTGTCTGCTACTGATAGCTCTTCCTGAACTTCGTAAAATGTCCGCTGTTCTGTGTCCAAGTGTTTCTTCTCTGGCCATCCTGCTACTATGAACCGTTTGACATCTACGAGACTTGCGTCCTCTTCGTGTGCTGTTCTCCACTCGTGCGCGCTTATGACTGTCTCTTGGTCTTCCATGAACGCTATGGTGTAATCGTCTTCTACCGTTGGTGTAGGAGCATTTTCCATTTCCGTTGCCCTGCTGAGAAAGTCGGCAACTTTGTTCTTGGTGCCTGGAATATATTCAACATCATACACATAATCTAGTAGCCGCAGGGTCATTTTCGCTATGCGGGCGTGGCAGTCACATTTCCGCTGGATGTGAGAACTTTTACTAAGGGCTTGTGGTCCTTCCTGAGCAGTAATCTGGAGCCCCACAGAAATTGGCAGAATTATTCCATCGCTCAAATTGCTGCCCGCATCTCCTTCTCCACCACACTGAATTTCTCTTCATTCAGAGCCAGGGATTGAAACGCAAAGCTGAAGGTTCACCCACATCGGACTTCTGCATCAGAACAGCCACATACCCTCTGTCGCTCGCGTCAATGGTGAGAATGGATAGCGCCCGTTGGTGAAATCCGTGTAGAGGTACAGCCCCACAGATGTCTTCCTTGATTTGTTGAAATTCCTCCTGAGATGCCTCTGACCAAGTGAATGTTTTTTTCTCTTTTAGGAGCTGACACAAGTTGTGTGTTTTGGTGGCGAAATGAGGTACAAACTTGCTGTAGAATTCCACCATCCCTAGAAAGGAACGGACGTCGTCCTTGTTCCTGGGAGTGGGTGCGTCCTTAATGGCCTTCGCATTTGCCTGTTTAGGTGTGGTTCCTTTGTCGCTTATTTCATGGCCCAGGTACGTGACCAATGATACTCCAAACTTGCACTTGTCCCACTCTGCGGTGAGGCCATTTTGCCTTAGTATGCGCAGCACAGTGGAGAGCTAGGCGTCATGATCTGCTTTGGTTCTCCCCATGACTAGGATGTCGTCTTGGAAATACTGTACCCCTTCTGTGTCTCTGAAAAGCTTATGCATTAATTTCTGCAAGACCGAACGGCATCCGCTGGAACTGATAGCACCCAAACGGCGTAATGAATGAGGTCAACTTCTTGCATGTTGGGTGTAGTGCGATCTGGTGATAAGCAGAGGTTAGGTCTATGGTGGAGAACCATTTGATGCCCTTAGTCAGGACTAACATTTCATTGATCCTGGGCAACGGGAACTTGTCTACCAAGATGTTTTTATTGAGTTCTCGCAAGTCAATGCAAAGGCGTACCTTTCCATTGGGTTTCCTGGCTACAACCAGGGGCGCCAGCCACTCTGTGCTCTCGATCGGCTCAATCACTCTGTTGTCTTCTAAACGTTGCAACTCTTGCTGCACTGCTTCCCTACTCTGAAAGGGAATGTTCCTTACTTTGTGGCTTACTGGTTTTGGCCCCCTCCTTGAGGCATATTTTGTGGGTGAATTTCGTCAATTTGCTGATGGTGCCTCCAAAGACTGTCAGGAATTCAGGCTTCCACCGATCAGCTTTTTATGCCTGAATGGGGCTCGTCATTCGGACTTGCGTTGTTCCTCCTGAGTTTAGTTGAATTCCAAGTTCTCCTTGATCCACCCATCCTAGGACTGAGTGTCCTTTCTCTGCAATGTAGAGCTTCCCTTCCACTGTGCGGCCTTTAAATTCAAATCGTATGGGGCGGTACCCCGTCATGGGAATGGGCTCTCCTGTGAAGGTAACCGGATGGATGTCCGGGGCCAGAAGATGTGTGCCAATGGTCCGCGCGAAGTCTCTGTCCCAAATGCTACGTTGTATGATAGTGTATGGTGAAGCTGAGTCAGAGACCATTGCTACTTGGACTCCCCCTATGGTGAGTTCGCACAGCGGTTAACGTGTCCGGGAACAGTCTATGCCTAAGACTTGGTTGTCTATGCACAGCACACTTTCATCATCGTCTTCTCTACCTCCCTCTTCTGTCTCCGATTCTCGCCCCACATATCTGACTGACGTTTTCTTGGGTTTGCACCTTCAGACTTTATTGAAGTGTCCCATGATCCCACAGTGTAGGCACTTGGCTCTGAAGGCTGGGCATCTTTTGTCGGTGGCTGCGTGGGTCCTATTTCCACACCTGTAGCAAATGTTCCTGTCCTCTCCTTGGGGCTTCTGGTTTGCTGCTGATAGCTTCCTGCAACCAACTGCTTCCGCTCCTGGGGGGCGGCTTCTGTGTCTTTGCTCACTGTTGCTTTATTGGTAGTGTCCTTTTTAGCAGCTTCCGCGCACCGCTTTGAAATTCAGCCTTTTTGACCATGGCCACTATCTTGTTGAGAGGGGCTTCTCCGCTGACCCATACCTTCTCTTGAATGGACGTTTTCACTGTATGCATGATGATTTGGTCCCTTATGAAGTCACCATGGAGTCCTCCAAATTTGCAGTTGACCATTAATCTCTTTAACGCCACTACGTAGTCTTCCACTGATTCGCCCTCAAACTGTTTCCGTTGACAGAAGTTGAAGCGGTCTATCACGATGCACACCACTGACTGATAATTGCCGTCCAGGTCCTCTATGGCGTGTTGGAACACGTCATCAACGTCCTAAGGTCTGGTCTTTTTTACCAAGTTCATGTACACTCTGATGCCTTCTGGACCTAAGTTGTGCAGGAGGATCTTCTTTTTCCGCTTGCTCGGGAAGACTTTGCCCCCTTCATCTTCTAATGTTGACAGATAGTTAAGGAAGCACACCTTCCAATCTTCCCATTTCATGGCCGGCTCCCCCGGTTTCGGTAGAAAGGGGACTGGGTTTGTGAGGAAGATGGTGTGGGCACACATGGCTGCTTGCCTTCTTGGTGGTGCGTCGTCCGCTCTGTGTGGTGGGTTCCCTGGTGCTCTTTGTCCTTGTGGGCCCTCTGCCTCTTGCTGAGCCGCGAGGTCCTCACCCACTCCGCCTTGTCCTCTGTGCATCAGGGTGGGTGTCTAATAGCTGCCTGTCGTACTTGTGGCTCCTGGCTCATGGGATTCCTGGTTTAGCCACGACTTGGGTGGTGCATTGCTGAAACTCCGCCGCTACCCCAATGCTTGTGCCGGTCACCACTCCCTGCTGGCTAGTGTCGTGGTCACCACAGCTGCGGGGCCCTGCTCTCACTATTTGGCCTCTGCTAACCTTGCGTGGGTTTATTTGGCTGCTTGTGGCCAGCAAGGTAGTGTCTTCTGGGTCCCCACAGCACCCCTTGGCCTGTGGGCGTTGCCGTGCCCGCCATTTGCAGCCTGGCGCACTGTTATTGCCCCCTCGGCAGAGGAGAGGCAATGCTGCGCTATTGTTGTGTGTTCCCACTACTCCTCCTTGAATGGGGGCCAGCGTTGCCTCCTGCTCTGTGGGGAAGGGGCTCCACTATGCCCTGTGCTGCTGTGCCCAGTGCTCCTCCTAGGGTGTGGGCTGGTTGAAGCTGTTGCCTCCTGCTCTGTCGGGGAGGGGCTCTGCAGTGCCCTGTACTATGTCTTCTCCCCGCCCCTGGGGCTTGGTAAATTTGCGCTCTGTATACTGCAGCCACGCTGCTATGTCTCCGCTGCAGGGGGGTGCTATGCACTCACTGTGCTGATCCGCTTGCTCCCCGCATCGATGTGCCAGACTGCAGCGTCCTCCTGCCGCGCTCTCCTGTCCGTCTCCGCGTCGTGATCGAACAGTGTCCGCCTCCCCAGCCTCGTCGCCAATTTGTAGTGAGGCGATTGGGGTTACACATGAGGTGGACACATAATGCAGTTTAAAGTATTTACTTTAAACTTGGAGAGCGCCGAGGAAAAGCACAAGCGCAAGCTGTGGCTTGGCAATTATCGCGCGCTCCCAGTGTTCTTCATCGTCACACAACATAAAACACTAGAGCACACCACTAGAAAGAAGTAGCTGATTGTATGCAGCTGAGCCGAGTTAAGTGAAATAACTTCCATCCACTCTTGTGCGCTGCTTTCTGGGGATCGTTACCAAAAGTTTGTTTTGCAGATCTCCACTTTCAGGGAGGATTATAAAATCTAAACCTGGCTCTGAGATAAGAAGCACCAGTTTGATACCGGGCACTGTGCACTAGAAAAAGAGTCTTAATTCTAAGTCTTTTCATGATGGGCAACCAGTTAAAGGTTTGCAGATAAGGCGAGATCCAGGTTCTTGTTGGACAGTGGGTAATTTTTAAAAATATAAGTGCCAGCTTCGACAAGCCTATTTCTCCTGTTAGTCCTGCCTAACATAGAACCAGCAAACCTTACAAGTGGGGAGAGAATGTGCCATTATGGCCAGAGCTGCGAACTTCAGAGCTGGGGAACCAGGTTCGCATCTTGGCATCGGCTCAACACCCCGTGATTCTGACCGAGTCACTTAATCTCCCTGTGCCTACCATAAATTAATGTGTCCTTAACTGGTGCTCAAGCACCTGTGTTGCTCATTAAGTGCCAATGCTGAGCACCAGAAACCACTGGCTTAAATTAAGCACTGTTGCTGGCATATTTAATAGAAGTTGGGAAGCTGCATTCTGGACCACTATCCAGCCAATGCTCCAGTAGTCCAAAGTATATGGCATTGCCATAATTAGGTTATTAGTGCCTGAATGGCCACTTTAGCTGCAAAGGACAAAAATGGAAGGCATTTTTGAGGGATCACATGATGCCAAAACAGGTGTTTGTCAAAACCTGAATTTGAGGTTTAAAGTACAAGCTGTTATCAAAAGTAATCCCCAGATTTCTAACTATGTCACTTTGGGGTCCTGAAGGGAAGGCGTGTAGGGCCTGAAATTCTGCCAGAAGTCTGTTGGAATATTACCAAAGAAGAGAATGTTAATTTTTTATTTTTCATATTTGAGTTGATAGGTTGCTAACCAGTATAAAAACACAGTTAAACAGGTTTTATTCTGTGTGACAATCAACTCTTCTCTCTTCCCTGATGGAAATAGCAGTTGTGTATTGTCTCCATAGATAAATACTTTGGCTCCCAGGTCTTCTGCTGGTTGAGCCAGAGGGGTCAAGTAAATGTTCAAAAGGGTAGGATTAAGGGCAGATCCCTTGAGGACTCCTACAGCAAATCGTGTGGATTGGCGGAACACAGGGGATGCAGATTTATAGGACCCTAGGATGCTAGCCAGTCCAAGGCCTGCCCTGTTACACCAGTGGCCTGGAGGCAATTCAGCAGATTGGAATGGGGAACAGTGTTTAAAGCTACTGATAAATCTAACATATTCAGTACAGCATTTCCCGCACTATCATTAATGCCTTCATATATTCCGAGACCTCCAACAATGCAGTCAGTACTATAATGTGGTCTGAAGCCTGCTCCTTTTTGGTGTTATCTTCATGGGGACCAAACTGGCAAAATACTGCTCAGACACAAGATAATTTTTAGTGAAGACAGAAAATAAACCTATACCATGAGTGAATTAAACTTTATTCGATTTCGTTATATGAGAAATCATAAACGTACAAGAGCAGAAATATATAAATACATAGGCACAATTGAATATATATTCATTTAAAAATCTAAAAAGAACAAATACAAGTTATCTGTCTAGGAAGAGGGGCAGATCTCAGAAGATTAGACAAAAACATTTCATATAAGAAGCCAAAATTCATTTATAGTGTGCCAGGGTTTATTATTTAAAAACAAAATCTAAAATTTATAAAAAAATATATAGCGTGATAATAAAACCGATCCTTACAGAAGTATTGGCAAATCCCCGTAATCAAGTGGGGACGAAATCACCCTATAAATACAACATTACATTGTGGCCGGGACCTAATAATCGCCTTTAGATATGTTGTTAGAGCCAGAATAGTCGCCGGTTTTTCTAGATGCTGTAATCTTAGGAACGCTACCCTACAATATCTGACATTCCTACTTCTAAGAATCGGTCTAAGGTATTTCTTTTTGGGTACAGTGAAGAATTTACAAAATAAAGTGCAATGCAGGGTTGATTGTAATGACACATCATCACAGGGGCATACAAGTGCAACGGCTGACCAAACATTTGCCACTGGGAATAAAACCATTCTAAAAAAGGAGCCAAGTCAGAAACGGGCCAAAATCATACAGCTAAAGCTATTTTGTACCATCAATAGATATTGTTGAGTGCCCTCACCACTCATGATCAGTTGGTTTGCCATTACCGTATGTTTTACTCTCTCTTTGCACCATCTTTGCTCCTCAAAGTATTTCAGGCAACAAGCTTTCAGGTCTTTTCTAGAGATATCTTCCAAACTACTGGGTTCCATAAAATATTCGGGATGTCCAATGGCCTTAGTTGTCTTTTTTATATAATTGAACCACACCATATCTTTGCCCCCATCTAATTTAAGGCAAACCCGAATTACATCCCTATTGAATCCTGTTTCATACGTTATCCAGACCTTATGCCACAATAGCAACGGAGATATCTTGATGGTGTCTGTTATGTAAGGGATACCCAATTCCTGATGGCAGCTGTAAGTAGCAGAAGAGGTGGGGACGCCCAGGAGGTAACGGATAAAACCATTTTCACAAATTTGTATTATATCCGATCCTTCAATGCCCCATAGACCTGCCCCATATAGCCCAGTGGAAATACATTTAGACTTGTACACTTCCAACAGCACTTTTGCAGGTCTTTCTCCTATCTTTTTAGCAAAATTTAGAACTGCCCCCACCCCTCTGGGAAAATTCAACTTTCTGGCATTAATCGCTGATTTCCATGTACCTTTCTTATCAAAGGTGATACCTAAATAACAAAAAGTATCAGTGTTTTCTAGCTTTCTGTTATCAATAAAAGCATTACATGTTGTGCCTCTATTCTTGCCACAACCGATAGTGAATGTCTTAGTTATGTTCACTCTTAGGCCCCTCTCTTTCATGTAAATGACAAAACTGTTCACTGCATCATTAAATCTCATCAAAACTAATAGGTGACACAAGGGAGACTTATTGACTTTTCTAAGGCTTGTTCTTCTGATAGTGTTAATGTTAGCTGAGGGTGTGTTTTTTATTAGCCCCACGATAAGTTGCTGGAGGTGATAGTCTGGGCAATGAACCTTCCTGGGCTATTGTTCATTAGCTTTTGACCCATTCATTTGGAATTGTTATGCTCTCATCATTTCTCCTAATGAAGATATCCTAAGATCAGCTTGCATAATTGATCTCAGAGTTATTTATTTGAAATAGATGTGTTCACACATTAGTATACTAGCCAAATTAGTTGGAATAATCTTGAAATTAATGGGCCACCCAATTATCATTGGGATGTTAGTACCAAAAACAGGCATTTTCGTTGCAGAAGAGTGCAAAACCAGACCCTTCAAGTGACTTTTGCAGTTATTGTTTCTATGCCAGATCATTGTGGGTCAATAATGTCAAAGAGGGCAGGTAAGGTTTGTATTAAAGAAAGATTTAAAGGCTACGTGGCTGCTATGACTGCTTGGTGATGCACTCTGAACACAGACCTAAAAATGTTACGTTGTTTGACACAATTATTTTTAACCTTCTACTTCATTAAGGACTAGACTGCTTTTGTAGTTGGTCTGAGGTGGCTGTTCAAATAAAGCCTGAGACTTATGATGACAGCCATAGAAGAACTTTCCTCTATCATATGTTAATGGATGAACAATTGATCTGAGCTATGGAAGGCACCGGGATTGCGGACTGCAAGTTAACCTTTGCTTTCCATCCTTGCCTTGACTAAGGAGGACACTCTAAAATTATTTTGGGATTTCTCCACATCTGAAAATGCTGGCTATGGAGGACTTGGTGACTACACCAAGATAGACAATTTCTTTAGGTTTACCTAAAATTGCTCTCTATCTCCTGATTTGTTGTGTGTAAATGATGGGGATAGATGCCTAAGGATGCTTCTGAAATAAACAGCTATGCACAATGTGCTGCTGAGGTCTGGAAATGTGTGCCCTAAGGTGAATGTAGATAAGCAGGGCAGGGAAGGGTCGAGAAACAGGGAAATGGTCTTGGCTAAGGGATTGTTTGGTGAGTCAGATATTATTCTGGATGAGACCATTAGGAGACTTGGATATTGCGAAGGTGATGTATTATTTGGTAAGAGAGAAGATTTTGTGGTAAGTCCATTACTGGTTATAATAACAACTGAGGTCAATGTAGGAAATAATATTGGGTTCGGAGGGTAGAGGTAGTTTGATGCATCCTGAGATTGTGGATTAAAAGAATGAGGGAATTGTAGAGATAGAGTCAGTTTCAAGGTCCAAGGTTGAAGAATATGGTGGTGTGTGGAGGAATGCTATGAGTGTTGTGGTAACAGTGATGATGTAGACAAACAGAGAGGGGAGATGTATCCTCAAGAGAAGCAGGTTTGAGATGAACAGGTTTTAAAGGTGGTATGGTAAGATGAGGCCAAATTATTGAGGAAAGTTGATGTACGTACAGGGATATCAATAGTGTTGAGTGGTAGGCCAATCTGGTTTGGAGATAGGATGCTACTGGGTAGGACAGACCTGTGCCCAGTTTTTGTCCAGGCATGATCTGCTAGGGTGATGGAAGTGTGCAAAGGCTGAGTAGGTTTTGTTATATAACATCATGGTATGTACATTTTTTGATGAAGCACATCATTTCATTGAAAGAGCATCATGCTGATGAAGAACTGCTTAAAGGACAGATGTAATATAAGTCAATTAGAAGAATGCTTCAGGCAGATTCTGACTCTCATGAGGCCTTCTGTTGATTTTAAATGCCTGTGTTGCCAAGAAACAGGAGGAGAAACTGCCCATTTTGTTCCAATCTATGTATGGAGCAACCATCAACACCTAGTCAGCTGGATGCATTGAAGGAATTGACAGTTTTGGATCAGCTTTGAAGCTGATTTAGTGCTGGTGAAATATGCTTAAAACATCTGATGTTAAGAAACAGCTGAGTAGTTTGGTACCTGCTGGTCGATCTCATGAGAGCTCTGCAGAAAGTTGCAGATCCATCAATAATAACACCACCAAAGGTAAATCACATGCTCCTCCTGCACATCAGCTGCAGGATACTGCCAAATAGACGTCCTTAATTATATTGGCAGCAAGGAAGAGCAGGCAGCAAGATTACACCTGAACTAGCAATGAGATCATTGGAGGTATGTGAGTATGATCTGTTTCACATGAGAATTATTATGGCAGTAGTTATTTATCCCATTTGAGTATAGTTGCATTGAACAGATTGATACTTTTGATTGCTCAGACCTTGGTTCTTTGAGTTTAAGATCACTTGATAGGTATTTGGAAAAGTTTGAAAAAACTGTTTGATTCTGTATACCCCACGATCTGTCTAACACTATAGGTCAAGGCGATTTAGACTCCTGAAGAATCACAATTCTTAAACTTTATCGACATACCGTCTAGTCCAGCATGTTTTGGAAATACTTCTATCTTCTTCATTTTTTCATTATGAAAAAGGCCACATGGAACCCCCAAGTGTCAAAACAATGCTTTTTTGTTTACATTAGCATTTCCAAAAGCCAAATGTGTCCTTCCTGGACAATTTGTAAATACCATAAAAGTACTGTGCTTTTTAGTTTTACAAAATGCACTTGTGTACTCCTGTTACAAATATTCAAATTATTGTCTGCTGGTTTCTGGAAAGTATTTACATAGTTATTGAACAAGATATGTAAGCTTCTTTTATTGGCTCATATTTTTTGCTTTTATTTATTTATTTCGAGTGTGAACATTACCCATTAGGGTATCAGAGCGCTTTACAGCGATAACAATTTGTTTACATGATTCCGAATAGTCGATCATGAGAACACTTTGCAGAGATAACAAGCTATTTACAAAGAGTAGGAATAGGCTATCATGGGTACACTAGAGGGAGATAAAACAGACATCAGCGGGAGCAGAAGAGGACTGCCCAACACCCGTCTCTGCCCAATAAAGTGACAGTGGAGTACGAATGATGCAAAATTATGAGCCTTGACCATGGTACAAGAAGCGCAAGGCTACAGCTATGAAATAAAAACCAGTTTACGTGGGTAGAGTTCAAGTAGAGAGCAAAAGCATATCTCTAGGCCGCTGAGCTGTATATGCACCAAGAGTGTTCATGGGAGGAACTTGCCCATTAGGAACATCTTAGCTTCCTTTTTGAATCTTGATAAAGAAGGTATTCTTCTGATATTAGGCAGCAACGAGTTCCACATATTAGGAGCGGCCCTAGTGATAGCTCTGTTGTATGTTTTCTTCTTCCTCAAGAGGAGTGATTTCAGCACAAAGTCCCTGGCAGACCAGGAGTGCCTGCTTCTTCCAGATATCAAGATACGCAGGAGAATTAGAGTGTAACACTTTGTGTGTGATACAGGCCAATTTGAGTTGGATTTTGGCTTCGTATGGAAGACAGTTCAGCGCCTTCAGTTTAGATGTGGGTGAATTTTTTGGATCCTGTTAAGAGTCTAGCGGCTGCGTTGAGACAAGCTTTCAGGCGAGCAGTTGAGATTTTTGGTACGCCAGAGAGGTTTGAGCATCCGTATTCAATCATAGAGATAACTAATGCCTGTGCTGCCATTTTTAGGTCTGATGTATCTAGGCATGGTTTTAGTTTTCTCAGGTAGCGCAGATGAAATCTGGCATTTTTGGCCAGTGAGTTGATGTGGGCTCCCATGTTCAGGTTTCAGGTTTGTGTCCAGTGTGATTCCTTGTGATTTGGCTCAGTCCACTATGTTGGGGGTGCACTTCAGAGCAGTGATCGAATTGGTCCATTCCAGTATGTCAGTGGAATTTTTAGGCGATGAAATTAGTAAGAATTCCGTTTTTTGTGCATTTAGTTTACTTTGACTGGGGAGGTGTGGTGGGGTGGGGGTGTTTGTGGACAAACTTAATTGTATTCTTTTTTATAACTTACTTGTCAGTAATATAATCAAATCAATTTTACAAAAAAAAACAATGTGTGTAGCTTGTGTTCTCATCCTGAGAACAGCAAGCCTGGCAGTTCAGCCTAGATTATTCCTAGCGAAGCAGAACCAAGACAGATTTCCATAAGATGGGACTATGTTTCGTACGACATAGTGGCTGAAAAATGATATTCTTGAAAGTGGACCAAGAAATTGTCAGTTGATTTTATTAATTTAAGCATTCCTTCCTTCACCTTGTTGTGTCTGCAGTGGAGACCCTCAGTGTGACTGTATGCCCAGACCGGGTTCCGTTGTTCACTGTGCCATAGGCACAAGCTATACCTCACTGATAAGACCTAAATAGGTCAAATAGGTCTAGGATTGCTTGTATTTCCATCTGGAGGGGGCCTTGCCTCGCAGCACCAAGTTGAACTGTTCCTACTGGGGCAAGACAAAGACTCATTTACATAAAACAAGCTTCTGGCTAGAACGATACACAGTGCAAAAAAAATGGTCTGGAATGTGGCCAAGAGCGATTTCCACTGCCTGAGGTTAATTTAAGCATTCCTTCCATCACCTTGTTGTTTTTCCAACAGATGCCATAAGTGTGTGCAACGGTCATGCCTAAGCTTGTGTCCTGTGCTGACTTTGAACAAAGACTCAAGAAATACTTCACTGATGAGACCTAAGTAGGCTGAAACCGGTTTGTGGTTACATGTCTCACCATCTGGCGGAGGCCTGGCCTGGCATTTTGGGATGGATTTTTGCTATTGGAACATGACTAAGGCTGGTTTGCATAATGTGGAGGTCTGTCTAAAATTAATCAGTGGGCAAAAAACTATGATCTGGAATGTGACAGAAATCAATTGCTAGTGGCCATGTCTAATTGAAGCATTCTTTCCATCACCTTGTTTTTCCAGTAGTAGAGATGCGTAGTACAGTAGAGATGTGGCACCATTAGTTTCTTGACTGAAGGTCCATGGCAAACATTCTGGATCTAAACTTCTGCGAAGACGATACCCTACCTTTCTCCATTATCGAACTACTCAATGGAAATGTCCTCAAATACATTCAACACATCATTATCACTTTGATTAGTCAGGGAACATTTCCAGCTACTGGCTACTGTCTCCTGCCATAGAAACCATCTGTGAATGCATCCAACCTTACTAACTTCATCCCCATAACCCACCTGCCAATCTTCCAGAAAATAATTGAAAAATCAGTTGCCAGCTGTTTTCATGGGCTCATCGGCGAGAATAAACATCTAATAATCAAGATTCAGACCACAATGCTGTACTGAGAGTGCCACACTTCAAGTAATCAACAACTCCTGCCTCTACAAAAGGAATGACCCCGGCTCTTGGTCATGCTTGACTTCTCCTTAGTCTTCAAAACTATTGATTATCTTCTTGTGATCTATACCCTGAGAATGCAAATGGAACTATTAGGCACTACCCTCAAATGGGTTAGATGCTACCTCACCAAATGAGGCCATCTCGTAAAAATGAGTTCTACAAGATCACAAAACTCCACATCTCCTAGTAAGGTCACCAGCACTCCATACTCTGTCCCATCTTTAGCTCACCATGGAGTTTCTTTTGTCACTTCCTGAAGACAGCAAAATCAACATTGATTAATATGTTGATGACACCCAAAGAACTAAAAATATCCTCAGTGAATGGCATATGGAGGCTCTGAACCTGCCTCCGACTTATTCAGTCCCAGATGTCAACTAACTTCCTTAATCTGAACCCTAAAAGACTGAATTTCTTTGTTTTGCTGCCAGCCTCAAATAACCCAAGGTTTAAGCCAGTCTCTCCAACTTTAATCTGCAGGACTTCACCTCCTAACTTACAGATGATTCAAACTATTTGGGATTCACCAGTCTCTAATTCAAAAATACATCAGCAGGAAGGTCAAGACAGCTTAGTTTCAACTCTCCCTCCTGAAGAAAGGGAACCTCTTTATTTTCAAAAAGCAACTTCAGAACAACAGTAGAAAACCTTAGTTCTCGTCCACCTAAAGAAAGGCAATGAGAGTGGTACCCATCAAATGTATTTTACACACAGCAGTATAGCTCCTCCTGTGCTCGATGCAATATGACCACATCACCCTCACACTAGAATACCTGGCTTCTTTTACCTGCCAGGATCATCCTCAAGACCAGGTGCATCACATATAAAGTCCTTACTAACACGACACTGGCTAACCTGGCTAACAAACATACCACATTCAGAGGAAATCATTGGAGCAGGAGCTGGAATAGCAACAGACTGGTGACAAAGCACATGAAGAAAGAGAGAACCTTCTATTCAAGCTCCCAGAATCTTAATAGAACAGAACCAACTCTCCATAACTCTGCTGCAGCTCTTGTGCAATTCAGAAGAAAGATGAAGAATCATCTCTTCTGTCACTCTGCCTCTCCCAGCTGTCTACCATTAATCTCCCCCCACAAGTGTATCTTCCAGAGCCCATGTCCTTATATAGCACTCTACTGCTTTCAAAAAGATCTGTGCTCAATAAATACCTGCACATACAAACAAACATGCATACAAGGCCAACCCATAGATTGCAAAGACTCCTAAGTAATGCATTTGTCATAGAACTGGATAAAGCCTCCAATACAACAAGCCAGAACTTGAGTTAGATTAGTTGAAAATATAAATCTCTATTTTCGTCTGAGGCTTAGCATACAACTTTTGAACAAGACTTCCAAATTACTCAGTTTGCCATTTAGATGGAGCACAAATTGGAGGTGTCTCTGCCCATATACAACCATAAACCTACATTAGATGTAAGTTCAGCTTGTGGCCTTATGTATAGGTTAGAGAGTAGTAACATCTCAAACTCCAGCTCTCTATTAGTTCATTCATGTGTTAGAAGCATCACATATTGACATGCATCCGTGAGGAATGACACATGGTGAAGGTCTAGTAGAAGCTCAGGCTCTGCCAGGATACCAGGGGGTAAGCAGTATGAGAGGAATGAGGTGGCATTCATTGAGGAAAGAAGAGGTGATCCCCAGTTTTAAGGAAAGAATAATGAATCACTCTCTGAAGCCTATGTGTGGCAGCCAGTTTGGAACATTGCCCATGATGGGCCCAACATCAGGTGAAACCATGAATGGAAGGGAACTGAAGACTAGGTTAGAAAAAGAAGAGAGGAAGGTGGCTCCAACTAGGCAGGTTTGGTTGTCCTAGGAGCTAGGTGGGTTCTTGGATCACAAGCAGATAGAGTATTTGCTGGAAACGTTGGAGGCAATATTGGCTATTCATTAGCATTAGGGGCAACATCTTTGGGTGCTGATGGAGCGGACTTTCAGAATTTATTCTGAATAGAAGTGCGTGGCAAATGAAACTCCCATAATTTTAATTCACTAATGAGTGTTGCATGATTTGCATGTTTGTACTGACTCAACCTAGAATAATGTGCACCTACATAAACACGCGGGTTTAATCATTTAATCTCTTGTCATGTTTGTCATTCTGCTTAAAATAATACATTTACTATGTCTCTCGTTTTATTGTATATTAACTGCGGGTGTTTTAAATAATAGCATGTGCTATCTTTTAAATGTGCTTTTGTTTATGTTTTGTTTGTCGTTTCATGTGTTTGTGTTTTGTTTATTCATTTGTTTGCAAAACTTGGTGACATAGATTAATGGGTTAATTTTAGTAAAGGGGGTGGGTAACAGAATAATGATCATTTCTTGAATTAATTATTGTCTTGTGTTTCCTTGCATACTAGACTCACGCTAAAAGAGGCCTGTGGTCTATTCCTAAAATGGATGTCCGGAGCTCTGTCAAAAGTGGGCCTTGCACAGCAACGTTTAAATGTGGAAATGTTTTTTCTACAATTATTCTTTGAGAGAGGCTTGTAAGCAAGGTCATGAGAAAGCTGAGGACATTTGATTCAGCTTCTATCACCAAGGACAGGATGCTAAGCAGCGGAAAGGCTTGTACGGAGGAAATAATTTGTTTAATGTTGCAACCTCTTGGGAAGCCTGTGACACTTAAAACTGTGAACAATGCTGCTCTTGAAAGAACGCGACTCTTGATATGCGAGAGTCGTATGACTTCACCTTACAATGCCTTGGACCAATCATATTGTGTTTTGCTTGAATATTTGTATTCTTTTCGTTAGTTTTAGATAGGAAAAATTTATAAAAATTACCCCCTTGCTAAGAGCATGGAAAGGGGCGACCGAATCGGTCCCCCCGAACTTATGGCTGAGTGCCTCGATCCCCCCGGGAAGCCATTTTGGGCGGGAGGCGCGTCTCAGCTGGTATGCCCGAAGCGGCGTAGCTGGGGCGCGCCCGTTCCCGCCCTAGAGTGGGCTGGCCTAGACACCGACGCAGCCAGCCACGCCCTCAGGGGCAGGCAGGGGCGGGTATACGCCCGCCCTGAAGACGGATAAAAAGGGACGCAAGACCAGAAGACATCCTCTTGTTCTTGTGCTCTGAAGCTGCACCTCCTCGCTGCACGTGAGCTCGGGACAGAACGAAGAGCCAATTTTGAGCGTTTTAATCTTTCTCTTTGTCTTTTTAGATACTTCGTCGAAAGGATGCCCAAGAAAGGAACAAAGAGAATGTCGACTGACCAGTTGGTTCGGGCACTCATGAAGGATATGTCCAAAATTAAGAAGCGGTTGGCGGAGCGAGACGGCGAGGAGGGATCGGGGCGTCCACCGGCCGGAGGGAAGCCAAAGAGGCCGAGAAGGGGGCCGGTCGGGGGAGACGTCCCGGTTCCCTGTTCTCCGCTCGAGGCGCCAGCCCCGGTACCGGCCCCGGTACCGGATGAGGGGAATCCGATTCCCGTGATAGTTACCCCGACGTCTGCCGGAGATATGCCTCCTGAGTTGGCGGCACAGTTAGCAGCATGGTTGGGGGACAGCAATGGGGGCGCCATGGCTACCGAAGCGCAAGCTCTCATAAAGCAGTTGCGCGAGAAACGTGATACAGCCAAGGTGCCCGCGCCGGATGCGGCGATAGATAAGCCACGAGGGACGGAAGCAGCGTCCGGTGCAGGTAAGCGGCCATTGCCGATTGCAAGGGATGAGTCAACACCCTCTCGTAGAGAAAGACTGGGGCAACATGTTCCTTTGCCAATAAAGGAAAAGATTTGGGCGGGGGAATACGTTAACATTTTCTCCCTGCTCGTTGATCACTATGAGGTCGAAACTGTTAAGGGTCAAAAGGATCTGATGCATCCGAGTGTTTGGCGCGCAAAAATGGCCGCCTTTAAAGTGAATGAAAATATTGGTAACTGGGGGAATGCTTGGGGCATTTTCACGGCAATTTTGGGGGAACGTAGGCCTGATTTGCTCCCTGAATTTCCAGTGTATCAGTCACGAATTATGGGGTACTCGACATCACACCAAGGTAACCAATGGTTCTGTTATGATAACCTTTTCAGGAAAGCGATGGAGCATAACAAAAGTTTAACCTGGGACTGTTACGATTCTTTAACGTGGAATAAGATGAAAGAGTCCGGAATGTTGAAAGTGCCATTGGTGGGGAGTGCTGTTAGTGAGTCCTCCCGCCAAAATGGGGGGACGCCCTTTCGGTCGGGTACGGGTACAGACGATTACCCGAGACCCGCCGGCAATACAGGGAAGAGGGGGTTCTGTTTCAATTTCAACAGAAGCAAATGTACTAGGCCCCCGGGGTCTTGTAAGTTCAAACACGAATGTAGTGGTTGTGGGGCACCCCATCCTGAGTCCTCGTGCAGAGCCAAATCGGGTGAAAATGGGGGTAGAGGAGGCGCTAAACAGGTCTAATATAGTCCGAGGGGCGCCTTTACCAACCCCGATTGATACCCTGGCGATGATTCCCTGGCTCAGCGAATACCCTGATCGTACTTCTGCTGGGGTGCTACGAAACGGTTTTTCATATGGTTTCCGCATCCCGGTGGGTAGCTTTCAGGGTGTCGGGTCGTGCAAAAATCAACTTTCCGTCTTGCAGCATACAACTGTAGTGCAGGATAAGATCCGGAAAGAGGTTACCCGAGGTCGGGTTGCCGGCCCGTTTCCTGTCCCCCCGGTACCGAACTTTGTTTGTTCTCCTTTAGGGGTGGTCCCCAAGAAGGACCCGGGTGAGTTTCGATTGATTCACAATTTATCAGCCCCTCATGGCCTTTCTGTAAACGATGCAATTAATTCAGAAATGTGTTCGGTGCGGTATGCATCATTCGATGAGGCCGTCGCCATTTTGAATCGCCTGGGGCCCGGGACGCTGATGGCGAAATCAGATATCGAGTCAGCGTTCCGTTTGCTCCCGGTATACCCGGATGATCAACGTTTGTTGGGATTCATGTTTCAAGGTTTGTATTACATGGACAGGTGTATGCCAATGGGGTGCTCGATATCTTGTGCTTATTTCGAGAAATTCAGTAGTTTTCTGCAATGGGTTTACACGAAGAAAACAGGTTTTCGGAACGTGATGCATTACCTCGATGATTTTCTGTTCCTTGGGGCCGCTGGGGATGATGAATGTGCCCGGGCCTTGACTGAATTTTGTGTTTTAATGAATCAATTTGGCGTGCCGTTGGCACCAGGTAAAACTGTGGGTCCCACGACTTGCCTCGAGTTCCTCGGGATCGAGTTGGACTCTAGTGAGGGTTGTTTTCGTTTACCAGCTTCCAAAGTATCGAAATTCAAGACAGCCCTGCAAATGTGTATCACTGCACCTAAAGTTACGCTGCATCAGTTGCAGCAATTGGTGGGGAAGTTGAATTTTGCCTTAAGGGTGATCCCGATGGCCCGCCCCTTCTCCCGTTCGATTGCACAGGCGATGGTCGGCCTAAAAGAGGGCCACCATCGCACGAGGTTATCGGCCGAGGTCCGCCAAGACATGCGTATTTGGTTAGCATTCTTGGCGGATTTCAATGGTCGAGTCGTCTGGAACAAACCGGCCTTGTCCTCTGAAGAGCTGGGTCTGTGGACGGATTCAGCGGGAAGCATGGGTTTCGGCGCCATCTTCGGCACAAAATGGTCGGCACAAAAGTGGCCAACATGGTGGCACGATGAGGGGCTGACGAGTAATATTGCTTTCCTTGAGCTGTTTCCTATTTTGGTGGCCCTCAGATCCTGGCCCGATGGTTTCAAAAATCATTCTGTCATATTTTGGTCTGACAATATGACCGTTGTAGAATGCATTAATAGTCAGGCGGCACGTTGTAAAATGATTTTGAGGCTGCTTAAAGAGATTGTCTTACTGTGTATGCAACTGAACGTGGTATTCAGAGCAAAGCATGTCCCGGGGGTGATGAATCAGGCTGCTGATGCACTGTCTCGTTTTCAAATGCAGGCTTTCTCGGGTTTCCTTCCCTCAGCGGACCCCGAGCCAGCACCCTTTCCCGAAGCTCTCTGGTCTCTCGGTGCCCCGAACTTCGTTACCTCGTGGGAGAGAGTCTAGCACCAAGGACGAGGAAGGCATACGAAGGGGCGTTTCGGGCTTATTTGGCCTTTTTGGGGACTGAGAGAGGGGGACTTTGGGGGCATGAGGATTGGGTAGTACATTTTCTGATGTCCTTGCGTAAGGCTGGGAAGTCGGTGGCTACAGCCCAGAGGCATCGTGCTGCCATCTCCTTTGTTGCCAGGGCTCATAATATCCAGGACCCGACAGCGTCTTTTGCTGTACAGAAAGCGCTGCGTGGGTGGCAACGCCTTGAGGGTCGCAGAGTAGATGAGAGGCGCCCGATAGGTCTGGATAGGTTGTCCCAGTTGCTGGCCACACTCCCCGACATATGCTCGTCTCAGTTCGAGGCCTGTTTGTTCCGAGCCGCTTTTACGCTTGCATTTCACGGGGCTATGAGGATAAGTGAGCTGGTGGCAAGGAGCAAGCGGGATGTGGCGGGGGGTTTGTGCCGGGAACACGTTCAGATCAGGGGTGAGACTATGACGGTATCCTTTGTCAAGTCAAAAACCGATCAAAGTGGGGTGGGAGACTGCATAGTCATTCGCAGGATTCCAGGGTCCTCCATGTGTCCGGTGAGGTGTTTAGAGGACTACCTAGCACAAAGGGTGGCATCATGGGGGGGGACAATGTTGAGACACGCGGACGCCACCCCACTGACAAAGTTTCAGTTTCAGCGGGTGCTCGCGATGTCAATTACCGCAGCAGGCTTGGACCCGGGTGAGTTTGGGACCCATTCCTTTCGGATAGGGGCTGCCACTGAAGCTGCAGCCAGGGGTCTTAATGTGGAACAAGTAAAACGAGTGGGGCGTTGGTCCTCCAATTGTTATAAGAGGTATGTGCGGTTGCACATGTTGTGAAGCTGTAACAATGTACTCACGCTTCTTGTCTTTTGTTTGGTTTTCAGTTACGCAAGCCTTCGAGGCGGGGCGGACTATGCAGTCGACCCAACACCGGGCCAGCGGTCAGACATCACCGGCTGTGAGAAAGGAGGTGTGGGTCGTGGGCCACTCGTACGTGAGGCGTGCCGCAGACGTATTCAAAGCAGGTGACATGATTCACGTAGCTGGGGAATACGGGTACAGGATGTCCTTCTACGGAAGGGGCGGTCTCTGTATTGACCAGTTTCAAGCTTACTTTGAGGGTTTGTTAGGGCGGATGAGGTCACCGCCGTCTATAGTCATAGTACATTTAGGGGGCAATGATTTGGTCACCACCGGTAGACGACTTCTCCTGGAGGCGATGCTTTCCACCGTAAGTTGGTTGGCGAGGAAAGTTCCGGGGTGCATAATTGCGTGGTCTCATATCATCCCACGAAAAGAGTGGCGGGGGGCTATTTCGATCCCTGCTTTGAACCATTCTGTTAGGAAACTTAATAACAAGATGAGTAGGTTGTTCCGTTCCAGGACATTGCATTCTATCTCGCACGGTTGTATTAATGATGACAGCATGTATATGGGGGATGGTGTGCATTTGTCTCGGGTGGGAAATGAGTTACTCATAGGAGACTTCTTAGCATGGTTAAAAACGTTGGAACATGACCTTTAGCTAGGAGTTTTGGTGGGGGGCCCGGATAGCCGGTCAACTATCCGGGCCTGTGGCGGTAAGGTCATGATCGGTGAGCACTAATTAGTAGATCCCTATGAGTGGGCGTCACCCAACACGGATGGGAGCGCTCGGGAGAGGTGGCCATTGGCCCCTCAATGGGGAGGCGGTCCCTTCTAAGGATGGGTCGCCGGAAGTAAAGGAAAGGCGGTCAAGGCCCCTTCCTTTGTAGGAGGGGTTACAGCCCCCTCCTGGGGAATTTCCCGGGGCCAGTGACATCTGCGACGGCAGATGCGGTAAGTTGTGTGGGGTTGGGATAAGGGCCACGATACCTTCTAGATACCTCACACGAGTATTCGAACGACCTTTAACTGGCGTCGAGTTTTAGGTGCCCCCGTCAAGTCAAGGGAAATTGGTAGTAGTTGCACTTGAGGTACGCCTCCGTGCTGTCGCCCATCCCAAGTGGGAGGGGTAAGTCCGGTTAGGGATCTTGACACCGGTTATGACCTTGCTGTTGGCCCTTAAACGTTAGGTTGTACAATTTCAATATGTCAAGAAATGTTTTGTAGGTTGCTAGTTCGGCTAGGAGAACCTCTGTATTAGAGAATCTGTTAAGGTTAGCCAAACATCGCAATATGGTAATGAAATTGTACATAACATGAAACGTTTAATGTTTTAATTTTGTTTTAATAAATACGGCCGGGATGGTCACTCCATCCCACTTCCAAAAACTTCAAGAACTGTTTCCGGTTTCACTCCTTTGGGGATTGTGTTGAGAGGGGGTGGCGGGTATCTCGGCTATATGGAAAGGGGCGACCGAATCGGTCCCCCCGAACTTATGGCCGAGTGCCTCGATCCCCCCGGGAAGCCATTTTGGGCGGGAGGCGCGTCTCAGCTGGTATGCCCGAAGCGGCGTAGCTGGGGCGCGCCCGTTCCCGCCCTAGAGTGGGCTGGCCTAGACACCGACGCAGCCAGCCACGCCCTCAGGGGCAGGCAGGGGCGGGTATACGCCCGCCCTGAAGACGGATAAAAAGGGACGCAAGACCAGAAGACATCCTCTTGTTCTTGTGCTCTGAAGCTGCACCTCCTCGCTGCACGTGAGCTCGGGACAGAACGAAGAGCCAATTTTGACCCACCCACCAGCCCCTGAAGACAGCCAGTTGTGTATAATAAAGTTGATTAATTTTTTTTTTTTTTTTTTTTCGTTTCCAGGTTGTAGTGCCATGTTGATTTTGAGTTAATAAAGAATGTTCGTTTTTGAGTATGTTTGCCATTAAAGATATTCAGTTAGTGTCGAATTTTGATGTATGCTCTTTCGGTCATAGTGGCCAAGGTATTCTTACGTAATTTGCACTGTCGTATTTATTTTGGTAGGCGGTAAGGTCATGATCGGTGAGCACTAATTAGTAGATCCCTATGAGTGGGCGTCACCCAACACGGATGGGAGCGCTCGGGAGAGGTGGCCATTGGCCCCTCAATGGGGAGGCGGTCCCTTCTAAGGATGGGTCGCCGGAAGTAAAGGAAAGGCGGTCAAGGCCCCTTCCTTTGTAGGAGGGGTTACAGCCCCCTCCTGGGGAATTTCCCGGGGCCAGTGACATCTGCGACGGCAGATGCGGTAAGTTGTGTGGGGTTGGGATAAGGGCCACGATACCTTCTAGATACCTCACACGAGTATTCGAACGACCTTTAACTGGCGTCGAGTTTTAGGTGCCCCCGTCAAGTCAAGGGAAATTGGTAGTAGTTGCACTTGAGGTACGCCTCCGTGCTGTCGCCCATCCCAAGTGGGAGGGGTAAGTCCGGTTAGGGATCTTGACACCGGTTATGACCTTGCTGTTGGCCCTTAAACGTTAGGTTGTACAATTTCAATATGTCAAGAAATGTTTTGTAGGTTGCTAGTTCGGCTAGGAGAACCTCTGTATTAGAGAATCTGTTAAGGTTAGCCAAACATCGCAATATGGTAATGAAATTGTACATAACATGAAACGTTTAATGTTTTAATTTTGTTTTAATAAATACGGCCGGGATGGTCACTCCATCCCACTTCCAAAAACTTCAAGAACTGTTTCCGGTTTCACTCCTTTGGGGATTGTGTTGAGAGGGGGTGGTGGGTATCTCGGCTATACTTTCTTTAGCTAAGTTAGGGAATTAGGCTTTGGAGAAATAATCTAAATGTTTGAGCATTTTCTCATGCTGAGTTTGGTTCGAACTGCCAGACAAATGTGCCTTTCTAATAAATAATTTTGCTTAATAAATTTGCTAATAAAAGAGTTTTCGCTTAATAAATGCATTCTGCTTTAAAATAAAGTTAATAAAATAGATTTTGAAATGACAAGCTGGTCTTGTTTGTTTCCTTGAGTTACCATTAGTTAATCCATTGCCTATGATTTGACTTAATTAAATGTGATTCATTATGTTCTGATTAATTAGGTCATAAGATTCAGTAGGTCAATTCATGTCTCAGTCATTTATGGGCCTAGTGATAAATTTATGAATTATGGTGAGTATCTTGGTGTAGAGATGTATATATGAGACAGAATTTTTTTTGGCCCGCTGGATCAGTGCTATCAGGATTCCAATAACTGATATCAGAAAAACCAGACACTTTTGATCAAACAGGTTTCACTTTTGCTAGCCTGCCAGAAACAAATGGCGAGGGGATGGTAACTTGTGTTTTCAGAATTGTTCTGGTATTTGGCTCTGCATATGTTGTCATACACAGGCAATACAGTTGGAAATTAGCAACATTTTTAATAGATGACTGGGGTTGTGATTGTTGGCTGAAGCCAAGTAGGAGTACACTAGAAGCAGCCTGTTGTTAAGGGGTGAGAAACCCCACCCTCACCTCTTTTCAAACATGTGTTATGTTGTGCATAGGTCAGCCTGATAGACACTCTTCATGTTTTAGTCAGTCAGCCAGGTGGTGCACATGCACTAAATGCACATGTGCCAAGCTACCTGAGCCGAACTTTGACAGGCTGAACATTTCATAGCCTGTGGACATGAGCTCCTCTGCATGGCAAAGAGCTGTGAGATTCTCTACCTCATGACAAGGGGGGTGTCACGGTTAGTTGGTCTTGGGCACTTCACTTTTATGCCCTTAAGTGCCCAGGGCCGACTATTAATCAGTGACGCCACCTCACAGAGGGGTGGAGTCGAGTCAGCAACGTCTCTCTGACCCCATCTCACTCTGTAACGAGGAAAAAGTGTCCTCTCTGACTGACTGATCCATGACCGGGTCAGCCAAAAAGAGTAGATCGCAGTCCTTTTCCAAGTCGTCCGGGAATCCTTGAGCTGCCCTCCTGACACCTGAGGTCACCACTGTGGCCCAAAAATCTTTATTAATGTTGAGTGCAAGTGTGAATGGATGTGTGCATGCGTGCTGTGAATGAGTGTGTTCATATGTATGTGTTTATTAATGCTGGGTGTATGTGTGCACACTAGTGAATATATGGGTGGGAGTGAGTGTGCATGTCAATGAGTGTGAGAATCTCAATCAATCAATCAAAGACATTTATAGAGCGCACTACTTACCCGTAGGGTCTCAAGGCGCTGAATCTATGAGCGAGTATGGACTGCCCACCCCCCTGCTAGTGCAAATTACCAGCTGCCACTGGAATACGCTCAAACCTTACATTTATAGCCTGTCTTATTATATTATGTCTTGCAACCTCCATTTCTAAATAGAAAGAGCCTTGGACCCCTTACCCAGAGAGCAACATACAAGTGCCATTGCTGAGCCCATAATGAGGACTTTCTATTGTGCAATAAGATGCATGGAAGTATGCTATTTTCTTACCAGTGGTTCTTTCAATATTCTGATGATACTATTCTAGCACTCATTAAATTATTCACCCGTAACATGTGCCTTTTCAGGTAAAAAAGTCTGTCCAATACAACATTTGGAAAAATGCCCAGCATGAAAAAACGGTAATCGAGGTTCTATTTACATTCAGATCATTCATTTATCTTAATACCACGACCTCTATGCACCTGATGTCCTGATCGACAGCCAATAATGTAGATCTTGCATTAGAGGATGTGGATGAGCCAACAGGACGGAACACTTTGGAAATGGACACCAATTGCTGGCAGTTGTAGCAAATATGTCTTCCCTTATGCCTTTACACGATTTTCAATCGTTAACAAGGTACTGTTAGAAAGCTACGCTTGGTGAGTTATCAGCTTAGCTGAACTGTCGGTACATTACTGTCTGAATTGTAAAGTAGATCACCCACTTAACTGTCCTGAGCAATGCCCTCGAACCTTGCCACCATTTCTACCACCAAAAATTCATGATTACTGTCCAGGACAATCTGTCATTCACTTAGTTTTCTTACCATGCGTTTTCAGCCACACCCCTAAATTGAGTCGTCTCTGCTCTGGCCTTTTGATTGATTTTCATCAGGGTATATTCATGTTGAGAAACTTATATCACTTGTCAAGCTTCTTTCCATCTCTCTGCACAGCGGGGAGTTGCTGACATTCCTAACTTTGAAGGTGAATTGTAACGATTGTGACACTGATGTGTATCATGTTAATCTGCTAAAAGGAGATAACACATAGGCAGGCAAAAGACGGATTTTGTACCCCATCTTCCCATGTACTCTTAGTTACATAACTACTAGTAGCATAACACTGTGGTATGAAACATGGGAGCTTGGCAGCAAATCTAAATGCACACTTAGTGGGTTATAGCTACTGTTAGAGGCTCACCAAGGAACCCTTCTGTACACTCTGTAAACAAAAACTGCCTCTTACCTGAAAGACAGTTGAAGAACAAATGCTCCCTAGCGCTCCCGCAGCCTCTTCTGAAGTAGCCATGGACATGGCTCTTCAGACTCCTCCCCCTGATGCTGCTGCTTTGGGAAGCACAATCAGTTTTGAGTCAGCCTCCAACTTCAGAAGAGGCTGAGGTGGCGACATGAGAAAGCAGCTCTTGCTCCTGAACCAGTCCCCATTATTTTTGGGGTGACTGCTAATAGCCTTATGGTTCCTATTTGTGCTCAGTAACAGCTGTTAATTACTCTCCTTTTTTATGTGCCCACGCCAGCCGTTCAAGGGGATAACTGCAGAGTGGGTAAATGACAGCCACTATAGTCCATAAGTACGGACAATAATGCTGAAGCAAACATTTCAATTTCATCTTATGGATATCAGATTTTTCTGGTCTGAAGCTCTAAAACCCCTCAATTAATATGAATGTAATCTGCCCATCTCCGTCAACAACTTTTCTTTATCTATATGGAGAGCCACATGGTATGTACCCTCCTCATCGTCAGCATTTGGATTACAAACTCAACCTTGGTGCCATTGCCAAATGCATTTGATGAGAAATAACACCACATTTAGGACCATGCTGTAGTTATTTCAGTAATAAGATTATATAGGAGCAATAAGATGGTCTTGTGTGGAAAAAACAACTTCTTCTGTGTTTCAAAGGCTTTCTCCATGTCTGTTTCATGCAAGAGGTCTCACTTGATGTGCTCTACCCCTCTATGACCATTGCCATCAATGGAGCTAACAGTCAGCGCAGTGAGTGGTGGACTACGTTGAAGAGTTTGAAAATTTGCTGTGTTCTTCAATAGCTCAAATCAGAGTAATCACCTGTCTGGTCAGGTGGTAAATATCAATCGGAGTGGGGGGAAAGTTTGGATTGGGAGGTTCTGGGCAGGGGTTGTGGAGGGGTTTTGGAGTGAATGGCGACTGTGGGCTCGCTTAGGACAGTGCTGTCTGCTCCTACAAAGGTGCGAATGGGACAGACAGGGATTGGCTTCAGCACTGCCCACAGTCCCAGGCCCTCTGCAACCACAGTTTCATGGGGTGCAGATCCACAGCAGCTAAAACTGGATCCTGAGTCTCTAGAACCAGTAATTTCAGGTCCGGAAAAACTGGACATCTTATACAATGGTAGATTGTTATGAGCTTAAGACATAGCCCCTTCTTGTATTAGAAAACACCTAATGTGCATGGAGTGTTATCATATGACCAGGCTGCTAATGGAAGGCTAGTTATATTGCACCAAACTTAAAAGAAACTACTAACAGAAATGTCAATATTTATTGTAAAACAAGCTCTGAACAGTAAATTCTTGTGTGTTTGAAAGTTATTAGAGTGGAAGTTTTTATAATTTTTATGAAGAACTTCCACATGTACTAAGTAGTGGTGGCATACCATGACATTCGCAAAATCATAGGGTTTCTGACTGCGAAATCTATTTTTCCAATGTATTAACCTCATTTTGTCGTTTGGAAAAGTTTTTCTAAATCACAAAATAGGGATTCCAACCCTACTTAATCTCAGTTTTTAAGGGGCGTGTTCTGAGCGTTCCTTCCAAATTGTGAGTCCAGAAGGTACAGATTAATGGTTTGTGACCATAAAACTATTGATCAGTTACTAACTACTAAGTTGGTCTGGTAACTGATTTTAAAAATGGATGGGGACGGGGGCGTGGCTTGGACGGCAGGAGGAATGGCCGCCTAGACCGAGTGCTCCGCGGAGAGGGAGAGCGAGCTCCGTGATCCTAGTGCTTCCAACGGCGCGATCCGTCTACAATCGTAGGTACCTGCACCCGGACCTTCACTGCGCCTATCGATGCCCTGAGATCTGACTGTGGGTGCTGTTTGGGGACTTTACTGACCTTAAGGCATTCGCGCGACCCTCGCTCCGGGCTCAGCCCAAAATGGCGGCGCCTAGTCACGGCAGGACCCACGCGAGCACCGATAGTGCACTGTATACCATCGGTCAGCCACAGCCGGCGGTGAGGACTCTCCAGCCCTGATAATCCGCCCTAAATGCTCATTTGCCGTCAGGAGAAAGTAGCGGAAAGGCAACGCGGACTTCAACCGGCTCGTAATGCCTGACCCTAAAATGGCGGCGACATTGTACTCGATCTCCACGCAATCCCTACACTCCGGCTCTCAGAGAGCTTCTTGATGCACCTCGAGGACATCCACTGCCATCCTGAGCCCTGACCTCCCTTCAAGTGAAGGGATGTGCAGCCCCAGCCTGCCTCATCACCAATGTCTGTGTACTGCCTGCACCTGAGTCACTGTGCCCACGTGGTGTGCCTAAACCGACCTCATTGCCGCATGGCTGCATTCTACCACCCATAGTGGCGCTTCTCACCCTGGAGAGAGAGCATCGCACCTCACCTACTATGCAGTGATTGTCCTTTGCGTCTACACGCTAATCTATGTACTTCCTGCCTGTCTGCAAGCAACAACCGGTGCCATTCATGCCTTGGACCCTGGCCCCATCCCCTCAGGCGCTCCCAGTTGCATAAGCAGTCCTGCAGCCGACTCTCTTGTCACGAGAGAGCTCACCCTTATCAGCCAGCGGTGTCCTTCTACAACGCCTACGATCTGACCGCTTCAGGACAAACGCGAGCACAATCCGGACGCGGTCAGCAATCCTGCAACCCACTCCTATCGCAAAGGTGCTCATCCGTGCTGTCCAGGGGTGTTCTCCTCCAACACTATATAGGGTCAGACAGACTCACTGCGAGCGAGCACACTCATCAGGCAATAATGGCGTACAGAGAGGACAGGAATAATCCTAAAAAGGTGAAACCAGACTCTCTCTTGGACTCACCCATCAAAGGAAAAGCCGATATGGCAGCTAATATGGAAATGATCCTCAGGAAACTGGCAGATCTACATGAACTCTCTAAATCCACCAAATCCAATACCGACTCCATGCAACTTGAACTCACTGCGATCAGAGCTGATATAAATGTAATTAACACAGGCTTGGGCGCGGCAGAACAGCGAATAAGCGACACGGAGGACATCTCAAAACAGTCAGCCTGCAAAATCAAATGCCTAGAAAAGACCACGGATGAGTTGAAACGCCATAACGCGGAGTTGGAGGACAGGAATAGAAGAGGTAACATCAAAATCTTTGGCGTTCCGGAGAATTCGGAAAAAGATGCGGATTCCTGCGTGGCATTCCTTGAATCATGGATCCCAATGGTCACCAAACTGGACTTCCCACACGGCCTTGAATTGGATAGGGCACACAGGATCCCCACTTTCGCTACTAAGAGCTCAAATGGTCCCAGACCACTTATTTGCAAACCACTCAGATTCCAACACGTCGAGATGATCCTCCAATTCGCAAGAAGAAACCACTCCATCTCATGGGACGGCCATAGAATCATCTTTACTCAAGATTATTCAAGGGACACAGTGGCGATCCGCAAAGGTTTCCTGAAGCTCAGAGAAAAGCTAAGGTCCAAAAGCATTCCTTTCTCCTTTGCAGGTCCAGCGAAATTCAGGATTGTAGTCAACGGCCACCCGAGATTCTTCACGGACCCCAAAATCCTTGCCGATCTTCTGGAAGACCGTCAGGAACAAGAAATGGACCTGGCGTCCGGCCTCTCGAACAAGAGGAAGACTTGACCCCACTCGTAGTCTGCACAAAAGTCCATGAGTAATCTGTCAGTCTAATCTCGATTCCATCTTCACTGTTATACTTCCACAAATGTTGCCCTGCGCCGTATTGTTCATCCTCCAGCGCAACATGCCGAACTATGCTTAATAGCGGACATTTTGTTCCCTTTGCTGGACTCTTCCGTGTGGAAACAGGTACCCACATCGGTACTGTGAGTAGGCCTTGAGCCCTGATAATCTGTTGATCCTTCATGTATAACGTTGAAATATTGTTGAAATAGTGCTGATTATACTTGTTCAGCAATGTTCTTTATGGCTAGCCGTTACAGATAGTTATATGTGCTATAGTTATATCCTGTTCGTACTACTGCTTTCCATTCACCGCCCATGTCACTGTTATGGTTAATAAGTCGCTCTTTCCACCGCCTAGGCAGTTTGAACTGGTTAGAATTTTGTAAAATTGCAGGAACTAATGCCAACATTACTTTACATTAGCCTAAGGAAGCTTATAGCTACCACATATGTATCCCTGATTTCCGCCTTGCACGGGACTGCCGTCGCACTCCCGATGTACGTATAGGGGGGGAGGGGAGGGAGGGACTGGGGGAGGGGGTGGGGGGAGGGGGGGGCAGGGAGGGGAGAAAATGGAGCTACAAGAGTTCAAAGTGCCTTATTCTTTCTTTATACTAAGTATTGTTTTGTTCCTATGTTTACCTTTTCCACATTTGTCAAATCCATTTCATTGCAGTCCACTGTACCTTCACGCATTGGCCCTCACGCTGACTGTAAGGAGCATTTGGGGGAGTCACTAGTGGTCTCCCTTAGATCAGAGCGCATTCTCTCAACGATGCTTCTCACCCCAAATGGCTAAGACAAACTCACTAGCCGACGATCTTACGATTGTCTCTCTTAATGTTAAGGGCCTCAACCACCCGGTAAAAAGGAGGAAAGTTCTTGAGTATATCTCCAAATCCAAGGGGGACATAATTTTACTCCAAGAAACCAAACTGTCCGAGGATGATCTCCGCTTCTTGAACATCCACTGGGCATCACATATCCTATCCTCACCAGCATCTCACAAGAAGGGAGGGGTTATCACCATCTTAGCGAAAAAAGCTAACCTTACTCTAGTCTCACACTCCCATGACGATGCAGGCAGGCTATCCATTACTAACCTTCTCAGGGAAGACGACCCCATACATGTACTAAATATCTATGGCCCAAACGCAGACGAACCGGAATTCTGGAACTCTGTCGCCCGCTCATTAGAACCTATCCCTTCAGATGACTTGTTGATAGTGGGGGGCGACTTTAATCTCTCCCTTGACCCGATTCTCGATAGACAATCCAAGTGTGCCTTCCACCCCTCCCGCTCACACGAAGCCCTCCTTCGTCTATGTGACAGGTATCACCTGAAAGACTCATGGCGCCTACAACACCCGCACGGTAGGGATTACACATTTTATTCTGCTCCACACAACTCCTATTCATGTATCGACTTCATTTTGATCTCAAGCCCCTTCACGCATCTTATAGAAGAGACCGATATAGCCCCCAAGTTAGTCTCTGATCACGCCTGTATCCGCACCAAACTGGCTGGTTCCAGATCGATCCTCCCACCAAAGAGATGGCGCTTTAATGAGGAGACACTCTCAGACCCCACAAACAAATTACTAATATCGAACGCTATTGAGGAATACCTTTCCCTAAACGACACCCCCGACACCTCACCTAGCACCCTGTGGGATGCGCTGAAAGCCACAATACTTGGAGTCATCATCACCATTAGGGCCAAGACAAACAAGGCACTTAATAAGGAACTTGAGTCTCTGGAACGCCAGATTGGCACTCTAGAAGCTCAACACAAATCCAACCCGCTTGACTCATGTGTTTTAGATACGCTAACCAAGAAAAAATACGAATACAACACCATCACCAGTAAACGGGCGGGGTGTAGATTAATCGCTTTAAGGCCCTGAAACTATGCGAAGGCAACAGAGCCGGGAAACTGTTGGCCTCCTACCTCAAACACAAACAGAAATTGTCTACCATATCGTCCATTAAAAACTCATGCAACGTCACACACACTAAACAGTCAAACATCCTCGACACCTTCAAGACATTCTATGAAGATCTATACAAAAATGACAAGGTATTAGACGAACCCGCCTGCAAGGACTACCTCAATTCACTCCGCCTTCCAAAACTTTCCGAAGCTGACAGTGCTCATCTAGGCTCCCAAATCTCTAGTTCAGAAATGAAAGCAGCAATCAACACCCTGAAGAATAATAAGGCCCCAGGCCCAGACGGCTTCACTGCACCCTTCTATAAGGCCTTTGCAGACCAAATTAACCCTCCGCTCCTTAAGCTTTATAACTCTACTGCAGCCTGTGGCGGAGTTTCCCCTTCAATGAGTGAGGCCACATGAGGGGTGCCACTCACACTGCTGTGCTGAAGCGTGCTGCCTGTCGTATCCAGGAAGGATTAGAACTCCGTGCAACCTTGTGCTGGTGTGAGCGAGCCCTGCAATCGGCATAGCGCTCCCAGCTCGAGTCCCCTGGGTAGAGGCTTGGGCAATCACCAATAGCGAGCCGGGGGGCTGCGAGGACCAGCAATCTCCACGCTGCTCAGCTGGTTCCTCTTCCCCCGGCGGCCACGCCCACGGCCACGCCCACCGCCTACCAGCTCATAACCTTTCGTGACACCCGATTCGCGGGTGCCACTCACACTGCTGTGCTGAAGCGTGCTACCTGTCGTATCCAGGAAGGATTAGAACTCCGTGCAACCTTACAACCTGACCTTCTGCATGCCGCCTCCCCTCAACGAGGACTCGCTGGTGTGAGCCAGCCCTGCAATCGGCAGGGCTAGCATAGCGCTCCCAGCTCGAGTCCCCTGGGTAGAGGCTTGGGCAATCACCAACAGCGAGCCGGGGGACTGCGAGGACCAGCAATCTCCACGCTGCTCAGCTGGTTCCTCTTCCCCCGGCGGCCACGCCCACGGACACGCCCACCGCCTACAAGTACTTAACTGACATCACTTCACCCGCGTCGCGGGACGCACACGGGGCGGAGCACGGGGCGAAGACCGGGCAAAGAGCGGGCCGTTTGAGGCCGTTCGAGAACGTGAGAGTACGGTCCAGGCCCCTGCTCTAAGCTTTACATCTTCGGACTTCTAATTATAGGTATCTACCATCTCCCTGAAACTAGCGACGACTTACTATTACTAACAAAAGACCTTTGCATACTCCATCTACTGAAAATGAACCCGAGAGCAAGTAAGCAAAAAAAATCAGGGTAGGAGAAAAACTGCTAGGACCAATGGATGACTTTATTTCTAAAGCAAACACATTCATTGACCAAAGTATAAGTCTGATTGAGGGTAGAGTATCAACTGAACTCGCAATCGCAAGGCGATCCTCAATGGGACTACTAGCAACTGCAAGAACCCCAGATACACAGTCTGCCCCAACACAAACCACAGCGGCCACAAACAGACTTAGTCTTCCAAATAATGTAGATCTTTCTGCCTCTCAACTTTCTGTAACATTCTCAGAAAACGAGTTAGAAAAAACTCCCGAAATTTTCCCTGACCACACCCCGGAAGAAGTAAGGCAAGCTAGAGGGAGGAGGGAGGGAGCCATAAAGAAAAGGAAGGATAGGGAAAAGCTAGATAACACTGCAAACAACAAAGTGGTCGATCACATAGACCTGATTGACACCACAAATCCGGCAGGACTATCTCATCAGATTGCTGACCCAATCAATAATGTGATAACAATCCACCATCCACCACAGAACTTCCAAGATATCACCACCTTAGAATCCCCCCCCCCCACTAACAACGGGCAAGGAAAGAGAAGCATCAAGGCTAATAAAGGAGATAGCATCCCTCCTGGATTCCTTTATTCGCCCAATAGAGACCAGACTGCTTAACATCGAGGCTCAATTGACTAAAATCGCTAGTTGCCCTAAGGCAACACCTTTACAGGGACCGCCAAAAGCGGGTACAAACACCTCGGCTACATTGCCTACATATAAGAAACCCATAACTTTAGCCTGCCCGCCGCCCAAACAGCAACCCACAGCAAAGGCCCCTACAGCACCAAAGGCTCCCGCTGTACAGAAACCCACGCCCAAGGTCCTTACAATTCCCCCGCAGACCAACCCCATACCAAATACACCTAAAGTAAACACGCCAACCCCAAACACACCGGCCCCCAAAACTCCTGCCACCAAAAAGACAAATCTCCCAAATAACAAAGGAGCTTTGAGAGGGACCACTGATAACAGGCACCCCCTAAACATGCCACCTGAGGCATGTCCATATGTGGTAGTGATGACGGGGGTTCCCGAACTAACGGGAGAGGGGACGGAACCCAATTGGTCATTGAAAAACAAAGTACAGTATTGGCTGAACACAAATCGACCTGTTCCGCCATCCTGGAAAAGCAGGATAACATCAGTTTGTAGAACCCCTTGGGTGGGGCACAGGAAAAAAAGCATTCGGGGAGATTGTATAGTGATCACCTTCGAGGATCCGAGTATAGTTGAGTATATCTGTTCCTGTGACTGTAATAATACAACTGGAGGGATCGCTACAAGATCCCTTTCCTACTTCTACCCAAAAAGATATTATAATAACTATGCGAATGAATCCGATAACATCTGGCGAAAAGCAATCCCACAACCATGGGAACTAGACTTCGCTGGGCCTAAAATATTTCAGCGACACAGTGATCCTGACAATTCTTGGTGGTCAGCAAACCAGAATTATCAACAACAAGAGGGCCCGTGGCAGACTGTGGGACCACAAAACAGAGTCAGAAACTGGGAACAGTGGGACAGACCGCTCTATCGATCATACAGACCCAATTATAGAGACACCACATATGGGCAAAACTGGCCAGGCATACCGACCATGAACCGGTTTAGTAGCCTGGAAATGGTCGACTGACCACGAGTCAAATCCCCGAAGCCCCTACATGCAACCCCGGTCCTATCCAATGATCCCCCAGATCTTTCAGAACCTAAAATGGTAGACTCAGAAAAGGAAACCTTACAGCTCCCGGTGATCTTCTGGAACATTGCAGGCCTCCGACCAAAAATAGAGGATGGTTCTGCCGCCCGATTTTTGGAGGATGCTAAAATTATATGCTTACAGGAAGACATGGGCCACGAAGCCCTTAGATCTTGTAGGATATAAGACATATTCATCCCCCGTCCTTTCAAGCAGCTCAGGTAGACCCAGGGGGGGGCTGGCAACCTACATAGCGAACACAATAACTGACTTGAAGGTATTAGAGCCAGATCCTTTTCCAAATTTTCAGTTGCTCACACTCATAACTGGGAAAAAAACATATCATTATATTAATCAATTTATACAATAATCTAGATGATGACAATTTCTTAAACACCCTCCTTTTAATTCAAGAAAAAATCACTCATCATCGACACCTTTATGAGAGAAAGGGTAACGTTCATATAATTTGGGGAGGGGACTTCAACTTACACCCCTGCCCTTTGACGAACAATCAGACCTGTGGAATGGTGGACGAATACGAGAACCCACTCGTCCACTTCCTCCACTCACGAACGGGGTTAGCTATGAACAAGATCCTATCAGACTTGGAACTTTTAATAATAAACCCAACTCTACCACCAGATAACCAACTAGAACCTACCTATCGAGGAAGGGGGCACGAGACCACAGTGCACTATATAATTATTACAGAAGGTCTAAGAGAGCTAACCAGTAACTTTAAAATTTTGGAAAATATCCTAAGCGACCACTCTGCTCTAAGCTTGAACTTACAGATGAACCAACCAAGATCTCTTATGGCAACAATAGCAAACACCTTATCACAAAATAGGCTTGAACTGGGCAAAAACAACGGATACACTATAAAATGGGAAAAAGTGGACCCTAACAAGCTCACTAACACTTTAGTAAAGACCGCTTATAACAATATATCGATATGCCTGGATCCTCAAGCAGAAGCAAAGCAAATCCTGGAAAATTTTAAGATGATACTAGAACAAGTAAAAACACTGTTGACCAGATTACCCAAACAAAACAAACCAAGTACCACAGGTTGGTTCAATCATGATTGTACTAAGGCACAGACCAACCTGAGAAAAGCACTTGGAAAAGCAAACAGAGATCAATCAGAGATCCAACACCTCGGCGAGAGTATAATAACGCCAGAAAGGCAAGGAAAAAGGAGCTGAAACTGTCCTTGTGGAACGCTCTGCATAAAAGTGCACTCATGAAAGATAGTCAGTCATTCTGGCGAATTGTTAAGTCGCCCTTGCTATCGGACTCTAACATTCCACAGATCGACGTTGCCATCGATGAGGAAACCTGGGTGAACCATTTCTCAAAAATATTTGAACTAACATCGTTAATAGAAGAACGTCATTTTAATCTTCCACCTGTAGTATTTCCAATACCGATAGACTTTGAACTACAAGACGTCGAAATGGCACTATCGATGAGTAAGAGCGGCAAAGCACCCGGCCCCGACGGGGTCCCAGTGGATCTATTTAAACATCTTCCTGATCTTTGGGCACCAATACTCATAAGAGTTTGCACAGCAGCAGCGAAACTCGGACTGTTGGAGTCATGGTCATGTTCCATCATGGTCCCTATTTTTAAAAAGGGGGACCGCCAAGATATGAAATGTTACCGACCAATATCGCTGCTTGACTCCCTAGGCAAAGTAGTCGGCAGAGTTGTCCTAGAAAAACTTCAGCAATGGGCAAAAGACAAAAATATCCTTTCGGATCTCCAGTTTGGATTTAGGGAAGGCTTTGGAACAGTTGAACAGGCCCTTAATTTAAGCATGCTAGTCTCGAAATACATTCACGCAAAGCCAGGGACAATTTACATGGTCTACGTGGATTTGTCCTCCGCGTTTGACTGCGTGTCGCATGCAAAGCTCTGGTCACTGCTGAGTACATTAGGGGTTGATCCTCCCCTCCTGGACTTTCTGAGGGAGTTATACGGTGAAGCCTCTGCAAGAGTGAGATATGGGACAAAAGGAGAGCTAACTGCATCGTTTAGGGTTGAGCGAGGAGTAAGGCAAGGATGCGTCCTAGCCCCCTTCCTCTTCTCTCTGTATACCAACGGTCTAGAGGAGACTATGTTGAGGGGGGGGCAGGATCTGCCCAGACTGAAACATCGCCTGATCCCCGCTCTGCTCTATGCGGATGACGCAGTTATTTTAGCACGCACTCCTATCGAGCTTCAGAAATCTTTATCCAAGTACGCTGACTTCATGGGTGCTCTGGACTTACATATTAACGTAAAAAAAACATTTGTCATGGTAGCGGGGGGACAACGAAAAGCCACTAAGACCATCTATTTAAAAGACCAAAAAATCGAAAAGACCTCACAGTATCCATACTTAGGAATCATGATTGCTGACAATTTAAACTGGAAAGCAGCTGTTGAGGCCAGGAGACATCTTTTCAAACGAGCAATTCTAGCACTGATGAATTTCTCAAATAAACGTGGGAAAAGACCATCAGTAGAACTGTTACATATTTATGCTGCAAAATGCCAAGCCATCGCCCTAAACGGGGCAGGGATTTGGGGACACACAGTCACTGGTTCACTGCAAAAAGAAGAAAACATCTTCATGAGATTCCTTTTGTCCACGCCAAAAGGCTCTTCCATCTACGCCTCACATATGGAATTGGGAATCCCATATATCGAAGACTTAATAAAGATCCAGCCACTCTTACTTTGGAGGCGCGTCTGGCTGTCGGACAATAACCGGCTGACCAAAAACATCTTGCAGGACTCCATGGAACTGGATCATGTACATAAAATAGCATGGCTCTCCTATATCAGACATTTCTTTTACGACCTAGGATTACAAAAGTATTACTTCACCCCAGAAAAATTAAATGAAATATCCAAGAAAGATCTGAAACAAATCGCGCTGAGCCATCTAGAGTCCTTGAGACTGACTTTGCTGACGACCAAAAAATCTGTGATCCATGCGAATATGATACAGCATTCCCCGAAAATTCAGCTCTATCTGACCCTGGAATTTACAGCATACGATAAGATGCTCCTAACAAGGTTCAGACTGAATCTCTTTTACAGACTAGTGACTTTTCCCGAAAAAAACAATTGGAACTCGAACTTGGCCCCTTGTCCATGTGACGATTTGTCCCAACAGTCAACCATTCATACAATTTTGTTTTGCAAATTTTTTCACACCCATAGAAAAATTGGATAATCCCTCTATTAAAAAGATGGGGTCATAGACAATGTCGCCCAGCCATGTTAGCACTACAGATGTTGGATTCTGAATGTACCTGTTACCACGTACTTAACTTCCTAAAGTGTATTATGAGACATAGGAATAACCTTTGAAATAGAAGAAACTCAGAAGGTTACTATTGCTCTACCACCAACCCAATTTGCACAGAATCTGGTCATATGTTTTAAATGTTTGTGTATAATAATTGTTTTTATAAATACTCATGTATTTTGTATGTTGTGATAACTTTTATGGTTTTGCACTGCTAAAAAACCGAATAAAGATTATTATTATTATTATTATTATTATTACTGCAGCCTGTGGCGGAGTTTCCCCTTTAATGAGTGAGGCCACAATTATAGTATTACCCAAAGAAGGGAAGGACCCACTACTCACTAAAAATTACCGTCCAATATCCCTGATAAATATAGATTGTAAGATATATGCTAAAATATTGGCGACCAGACTAAATTCCATCCTTCACAAATTAATTAGCCCCTCGCAGGTTGGCTTCCTAAAAAACCGGATGTCTAACGACAACACTAGATTATTGTGTCATATTCTAGAAAAGGCAAAATCCACTTCTGTACCAATGGTGGCGATAACCTTAGATGCAGAAAAGGCCTTTGACAAGGTCTTGTGGTCTTTTCTACGCCAGTGCATGCACTCATTCAACCTTGGCGACCCCTTTATCAAGATGGTGATGGACCTCTACTCTGCCCCTTCTGCCAGGATAGCTATAAACGGCACCCTCTCGGATCCCTTCCGTCTGTACCAGGGGACCAGACAGGGTTGCCCTCTATCACCAGCTCTCTTTCTATTAGCCCTTGAACCACTCCTTACAGATATCAAAAATAACAGGGACATTGAGGGTATCTCCTTTGGGAACTCACGCATCAAATTAGCAGCATATGCGGACGACATCCTGATAGCGACCGAAAACCCTGCCAACTCCATTGCCGCGCTAATGTCCTCAATAGATAAATACTCCTCCCTCTCCGGGTACAAATTAAACAGAGATAAGTCCGAAGTAAAGCCTCTTAATATCCACACTTCGAGAGAAGTGCTGGGCAATTCGGGCTTATTCTGGCAAACAGGAGTGATTAAATATTTGGGGATTGAGTTCACTGATGAGCTTTTGAGTACCCTTAAACATAACGAGAACAAAACCCTAGACAAAATCAAAAGTCTGTTGGACGGATGGTCACCCCGCTTCATCACCTGGTGGGGCCGTGTTGAAACTATAAAAATGATGATATCCCCCCTGGTTAACTACCTTGTCACGATGCTCCCACTCTTCCTTTCCAATGTATTCCACACCAAATTGGACAAAGTCATCTCGGCTTTTCTCTGGCAGGGCAAAAAAGCCAGAATCAGTTTGAAAAAACTTCGACTAGATAAGAAATTAGGAGGGGTCAATCTGGCGGATTACAAAATTTACCAAATCGCCTTCTTAGCGAAACAAGGGTCACATTGGATATCCTCCCAATCTGACTATACCCCAGTGTGGCTCTCTGTGGAAAAGTCTATTCTCGAGGGTCTTAACCCCTGCGCCCTACTCACCGCCAAACTCCGTCCCAGCCTAGGTCCGGGCCCATCTTCAAAAATACTAAATTGGCTCTGCTAAAGGTCAGTAAATGCCTCCCGCATCAATTCCGTCACTCTTCTTGGGAGTCTTTATGGCATAATCCCGCCATTATATACAAAGGGAAACCTCTAAACTATCCCACCTGGATAGACAATGGTATCTTATTCCCACACCAACTCGTCGAAAACTCGCTTCCACTAACCTTCAAAGAAATTCAGGGTAAGTTCCAACTCCATAACGTTGAATTCTATAACTTCTTACACATTAAAGTAGCACTAGCGAAGGCTAACCTGACGGCTGTCCCTCCCTCCCTCCCAGGTCTATTCACCTCACTTAACAAATTGGGGCACCAAGTCTCTAGACTGTACAAACTAATGCGGCCACAATCGTCCACCCTAAATGCACCTCTCCAACGGTACTGGGACTCATTCTCCTCCACACCTAACTCGGACACTATCTGGGCCAGCACTTGGGAATCCACCACTCGCCACAAAATTAGCCCTACACTCTCACAGACCAAGTTCTGGCTCCTTCATAAGGCCTTCTGGACGCCCAGGAGGTTGTTTCTACACAAAATCAAGCCCGACGACACATGTTGGAATTGTACGAATGTGGGAGGAGATCTGGAACATCTAATCTTCAAATGCCCCTGAGTTACCTCCTATTGGGACAGGATCTTTGGTTTCATAAACACAGTGCTCCATATCACCTTACCAAGGGAATTTTCAACGCTTGTTCTAGGTTTTGCCAAAGCCGTCACACTCAATGATGATGACAAAGCCCTACTGGACCTGCTACTGACGGCTGGGGTCAAAATCATACTTAATAACTGGAAAAGCACGAACAAAGCTTCCTTTCCCCACTGGCTAAATTGGGTCTCCCACTTAAGAGGTGCGGACAACATATCCTTAACTTCTACCCTATGGAGGCCGCCGCTCAGGAAACTCTGGTCCTCACTAGATGACCACTTTGACGCATTCAAACCTCCATGAATTTGAGCACATGGTACTCGGAGCGTTTTTCTACATAGCTGTCACGTGCATCTTTCCTATGTATACAGGGTAGATCTACACAAATGCATAGCTCATGATGCCTCTGCTCTTCTGTGTTGGTGTTCTTTTCTCCTCAGGTCATGAGATAATGGTCATGTTATACAAGTCATCGTGTAACTTTGGATGCAACTCGTCTACATCTGCCTATTAGACAATATGTGTGGACCCTTTGTTTTTTCTGGACTTATTTGTTTTATCTGGACTTGCCTGTTTTACAGAATGCAATTTACAATACTAGTAGCAAATTTTATAATTCCTTTTTTATGATTTCATTATAGCACTGTACGTAAGTTTCTTGAACTGGTCTTCTTGTACTGTTGTATCTCTTGCAGCTCCCAATAAAAAACCTTTGAACACAAAAAAAAATGGATGGGGACCACTTTGGATCCCTCCCTCTTTGGGAGTCAGACTGGTAACTTCAGGGAATAGGCAGTGGTCCAGAGAAATATTTGTAACTTTCACTGAAGGTTTTAAAAATGTAAAAGGGTCCCATTTCCTTAAAGGATATCATACTGCTTAAAAAATGAGTTTTCAATTTTGAAATGCGAGTACGGAGATGGTTGTCTGCTGTTCAATGAAGGCTACCATCCCTGGAATTGTAGCCAGTCGCAGGGTGTCACAAATTGCGAACTGCCAAATGCATATTAATTAGGCAGGCCATTCTGCAACCCTCTGTGGTTCCCTATTTATAAAAACTCACCTATAAGAACATAGGTCAGTTTACAAAATCAGATTGAATTCACTGAAATGTAAAATGTATTATACTTTGTCTATTCTGAGCCTTGTTTATTCAGAATTCATGCACTGCAGCGCTGCAACCAAAGATGCATGAAAGAGAGACAGTGCTGGACTGGACTATCAGGCATTCATGCATTGCCAACTGGGCTGACTTAAAAGGACCAGTGTGTGGACCATTGAATTTGTCGTGTGAGCCATGAAAGGCCCAAAAACACCAGCCCATACATTGACTCTTTCAAACTGGCCTACCTAGTAGTGTCAGAGGGCCTGACGGGCCAGTCCAGCACTGGCGAGTGAACAGGCCAGCATCACCTCCACTAAGACATGGTGCTGCTACTCTCTTTCCCAGTGTTCGTGCACTTTAGGCTGCTTTGCGCCACTCATACACCCTCGCATCCTTGTGCATGATATCTAGCGTAGGTTTGGTATGGTAAGGATGACCCTTCCGTACAAAACACTATGCTTGGATAAAGTTTAAAACTTTCCCGTTATATATGTGTGCTGCACATTAGAACACACATTCAAAGTTTGAAAAGTTTTGAGAAAAAAAACTTTTCTCAAACGTTATGGTTGCCTCGAGGTAACATAATTTTTTTAGTCATAGGACTTTCAGACAAAAAACTTTGGTGGTTGCTTACGAACGTCTATGGTCCACCAATGGAACGTACCCTTGACCCAAGCAGTGAAATAAATGTTTTGTGTATCGATGTAGCTACTCTCGCGCTGGATAGTAAATAGTTTACTAAAGCTCTGCACCTGTTTGTTTCATTATATGTGACACCACACCAGCACAAAGGCTTAATAACTCTCGCGCCCTGAATACAATAGTGTGCAATATAGTTATAGAATGCCTCCCTTGCATGAGTTGCATAGCGCTGTGAAACCCACAGGATTAAGCCCATGTTTTATAAAACATAAAGAAAAATTGTTATCCCCCAAAACCTAATATATAATCAACGAACCATGGAGAGCATTAATTGTCTACCGAGAAAAGCCAAAGCTGTTCTTCATTTATGAAAAAAGTTTGTGGCATGCAGAAACTGTGATGTATTATTCTTCCTCCATCCAAAAGACCAAATTATGTTTTAAGTAAGTAAATGAATATTTCCTCTTGTTTGGAGATAGGGATATTTCTGGTTGCCATCCATCACGCACCCATCCAAACAGTTTGGTTTCCAAGAGCAAGATTTTAAGAAAAATACCAGCTCATGTTGCCGCTTCCTGAACATGTTTTGGGTGTTTATTTTATAAAGCCTGTCTAGTCGTGTTTCCCAAAATGTTAGATTCTTCAGTGACTTCTGAAGGTGGTGCTTTGATCGGCTAGTCACTGCTGAGCTGTAAATCACAGTGGATGAGAGCGGGTTGGATTTTCCATTTTTTGTAGAAGAAGCTGATTACAATGAAAACATTGCCTTCTTCGATGCTGACCGGGATCAGTGACATGCCAGCACAGGGAGTGTGGTAGAGCAGCAGCTTGCCATCTTGGACATCTGACGTATATTCTCTGCTTGGATTCATTTGTAAAACCACAAATTAAGTTTTATCCCGCCTGCAGTGTGCTGCTGATTAAATTGTGCAGCTGCCTTTCATTTGTGAAGAAGCTGCGCTGGATAAATAGATGGATGAACGTGGCGCTATCGGAAATATGGGGGCTTATTTACAAGGTTCTTGCGCCACTTTTGCGCCATTGTTAAGATGGGAAAAGTGACGCAAAATTGGCGCAAGGGCCTTGTAAATCTGCCCCATGGTTGTTTGGCACTGAGGAGCCAGAACCGTATACATCTTTATATTTCTTCATCAGATTTCGAGGCAATCACTTCACACAGTCAGTAACACACCTGCCCCCTACTCCAGTGCAAGGATTTTTGGATCCCTAAGCAAAATGATATTCCATTTTTTAGAGGTTCCTTTCTCCTAGCAAGTAAGGTATTTTTAAAGGTCGTAAAAGTTGCATGAGCGTACAAATTAAGTACTAGTTTGCAAAAGGAACCCCTTCGAGTCAATTCAGTTATATATGCGCTGAAAAATTTGTGCACCTTCTCTTTCATGTTTGTGCACGTTTGTGATATACTTTTTGGTCAGAATATTCATTACTCAGCTATTTGATTTCACTGGTCACAAATGGCTGCATTTCTGTGTCGCCAGGTCATTTCCATTAACACCACTTTGTACACTATTTAATGCATGCAATTATTCAACAAATCTAAATAGTTGCACATTTTCACTTATTTGAGGTCTATGGTTATGAATTCTATCATTACATTTGCATGTCAAAATTCTTTTTTCTTTTAAGTTGAGTGTTTTTGTTGAAGAAAAGGAAATTACAACTATGTTCTGACCAACCAATATATAGAAGAAACCTTGTAATAACATTGCAAACATCAGAGATGAAAGTCAAACCAGTATCACATAAACTAATAACTTAATTATATTGGTGGCTGGATTAAATATAAAGTGATTTAGGAAAGGGGGAAAAATAACAGAAATAGAGAAGATGGAAAAAAGGAAAGGAATGAGAAAAGAAGAGAGAAATGAAGAATGAATACTATAAAATCGTAGAAATAGTACCATAAAATCATTACTAATAATACATAATGTACTTGGTAAGAACATATTAAGTTATATTGGAGTATGAGCATGCATAGACAAGTATTTAGTCAAAGGTTCCCAAATTTCATCACGGTTTGCCAACAAAGAATAAAGGGCATATTCTCAAGAACGTGAGCTAACCATCACAAAAGTAACTTAACGCAACTTCCAACATCGCAGTCTATCGCGGAAAAATTATGCCGTGGTAATGAAGCATTCTCAACACAGCTGTACCATGCAATAGTCACCAGATAACGCGTCAAATGTCAGCGTTAAAATCAATGCCAAGCCGCAAAAATGCGAACGCAAAAAATCTTGCGATGAGGCCAACCGTGGTACAAAAAGCAGCGAAAACCAGTGACAGGCCTGTAAATCCCGCGCGTCTGGTGGGAAAAAGCACTATAAAAGCTACAGAAACAACACACCAGAACCAATCCAAAGCACATAGCAACATGGATGCACCCTGACCGAGTGCAGAGGCCGACTCGAACCCCACTACCCCCACAGATCATCAGCAAGGAGCAACGGGGTCAGGGAAGACCAAGGAGAAGAGGGAGAGGAAGACGGGGTGCAGTCCGCAGCAAAACCAGATCTGCGTCACGGAGATGACAGAACACTATCATCAATTGACCCACAAGTAGACCACTGGGAAAGCAGTTGGAGTGTCAAGGAGGCCAATGGAGGAGGCCAATAGGCGCTGGCATGATGTGATAATCTAAACCAGGCACAAACCTGCTGCCAATAGGAAGGCTGCAACAGTGACAGGAGGTGGGAGTCCAGTGCCACAGGAGAAGCTGGAGGCCAAAGTCATCTGTGTGGAGACTGTGCAAGGAGTAGGGAGTATAGACACAGCTCAACAGGGTGAGTAAAAACCATGGACTGGGGGATGTGGGGAGATGGGCACAATGGCACACATGAACAATGATGTGTAGCACATTGCACACCCACAATGACCCTGGATCATGTCCCTGATCCCCGTGGCACGCTGCAGCACACACATATAGCAAGAACAGCACACCCACATTGACGACAATTTGGTAAAATGCGCAGACCTGACACTGTAAAACAGAGGACACAACTGGCTCCACACATGCGCAGAAGCAGGCCTTCTACACTTGACAGAGTTGGAAACTGTGAAATGGAAATGTACGCGTACAACCTCACATCCGTCATGTAGTCCAAATGTACCCAGTACCGCATCTAAATCCTGCCCCTCCCAAACAGTCCCAATGTACATTGTCATACAGTCTGCATGTAAACAAGAACAATGCGCCAACACAATGTCAACATGCATCTCCTCTTCACATTGCAGAGGGACACACAATACCTCCAGGAGAGCACAGAAGACCACACATCAGTGATGTCAGAGAGGACCATCACAACTTTGAAACAAACGCCCTACAACAGCCCATGGACATCCCATGCAACCCACCACCAGGACCAGGCCAGCCAAGCTACTTAGAGGAGAACACAGACCCTGCAACAGACCACAGAGCTGGAAACACCCGCAAGCAGGGCTAGCACACAACACTTCACCGACCCACACATGGTACCCGAATGCCAGGTGTCAGGATGCCAAAAAGAGGTGGCCGAACAGGTGCGGGTTGGGTCTGTATCCATGGAAGGTGAACTAGATCCCTTACGTGGGTGTCTATTATCTGTCAGGGACCACCTACACCCCACAAAGGAGAGCCACACTACCATAGAGGCAGATGCACATTCCCAGTGCAGAACCACACTCAGGGTAACGCAAATATCAGTCACACACCCATGTTGGCTCTGTGGACGACGGCCCAGTCCCCTCCCCTTACAAATTAAGTGGGTGAACACAAAGCCACATGTCCAAGCTCTAACCCACTGTCTGCGGTCACATGCTTGTGTCCGCTGTACACAGCACAATGTAATGTCGTAGGGCCAAGGGCCCTCATGCATACAAGACTACAGGGACACACGCAGATGTTATATTGAACTGGTAACAGCAACGTGCGCCCGGCCCCTTTATTGGCAGTGCTACATGTACATTGACGCCTGTGCTGGATGTGTGTGGAGTGAGTGTAAGCCAGCCCGTACGGAGTGCTTGGTGCTGGCAACAACTTGAACAGTGGATACTAGGTCAACGGAAATTGACAACACCTGCATAACAGAGTTAACTGCTGAGCAACATGAAGGGGAGCCAGAACAAGTACAGAGGTCACCCAACAAACGTACAGAAGTGTCCGTGAGTTGCAGTGCACTGGGATTGTGGCACTAGAGCTGAGCGCACTCTTGTGATGAAAATGACCAGGATGGTGCCCATTCGGGATATTCCTGAGGCAGATGCAGTGGGGTGTGATACACCTGCATAATCTTCCTCATCAACGTTCCAGATCTTCCACACTGCCTGAGGTGACATTGCTGCGCAACTTCTCTACAACACATAACTCAATCAGTAACGGTCCATGGGTTGCGGTGCACTGAGTCAGTGGGACCTGGAGTGCTGTGCAGGGGATCAGGCAGATGAAGGCATCCACGACAGGTCTGAGCAACTCCATTAGTCTGCCAGTACCACTGTTTCAACTCTGGCAGATGGTGGTTGGTGTTGGCCCTGGCGATGGTGGCATGTGCCTCCTGAGGTGATGTGATGTCCGGGCTGGTCTGGACTCGATTTGATGTGTGAGCCCTGGTGGTCCATAGTTGAGGCCAGAGGCAGCGGACAGCACAGGGCCACAGACAAATGGTGTCGATGACCCCAAGACCACCATCACATAGGTCATCCAATATTCATTCAGACAGGGCCCTGACTTGAGCTGCACAGAGTTAGTGGCCCCAGATGCATAGCGCCCCGCTCAGGCACACCGCCATGGGACGGTGACTTGCGGTCCACTGAGGGAGGCCATGTGGACTGAGCAGATCCTCGTCGATGTAGAAGGTGTATGTGGCAGAGGGTTGCGGAAGACAGTGGAAGGTGTCCTCCAGGGCATGATGCAGAGGGCAGAAGCTATCCGGTAGCAGCAAAGGGAGGAGTGGAGTGCCACAGTCTTTTTGCCACCACCACTTCGGTATCAGCTACATGAGGATGAAAACTACCCCCTAGTCCATAGACTCAGACGCCACCAATGTTCGACCAGAGAGTGTACATGAATGTCGGGGAACTGACTTAGTGGTACCCGGGCTGAGAGGGGATGCAGTCTGGGATGAAGACAGGACAATGAAATTAACTCCACCCTTGCTAAATTAAGACTCTGTGACCTACTGGATCACAGTGTTGGCCGGAGGCAGCATTCAGCAGTGGCCCACAGCCAAGTGTCGTAGGCTCGCTATGCACAGAGTTAGTGACCCCAGGGCAGTTGTTGGTAGTATTCGATCACCTCAATAATGATGATCCTTTTTCCCTCCCACATGCAACGTGTCATCCTCTTAGGCCTCTCCTTGCGTGCAATGATATGTACTCTATCTTTGAATAATATATGTTCAGTTCCAATTGTGTGACCTACTCAAAGGCAGCATAGGCCGAGAGCAGTAGTCCGCGTGGGTCCACAGAATCTTGCGGTTGTGATGCACTAATAAGACCTGGTGGCACCACACAGAAGGGACTATAGTGACATAAATTCAGTCATAATTAATGTGTGTAATCAAGATTCAGTTCCAAATGTGTGAACTACTTGTCCGCTGTGTCTGCCGGTAGAGTAAGTCAATGAGAAAGTAGTTCTGCGAGTCGGTGTCGGGGAGGTGGTGATGGTCCGTAGAGGCTGCCAAGGTCGCGGCCCTTGGGCTTGGAGATAGCATCGGCACGTGGTGGGCCCTTGACACAAGCCGGTGTCAGCAGGTGGGCATTGAGGCCTGGGTGCACAGGGGCGGGTAAGACAGGTGCGGGGCCCAGCGTCCCGGGGTGCAGCAGGCGCACAGGATCGTAGGCAACCTCACTAATAGCGACGGCCAATGTTCCCTCTAATTATTTTCCTCTGTGTGCGGCAGTGGAGGGTCTCTGTGTGCTGCGGCCATGGCTATGTGCTCCAGGAACCAGACCGTGCGTGTGTGCAGCGCCAAATATCATTCCAAACTTTTGCTTAAAAATCTGAAAAGATGGTGCATTTCCACACATACAGTGCCACGTTAAGGGTCTTAAGGCAGATTTGCAATTTGGATTCACCCCCATGACATGAATTGGTTACACAGGCAAGTACATTTCAGGTTTACAAAAGCACAAGACTCCAACGGTGGTGCCATCATAAGCACTGTTCATTGGGTGGGTAAATGTTGAGTGCCTACACAAGACTACATATACACAGTAAGTTGTGGAATGGAATCTTTTTGCTGTAGCCTGCAGCATCATCTTTATTTGGCAATTTCAACCATTGCCAAATACTACAGGATACAGTGCTTAATTTGTAAAACAATAAGTGCCGGGGCTCAAAGCTTAGCTCAGAAGATGTGCATTGTTTTCTGTGTGTGGCCCTGGATGAAAGTTTGTTGAGGAAAAATATGTAATGGTCCTCAGGGTGCAGTAATGATGGAATCCGCAAAGGTTCAGAGTACTCTGGTGTCCCAGAGTTGTCTCTTAAAAGGTCTGGAAGGAGAGCTATCCCACCTGCTTACGTAGGGGAGTATTTAAGATAGATATACTCTTTACATATTAAGAAACATGTAACACAAAATCTTTTACGCATTTATCTTTATATATATATATATATATATATATATATATATATATATATATATATATATATATATATTTATCACAAGGGTTCCATTTTTCCGGGGGCTCCGAACCTGCAGGGCGGGCTCCTGAGGCAGGAATGGAAATCCTGCTGACAGGCAATATCTTGAAAACACCAAAGGATAACAGAGCCCAACTCCGTCTGATGCAGAAAGCAGACTTTTATTTCGTCCAAAACACTGCAGCTTAAGAACACACTTGATTGGTCCTGACGCGTTTCAGCGTGACTCCGCCTTGTTCACAGGTGTGTGTGTTACCATTGATTCCAAGTGGACTTTGGCCCGTAGTAGGATAACCACGGGACCCAGAATGCACCAGCTAGGTAATCTTGCTTGTACATAGGAATTTATGTCTTTCAAAATAGCGTGATTTTGTCCAAAAAACATTACATTTTGCCATCAGCTTGATGCATGAAATATATTTAGCAAATGTCTCACCAGGCAGCAGTGTCTCAAATTTGTGCTAGCGCTGCGGAGTTGCAGGAGAGAGGAAACACCTCTCACCTCTCCCTTTCTTTCCAAACGAACTGCCACATGGCCTTTGGAAATCCTTTAGCGGCTGGCAGCGTTGGTAAGCGGCTCATCCCCCTCAATTTTGATTTATCACAAGGGTTCCATTTTTCCGGGTGCTCCGAACCTGCAGGGCGGGCTCCTGAGGCAGGAATGGAAATCCTGCTACCAGGCAATATCTTGCAAACACCAAAGGATAACAGAGCCCAACTCCGTCTGATGCAGAAAGCAGACTTTTATTTCGTCCAAAACACTGCAGCTTAAGAACACACTTGATTGGTCCTGACGCGTTTCAGCGTGACTCCGCCTTATTCACAGGTGTGTGTGTTACCATTGATTCCAAGTGGACTTTGGCCCGTAGTAGGATAACCACGGGACCCAGAATGCACCAGCTAGGTAATCTTGCTTGTACATAGGAATTTATGTCTTTCAAAATAGCGTGATTTTGTCCAAAAAACATTACATTTTGCCATCAGCTTGATGCATGAAATATATTTAGCAAATGTCTCACCAAGCAGCAGTGTTTCAAATTTGTGCTAGCGCTGCGGAGTTGCAGGAGAGAGGAAACACCTCTCACCTCTCCCTTTCTTTCCAAACGAACTGCCACATGGCCTTTGGAAATCCTTTAGCGGCTGGCAGCGTTGGTAAGCGGCTCATCCCCCTCAATTTTGATTTATCACAAGGGTTCCATTTTTCCGGGGGCTCCGAACCTGCAGGGCGGGCTCCTGAGGCAGGAATGGAAATCCTGCTGACAGGCAATATCTTGCAAACACCAAAGGATAACAGAGCCCAACTCCGTCTGATGCAGAAAGCAGACTTTTATTTCGTCCAAAACACTGCAGCTTAAGAACACACTTGATTGGTCCTGACGCGTTTCAGCGTGACTCCGCCTTGTTCACAGGTGTGTGTGTTACCATTGATTCCAAGTGGACTTTGGCCCGTAGTAGGATAACCACGGGACCCAGAATGCACCAGCTAGGTAATCTTGCTTGTACATAGGAATTTATGTCTTTCAAAATAGCGTGATTTTGTCCAAAAAACATATATATATATATATATTTGTATTATAAGTTGTGTTGTGGTTAAAGTTATTAAGGGAGGTTTGTTTAAATCTGCTGAGTGAAGGTAACCATAGATATGGAATGAGGCTATGTCATCTAGAATGCCTAGGGGGTTGTGATAACTCAAACAAGGGATACTGAACATATTATAACATTTCTATCAGTTTCCACATGCATGTCTTCCTTGCAGAACTGATCAAGAGGAATACTGCCCGAAGATATTACTCATCTGATTAAAGTCTTTTTACTATTTGGATCCTATGCTCTGATCTCTTCCCCATACTATTCAATGTTTATAGAGTTCCTCTTGCACCCTGTCACAGACCATAGCTCTTAATAGGTCAAGTAACTTTATACATCTGCAGTAATGCCCTGATACACTGAAAGTAGGTATTGCATAACCATGAACCATATGCGGCGCGTAGGGTGTTTCAGGAGTGCGTGCTAAATACAGCACACTGCACGCTTAGGGTGACTTCTGTGCGTGCGCGCTCACACGCACAGCTTATTGGGAACAGTGTTCACTGGTCCAAAAATGTATACGCCGCCTGCGTATCTTAGACTGGTACGGATATGTAATGAAAGAAGTTGGAAATAGTGTTTGTAGGTGTCACAAAGTTGTTACAGAAAATTCCTGATCTGAACAGGAATGGAACGGACAGAGTTGCGTTTCTGGAACAGCTAACTTCTATAAATGGATGATCCTTTCTTCATTTGCGGAAGGACTGGAAGACGGAAACAAACACGGAAAGTTTCTGTTCCTATTCTGATGAATATTAGGATCAAAACTGTCCTTACAAGTATTGATTCCCCAGTGAACAAAATCCTCCGTACAGGAAACATAAACCGTATTTTGGATACTTCGATAGTGTAGAGATGCCTAAAGTTTTGTAGGGCCTGGAAAAGCTGCATACGTTGAAACCGGGTGGTAAGACGAGGTGTTGTTCATGACAACGCTTTCTAGGATCTCCAGGCAGTGAAACTTTCCGTTATATTACATAGAAAATGGATACCCAGCGGGGTGATTAGTGCGCTCTACAAATACTTATTGATAGTTTTTGCGGGAGGTCTTTCACGACGCGTGACCCCTGGTCGAATGCCATTGACTTGTTAGGCTCGTAGATGTGAACTGGGGAAGAGTTCCTTTGTTCAGGGAGACAAAAGACATTGCCATACATATGGTCTGTGGTCCAACATTTTAAAATTTAAAGGTAGCTGGTTGCTACTCCTTTTGTTTCCACACTTGCAACCATGCCTGGTCGCTTCTCATGCACTAGCAATCAGTGTGACTCTTTTGGCAGATTGACAGTTCATAATCTAGACCAAATATTCTGATTGAAAACGGTCTTCCTGCACAGTCTTGTGGAACCTGCAGTTTTGTGACGAGTTTTCCCAATTTTCCCTCATGTAAAGCACTGCAGTGATCAAAATGAGTTCAAATAGCACTTTGCCTCTGAACATGTAAATCACTTTCAGATAGGAAGGGGAACATCTCGCAAAGATATTTTAGGATGAAACTTCCAGAAAAATCCCTGTCTTGGCTCGAGCATCAAAATCAAGGCAGTGAACAAGAATAGTTCCTAGGCCTCCTACAGTTTTGGCACATTATGATGTGAAATCAGAGCGCAGGTGCAGCTTTGCTTTGACAGAGTAAGTGCTCTGGTGCTTCAGTCTGATCTGTAGTGAAACACACTCTTCGTGCAGTCTGACTATGCATAGCCATCTTGAAACGGTTATACTACTCATTCAATGCAGTGCAGAAAACTGTGGAAGTAAAGCTAGATTGTCTTTGCTGTGAGTTTACCAACTGGTTCTCTTAATTTTTCAATAAGTAAAAATGTGTTTGTTGCTGTGAGCCAAAGCACGAAACAAAACTATGGCTAGGCTCTGTTTACCTGTTTGAACTTTAACTTTCACACTGTAGTCCTCTGTCTCGTTCACACCATCATTCCAATTCTGTTCCTCCTGCCTTTTCTTGTTCACAGGGTCGCATTATTACAGAGAAACGCCCGAAATGCTCCCCGGTGTCCGTCCCTGCTCCCTGGTGCCTGTCCCTGGTGTCCGTTCCTGCTCCCTGGTGCCTGTCACTGCTGTCTGTCCCTGCTCCCTGGTGCCTGTCCCTGCTCCCTGGTGCCTCTCCCTGGTGTCCGTTCCTGCTCCCTGGTGTCCGTTCCTGCTCCCTGTTGTCTGTCCCTGCTCCCCGATGTATGTGCCTGCTCCCCGATGTCTGTGCCTGCTCCCAGGTGTCAGGCCCTGCTCCCTGGTGCCTGTCCCTGGTGTCCATTCCTGCTCCCTGGTGTCCGTTCCTGCTCCCTGGTGTCTGTCCCTGCTCCCCGATGTCTGTGCCTGCTCCCCGATGTCTGTGCCTGCTCCCTGGTGTCTCTTTTCCTGCTCCCTGGTGCCTGTCCCTGGTGTCCGTTCCTGCTTCCTGGTGCCTGTCACTGCTGTCTGTCCCTGCTCCCCGATGTCTGTGCTGCTCCCTGGTGTCTGTCCCTGCTCCCTGGTGTCTGTTCCTGCTCCCCGATGTATATGCCTGTTCCTGGTGTCTGTCCCTGCTTCCTGGTGTCTGTCCCTGCTCCCTGGTGTCTGTGCCTGCTCCCTGGTGTCTGTGCTTGCTCCCTGATGTCTGTGCCTGCTCTCCGATGTCTGTGCCTGTCCCTGATGTCTGTCCCTGCTTCCTGGTGTCTGTCCCTGCTCCCTGGTGTCTGTTCCTGCTCTCTGGTGTCTGTGCCTGCTCCCTGGTGTCTGTCCCCGCTCCCTGGTGTCTGTCCCTGCTCCCTGGTGTCTGTGCCTGCTTCCTGGTGTCTGTCCCTGCTCCCTGGTGTCTGTCCCTGCTTCCTGGTGTCTGTCCCTGCTCTCTGTCCCTGCTTCCTGGTGTCTGTCCCTGCTCCCTGGTGTCTGTCCCTGCTCCCTGGTGTCTGTCCCTGCTTCCTGGTGTCTGTCCTTGCTCCCTGGTGTCCGTGCCTGCTCCCTGGAGTCCGTGCCTGCTCCCTGGTGTCTGTGCCTGCTCCCTGGTGTCTGTGCCTGCTCCCTGGTGTCTGTCCCTGCTTCCTGGTGTCTGTCCCTGCTCCCTGGTGGTGTCTGTCCCTGCTCCCTGGTGTCCGTGCCTGCTCCCTGGTGTCTGTGCCTGCTCCCTGGTGTCTGTGCATGCTCCCTGGTGTCTGTGCCTGCTCCCTGGTGTCTGTGCCTGCTCCCTGGTGTCTGTGCCTGCTCCCTGGTGTCTGTGCATGCTCCCTGGTGTCTGTGCCTGTTCCCTGGTGTCCGTCCCTGCTCCCCTCCCCGTCCCTTCTCCCTGGTGTCTGTGCCTGCTCCCTGGTGTCTGTGCCTGCTCCCTGGTGTCTGTGCATGCTCCCTGGTGTCTGTGCCTGTTCCCTGGTGTCCGTCCCTGCTCCCCGTCCCTTCTCCCTGGTGTCTGTCCCCGCTCCCTGGTGCCTGCCTGTCCCTGGTTTTAGTTCGGTTGTTAACCGAGGCCTTTCCATTTTTACTAAAATTATATATATATATATACTATTTTTATAAGGACTTTCAACCTGCTCTCTTCACAATGGCCTGTTATGTTTGTCATTCGCATTTTATTACGCACACTATAGTATAAAAAAACATGGATCAATGTGGGTCAGCCCGTTTTAACCATTTCAAAAATATTTTTGAAGGCCCAGATGCTTCTCTAGCAAGAACTTTTTGCCAAGTCTTGTTAATTTTTTCTGTCCGTGTGAGCTACATTCAGTCATCTGTGTTATGTCTATACTAATGGTCTTGATGATCCTTCATCTCTCCCTTACAAGACAGGAGAGCTGGAGGAAGGCAACGCAACACAAAGGATCACAAACAGCCCTGAAGTAGTGCACAATGACGATTCTTACAGGGCACAGCTGCGGGCTGATTGTAGGTCCTTTGAATTAGTATTCGTGTTAATTGCAGCGTACCGGGGGCTACAATTAACTTGAATACTAAAGGTTCACAATCAGCCCCTCAGCTGTGCTGTGTAAGAAAAGTAATGCAGAGTGTCAAACACAGCGTGTGCTAAAGCACACGCTGTGTTTGAGACTGCTTTTCTTTTTCTTAATCACCCGCAACAAGGAAATGGCACTTTTTCGCTCCGCTCGCATTTTAAAAGCGGCGGCGCGAACGGCGTTGCGGGAGTGCGCACTAAATTCAGCACACTGCGGGCTTAGGGTGACTTCTGTGCACGCGCGCTCACCCGCGCAGCTTGTTGGGAACAGTGGCGACGGCGTTGGCCTTGTGGCGGGGTGAGAGGCACCGCCCTGGCAGAGACATTGAGCATCCCAGAACAGGACCACGCCCAGATTTACGTGCCCCTTATTCACACCACTACGCTGGCCTGGCATACACCGGGCTAGCCCACTCCGCTCACCCTTACATGGGGGTATGTAACAAGCTACATTTCCATGATCTTCCCTGCTGGCTGGGGTGACATGGTTGCGTCCACTGTCCACTACACTCCAGACACCAGTGGTGTGTGTCGACATGGATATGTGTGTGGTCTGCATGCTGCAGTCTGGCCAGCACATCCACGCCACACTTGGCAATATGTGCATTCTCATTCATTTGTCACTTGCCTCCTTTGCACATGCCTGATCCCCACCTCTTCCGACATTCTGCTGTTGTGTGGCTGAGGTGCCATGCCGTTGATGGCTAATGTACATGGCTGTCCCAGCTTCCCACAGTGAATTGTGCTGTCGTGTCTGGTGGGTGTGCATGTTTTATGTGAGCTTGTGACATGTGCATTTCCTGTGTTGTGAATTGCATGATTGTGGAGTTGAGGTGTGTTATGTTATGTTATGTTATTTGCACTTATAGAGCGTGCGATTACCCTTGGATGTCCTGGCGCTAAGTTCTGGTCTTCCTGGGAAGCTAAAAGAATACTTCTGTGAGAAAAGCCATGTTTTAGGCTCTTCCGAAACGTAAGAAGATTTTGGGCATTTTTTAGGAAAAAAGGGAGCTCATTCCAGGCTCTCGAGGCACAGTGAGTAAAACTCCTGCCTCCCCAGTTTACTTTTTTCAGCATGGGAACTTGCACTTGTTTAGCACTGGTAAATCTTAGCGTCCTCCCTGGACATACCATTGGAACTTTTGCCTAAGACATTCTGGACCGATACCGTCGATGGCTTCAAAAACTATGCAGAGCGCCTTAAAGCGAGTTCTTTGTTTTATTGGGAGCCAATGTAGCTTCTTGAGCTCGCCTTTAACAGAGCCAAATTTAGGTGTTCCAGACAGCAGCCTGGCCGCTGCGTTTTTGACTAATTGAAGCCTATTCATATGTTGATTTTGCATATTCAAATATAGACTGTTACAGTAGTCGAAACGCGATGTTATCAGGGCCATGACCACTATCTTGGGATTACTTTCGGTCAGGAAGAGCTTGATTTTCCTTATGATTCTAAGAATCATGAAACAGGCGGAGGTCACCAAGCTAACTTGAAACCCATGGCAAGTTTGTTATCTACTACCCCCAAGTTTTTGGCCTTCTTAGTGGGTGTAGGGCAAAGACCCAGCTCTTCTGGCCACCATTCCGGTGTCCACACCTGTGGATTATTCCCGAATTTTAAGACCTCAGTCTTATTAGAATTAAGCTTTAAGCAGTTGGAAGACATCCAACCAGATATTGCACTCATGCACTCGTGGAAATGATCCCCAGTCTCTTTCTCACCTCCTTTAGTCAATGAAAACACAATTTGTGTGTTGTCAGCATAGGAGGTGAGCTGGAAGCCAAAGAATCTAATAACTCCCGCTAGAGTGCCACATATATGTTGAAAAGCCTTGGGCTAAGAGAAGAGCCCTGTGGCACCCCAATGGTGTGTGCATTTGGTATTGGCCAATGAGCAGTGCATTTCCGTTGGTGCAATCCTGGTAGCGCAAGTTGATGATGGACTGTTGGAGGTGTAGGAATCATGCACAATGCCTGGGTGGTTGGCTGCGACATTGGTGGAGATTCCCCGGTGGTCCACTATTGCCTGCACATTGGTGGGATACGTGCGCTTTCTGTTGCACTTACTGTGTGCACTGTTGCCAGGGGCCACTAGTAGGACATGTGTGCAGTCAATTTCCCACTGACACGTGCGGGAAGCCAGCTGTGGCATAGATGCCTTGCTTGCTCTCTGGCTGTTCCTACGCAGTGTGTGTGAAGTATTGATAGTGGGGTACCAAGCTGATGATGTCATCCAATAGCATTGTAAGGGACTTGGATTGGCCTGGCTGTGTTACTCTTCTGTCTCAGGTGGATGTTGGTTGGAGGGTACCAGAGGCCAACACGTGCAGCATAGCCAACATCTTTGTCTGTGGTGGGATGTTGGTTCTCCACTGTGTTGGTTTCGTCATCCTGGGGACAATGGTGGTCAGGATGCAGAGGAGGATTGTCCCTTTCAGCATGTAGTGGCAATTACATTCTCTGGTGTTGGGTCTGTGAGGTTGGTGCATTTTCTGGGGCTCACTTTCTTTGTCTGCGCTACCTCAGTGTTGGTCCGGGGGGGCAGTGGGTGTCTGGGGTTGGGTGGGGTCCTGGGGTGGAGGCAGTGGATGTTGTGGCCCTCTAGGGTCTCTGGTCTGCACATTCAGTGGCTCCATGGCATCTGTTGTTCTTGTGATGTGGCTCTGGCCTGGGCTGCCTTTTCTGGTGCAGGCTGCCATCCGACTTTACACCAGGTCAGAGCGGTGTTAATTTCCTTCTGCTAATGCAACTTTTCGCAAGCTTCCTGGTCTTTTTGTCCATCTGGCTGGTCGTTGAGAATGTTGCGGAGTGGTGTTGTTGCTGCTTTTGGCACAGGAACACCTACTCTGCATCCCATTAGCGATAGTTGCCGGGGTTGTCTGTGGCAATGTTTTTTGCGGCTCCTATCACGGGTAAACTGGTGCTATGGGCTGTTGGCACCAGCTTGTGAATGGGGTGATACATTTAATGGGACTTTGGCTGTGATAAAGTGCTGTTAACTCTGCGATGATTCCTTGAGAATATGCCCCACAGAGTGTATTTAATCGCTATCTAAACCGTGATTATGACAAACTAAATTATTACACTGTTGTAAGGAGATATTATCTACATATTTCCCAATTAGTAGTGATAACTTGCAATGCAATAACAATAAGTAGATCAACAAACTTGCAGATTAATTTATTCTGAGGCTATATACAACTTAAGCTGCCTAAAAAGCAAACATTACCTGAGAATGGAGAGTGAACTTCAATAATATGTTCTATCCTTGCACACAACTGTTCCCGAATTAATAACAAGTTTGGACATATGAAGGACATATGGAGGTAAGAACCTGGATTAGTGTTGCACCACCATTAAGAGCCACCTTGAAGAATTTTAAACTTAAACAAAAATTCAGGTGTACAGTATAACATTATAAAAATAATAAAATGTTTGAGTGAGGTTGGCAGGACGAGCTGTAGAGTGAGGTTTCTCCCATATCTACTGCCAGAGTGTGGAAGGCCAACTAGAGTGTAAGTCTGATTCCCATAAAAGTTCTAATTTCGATTTTGGTCTATACAAAGGTGGGAAGAGCAGAGTTTTGTATAATATTGAGGATTGAAGTATTTGGGTGAGAGGGGATTGTGAGGAAGAACCTCAATCAGAAGAGGTAGGATGTGACTGCAATATGGGGGCCAAAAGATACACTAAGGTGGTTTGCTGGTGGACGGGAAGTGCGTCCGCCATGGGTCCGACACAGCGAATCGTTACGATTGCCTGTCAGACCCACCCCGCTTCCACAAAATGCTGGCGCTGCCTAGCAGGCACCGTCTGCCAGATTAGGATGCTGCAACCCCTCCAGCCTGTGTATGGCAGTTCAACAGCTATTCACAGGCTGGGGGGATAAACCTTGGGGGTCCGTTGCGAGCCCCCCTTTTGCAGGGGCATTTTATGTGCACTTGGGGGGCACCCAGGGTGCCCCCCAATATTTCCCTGCACCATGTGGCAGGCACCGCATGAAAATGCACAACATGCATGTTTACCATTGCAGCGGGTGCTGCAGCCAGTAGCATCTGCCACAATGGTAAACATGCACAATGCAACCGCCAAAGTGGTGGTTGCATTGTAATTTCACTTCCAGGACCTCCGCCATATAGGTGGTTGGTCCCAATTCCCGTGACGATGGCAGACAGACTTAAGACTGTCCGTCATTGTAATGACCCCCTAAGATTTGATATTGTTGGAATCTCTTTGGAGGGAGATTAAAGGAAGAGGAAAAAGGTGAAATGGGAAGAATGGAATAATTGTGTTGAACCAATTGAGAAACAGTAAATATACCTTTGTTTAACTAAGTCTGTCAAAATAGTGGTTTAACATTAACAAAAACACATTTATTATACTAAAGAGAACAGTGAAGAAGCGTGTAAGCTAAATAAAGAGTGGCAACAAAGTAAGACTTGAAGAGAATAGAAGAATGAGATATGAATGCAGGTACCAAGGGCTTAATTTATGAGGCCCCTTGCACCACTGGAACGTCTCTTTTCATGACATTCCATGGTGCAGGGACCTGCTGCATATTTACAAGGCAGCACCAAGCCACTATTTTTGATAATACTGCCTTGCAAATATAGTTCCCTTTAACACAGTTTTCTGCATTAAAGGGGTGTACAATGGGTGTTGCTGGGGGCGTTCCCATCAACATTCACTGCTTTTTGACACTGCCCCAGATTTACGAGAAGTCATAAATCTGTGGCAGCACCAAACACTTGTGCCTCCCCAGGGGAGGCATAAGAAAAGCACAAGGAAGAGCACTAACTTTGGTTCTCCTCGGTTTTCCTTTTTCGATGTGTTCTGCATTCTACAGCACACTTAGAAAAAGGAAAAAGCCTCTTGTGATTGTTTTTGTGATTGTTTTTGTGCAGGCTGCACAAAAATAATCATCCCCGCAACGCAGGAACTGTTGCAACTTGAAGCAAAAGTGCCTGCATAGGAGCATGGCAGCCCAATGTGCGCTAGTGCAGGGAAAAGGACAGGAATGCGCTGTATCTGATAGATAGGGCACATACCTGCCCTTTTCGTTTGCTGTAGGCCAGCGCTGCTGAAAGGCCCTAGGTGGTTCCCTATGACAAAGCCTTATAAATGAGGACGCCAATATTTAGAGAGGTGTGACATATAAATAGTATGGGAATGACAAAAGGGGATAATGAGGGCTAACTCCAGTAAAAACAATAGTTTGGGTGGGCAGACTGAAAGGCCAAGAAAACTATTTTGACAGTGTTTGATACGGAATGTTTATGATAACAAGACAAATTGGGAAAGTTACCTCCACCAACTGATTTAGTTGAATTGAGACAATGTAAAGAAATATGAGGATTTTTACCATTCAATAAAAATTTAGATAGCAGTCTGTAAATAGATGTAAAATATTTTACCGTTATTTTGATACGTTGCATCAATAGATATAAATTGATGATTGGCAGCAGCATCATTTTGATACTGTGCAGCCCCACCAAGACAGAAATAGAGGGGACCAACCTTGAGTCAGCTTAGAAATGATTGCCAGAAGGGCTTCCATGTTAAAGTGCAGGGTATCTCTAAGGGGTTTGGGATGAACTATACCTAGGCATTTGATCTTATCAGGGTTCCGAGCAAGACCCATTCCAACAAAATGTGTTTTGAGACAGAACCTATTCAAAGGCATCACTTCAGATTTTTCAATGATCAGTTTATAGCCTGGGACCTCCGAGTATTCATTAAGGAGTTCGAAAAATGTAGGAAGTGATATGTCGAGCTTTGAGATATAAAAAAGGATATCATCCACATACTCCATTAATTTAACATGGATCTTAATCAACTGAAAGCCAGAAATGGCATCCGAGTGTTTCAACTTAAAGAGAAAAGGCTAGAGTGCAAGCACAAAAAGCATGGCAATAGAGAGTATCCCTGCCACGCGCCCCTATGAATGAGAAAGTAGGAAGACTGAAAAACCATTCACCAAAACAGAGGCGCATGGGGAGGAATACAGAAAGGAGATTCATTGCAGAAATTGAGGTCAAAACCCATGCTAACGGAGAGTGTACATTAAATAATTCCAATCTACCCGATCAAATGCTATTTTGGCATCTAAAGCCACAGCTGCCAGGGAGTGGTTAAGTTCAGCTGCTTTACTAAGGATGTTTATAAAGACTCACGAATTGTCTGTAATGTTCCTATTTTGAACAAAACCGGATTGCTCTATATCAAATAGATCTAGCATAAAATCATTAAGGCATAAGGCCAGTGCTTTAGCGAAAAGTTCACAATCCGTATTAATAAGTGATATGGGACGATAGTTCTTGCATAAAAGAAGATCTCTGTCTCTTTTGTGAAAAAGACAAATCATAGCCTCTGTAAATGAACTCAATGCTCCGTTCAATGAGAGGAAATGAGAAATTAACGTAAATAAATTAGGGTAAAGTATTTTGGAAAATTGGTGGAAAAATGTGACCATGAACCCATCTGGTCTCGGCGCTTTACCTAGTGGAAGGCATTTAACAGCAGAAGTCATCCTCTTGTAGCAAAGCCTCAAAAACTGAAAAATCAACATATGAGGGTTTTGCACATTGTTATGTTATGTTATGTTATGTTATTTATTCTTTTATATAGCGCTCGGCTACTCAAAAAGAGTGTCCCGGCGCTTTATTGGAAAAAGAAAAAACTGCGACAGAATAACATAACACCAAAAAAAAAGTAAAAGAAGTGTCAGACAAAAACTCACAATAGACAGGCTACTGAGTGAACAGCCAAGTTTTAAGGCCTTTTCTAAAAGCCAGCAGGCTAGTGGCTCCCCGCAGAGCAAGCGGCAAAGAGTTCCACAGCTGTGGTGCCAGCAATCCAAAAGAGCGGCCTCCAAGGCGCGCTTTCTTTACACGTGGGACAACTGCCAGGTACAGGGATTCCGACCTCAGAGACCTGGTCGGTTGATAAAAGACCAGTCTCTTTTGGAGGTACTTAGCTCCCCCCTTGTGAAGAGCTTTATAAGCCAGAGTCAGAGCCTTAAAGGCGATCCGCTTGCGGATGGGAAGCCAGTGCAAAGTTATCAACAGGCCCGAGGCACTGGAACGCCTATTTAGACCGAAAATTGCCCTAGCAGCGGCGTTCTGCACCACTTGAAGCCGCTGCAGCAGGTACTCTGGAAGGCCCAGGTAAAGAATGTTGGAATAATCCAACCTGGACCCAATCAGAGCCTGAACTGTCAGCGTCCTGTGTTCCTCGGAAAGCAGGGGAAGAAACCTCCGCAGCATCCTAAGGATGCCGAAGCAAGTGCCCGACACCCCCAGGATCTGGGATTTCAAGGTTAGCCTATTATCCATCTTAACCCCCAGATTCTTGGCAACCTGAGAGGAACAAGACGGAGGGAACATATTCATTGGCCACCAGGTCTGCCAATCTGGCTCTGTCACACCCAAAGAAAAGTACCTCGGACTTGTCGGAATTGCACTTGAGGCTGTTCAGATGGAACCATTGAAAAACAGCCCCAAGGCAATCCCGAATACTCTCCCCATCAAAGTCACCTCCTCTCTTACAAGAGAAGAGGAGCTGGGTGTCATCCGCGTAGGATACGATCTGGGCGCCATGCGACTCCACCAACGCCGCCAACGGGGTCATAATGATGTTGAAGAGGGTCGGGCTCAAGATAGAGCCCTGTGGGACCCCGACTCCCAGAGGCGGCATCACGGCGGAGTCAGGCGGAGCCCAGATCGTTTGCCGGCGGCCGGCTAGAAAGGAGGAAAACCAGTCGAACACCGTCCCCCGTAGACCTATCTCAGAGAGTCTAGCGAGTAGACCATCATGGGGAACGGTGTTGAACGCCGCCGACAAGTCTAACATTACCAGCATGACTTTGCCCCCAGAGTCCAGAACCCCTTTAATGGTTTCTGAGACCTCAAGGAGCGCAGTCTCTGTGCTGAGATGGGGACGAAAGCCCGATTGGGTGGCATGCAGGATCTCATTGGTTTCGAGAAAATTGGAAAGCACACCTTGAACGTGTTTTTCCAAAATCTTCGTGAGAGCCGGCAACAGAGAGATGGGCCTATAATTAACTGGGGCCTTCGGATCTAGGCCTGGCTTTTTGAGCAAGGGAATCACCATCACCTGTTTCCAGGCTTGTGGGACCACACCATGCCTCAGCGAAAGATTTAACAGCGGGTTAGCCAGCGGGTTAATCACCTCCACAACTTTCGCTAAAAATTTAGCAGGGCATGGGTCAAGGGGTGAACCCGATTTTAAATTGCCCATTAGAGCCAAGGAGTCAGGAGCAGAAATCGGTGGAAACACACTCAGCGTCGCCCCTGGCCCAGCCTGTGGCAATATGATGATGTCAGGTTCAGTCTGGCCCGCAGACACTGGTACCAGGAATGACTCCTGAATGCGTTGGATCTTGCTCGTAAAGAAATCAGCAAGGTCCGTAGCCCAAGTACCTAATGGCTTTTCATCCGAGGTGTTAGACCATGGGGAAGTGAATTCTCTCACAATGGAGAAAATCTCCTTGCAGGAGTTGGAAGCAGCATCTATTCTCCTGGCTAGATATGCTTTTTTTTCCAGGCGAATGTCCCGGTGATAAGCCTTAACCACCGTTTTGTAGGTCAGCTTGGCAACAGTATCATATTGTGCCCGCCAGGCTCTTTCGGCTACCTTGCACTGCTGCCGCGTAGCCGACAGTGCAGCGGTAAACCAAGGCGCAGAGACCCGTTTCGGTGTCGGGCGAGATGTCAATTCCGGGGCAAGATCATTTAGCCTGTCAAAAAGCCAGTCCTGCATGGTCTGCAGATCCCTGTCGAGATCGCCGGAAAGGAGGCAAGGGTGGACCACTGCTGCCTGAGCCAGCATCTCTGGGGTTACTCGGTGGTATGCCCTATGGACACATTAAGAGTGAGAACAGAATGAGGAAAGGAAATCCTCAGATGGGGTGGAATGTCTGACAGAATAGCGACGGACAGAAAATCGACCTACAAAAATATCGAAACAGAAATATCAACGTCAAAAATATCGAAGTCCTATCTACATAATGGTAGGTATAAAATTATCAGAAAAAAAAATCATCCAAAATGTCGATGTAAAAAATATAGTTTTTAAAAATGTTATATTAATAAAAATTTTAAAAAAGTAAAAAATACATGCATTTTTTTATATAAACATTAAATCATATTTAAAAAATAATAATGAATACATATATTTTTCAAATCAATTACATTTCTACATATAAATAAATATCTATACACGTACTCCACATATTGCAACAGTAGGGAAAGTGTTGGATAGCATAGGGGTAAAAATTACTATTCCCACTCCAGTGAGTGCAACAGTAGGGAAAGTGTTGGATAGCGTAGGGGTAAAAATTACTATTCCAACTCCAGAGAGTGCAACACTAGAGACAGTTCTGGATAGCGTAGGAGTAAAAATTACTATTCCCACTCCAGTGAGTGCAACAGTAGGGAAAGCATTGGATAGCATACGGGTAAAAACTACTATTTCAACTCCAGAGAGTGCAACAGTAGGGAAAGTGCTGGATGGTGTAGGGTTAAAAATTACTATTCCCACTCCAGTGAGTGCAACAGTAGGGAAAGCATTGGTTAAGGTAGGGGTAAAAATTGTTATTCCAACTTCAGAGAGAGCAATAGTAGGTGAAGCGCTGGATAGCCTAGGGGTTAAAATTACTATTCCCACCCCAGAGAGTGTAACAGTAGGGAAAGTGCTGGATAACATAGGGGTAAAAATTACTATTCCCACTCCAGAGAGTGCAACAGTAAGGAAAGCACTGGATAGCGTAGGGGTAAAATTACTATTCCCACTCCAGTGAGTGCAACAGTAGGGAAAGCGCTGGATAGCGAACGGGTTAAATTAACAAACTTATCAATTACATTTTTTTTTCTTCCAAAAAATTACATTAATAATTAATTTACAAAAAAACTATTAATAAATACCAATAAATTAAAATGTATATTTACTTAAATAACATTAAATTACATCCCACACTATTCCCCCTTTAACACACAACACACTACACATTAAACAAGATTTACGCGAGTTTAAGCTATTCGTATTGTAAACAGCAATGCCTTTTATTTATGTTTTAAAATCCAAAACAAAAATAAAAGGCATTGGTATTTACAATGTCAATAGCTTAAACTCGCGTATGAGAAGAATGTTCCTGTGCTAAGTTATCCAGAATGGTATATATTTGTGTAGCAGAGTGTACCGCCTGACTGTCAGTTTGCTGCTTCTGTCATTGCATCCAGGTATGTAATACAACAAGTAACATTACGCCTACAGTAAGCCAGGACTATTGGCTTTGTCAATGACCGTTATTTGCATAACATAAACAAGGATATACCCCTTAATGCACAAGAACTGAAGTATCAAAACCGCTCTGCCATGACTAACTCAGTTAAGAATACAGTGCTCACCGATGACTCCCAAAAGTAGGCTGTTCCATAGAGAAACAGGATGCAAAGAGCACAGGTCAGTGGGTCAAGTGCCTACTGTGGATATATTTGTGTATCTATCAAGGTATGAATCCATAGTTGCAGCTTTTTATCAGCCAATAGTTGAAACACATGTATTGTAATTGATGCAAAGATTCAATTTACCTTGTGTCCTTCCCACTCTGCGTGAAAGGTCTAATTAAAGACAGCAGGGAAGAAGCGACACTGCACATGAAGAGAGTCTGAGAGTCTCGTGAAAAGCAAGCGTTCACACTGCGAGTTTAATTGTCCAATTGTCCAAGATCACACATTGAACATGCTTATAGCTTCTCAATTCTTCGCTTTCCAAAACTATTTTATAATTAAAAACTTGTGTGATTTACTAGGTAGGAGAAAAACACTGCAGGGGGCTGCATCCAAAGTAATGCCAAAGTTCAGGTGTAGTGCGTCCGTGACATCAGGAGCGCTGTAAAATAACTGCAATATCTATACATCCTGACCACATGCTCAAGCACTGCCTCCGCTGTTTTATGAACAAGCACACCCCAATGGGTTGTTCACTTGGTAACTTTTGCACAAATACTTAGTGATCGAGGAACCAACAAAGTGCTACGACGGTGTTATCGTCAGTGTGAGGCAGGGTCTAAAGTGCCTAGGAGATGGGTATTTGGTTAAAGGCACTCAGTATAGCTTCTAAGAGACAGAAGCTGCAGATCTGTGCAGGGCATTATTAAAAACATGCAAACTTAGCGCTGAGAAGACATGCATGAAACAATTGCGAAAGTGCAATTAAAGGAACACCAGAGACCACTGGATGAGGTTTTGGGGAGGGGGAGCAACACGGAGCACCAGATCCGTTATATCCTAGCTAGCAGTCTAGCAGACGAAGAAGCGTCTTTGAGACATGTGCTGTCTGAGTCCACAACAAGGTGCTCCCATAATATCAGAGATTTAAGGGACAAATATGCGGGCCACTGGCGTAACGAAAATTGAGGGGGCCTCCCTGCAAGGTATGCAGAGGGGCCCCCTCTGGGGTCAATTAGGAGCTCTCCGGACAGAGTGGAGTGCCGAGGGGGCCCCCTGGAGCTTTGGGCCCCCCCGCTTCGCGTGGGCTGCGGGGGCCTGTGTTACACCCCTGATGCGGGCACTCCCTTTAAGAGGATTAGGGTGATTACAGTGAACACGCCGGCCGCTTCTCCGATCCAGAAATGGAGTGGCCGGAATGTGAACAACATATTACAGGAAAGTCAGACAAACCAATAAATTGGGCAAGCTGACACGCACGTGTAGAGTGAATCCAGCCTTGTCCTCCCTGAATGCTAAATAGAACAGGCAGCCATTGGGCCATTAATAAACTGGCACGGAGAGCGTAAGAGCTGAAGTAGCGTAAACATGCTCACTGTGTTAAGAAACAAGTAGTATTGGAAACCATAACATCTTTTGGAAACAAGCACGGCGTCTGCGCAGTGTGCGCTGTGCTGATACATAATCCTGAGGCAGACCCCGTCCTAAAAATAATGCGAACAAAGGAATACAAATTAAACAAGTGTCCACCATTGACCCGGCTGCGCACGTGATCCTCCCTGCAGTAGGAAAACAAGCACCCCGGTGCCGGGGCCTGCCTCTAAATGACTGCGCACTACTTTCAAACAAGCATTTGCAATGCAATATGACTCGCAATTACGCAAGACGTATTGCATTACAGATAGGAGTGCAGTACTTTAAAAAGGCACAAATGCGAGTGGAGGGTGAGGGTGTGGCAAAAAGTGATAAATTGTGCAAGGGTGCAGTGGGGAGGACAAAGGACAGAAAATAGTGTTTGTGTAAAGGGGTCAATAGCCTTGTAAGGAGAAAAAGACTAGGTAGGCGTCAGGAGCCTGGACATAAAAGCCAAACATCAATCAGAGTGCAGATTTTATGAACAAAGCCAATCAAAAAGATGTGCGGAAAGTGGGTGGAGCTTCCTCAACTATAGTGTATACAGCATCTCTCTGACGAGACAGCGCATGCGCTGCCTAGTCCGAGACCTAAAAACACAATTCATTCAACTATGAATTATTCAATTAATAACATTTATTAATAAATTCATATAATTATAAATTAACTACTTGATAAATATTAATTACCAATTAATAATTAATCACCAATTAATGATTCATTAACAATAAATTAATTAACAATAACAATAAACAAAATTAGTAATACATTAATTATAATTAATATAGTTAACTAATTAATAACAATTAATGGCAGATTCATAATTAAGGAAATATTATTTAAAAAACTGACACAATGAGGGTACTAAACCGTGTGCACAGTGAGATATTTAGTGAAGTATTTTACACTTAAAGTATCCAAAATTTCAAATTGACACTCAACTTGGAGCAGCCCACCGTCAAAGCCACTATAAACCAGAGAAAAATATTACCCAAGGAGCATCACATATAAATGTAGATTTGAAGCAACAATTTCTGCCATTAATCAAGAGTCAATGATAAAAAAAGTTCAAAGCAGGTTTTCTTCATCACTTAATCAATGTCTTCAATATTATCATTGGTTGATGATATCCACTGTATCGATGTCCATTTTCTTTTCACAAACAACAGTTGCGAAGTCTATATATTTTCCACAGCTACAGCCTACGCATTTTGTCCCTGCCGGGACATCATCAGGGCTGTGAAAAAAATGAAAAAAAAGTAACCATAATGGTTAAATTACCTCTAACCAGACAATTCCTCTTAGAAACACATCTGCTTTGTCCTGCCTATATACCATTCTATGCATATTTATTCTCTCCATCATAGCCTGCCTATATGCCATTCTAAAAGGTTAACATAAATGAGAAAACATGCATCATTACCGTTCATGTTTTTGAAAAAATAATATTTTCAATCAGCGATACTCATTAATAAAATCATCTTTCTTATGTTCTAATAACTTTTGTCACCTTCAAGTATAATTATCCTTTCTCCAATCCCACCAATGGCCGTGCTGACTGTTTCCCAACATTCTTCCGACTTATATGGTTGTTTGCGACTATTATTTAATGACCATAGTATTTAAAAGGTAACAAAAATAAATATAAGAACCACAATAAATTTGCTACATGCCCATCTCTAATTCAATTCGCTGACATGAAACCTTCAAAGAATAATCACTTATGCCACCACTCACCTAACAGATAAAGGTAGTGTGTTCATTAATAAAATAATGTCACATTCACGAGTCATCACAGATCCGACGCTCAATATTCATTCTGCACAGGTTCGCCCAGGCGACCGAAATTTACCTGTAATTTGTTCAAAACAAAGATTAAGGTCGAACCTGCGCATAATGAATATTGAGCATTGGATCTGTGGTGACTCGTGACCGTGACCTTATTTTATTAATCAACACACTCACTATATCCAAACAATTGGGCAACAGCTCTACCACCTTGTTCATGCGACGATCTCTCTACTCAGTCCACTATCCATACAATCTTATTTTGTAAGTTCTACAGTGAACCTAGTAGGCGTTGGCTCATACCGGTTTTAAAATCTATGGGCATTCGAAGATGCCGCCCTGCATTGCTCTCTTTGCAGTTTTTGGAAGAGGAATGTATAACGAAAGTTATAATTAAATTTCTGAAGTTTATTGTTCGGCACAGGCCAAATTTAGAGTAGTCTATGACTTCTTTGTCCGGGATATTTGCTTTTTTTACCTAATTGTGCAAGACATCCTTTTTACTGTTTTTTTTATAATGATTGAAAAATGTTGTATTCTATGAACAGTTAAAATATCTAAATGAATTTTATCATATACTAGTTTTTAAAAATAAGAATATTTTTATAACTACTGAAATGAGGGAAAAATACCTCTGCAATGTACTTTCATGGTTTTGTACACGAAAAAAACCGAATAAAGTACATTTTGATTTGATTTGACTGCCCACCGTGGGGTGGCTTCAGGGGTATAGGGTGTTTGATAATAATCAACTAAACATCTTGCAATATCTGAGTCTTGAAAGAATTTAGTTCCTGACTGATTGATAATGGAGGCAATAGAGGATTTTTCTATTCTACTTTTAAGATAGATAGATAGTAATGTCCTGGTTTTGTTATGTCCCTTACAACATCTAGCATTCATTTTCAACAGTGTTTCACATGCATTTTACATAGTATGTTTACTAAATTGGATCTTGGCTGATACAATCTCCATATCAGTTTTATTATTCTAAGGTGCAAAATATTTCTGCCCTAGTTTCTTAATCTTGCTAAGAATGGCCGCTGATTCCTTCTCCTGTAGTGTAGTTCCTATATTACCTACAGGCTCTGCGCATTGGAATAATATATCCTATAGATTTGACGTAGTTATGTCAATAGGTCTCTATCGAATACACTATACTTAATTGTGAGTGTGCCAGCAAACTCAGAAGGGATTAGTTTCTGACAACTGCATAAACATGACAACTTTGTTCCCCAAGAATAAAAATATATCTCTCAGAGTCGTGGAAACAATAGATAACTATATCACTCAGTCAATCGTGCATGCTTCGTTTCTACAGAGTTGCAGAGAAATAGAGAGACGGCCGTTTACAATAAAAGGATTTATTGAACAGTCTTCTTTCTAATGCAAGAGAGGTGAACTGCTACAATTGTTATGCAGAATGCAAAGTATAATCCGTACAGCGTAAACAGTTATATGAAATAATATTGTAAGAGCATTGTATGGTTTCTAAGCCATGAAAAAATACAAAACATAAATAACATAGAATGAAATATTCAACTGGTGCTTCTAAAATACGCCTAACCCAATGTACCTAACCTAACTCTAGTACGTTGGAAGAAGTATGTATTGTTTTGGTATGGGTTTAGTTTTGCCAAGAATCTACCAAAGGTTTCTCTAGGTCCTTATCAGCTCCATACCTTGTTAGAATGAAGGACGTCTGGTATCTCTTTCTCGGGACTCGATTTCCCAACACCCCACAAGGGGAGCCGGAAACACTGGAGCTGGATTCTCGGCAGAGAATGGGCAGATTCCTGATCAGTGCATCAGCTGGAGGGTTGGCTTCCTTCGGCACTTGCTGTAGCGAGCTGCGTCGGGCAAGTAGGTCTTCGAATTGCTCCAAACCACCGTATATTGCTATAGCAAGTGAAGGTATATTTATGCCTTGAAGGTGTTTAGGAATGCCATAGTTTGACATAAAGTCAGGCATATGAACGTCATAAATGAACCCCTGGGGAATAGTTGTTCATTGTAAAGTAACTGAGTTCTTGGAGAAATCAATATCAATGCAAGGGGAAGTTCCCTAACTGCTTAAGCTGGTTTTCCAAGAAATCGTTGTGACATTTGGTGAACGGATGGAAGTAGCCATGCCTGGATTTGGGTAGCATGGGCTAAGCCTAAATAAAGGCTGGATTTCTATGCCTATATAAGGGCATGGAGAATTGTACCTATAAAAGGGCATGAATCAGGGAAATTTAATCGGAGCCTAAAAAGCCACACAACACTCCATAATTAAATCTAGTGGGGGAATGCCAATTAAGAAAAGGTCCATTATCTAATAGCAGGCTCCACCATAAACAAAGTTATCAAAATGGAAAGGGGCGACCATTCGGTCCCCCCGAACGTATGGCCGAGTACCACGAGCCCCCCGGGAAGCCATTTTTGGGCGGGAGGCGAGCCTCGGCTGGTATGCCCAAAGCGGCGTAGCCGGGGCGCGCTGTTTCCCACCCTCGAGTGGGCTGGCCTAGACACTGACGCGGCTGGCCACGCCCTAAAGGCAGGCAGGGGCGGCTTTACGCCCACCCTGAAGACGGATAAAAGGAGCAACAAGCCAAGTACGCATCCTCTTGTTCCTGTGCTCTGAAGCTGCACCCCCTCGCTGCACGTGAGCTCGAGACGGAACGAAGAGCCAATTTTGAATGTGGTAATCTTTCTTGTTTGTCTCTGTTGGGGAATGCCTAAGAAAGTTGGAAAGCGAATGACTACCGACCAGATGCTGCGTGTTCTTATGAAAGAGGTGGCCGACCTAAAGAAGCGAATGGCGGAAAAAGATGGGGAAGAGGGACCGAAACGTCCGTTGGCTGGAGCAGCTCCGGGAGGGAAAGGCAAGAGGCCCAGAAGGGGAGCAGCTGGAGGGGACATCCCGGTTCCCTGTACCCCACTCGAAGAGCCAACTCCGGTGCCGGCGGAGGGGAATCCGATTCCCGTGGTGGTCACCCCCGTGTCCGGGGAGGATATGCCGCCCGAGCTGGCAGCACAATTAGCAGCGTGGTTGGGTAAAAATAACGAGGGCGCCACGGCTGACGACGCACGGGTTTTGATGAGGCAACTACGTGAAACAAGGGAGGCGGCTAAGGCAGCATCGCCAGTCATCACGCCGGCCGCGGCAGGAGGAAAGCCACCTGGGATAGGCTCAGCCGCAGATACAGCTTCCGGTTCAGGTAAGCGGCCATTGCCAATTGCGAGGGATGAGTCTGCCCCGTCGAGAAGGGAAAAGTTGGGTCAACATGTCCCTCTAGCTATTAAGGAGAAGATATGGGCAGATGAGTATGTAAACATTTTCTCGTTGCTTACCGATCATTATGAGATGGAATATGTTAAGAGCCAAAAGGAGCTCATGCATCCGAGTGTTTGGCGCGCAAAGATGGCCGCCTTCAAGGTAAATGAGAACATTGGCAATTGGGGCAAGGCGTGGGGAATTTTTACATCCATCCTGGGCGAACGTAGGCCCGAATTACTGTCTGAATTGCCGATTTATCAGTCACGGATCATGGGGTATTCCGTGTCACATGGGGGCAATCAGTGGTTCTGTTACGATAATATTTTCAGAAAAGCGAAAGAACATGATAAAAACTTAACTTGGGATTGTTACGATTCTGTGTCATGGTCAAAAATGGCGGATACAGGTATGTTGAATTTGCCATTAGTAGGGAGTAGTGTGGGGGAGTCCTCCCGCCAATATTCTGGGACCTCCTTTCGATCAGGCGCGAGTAACGAATACCAGTCCAGGCCGAACGGCACCACAGGTAAAAAGGGGAGTTGTTGGAACTTTAACAGGGGTAAATGTACGAGGCCCCAGGGGTCATGCAAATTTAGGCACGAATGTAGCGGGTGTGGGCAAGCGTCCCATCCTGAGTCCATGTGCAGAGCCAAAACGGGTGATAACGGGGGTAGAGGAGGCGCCAAACAGGTCTGAAATAGTCCGAGGGGCGCCTTTACCTACTCCGATTGATACCATGGCAATAATTCCTTGGCTCAGCGAATACCCGGACCACGCTTCCGCTGGGGTGTTGCGGAACGGGTTTTCATATGGTTTCCGCATCCCAGTGGGGGAGTTTCAGGGTTTAGCGAAATGTAAAAACCAAATATCAGTCTTGCAGCACACGGCCGTGGTACAGGAGAAGATTGGGAAAGAGGTGGCTCGAGGTCGAGTCGCCGGTCCGTTTAATGTGCCACCGGTTGCTAACTTTGTTTGTTCCCCCTTAGGGGTGGTCCCCAAGAAGGACCCGGGTGAGTTTCGGCTGATACATAATTTATCAGCCCCACGTGGTCTTTCCGTAAACGAGGCGATAGACCCGGCAGTGTGTTCAGTACGGTATGCATCTTTCGATGAGGCCGTAGCCATATTGAATCACCTAGGGCCCGGTGCGCTGATGGCGAAATCTGATATTGAGTCAGCGTTCCGGTTGCTCCCGGTACATCCAGACGATCAGCGTCTTCTTGGTTTCACGTTTCAGGGACACTATTACATGGATAGATGTATGCCAATGGGGTGCTCTATATCTTGTTCCTATTTCGAGCAGTTCAGTTGTTTCCTGCAATGGGTCTTCACAAGGAAGACGGGGTTTCATCAGGTTATGCATTATCTCGATGACTTTTTGTTTCTGGGGGCAGCCGGGGATCCGGAATGTGGTCAGGCTTTGAATGAATTTTGTGTCTTAATGGACCATTTTGGTGTGCCATTGGCACCTGGTAAGACGGTGGGTCCCTCGACTTGCCTCGAGTTTCTGGGGATCGAGCTCGACTCGGAGGAGGGTTGTTTTCGTTTACCAAGAGGAAAAGTGATTAGGTTCAGGGCATCCCTGGAGACGTGTATTAGTCAGTCTAAGGTTAAGTTGCAGCAATTACAACAATTGGTGGGACAGCTGAATTTTGCCCTGAGAGTAATACCGATGGCCCGCCCCTTTTCCCGCTCGATCGCTCAGGCCATGGTCGGCCTGAAGGAGGGTCACCATCGCACGAGGCTCTCGGCCGAGGTTCGCCAGGACATGCGCATTTGGTTGGCATTTCTGGCGGATTTCAATGGTCGAGTTGTCTGGAACAAACCGGCGGTGTCCTCCGAGGAGCTGGGGCTGTGGACAGATTCGGCAGGGAGCATTGGTTTTGGTGCCATCTTTGGCACACAATGGTCGGCTCAAAAATGGCCGTCATGGTGGCATGAGGATGGGTTGACGAGTAACATTGCTTTTCTTGAACTGTTCCCCATTCTGGTGGCCCTGAAAACTTGGCCTGAGGGGTTTAGAGATCACTCTGTGGTATTCTGGTCTGATAACATGACCGTGGTTGAGTGTATCAATAGCCAGGCGGCACGATGCAAATGGATCCTGAGGCTGCTGAAAGAAATTGTCTTGTTGTGTATGCAATTGAATGTCCTATTTAAGGCAAGACATGTGCCGGGGGTGATGAACCAAGCTGCTGATGCGCTTTCTCGTTTCCGTATGCAGGCCTTCTGGGGTTTTCTGCCCACAGCGGACCCGGTGGCGGCACCCTTTCCCGAAGCTCTCTGGTCTCTCGGTGCCCCGAACTACGAAACCTCGTGGGAGAGAGTTTAGCACCCAGGACAAGGAAGGCATATGAAGGGGCGTTCCGTTCCTATTTGGCCTTTTTGGGGACTGCTGGAGGGGAGCTTTGGGGCCAGGAGGAGTGGGTAGTAAATTTCCTGCTGTCTTTACATCAGGCAGGCAAATCTGTGGCTACTGCCCAGAGGCATCGGGCAGCCATTTCCTTTATGGCTAGGGCTTATGGGATCCAGGACCCGACAGCGTCTTTCGTTGTACAAAAAGCGCTACGTGGGTGGCAACGCCTTGAGGGTCGCAGAGTAGATGAAAGGCGCCCGATAGGTCTGGATAGGCTGGCCCTGTTATTATCTGTACTCCCTTCAACGTGTTCATCCCAGTATGAAATAGTGTTATTCCGAGCCGCTTTTGCGCTGGCATTCCATGGGGCTATGCGGGTAAGCGAACTAGTGGCGAGGAACAAGCAGGATGTGACGGGGGGACTGTGCCGAGAGCACGTTCAGGTCAGAGGGGTGACGATGTCCATCTCATTTGTCAGGTCCAAGACCGACCAGGGTGCGATGGGGGACTGCATAATCATACAAAGGATTCCCGGGTCCTCCATGTGCCCGGTAAGTTGCGTAGAGGAATATTTAGCGCAAAGGGTGGCATCATGGGGGGGGACATTGTTGCGACACGCTGACACCACCCCACTGACGAGGTTTCAGTTTCAGCGGGTGCTTGCGATGTCAATCTCCGCTGCGGGCTTGAACCCCGGCGAGTTTGGGACCCATTCCTTTCGGATAGGGGCTGCTACAGAGGCTACAGCCAGGGGTCTGAATGTCGAACAGGTTAAACGTGTGGGGCGTTGGTCCTCGAACTGTTATAAAAGGTATGTGCGGTTGCACATGTTGTGAAGCTGTAATGATGTACTCACGCTTCTTGTTTTTCTTTGGTTTTCAGTTGCGCAAGCCTACGAGGCGGGGCGGACTGTGCAGTCGACCCAACACCGGGTCAGCGGTCAGACATCACCGGCTGTGAAAAAGGAGGTGTGGGTCGTGGGCCACTCATACGTGAGGCGGGCCGCGGACGTATTCAAAGCAGGTGACATGATTCACGTGGCTGGGGAATACGGGTACAGTGTGTCCTTCTACGGAAAGGGCGGGCTCTGTATTGACCAGTTTCAATCATTTTTTGAGGGTTTGTTAGGGCGGACGAGGTCACCGCCGGCTATAGTCATAGTACATCTTGGGGGCAACGATTGGTGTCCACTGGTAGACGACTACTTCTTGAGGCAATGCTTTCCACTGTAAGTTGGTTAGCGAGAAGAGTTCCAGGGTGCACAATCGCATGGTCCCATATGATACCGCGAAAAGTGTGGCGGGGGGCTCTTTCAGTTTCTGCTCTGAATCATTCAGTAAGGAAGATTAATATTAAAGTGAGTCGATTGTTCCGTTCAAGTACACTGCATTCTATTTCGCATGGTTGTATTAAAGGGGACAGTATGTATTTGGGTGATGGTGTTCATTTGTCCCGGGTGGGGAACGAGTTACTCATAGGAGACCTGATAGCTTGGCTGGGGACTTTAAGACATGACCTTTAGGTAGGAGTGTGTGGGGGGTCCGGATAACCGGTCAACTATCCGGCCTGTGGCGGTAAGGTCATGATCGGTGAGCACTAATTGGTAGATCCCTATGAGTGGGCGTCATCCATTACGGTTTGGAGCGCTCGAGGGAGGTGGCCATTGGCCCCTCAACGGGTAGGCGGTCCCTTCTAAGGATGGGACGCCGAAAGGAAAGGAAAGGCGGTCAAGGCCCCTTCCTGGGTAGGAGGGGCTACAGCCCCCTCCTGGGGAATTTCCCGGGGCCAGGATATCTGCGACGGCAGATGTGGTAAGTTGTGTGGGGTTTGGGAGGGGGTCTACGCTACCTTCTAGATACCTCACACGAGTCCTCGAACGACCTTTAAGTGGCGTCGAGTTTATTGGGGCCCCCGTCAAGTCAAGGGAAATTGGTAGTTGCACTTGAGGTACACCTCTGTGCGGTCGCCCCTCACAAGTGAGGGGGATATTTCGGGTTTAGGGATCTTGACACCGGTTACGACCTTGCCGTTGGCCCTTAAACGTTAGGATGTACAATTTCAAAATTTCAAGTTAATGTTTTGTAGGATGTTAGTTCGGCTAGGAGAACCTTTGTACTAGAGAATATGTTAAGGTTAGCCAAAAACATCGCAATGTGGTAATGAAATTATACATAATATGAAACTGTTATTTTAATGTTTAATTTTGTTTCATATTTTAATAAATACGGCCGGGAGGGTCACTCCCTCCCGTCTTCCAAAAGTTCAGAACTGTTTCCGGTTTCCCATCCTTGGGGAGTGTGTTGGGAGGGGGTGGCGGGTATTGCGGCCATATGGAAAGGGGCGACCATTCGGTCCCCCGGAACGTATGGCCGAGTACCACGAGCCCCCCGGGAAGCCATTTTTGGGCGGGAGGCGAGCCTCGGCTGGTATGCCCAAAGCGGCGTAGCCGGGGCGCGCTGTTTCCCGCCCTCGAGTGGGCTGGCCTAGACACTGACGCCCTAAAGGCAGGCAGGGGCGGGTTTACGCCCGCCCTGAAGACGGATAAAAGGAGCAACAAGCCAAGTACGCATCCTCTTGTTCCTGTGCTCTGAAGCTGCACCCCCTCGCTGCACGTGAGCTCGAGACGGAACGAAGAGCCAATTTTGAACCCACCCACCAGCCCCTGAGGACAGCCAGTTGTTTTGAATAAAGTTTTGATGTGGTAATTCTATTTCTTGCAGGTTGTGGTGATTGTCGTGTTATTTTTAGTATGCAATAAAGAATGGTCAGCTACAATATGTTTTTCAAATAAAGGAATTCTGCACTAAGTATTGATCAGTAATCATACGTGAAATGGTTTATGGTTGTTTTTGTAATTGAGTAATTTAGTTAAATTGTCGTATTTATTTTTTGGTCGGGCGGTAAGGTCATGATCGGTGAGCACTAATTGATAGATCCCTATGAGTGGGCGTCACCCATTACGGATGGGAGCGCTCGAGGGAGGTGGCCATTGGCCCCTCAACGGGTAGGCGGTCCCTTCTAAGGATGGGACGCCGAAAGGAAAGGAAAGGCGGTCAAGGCCCCTTCCTGGGTAGGAGGGGCTACAGCCCCCTCCTGGGGAATTTCCCGGGGCCAGGATATCTGCGACGGCAGATGTGGTAAGTTGTGTGGGGTTTGGGAGGGGGTCTACGCTACCTTCTAGATACCTCACACGAGTCCTCGAACGACCTTTAAGTGGCGTCGAGTTTATTGGGGCCCCCGTCAAGTCAAGGGAAATTGGTAGTTGCACTTGAGGTACACCTCTGTGCGGTCGCCCCTCACAAGTGAGGGGGATATTTCGGGTTTAGGGATCTTGACACCGGTTACGACCTTGCCGTTGGCCCTTAAACGTTAGGATGTACAATTTCAAAATTTCAAGTTAATGTTTTGTAGGATGTTAGTTCGGCTAGGAGAACCTTTGTACTAGAGAATATGTTAAGGTTAGCCAAAAACATCGCAATGTGGTAATGAAATTGTACATAATATGAAACTGTTATTTTAATGTTTAATTTTGTTTCATATTTTAATAAATACGGCTGGGAGGGTCACTCCCTCCCGTCTTCCAAAAGTTCAGAACTGTTTCCGGTTTCCCATCCTTGGGGAGTGTGTTGAGAGGGGGTGGCGGGTATCGCGGCCATATGACTTTGTGTAACCATTTGTGTAATATGTTTCCAAAACATACGGTCAGTATTTGTGGAGCCATATACATTTAGAATCGTAAAAGTAACATCATCAATAGTGAGTCATACTAAAACCCATCTATCATCATTTATAACTTTCCTCGGAAATGAGGGAAACAATTAAACTTTTATGACATAGAATGACTACTCCGTTTTTATGTTGAAAAAGAATCCATCATTGTTTTTTGAGTTTTGTGAAAATCAGCATGGTCAGATGCGTTTCTTAAAGCAAATCGAGCTGGCAGCACAATCTAGATAAATTACATAAAATTAATTGGCATTTAATGGGATTTTCAAACCGTTAACATTCCAGGTTGTGACTCTAAGCGGGATATGAGGCAAATTCATATTTGAACATTGGGAATGAATAAAGAAATGAGTGTATCATAAACATGAATATAAAAAAACTGTGAGATAAAGAGGTAAAAGGACAGAAAAGCCAAAAAGGAAGTGGGGAGTAAGGAACACCTACAAAGGCAAAAAGAGCAAAAAGGCAACACAGGAAGAACAACCCTAGTTGCAAAAAACACCTTACATGTAAAAATAATCATGAGGGATGAGAATAGTGCCGAGCACCTAAAGGAGATGGAACCAGGCCTGGTTCTGGGATACATGAAAAAGAAACACAAGAACCACCAAACAAATCAGCGATTTCCAACATAGAGAGTGAGAGAGGCATGTAAAAGCAGAATGAGACAAACACAAGGAGATAATGAACGGATCGCTGAAACCTTTCAGACACCCACCCAAAGTCACAGATCTGGGTTCAATCCACCATCGTTCTTTAGCTCACCACGCCACCCCAGTTCGGACCCAGCTACATACAAATCAGTCTTGATTTGTACCTCATGGGAACAGTTGAGCCTGAACTGTCAAACCAGGTCCCTACTAAACTAGAAAAAAGCATCTTGGGATGGATTTCGGGGTAACGCCCCTCATCAGCTAGGCTAGCTTGAATCCAGTAGCAATGTGAGTATGGGACTCACGTGTGGGTATTCCCTGCGAACTTAGGGTGAACAAAGCAAACACAAGGAGAGGATGGATGGAGCGATGAAACTTTCAGACACTCAGCCCAAGCCACAGATCTGCTTTGAATCCAACATTGTTCTTTAGCTCACTTCGCCACCCAGTTCGGACCCAGCCATATGTAAATCAGTCCTGACCCTGTGCCTGAAACAGCCCACACTGTCACTTCAGAATGTCAGGAAGAGGCAGATGCAACATTTTAAACCGAAGAACCCCAGCTTACTCCAGCAAACATCTTACCACCACCAACTTTTGAAGACATAATCATCCAAAGCACTACCACTTCTGCTGCTGTTTCTGTCACACAGGAACAGCTGGAATGGATTCTGTGACAAATAGGTTGAGGGATCAGTGATGCGAACAAAATATACAACACAACATTTTTGCATACTTGATAGTGCAATGTTAACTGTCCAAAACAAACCAGCATATAGCAATATGAGCAATATGAGATTTTTCATGTAGTGTAACTGATTAAAAAAAAACAGAGACGTAAACAGCGCACGCCTGTTATTTCCATTAAATCATTGACTTAGTCTGTTGGAAAACTAGCTACTAGCACTATATTAATGTGACACAGGCCACTACATTTGCAGGCCCAATTAACTAGACTAAATATTTTGATGAATAAGATCTTTTAAAAATGGGTAATGTTTTGGAGGTTAAAGTGAGCCATACTTCGCATCATAGGTCTGCCATTCCAAAAGCAGAATGTGATGAAGGTGCAAGTGGCACTAACATATCTGTGCATGACTCAATGTTACAGACACGTCCTATGAGTAGAAATGGTCAAGTAAAGCTCCATGCATTCAGCAGCCAATCAGCAGGCAAACAGGTAGTAGAACAAAGCACAAATAAATGTATAATACTACGGAGACATACATTTATGTTTGAATACAGTACTGTCAAATTATATTTTCTTATTGTCGTATGTATTGATGAACAGAAAATTAAACACATATCTGTGATGTAACAGAAAATAATTACATATTTTAATCAAACTGAAGCACAAGTCGAATAATCTCTTTTTTTATATAATGCATCTAATTAAAAATAAGCCTCTGTGATCTCTTGTCTGCAGTCTCTTCCTTCAGCTGAACATAATATTTCCATAATTCTCTGTTGCTTGGGAGGGGGACCTCCATTGCCATCTGCTTTGTCATCAATATCTTCTCGTGGTAATTCTCCCCACATTGCTATTGGACACACAGCTACTATTTTACATGCAATCTCTGATGTAAACTCCGAAGCAACTCACCCCTAGGAAAGCATGAAAATCTCCTCTTCAAAATACCATAGGTTATATACTTCATGGGACACATGTAAGAACAACACATTTTTCGAGTTCCTAATTGTGACTTTTTGCAACTCGCAATTGGGAAGTCACAAATACAATGTACAACAGTGTGTTTAACACGGCGATTACCAGTGGATCGCAAATGGACCTGCCTCATCAATATTCATGAGGCATGTCTCAATTTGCGACCCACTGGGAATAACCAAAATCCCAGGAATGGAGGCCTTCTGGGGACAGCAGACTATCATGACTGTGTTTGATTTTAAATAAAGCAACTTTTTTTTAAATGAAGCTGTTTTTCTTGAAAGAAGAGGGGATGCATTTCAAAAAGAAAAATGAAACGTTTCGGTTTCATTTTTTTTAGGCTAGGCAGTGGTCTGTATGACTTGAAGTAGGCAGTAAACTGTGAGGGGCATATTTACAAGTTCTGGCGCATCTCTGCATATCAGCAGAAATGCGTCACGCAAAACTACCCTTGCGTCACGGCAGATGCACCGCATTTACAATGCGGCACGCCGTGGCGCAAGGGTAGGCAGATGCGTGACGCATCTCGTGATGTAAGGGCGGCGCATCGCTGGAGTCGCGTCGCAACTTCAGCAATGCTCAGGCCCGCCCAATACTGAACATGCTGCGTCAGTCCTTACGCCTGCTTCAAGCAGGCGTAAGGAATTGACGTAGCATCGTTGCGGAAGTGCCTGCGTGAAATCTTGTAGATTTCACGCAGGCACTTTTGCGAGGCGCCGGAACGCCCACCCTGCGTGGGAACACCCCCATTGTGGCGCTGGACTTTATAATGTGACGCATCTCCCTAGATGCGTCACGTTGTAAATGCCTCGCAAGGATGCGCCACGTTTACGCCGATGTTGCGTCACGCAAGGCGGCGTAAACGTGGCACAAGGGGCTTGTAAATCTGCCCCTGAATGCTTTGCAATCAGATTCCGGTCACAAAACGTTCAAACATCCCCCTGCGACTCACTACTAAAAAAGGACACCCTCGACATGCCTCCTTCTTAATACTAACTGGCAAACCCTATTTTGCAAATAGGTAATAGGTTACTGACTCTCAAAATAGAGTGAGTACATGTCAATAGGCTATTTAGTTGTAAACAGCCCAATTCTCCATTTGCTACTGCTAAAACCTTTTGCGCATGTGGCCCAAAATCCAGTTACCTAGCAGAAACCAATCTACTTTGTTTTCTCTGGTTTGTCGTCTTCAGAATGCACAGTTGTGAAAAGATGAATGAGTCATGATTGCTCCCAGGATAACAGGCAGCAATGTCCGTAATAATATAATATACAGTGCACCCAACTTGAAAATTGAGTAAATGCTGATGCTTCCTGTTTCTGTAGAGGAACTCAGTTGCTGAAGGTGGAATTGTGAAGAAGTGTGTACCAATCACGTATCCTATGATGTTAGGAAATTGTGCAATTTGGTAAAGATTTGGGGTCAGATGTACAACGGTGTGTACACGAGCAAATGGGATTGCGAACCCGTTTGCACATGCAAAAACAGCAAAAACAGCATGTGAGTCGCAAAATGGGTTGTGCGAATCGCTATTAGGAAGGAGCATTCCCTTCCTAATAGTGTGCGCAACCCTATGTACAGATGTTTTGTGTCCACAATTGCGGGTGCAAAACACTCGCAAATTACCACCCTCTTCAAGAGGCTGGTAATGGGGTCGCAAAAGGGAAGGAGTCCCCATGGCACCCCTTTCCCTTTGCAAACACAGGGGAAAATATTTTATTTTTAAAGGCAGGCAGTGGTCTCAGGGACCACTGCCTGCCCTTAAAAAATGAAATGAAAATGTTTCATTCTTTTTTCAAATGCATTTGAAAAAAAATGCTGCTTTATTTAAAAGCAGTCCCAGACTGTGAGAAGTTGGCCTGGTATATAATGTTCACTATTCTAGTGAGCACTTTGTATCAGTCCAAACAACCCTTATTGATGATTGGTTGTAAGTCAACCTTATAGACCAGCTATCCTAGTAGCATGGATACGAGCAGTCTAAGGCTAAAGACTCGAGAGGGCGTGTTAAGCCAGCTGTTATACCACACATGTACCCCTTGAACACCCAGTGAAAGGACACCACACAAGTGTTATGAAAATTGAAAATAAACAGTGTATTTATTAAAATCACAACAGCCCTGTACTCTTTATGAGGACAGGGTACTAAGCACAAAACAAAACTCTTACGAAAATACTTAAGTTAGCACAGCATATACAAATGCCCGAGGGGCACGGAAAACCATATACTCTGAAAGTGGAATGCGAAATTACTAGCAGGTAAGTACAGTACTAATAGGCTTTGGAATCAGTAGGTCTTGACTATAGAATCTTCAGATTACTTCTAGGAGGCCTAGGGGACTCGGGTGCAGAGTGTGCACTCTCACGCGTGATGCGGGACAAAGTCTATGGTAGCTAGATTTCAGAAAGTTAGTGTTCTCGGGCGAACCCGACCTGGTAGGAGGAAAACAAAAGTGGATTCCGACCCTTGGATAGTGAGGCTATGCTGGGGCACCGAAATGCCGAAGTTACCTAGCCCAGGGGCTGCAGCTGCATATGTCTCAAAAGACGTCGGGAATCCTTGTTGACGGACCAGGAGCCTGGAAGAAAGAAGTTGCTGGCAGGCGACCAGTGAAGAAAGTTCGATGGATCCAAGCCTGGATCGATGATAGAAGACAGATGACACCTGAAAGCAGAGGGGACCAAGTTCGTGACTACTAGCCAGTAGTCAGGTGGCACCAGGAGGGCACCGGATGGTAGTCACCTCGACTAGGTGAGTGGGTGACGCTGTGCTCTGCAGATCTCACGGACCAGGAGGCGTTGTCGGCGACCAGGATGGAGGAGCGAGCTGTCCCACGATGGATGAAGCTGTCGGCGTCGCTGGACCCAGGATTGGGCAACAAAGCCTTGGCAAATTCAAGCCCACGCGGTGGACTCAAAATGGCGTCTGGAGTGGACCAGGAGGGTCCGGGGTGCCTCTCTTGAAGAAGGAAGCAAGGGCCAATCTGGAGCAACCAGACTAGCAGCAGTGATGTAGTCGGGCGTCGTTAGGAAGGCCACAAGCCAGCCGGCTAGTAGCCAAACAACGCGGTGAGCAGGCAAAAGCAGAAGGGCCCCACGCAGATCGTGGAGATGCTGGAGGGCTGATCTTCGGTGCTGGAGCTGCTCAGGGTTGGGGCTTCTCGGACCCCAAAGCACTCACCAGTGGAAGACTCGGTGGGCTTGATGCAAAGAAGTCGTGCAGTCTTGGCGATCGTCGGTCCCTCGAGGTCTCGTCGCACTCACAGTTCTCAGCTTTGCTGTAGAGGTGAGTAGAGGTCAGAGGTGCCAGGGAAGCCGGGTCTCGTCGAGCTGGGTCGTCGGATTCCGGAGGAAGGACTTGCAGCAGACCGCAGTGTTCTTAGGATGGTGCCTGCGGATGCAGGGTGACTACTCCTTAGCCACAAGGGAGAATCTTGAAGAAGAAATCTTGATGTCCTTTCGCAGAAAGTCGTGTCGTGATTCCAAAGATGATCTAATTTGAACAGGGGGCACGCTCCTATCTTTATACTAAAAAAGGGGGCTGACCCGGTGACTAGGTCCTGCCTATGGGTGGGACTAGGAGGGGGGTGGTTACACCCCTCTCCCATGCCGGACTTTCCCCAGGCCAGGGGCTGGTGTGCCCCTGGAACTGGTTCTGACCGGCCTATGCGTAGTGAGCACCGGGGTGCCACTCAGCAGTCACCTTCCTGTAAAGCCCTGCCTACCCAGGATACACAAAACCCTGTCTGGGACGGTGCTAGCACCGCCCTCGACTGGAAACCCTTTGTCCAGGCTCCCCTCGCTGGAAGGACTCCCAGCTGCAGGGGGTCAGACTCGTGTCTGTGGTGGCAGCATCCATTTTGTGGAGCTGAGGCTTCAGTTAACTTTAACCAGGGTTCACAGTTACATACATGTCGTGTCCCTCTAGAAGGGTGGAATGCTAACCCCGTCGCCAGAATTGGCGAGGGGTTAGTATTCCAATTCGTATGACACCTTACTCGACATGTTTTGATAAAGCAATACCAAAGATAGCATTTAACCGCGAGGATTATAATGCACTTAAGAGTATATGGTATGCGTTATCATGGAACAGCTATTAGGACTTGGTTCCGCAAGCTGCAGACAGGCTCAGCTCATGCCAGAGCACCATCTCACACGATTCCAAGCACTCTGCCTTCAGGATTGTTAAGGCCTGCCATAGGAGTGACTGATAGGAATCTGTGTGTCCATTTTTAGGGTTAGATATAGGTATACTATATCTACAGCAAAGGGTGATTACACGACTTTGCCCCAGCTGTCATGCAGCCAGTTGTGTCAAATTTAGGAGGCCAGCCAGGGGTGGCATAATACATGCTTCAGCCCCTGGTAGGCCCTGGGTACACCTATGCCCTGAGTTACAGGGTCTGATAAGGTGGCCCAGTCCCAATTGGAAATGTACCTAGGGTACATGGAATCCATTTTAAAGAGAGAGCAGTAGGCCTGGGGTCCTGATTGGCAGGGTCCCAGGTCGACTATGTCAAAAACCAGCTAAAACACAGGGCAAAAAGTTGGGGGCAACCATAGTCAGGATGTACCTTCCTACACAACCCCCCCCCCCCCCAAGCGAAAGGAGATAAGGCTATCCTTGTCCAGGTAAGCCTCTATTACCTAAGTGGGCATATAAGGAAGGACCAGCTCTGGCTTGGTTTCCCCCTGTGTCATGGTCCACTAGGCAACCCCTCACCCTAAGGGTATCTGAGGGTCTCCACCATAGGGAATCTCTGTCTCTGGTGTGTCTTGGGAAAGAAAAAGGCTGATGCTGGGATGGAGTACTGAAGTGAGGCTCCTCTACCTTTGGGCTCAACTTCCTCCAATCACCATCCATCATGTGTGCCTTCCTTTCTTTAGCTGAGATGCACTGAGCTCTCAGGGTCAGCCTCTGGCTACCTAAAGCTGGAGGCTGAGTCCCTCTGTTTGGCTTACTGGAGGGACAGGTCAGGTCTGGGGTTTTTAGGTCCCATGTTTGGCTGTGCCCAATAGTGTCCAGCTGTGGGAGATCCCTAACTACTTTTAAGGGGGATCCCTCAGGAGTCTGATTTCTTTTCACTTGGCTAGGTTTACCAGCTTCAGTGATCCTAATCTGCTGATTAAGGAGTTCTTTTGGACAGGGGGCCCTTTGGGGTCCACCACTGGCCTCCCTGACCTCCACAGCCCTGGGCTGACTGAGGCAGGGTAGAGAGGGGCAGGTTACCTGCTCCAGACTGGGTCCCACCTTGGAAGGGTCCACTGACATCAGGGGCTCTGCCAGGCTAGGCCTGACTACCTCTGGGGCAGTTCCTTCACAAGGGGTCAGATCAGTTCCCTGAGGAGGCTGATCCTTTCCTAGAGACTGGTGGGAGGGAGATTTCTCTTCCTCCTCAATGCTCTCTGTCTGAGTGGAGTGATCCATTGTTTCAGGCTTCACAACACTATCTGTTTGAGTAGAGGCTGAGACCATTACAGCCTTGCCAACCTTTTCAGGAGGGCACTCAGTTTGTGTTTGGGCTGTGTCTGTCACAGCCCTCCTATCCTGTTCAGGAAAGTCTGTCTGAGCCTGGGCAGTGGCTACCACTGCTCTTCCAACCTTTTCAGGGAGGAATGGTGCTTGGACTGGGGCTGTAGCTATTACTGCCACACTAACTTGTCTGGATAGGCCTATCGTTCTGGAGTGAGTTTCTTGCTCCACCTCAGCTCATGCTGAGAGTTCCAGGTCATTCCCCAGTAAGCAATCTACAGGTAGGTTATCTGTCACTGCCATTCTCATGGGCCCTGTGACATTACCCCAGCTGAGCTTGACTACTGCCATGGGATGCCTTCTTTTCACTCCATGAATGTCTGTCACCTGATAACTGAAACCAGGGGTCAGTTGAGCAGAGGGGACCAGATGGTCAATCACCATGGTGATGCTGGCCCCTGTGTCTCTGAATGCCTCAACTTTCTGACCATTGACTAGGAGCTTTTGTCTATACTTTCCCAAAATGTGGGGTCCAGTAGTGAAGTTGGCAAACCCCATGCCAGTCTCACAGACAAGAGTGTTGTTAGGGGACCTGGCTAAGCCATAGTCCTCCTGATTGCCCAAAGTAATGCCCACCACATTCTTGGGGGCACTCCCACCACCTGGGGGATTACCACTAGTGGTAACAGGAGGTTTGGGAGTATTACCTGGGGGTATATTTCCCTTATTGCCATTTTTAGGGCAACTGGCATCACTTTTGTAATGGCCCACCTGTTTACAGGTATGGCAATAAGGTTTCTTCTGTTCTGAAGGAGTGTTCTGGGACCCACCACCCTTGTTGGAGTTTTGGGACCCTTGGGAAGTCTTCTCTGTGGATTTATCCCCATCCTTCTCGTGAGGCTTGGTTGATTCCTTCTTTTGGTCACCACCCTGGTTCTTAGGCCTGACCCTGGTTCTGACCCATTTGTCTGCCCTCTTACCCAATTCCTGTGGAGAGGTCAGATCAGAGTCTACCAGGTGCTGGTGTAATAACTGGTTCTGACAATTACTTAAGATTTGCTCCCTCATAATTAGATTGTACAATCCTTTAAAATCAGTAACCTTACTACCCAGTAGCCAGCCTTCAAAAGCCTTAGTGGCACAATCAACAAAGTCAGTCCAATCCTGAGACTGAGTTTTCTGGGTGTCTCTGAACAGCAACCTGTATTGTTCAGTGGTTAAACCAAACCCATCAACCAGTGTATTCTTCAGGACTTGGTAATTGTTAGCATCCTCCACTCTAGTAGTGAGGAGCTTATCTCTACCTTTACCTTCAAAGGAGAGCCACAAGATAGCTGCCCACTGACTCTGGGGAACACCCTGCACAGTGCAGGCCCTCTCCAAAGCAGTAATCCATTTGTGGATGTCATCCCCTTGTTTAAAGGGGGGCACTATCTTATTCAGGTGTTTTGTATCAAAACTCCTTTCCCTATTGCTAGGTATATTGCTGCCACCAGTGGGTTTTGACCCACTCAATTCTTGCTCTCTAGCAAAGGCAAGTCTTTCTTTGGCCAGGGCAAGTTCTTCCCATTCAATCCTCAGATTGACTTCCCTTTCCTTAGCTTCATAGATTCTCCTCTGAGGGGAAGCCATCCTCCTCACAGCAGAATTCTGAGAGCCATTGGTTTGAATAGATCTGCCAGAGCCTCTTGATAGAGACCTAACTCGTCCATTCCCAATGTTAAGCTGGCCTGAGAGGGGTCCCAGGGGTCTCCTAGTACCATTCTCATGCCTGCTTAAGTTGTCCTTAGTTAGCTGACTAACTACTTCTGGACCTTTGTCTGCCTCATCCCCAGATGTCTCCTGATCATCATCCTCCTCACCTGAGAGATGGATGAGATCTGGGTCACCCCTGGTTCCTTCTAGGGCTGGCATGTCCCCTTCTGGATGAGAAGAGCTAAGAAGTTTCTCAGCTTTCCTGGCATCATAAGTCTCTAAGAGACCTATCAGAAATGGGATTGTGGGGTTAGACCCCTGTTTTAGCTTCCTGGAGGTACACACTTGTCTCATCTCCTGGAAACTAAGGGCTGCATATCTAGAAGAGGCCTGTGGAGGGTCCTCAACCATCAGAGGGGTCTCAGTAGACTCTCCTAGGTTAGACATGCTTCTAGTGTGGTGTAAGTGATGCACCTACCTACACTATGTGTTTACCTACTGATCCCTTGCTAAGAGTTGCAGCCAAGGTGTGCTAAGCCTTGAGGAGCTGCAACAGCTGGTTCAGTAGAACTCAGAGTATTCTAAGCTAAGTTATATGTACCTAACAGTACTTATGTGATCTTTCAACAAGATATTCTTAGGATACGTGTGGTAGAACAACAGCAAGCTCAAATCCCAACCGCTGTTCACCAATGTGAGAAGTTGGCCTGGTATATAATGTTCACCATTCTAGTGAGCACTTTGTATCAGTCCAAACAACCCTTATTGATGATTGGTTGTAAGTCAACCTTATAGACCAGCTATCCTAGTAGCATGGATACGAGCAGTCTAAGGCTAAAGACTCGAGAGGGCGTGTTAAGCCAGCTGTTATACCACACATGTACCCCTTGAACACCCAGTGAAAGGACACCACACAAGTGTTATGAAAATAAACAGTGTATTTATTAAAATCACAACAGCCCTGTACTCTTTATGAGGACAGGGTACTAAGCACAAAACAAAACTCTTACGAAAATGCTTAAGGTAGCACAGTATATACAAATGCCCGAGGGGCACGGAAAACCATATACTCTGAAAGTGGAATGCGAAATTACTAGCAGGTAAGTACAGAACTAATAGGCTTTGGAATCGCTAGGTCTTGACTATAGAATCTTCAGATTACTTCTAGGAGGCCTAGGGGACTCGGGTGCAGAGTGTGCACTCTCACGCGTGATGCGGGACAAAGTCTATGGTAGCTAGATTTCAGAAAGTTAGTGTTCTCGGGCGAACCCGACCTGGTAGGAGGAAAACGAAAGTGGATTCGGACCCTTGGATAGTGAGGCTATGCTGGGGCACCGAAATGCCGAAGTTACCTAGCCCAGGGGCTGCAGCTGCATATGTCTCAAAAGACGTCGGGAATCCTCGTTGACGGACCAGGAGCCTGGAAGAAAGAAGTTGCTGGCAGGCGACCAGTGAAGAAAGTTCGATGGATCCAAGCCTGGATTGATGATAGAAGACAGATGACACCTGAAAGCAGAGGGGACCAAGTTCGTGACTACTAGCCAGTAGTCAGGTGGCACCAGGAGGGCACCGGATGGTAGTCACCTCGACTAGGTGAGTGGGTGACGCTGTGCTCTGCAGATCTCACGGACCAGGAGGCGTTGTCGGCGACCAGGATGGAGGAGCGAGCTGTCCCATGATGGATGAAGCTGTCGGCGTCGCTGGACCCAGGATTGGGCAACAAAGCCTTGGCAAATTCAAGCCCACGGGGTGGACTCAAAATGGCGTCTGGAGTGGACAGGAGGGTCCGGGGTGCCTCTCTTGAAGAAGGAAGCAAGGGCCAATCTGGAGCAACCAGACTAGCAGCAGTGATGTCGTCGGGCGTCGTTAGGAAGGCCACAAGCCAGCCGGCTAGTAGCCAAACAACGCGGTGAGCAGGCAAAAGCAGAAGGGCCCCACGCAGATCGTGGAGATGCTGGAGGGCTGATCTTCGGTGCTGGAGCTGCTCAGGGTTGGGGCTTCTCGGACCCCAAAGCACTCACCAGTGGAAGACTCGGTGGGCTTGTTGCAAAGAAGTCGTGCAGTCTTGGCGATCGTCGGTCCCTCGAGGTCTCGTCGCACTCACAGTTCTCAGCTTTGCTGTAGAGGTGAGTAGAGGTCAGAGGTGCCAGGGAAGCCGGGTCTCGTCCAGCTGGGTCGTCGGATTCCGGAGGAAGGACTTGCAGCAGACCTCAGTGTTCTTAGGATGGTGCCTGCGGATGCAGGGTGACTACTCCTTAGCCACAAGGGAGAATCTTGAAGAAGAAATCTTGATGTCCTTTCGCAGAAAGTCGTGTCTTGATTCCAAAGATGATCTAATTTGAACAGGGGGCCCACTCCTATCTTTATACTAAAAAAAGGGGGCTGACCCGGTGACTAGGTCCTGCCTATGGGTGGGACTAGGAGGGGGGTGGTTACACCCCTCTCCCATGCCGGACTTTCCCCAGGCCAGGGGCTGGTGTGCCCCTGGAACTGGTTCTGACCGGCCTATGCGTAGTGAGCACCGGGGTGCCACTCAGCAGTCACCTTCCTGTAAAGCCCTGCCTACCCAGGATACACAAAACCCTGTCTGGGACGGTGCTAGCACCGCCCTCAACAGGAAACCCTTTGTCCAGGCTCCCCTCGCTGGAAGGACTCCCAGCTGCAGGGGGTCAGACTCGTGTCTGTGGTGGCAGCATCCATTTTGTGGAGCTGAGGCTTCAGTTAACTTTTACCGGGGTTCACAGTTACATACATGTCGTGTCCCTCTAGAAGGGTGGAATGCTAACCCCGTCGCCAGAATTGGCGAGGGGTTAGTATTCCAATTCGTATGACACCTTACTCGACATGTTTTGATAAAGCAATACCAAAGATAGCATTTAACCGCGAGGATTATAATGCACTTAAGAGTATATGGTATGCGTTATCATGGAACAGCTATTAGGACTTGGTTCCGCAAGCTGCAGACAGGCTCAGCTCATGCCAGAGCACCATCTCACACGATTCCAAGCACTCTGCCTTCAGGATTGTTAAGGCCTGCCATAGGAGTGACTGATAGGAATCTGTGTGTCCATTTTTAGGGTTAGATATAGGTATACTATATCTACAGCAAAGGGTGATTACACGACTTTGCCACAGCTGTCATGCAGCCAGTTGTGTCAAATTTAGGAGGCCAGCCAGGGGCGGCATAATACATGCTTCAGCCCCTGGTAGGCCCTGGGTACACCTATGCCCTGAGTTACAGGGTCTGATAAGGTGGCCCAGTCCCAATTGGAAATGTACCTAGGGTACATGGAATCCATTTTAAAGAGAGAGAAGTAGGCCTGGGGTCCTGATTGGCAGGGTCCCAGGTCGACTATGTAAAAAACCAGCTAAAACACAGGGCAAAAAGTTGGGGGCAACCATAGTCAGGATGTACCTTCCTACACAGACATGGTGGTCTGCTGAGCCCAGAAGGCCACCATACTTGGGATGGCCTGCTATTCTCAATGAAGTCGCAAATTGCGAGAGGCTCATTAATATTCTCTATTTGCAACCGCATTGGCAATCATTGACAGTGAAAAAAAACCACTGTTGTACATAATAAATTGCACCTCGCAAATTTGCGAGGCGCAATTTACTTGGTCGTACATCTATTGCAAATCAGCATGGCTCTTTGGAAAAAGATATGCAAATTGATTCTAGAGACCATTACATCTAAAACCTTTCAAAAAACCCTGGACAATGCACTCTGGGATAGACCACCAAAAAATGCTACAGTATTTTGGTAACTCTCTGACGCAAGCAGATGTAGGGAGCATAAAACCTAAACGTGCACTGGGGTGGCTCGATGATGTCTAGTGGGCCTTGAAAGCATTGGCTCCAATTCATTGATCATTTCCTTAATGACGGCCTTGATGAGTCTGTATGTCACATACACCTACTAAGTTTGGTTAAATAAAGTTATATGCTGCCTGTAATGCGCTCCTGTCTCCTTATCTTCCTGTGTAAAGCTCCCAGGGCACACCTCCTGATCATCATTGCATAGAGTTCAGCCATTGTGGATATTAGCCAAGGAAGTCAGCTGTCCTTTTATACCTGCCACCTGTTTACCACAGGGTTTTACTTGGAAGTAATTTGCACGTGCTAATAGGGGGTGATTTGTGGACATATGATGTAGGTGGCAAAACCAGGACATCGCATTTACACATGGCTCTGCCTTACATAAATTTACAAAAAAGGGACTCAGGGCTTTTTCCTCTGCAAAGAGGGAGGTCCAGCATAAATACCCCAGAGCAAGTCTTACAAAAGAAGGTTATGCAGTTCATCAGGGATCGGTGTCAGAACAGGGGAAATCAAAACCCACCCAACCAGAAGGGTTCAAAGTTGGGAGTCCATATATGAGATTATAATGCCCTCACACACCCAGTTGGGTGTCATGCTTCATCATCTAGCTGCTCCTAGTTGGGTGGTCGGTGCAATACCCAACAGGCTCCCTATAGTAGGGAACTTTAGCAGAGATCTTTTGCCAATAGCCGTGTGGTGAAGTGGTGGTGAGGATCCAGAAATGTGTAGATGTATGGATTGAGAGTGAATCTAAAATAAGGCTGGGAGTAGCAACGACAACAAACTTTAATCAATAGGTCTCCTACCCTGAGTAGAAACAGATAATAAGGCGCTTCACTAAGTTGTATGTCTTATATTTAAGGGTACCTATTGGTGAAAGAGGTCAACATGTTTCTTGCTCAATGTAAATTCTACATGTGATTCGTCAGGACCAATGCAGTGAAGACTATCTACACCTCAGAGTTATTGACGTGGAATCATGCTCACATCAACCAAGCAACTACCTATTAGTGTACCTGTCAGTACTGGAACTACCTGTATGGGGAGAGGAAATGTAACATAAGTTACATCAGTATGGTACACGTATCTATACAAACTTCTTTCCCTTGTGAATCTGACTCTGTATCAGTGAACAGTGAATGCAAATGCATTGAGAACAATAAAAACAGTATAAAACAGTGCCATATGGTGAGTGCCCACGGTGAGCCAGTGTGAACTACAGCTCTTGTGACACATATACAAAGCAGCAGACATAATCTTTTGGGGACTCACCCAATGTTGTAAACTAACCAGGCATAAGCAGTACCCGGTAGGTTGTACACAAGGGTTTCCTCAAGTACTGGACAACATGAAGTGGGAGACAATAAAGGGTGCCAATATTAGTCACTATACGAAGGTCAATGTAGTCATAGTGAAGCCCTAAACTGTCGGTCTCAATCGCAACTTCTTCAGCACTTAAGCTTAAAAAATGCAGATGAAAAGCGCTCTTGACTTGTGCTCATAATCCATATTCTCTCACTCGCAATTTACAAAATACAAATGTAGAGAAACTCTGGGCTTGTGCTCTTAGTCCATATATCTATGTATGGAACCTGCATTAAGGTTCTTTGGTCACGCACACGCATTAAGGGATGTCGCGTTTCATTCCTTACTCTAAGTGCATAAGCGTCAATGTACCTGCACCTGCCCATCAACCGTGCTCACAAAAATCTGCTTCATTTGTGTAAGGGTTAAATATATCAAACCAGGCAATCCAATCTCCCATTTTCCCTTTGCTTCATGGTTGTGTCCCAATTATAGCGGTGCATAAACTCATGAGCTTAGAATGCGTCCCTGGTTAAGGAGTTCTGCCTTACATAAGACACATTCTCACCTTAACTATTTCTTTATGTCCACAGACTCCCTACCACTCATCCAACACACCAACATCCTTCCCAGAGAACTCTCCGACCATGCCCTGGTTTAGATATAGTTGAGAACAGGGCACACAGGGACGAAGGGTGTTTGGAGACGTAATGTCTGATGGCTTAGGGAGGATTCCCTAGTAGACCCATTGAGAGCAGCCATTACACACTATTTTGACTTCAACCAACAAACGGTGTCCTCTCACTCATGTTTGTGAGAGGTATTCAAGGTCGCGAACTTGGTAGGGTAGACTCCAGAATCCCAGATCCTTGTACACACAGAAGACTTCCGCAAGACACTGAGGCACAGACTCCTGGATTTGGTCCACACTGCGGCCTTCCTATCGCCAGAATGGCTCTATAAACATGGCAACGTGTTGTATTGGTTATCCCAGAAACGAGAGGGACCCTGCATTTTCTCTGCCACTCTCACTCCAGAGGGACGCCTCAAGTTTGAGCCCACTGAAATTGCAGACACATTTGTAACATACTATCACTCACTTTATTGCCAAAATTACGTTTTTAACTCACATTACTAGAATACGAAGAACTTTTCAGTGTAAATGGGTTGAAATAGGTAAGAGGGTTGGATATATATATCAAAATATCTTCTAATTATGCAGATAATTTTACCTCCTAAGTACCATGTTTAAATCTGATATTTTAGGGTTGCAGAAAGGGTTCCAAACATAATGAATGAATGAATGAATGAATGAATGAATGAATGAATGACAATCCACATGTTAAGCACAACAGCTGATTCCAAAGAAGCATTTAGATGCTGAGCTAACCAGACCGCTAACTTGAGGTGATCAATTATCCCTGTATAGAACTGTTTTAAATATGATCTTAAAAACCCATTCAGCCTCAATCTTGCGTAAGCTTCCAGGTAAGGCGTTCCACAAACTCATCGCCCAGACAGAAAACGTTCTGCACCCAGCTTGGTCTTTCCGAATCCAAGGGATCTCAACAAGTATTTGGCTACCAGAGCAAAGAGCCCTGTGAGGTTATAGGCTCTCACTCTTTTCTTTAAATACCAATGGCTTTTTTTTTATGGAGGGTGCTATGAATTATTGTTAGTGCTTTAAATTAGTTTCTTTGCCAAATCAGAAACCAAAGCAATTCCTTTAGCCCGTCCCTAGCCAATTGCCTTGTGGGAGTGTTAAGAATGAGAAGTGATGCTGCATTTTGTACCAGTTGCAACTTGATTAGCAGGCCCTCAGTCGTTCCGAGAATTAGCACATAAGCATAGTCTTGCCTTACCATAATCAGAGAATGAAGATTATCCTTTTGTGTGTGAGCTGAGAGAAATATTAAAATCAAGGCAGTAAAAAAGATAATTACTTGTTGGATTTTATTCCTAACTGTTTTGTCACACTGGCCACTGTTTGGGGATCCCCCAACCCTGAAGGCTAACTATGTTCATAATTAAGTGTGCTGATTTGTCAAAAATTAAGATCTCTGATTTATGTGAATAGAACTTTAGAGAGCTACTGAGCATTCAGTTGGCGACAGGCGAGAGGTATCCCTGAAAGTTAGCAACTACTAACTCATCCAATTGATGGAAGGAAATCCTCAATTGCATATATATAATCTGGATACAACATGATTTTAAATCCCCATAGTTCTACTACTCAAGCCAAAGGAGCCATATAAATAGTGAATAGAGTAGAGTGTTAAGAGGAGCCCTGTGGTACCCCACAACTTAGATTCCTATAGTTCGAGTTATAATAGGTAAATAGAGCACTTGTTCTCTGTTTGACAGAAATGATTTAAGTCACAGCCAAGCTTTTCTCACAAAACCTCTCTCCTTGACTCTTTCCAAGAGGCTCTTGTGGGAGACCATGTCAAACCCAACCAATTGAGCAAGAAAAAATAGAATTGCTTTCCTTCCCTGATAAAACGTTACCCAAATACATTCTGTTACCTATAGTAAATCAATTTCAGTAGCAACCACTGATCTGATCACTGTTTGAGACGGTGGAGTACATCATTATTCCTAATAAACTATGTAATCTGGTTATTCACCTGCTTCTCCAACATCTTTACCATAACTGGTAATAGAGGGATTGGTCTATGATTGCTTAAGCAGCTGGGGCCGGCATTTGTTCTTTTCATTAGAGGCAGGACTAAGGGCTTTTTCCAATCAGGTGGTACTACACCATATTTTAATGATTGATTAAATAGAGTGTTTAGTACTCTATTGATAGAGGGAGCCATCTGTGGCAAACACTTATGAGGGCACAGATCTAGAGGAGATTCTGATTAGGGGTGAGTGGTATTTGCGTAGACGCGTTACGCAAATCTCTGTGAAATTGTAAAAATCTCAGCAAGCACGCAGAAACTCCGTGATGATGCGGAGTTGCTTGTCCCGCCCGTTCGCAATGTATTTTTGCGTGCTCGTTTGAAAATATATCGCTAACTTGCCAATGTGGTCGCTAATGGGCGTGGCCATCTTGTTTTTCATTCGTCCCGCCTGCTCGCAATAGTTATTTCCTGTTCCGGGTCGCGCATTGCATACTCCCGCCCGTTCGCGATAATTATTTCCTGTTCAGGAACATGTATTGCGTGTTCGCAACGCTTTTTGCGTGCTCTGGGGAAAATATCACGGAAACTTGTCCATACGGTTGCAATGAGCGCGGCCATCTTATTTTTCACTCTATTGCTATTGTTCTGGGCTTGCTTTTCAATCCTCCCTCTATCTTTTCAAGAAACTTTTTAAAAATCTTTTTCACTTATTATCTATCTCTGTTTTACTGATTCTATATTTTGAGGTTTTTTTCTACTTTATGTTTGTTTTTCACTACTTTTTCACTCTTTTTCTATTACCTGCTGTTTCATTTCTTTTACTTACTATTTTAATTCCTACATTTTCTTCCCCCACCTACCCAGAGCCATAGCAGAGGGCCACAAGGCTCGTAGCAGTAGCCAGAGCACCAACACAGGGTACAGGCACGGGCCTTATTTGGGGAGGCGGAGGTGGCCACACTGTGTTTTTTGTGTGCAGCACCACCTCCCCTTCACCCTGACAGCAGGCGGCAGGCCTAGGTCCGGGTACAGGCTCCGGGAGCATCGGCAGCAGTGGGAAAAGGTGTGCTGGTCAGTGTTTCACTGCTCTGGTATCCGACGCACCAATAACCAGCTGACTCACCAGTGGTCCGATATTCTGGACGGAGAGCAGGACCTGCTGGACCTGCTAGGAGTGGAGGTCCTGGGCTTGGTGAGTAGCTATTTAATATTACTACTTTGTGTTCTTCTGCGCTGTGTTATATATTGCAAATATATATTTTTTTTCCGACCAACAAGATTGCTGCTGAATTACGGTTAGAAATCTTCTGTGATTGTTGTGACACAGGTACTCAGCGCTACTAATCTTACTTGTTTGAAACTTTGCACTCTCTTGGCCTGATTAGGTAGGAGTTTACTTTAGAGAACTCACGTTAGGTAATGCTAGAGGGACTCTAGTTCTTCCTTTGTCCTCCTGCCAAAAAGAAGAAATAGTGGTGGATTGATAGGTTTAGTTACTTATTAGTATTAGTTGGCTATTTTTAACTCCATGGCTGCTAAGGCAATTTCCCTCCTGTGCTGGGAATTGCTATTTTACTTGTTTTATGACGAGCTGGGCTCGTCATCAGTGTACGAGGAGGCTACACCATGACGAGCCCAACTCGTCATGAGCGTGGAAGGGGTTAAGTGGTCTGCATGACGCATCCTCTGTCATGTCACGTGCTGCTGAGTGCTGCTTACCCCAGTACTTAGTAGAACCTTTTGCAGTTTGTTTAGTGAGTGTTAATAGGCTTATCATCACTAGCAGAACATCAGCAGCAATCAACTAACAATTTGGTGTATGCAAAAATGTATGCATGTGTCCTCCATCTATGCATTTTTGAGGACTAAAATAAATGGAAATACAGACTTTCTAAACAATCGGCCCGTCTGGATTAGGTGGGCTAGGTCAGGTGGTACTTAGGCTTACTAGACAGTCCGTGAATCTTGCAATACTACTAGTCGATCAGATTAGATAGGTCAATTTTATTGCAATTGTTGTCCACAAAAATGTTTTGGATTGTATTTAATAATATTGTATTTGTTTCACACCAAACATTAATGTTTGGCTCTTTCTTTAATAAATCTTACATGATCAGCACCCAGGGGCAAGAATACGGGGTCCGAGTCGGCGAAACCAGGGCAGGGCAAGGACCACTCCTCTACCGAGGGCTCTGCTGCTGACCCCAGTAGGTCCTCCAGTGGTTAATATTAATAATTATATTTCCCTAATTTTTCCTGCACCTTATTTTTTCTGAACTATTATTTTGATTTCCTACTTATATTTTTTACAAATTCTTCTTTGATCTAGACTACTGTTTCTAAGTTCTTGTTATCCCTGCCTCTAACTGCCTCTGCTGTGACTCTCTATACTACTATTATCAGTCTGTCTGTAGCTAAGCTTGCCCAGTTGGCCACTCTTTATTTGAAAGGTTTTAAATAAAACTCAGATTCACCAATAGCTCTAGCCATTGAGTCCAGTCCTTTGGGTTGTCCTCTTCTACTACTTCTAGTCTTCTTAATCGTGAGGCTTTCTGACAATTCCCACCAACAAAATGCCAAACCAGATTTTACTATTTTTCATAGGATAGGACATACTACTACTGTTGTAGGAATTCTGCACATACAGAACTTTGCACAAGAAAACAGTACGTTGGTGATGGGAGGTTGGACCTTCCTCACACCTCAATCAGAACCCACCAAAATCCCGTGACTGACTACTTATAGTGTCTCATTAGCTCTCCGAATTCCCCCCAAGTTACCCCATGAGTAGACAACCCAAAACATAACAATCCCGACTTCTCAGTTGCGGAAGCAATGCACACCTTTTCGCTCACTCACTCGTGTAAATCCACACAAAATACCACTGAGTCTATGTAAGTTCAAAAGGTTTATTTTCAACTGACCAGCTCTGTATGTTATTCTGTAATGCAGCACCAACAGCAAAATGCATAAGATTAAAACAATAAACATTGTTACATTTAGTTACATTTACAACTACAAGTTCATAGAAGACAAAAGGCGAAATCATGATAACTGAACAGTGGTGGAAGAACCAGCCTCCCCTTGGTAGGAATATAGTTTATATTAAATGGAGATCTTTGAGCAAATTCTGGGAACCCCTCACCTTAGAAGAATCTCTGCAAAGCTCTGGTTCGTAGAAGGGAATCTTCCATCTGTTATGAGAAAAATGGTGCGCATTAGTGTATTGCAAGCATTTCTCAGTCATGCCAAAAGGTGTAGCATTTTTATGGATAAGCAATATGGACTAACACCAGAACTCCATAACAAAGTGGCTTATTTTTTGACCTTGTACGCAGCCCTCGGACAGTAGCAGTATGAGCTCATGTGGGCTCAAAGGTATCTTACACAGCAAACTGCGAGGTAAGGTGCGCAAAAATAAAAGACACATAGTTAAAATGATTGGACGACTTGGTCTAACTTAGCAAAGACTAGAATGAACCTAGGGACCATATAAGACTACTAGTGTCTACTGTGCTACCTTATTTGTACTAGTGATGTATGTTGAATATGTATGTATTCACTTTTTTTTCAATCTTGCTAGTGAAAAATAGGGGGAGGTGTATATGGCATCTAAAAAATAAGTAATGTTTTTTCTAGGTGCACTACCGACCACCAGTTCCGGGGCCAGCGGCGAAGGCTTTGTGACCGCTGAGGGAGGAGATGCAGCAGTTGCAGGAGGAACTGCAGGGGATGAGCCAGCAGCAGTGGCAGATGGTGGTAAGTTATATTCCTAATCCTTACTTATTGACATTACACTCACTGCAAGGGTACTGTATACTGTACTGTTGGGACTTATTAAGTGAGAAGTTGTTGTGAACGGTTGAAGAAGACACCCTTTACTTAGCATTAGCAATAGCATTAGCGGCAGGAGTGTTGAGTAACCAATGGCCTCTTCTTTCTGACTTCAACTAAGCTGAGAAAGTGTTATGGAAAAGACTAAAAGTCAGATCAGATGACCTTGATGGATGGTTTGAATGAAAAGAAGGGTGGAAGGAGGAAGGACAGGCAAGATTTAATATTTATGACTGGCAAAGAAGGATATGTGGGATGCATGCATGCATAGGTGGCTGAAAGGAATCAGATTCATGGGTGGTTGAATGCCTGAAACTTTCACAAATGTTAGAGGTCGAGGAAGTGGGAGGATAAATACATACCACAACTGTTATGTACTGTGCTTGCTAGTGCTACCTAGCCACTAGGTGTAGAATTAATTTGTCTTAGTGCTTTGCTAAGAGTATATATTACAATAGTCTTGTTTTTTCTTTTTGATATAGTTACTCCTTGCAAAGGGAATCCAGGCCGGAAGGAGTTGGCAGCCAAGGCCCGGCGCTGGAAGCTGGAGGCCATACAAATGGAATACCGGTGGCTGGTGGTTCTGGCAGAGGAGGAGGAGGAGGAGGCAGTAGCAGCTGCAGCCTCCTCTAATGCACCCAGCTACACTCCTCCAGTGTTACGGCGCCACCGTCTGGCAGCCGCCCGCCGCCGCACTTCATTTAATAGCACTGCTGCCGCCCACTGTGGATGCAATTTCCGCGCATTGAAGCGCTGCGTATTTGTTTCCTGGGGAGGTGAGCCCACCGATGAACAGACCCTCTTGATTGCCCCTTTTTTTTGCTTCTTTTGGTGGGTGGGAATCGGGTGTTGAGGTTTTCACTTTATTTGGAAAATTGGACCTTTAATTTGTTGGACTTTTTCGTTCCACACATTGGTTGTGGTTAGGGACCACGCCGACGACACTCAGCTGATTCTCTCCCTCACCAACGACCCCGCCACCGCCAGAGCCAACCTACACGAAGGGATGACAGACGTAGCCGAGTGGATGACGACCAGCCGCCTGAAACTGAACTCAGACAAGACGGAAGTTCTCATCCTAGGCTCCTCACCCTCTGCCTGGGACGACTCCTGGTGGCCCCCCGCCCTGGGCAGCGCACCCAAACCAACAGACCACGCACGCAACCTGGGCTTCATCCTGGACTCCTCCCTCTCCATGACCAGACAAGTCAACGCCGTCTCCTCGTCTTGCTTCAATATCCTGCGCATGCTACGTAAGATCTTCCGGTGGATCCCCACCGAGACCAGGAAGACGGTCACCCAGGCCCTCGTCACCAGCCGACTTGACTACGGCAACGCCCTCTACGCCGGAACCACCGCCAAGCTCCAGAAGAGACTCCAGCGGATCCAGAACGCCTCAGCAAGACTCATCCTTGACATCCCCAGACACAGCCATATCTCCGGACACCTCAGAGACCTGCACTGGCTCCCGGTCAACAAGAGAATCACCTTCTGTCTCCTCACCCACGCTCACAACGCCCTACACAACCAAGGCCCAAGATACCTCAACAGCCGCCTCAACTTCTACACCCCCACCCGCCAGCTTCGATCGACCAGCCACGCCCTCGCCGCCGTCTCCCGCATCCAAAGAGCCACAACAGGAGAAAGGTCATTCTCCTACCTTGCCGCCAAGACTTGGAACTCCCTCCCGACCCACCTCCGCCTGACCCAAGACCACCTCGCCTTCAGGAAGCAGCTCAAGACCTGGCTGTTCGAGCAGTAGCGGACCCCCCCCCCCTCCCGAGCGCCTTGAGACCCTCCGGGTGAGTAGTGCGCTATATAAATGTTTTGATTGATTGATTGATAGGGAGAGGGGTGGGTCAGGTGTTGTTGTGGGATTTGTTTACATGGTTTATATTTGTTAGGGGATAAAATTATATATTTAAACTTTACATACAATGTTGTTAATGTTTTGTGGGTGAGGTTACTGTTTGACATCACACTGTTTCCTTGCTGGTGCAGGGCCACAGCCAGTGTTTGATTTAAATAACTGGCTGACTTTTTAAGACACAAATAGATAGATGCGTTAGCCCTCACTGAGTGACTTGTCCTACTAGTACTGTCAACCTCTCCTCCTAGTCTATGCATTCTGCAACTAGACTCAAAGGGGTGTGTGAAATTGAATTAATGAAAACATTTACATTATTAATTATGCCTATCCCAAACTTCTTCTCTTACCTGTGCTTGATGTTTAACCCCTTCCATGCTCATGACGGAACGGTTCCGTCATGAGCGTCGGTTGAGCTGTGCTCATGACAGAACCGTTCCGTCATGAGCCCATAGGCTCATTAGAACCCTCAGCACAGCGCGAAAATTCGCGCCGTGCTGAAGGGGTTAACTTATGCAAAAGCAACAGTTGATGGACAGAATGCAGAACAATGTCATACACTTACCCCAGTACAGAGATCTGAGTTAAATCCATCATTCTTTTGCTTTCAATGCCACCCCACTTTAGACCTGGACGAATGTAAATCAGTCTTCTTGACCCTGGGCCTCATGGGAACACCCCAGCCCGAACTGTTCCCATGTGGCACAGGGTCAAGGCTGATATGCATATGGCCAGGTCTAAACTGGGGTGGCATGGTGAGCAAAAGAATGATGGATTTAACTCAGATCTCTGTACTGGGGTGAATGTTTTGATTTGTTCTGCATTCAGTCCATCAATTGTATGTCTCTTGCTTTCTCTCCCTAAGTGCGCCAGGTATGCCCAGACGCGGGTCCTGGGCTCACTGTGCCACTGGAAGCAAGCTATCCTGGCTGAAGAGGGGTGAAACCCCGAAACCGGTCCAAGGATGCTTGTTTCCGGTCCATGGAGGGCGTGGCTTGGCAGTTCAGGCTGGACTGTTCTCATGAGGCGCAGGGTCAAGACTGATTTGCATATGGCCAGGCCGAAACCGGGGTGGCATGGTGAGCAAAGGAATGATGGATATAACTCAGATCTCTTGACTGTGGGTGAATGTTGCATGGTGATGATGGCTTTCTTTCCCAACATGCTATGGTTGTGGTGGTCTTAGTAATAGACACTGGCAGTAGCATTTACAAAAAAAGAAAATGAGATAGTCAGTCACCTGAGAGAGTCTGTGGGAGGAGTCGTAGAACGAAGTGCAGTATAGAACTTACCGCAAAACAAAAATATGCCAACATACAATAAAACATAATAGTGGCGGGGATAGCCTTGTATATAGAGTTACAAACTCTAGTTGTATCAAGTCACTCAGCTAGGCCTACAGTACACTCGACACAGCGTAACCGTTAGTGCTGTGTAGGAGGATGACAACCAATCGAATGCCGACAATTAATGCTGATGAATTAGATTCCTTTGGTAAAAAAATTACCTCCTCATATATTGCTCATGGGTGGGCAAGCAGAAGAAGATCCTCGCCCTGCCTTGAAATTGAATTAGTGTTGCTTTTGCCACATCCGCCCCAGCAAGTGTGTGATAAATTCTGATGTACATTTTATTTAGTCACACCTCAATAAGTCACACAGCCCAGGGAAAGAGGGTTAGGGTTTGATGAATGGTTGAAAAGGGGGGTTTGGGGAAAGGTTTGATAAAGAAAAACAGTACGCATGGACAACAAAACTTGGCAGATGACCATATCCATTAATCTGTTAGGGGAGAAAAACGAAATGCAAGCATGATGATGAAAACTTGATGGTTAATGATAAGTAGTACTTACTAACTACTACTAGACAATTAGATAGTACATGGCAGCAGTGTATTATGCAATTTGCCTTGCAAGTCTGCCCTCCGAGAGACCCGAATTACATACAGTATCTGTTCTGTTGTACTGGTCCGGGCTTACTATTAAAGATAGCATAGAAAATTCAAAAATAGCTGTAGGGATGAATTGAATTATAAGCAGAGAGCAAACATAATGATAACAACAATAATAACAACAACACACAGTAGTAATGATTAAAGACAAAAAAATGAATCAAATTATTTAAAAGATTATGAAAGTTGATACTGTTACTGTCTGTTATCCTGGTCAAAATGGGGAGTTGCATCTCGGCATTACTCTTGGTTCTCCGTCCCATGGACGCTCCAGCCATCAATCTTTGGTGACGCCACTGCCTGCCTGGCAGATGTAGATTCATCGGTAAGGCAAGTGTGAGTTGTTTTTCCAAGTATATCACAGGGTAAGGGCTGGCCTGTAATTGTAGATGGAAAAACAAAAGGGATATTGAAATGTCAAGTAGAAAAAAGCATAAATTATGGTGGAGTGCAATAAGAACACTTTCAGAGGCTACATGGATACATCATGTGTACTCAAGTCTGTTTCCAGCATTAACCTCTAACAACAACAAGAAAAAGCAGGCCCAAAATGGCACCCGTGACCCATCCTCCATTTAGAGTAAATTTTTTGACAGAGGCAGACAAAGCACATACACAGCAACAAAGCATTTTACAAATTAGGTTACTAAATCAATGCACCACTGTCAGTCATACCCTCACACTCTACTCCACCACTACACAGACATGTAGGTCTGCAGTGGTTGTTGTTGACTTGTTTACCTTTTATGCCACTCATGAAACTCCCTGAGTAGCATTCGCCCTTCACATAACATACTCATTGATTGGTCTGTACTGCTCAGATGGTCAAGCATGTAATAAGTTGAGTTCCAACATGTTGCCACCTCCTGGATGAGTACTTTGACTGGCATTCTATAGTCAAGTTGAATGATTCTCATCTGCTTCCGGGCTTTAAAAGAATAGCTGAAATGAGTGCATATTCTGTGGCAGGTGGTCAGTAAGTTGTTGACTATGGGTTCTTTTTTCAGAAAGTCTTGAACAATAATGTTACTGCAGTGTGCCAAACACGGGACTCTGAAATAGGCACCAACCTCCATGGCCTTAAGTACATTACTGCCATTATCCGTGGCAACAAAACCAATATTAAGCCCTATTGGGTGCAGACATTCAAAGACCTTGCTGTTAAACTCTTCCAAAATGTTTGCAGCAGTATGAGATTTCTCCATGGCAAACATGGCTACAGTTGCATGTTTCCGAGTAGCATTAAAAATCTCAGCTGTGTCAACAGCACCTACTTAGGATAGCCTTTCTCTAATCACCACAAAAGAGACCCATTGTGCAGTGATGCACATGTAATCAGTGGCTTGGCAACTGGTCCACATGGCTGTTGTCAGGTGGATATTGTGAACAGCACTCTGTTGCAAGCTTGTCCAACCAATTCCAGCACATCGTGATGTAGTGTTGGAACAGCAACTCTGGTGAAATAGGACCGGCTGGGAACCTTCCATTTAGGGCATATTGCTGACTCAAATTCAAGGAAATCCACCCCTTCCACAAATGAAAAAGGGAGAAAGTCCAGCGCTAACATTTTAGCCAGCTTTGCATTATACCACCATGCCGTTGGGTGTTTGCGTTGGTATTGCCTCTCCGACCTAAGCATTTCTGTCAATTGTAGCCTGGAATTATTTCCTTTGTGGTGCAGCTGTCTTCTTGAACCCAGTTAGGCTCAACGGCGACACACTTTTTCTCATTGCAGTACTCGGTTGCCTTGGTGTCTCAGCCTAACTCTGAGTATGACTCTTCTTACTACAGTGCCACTGAGATGTTGCTGAGGATGTGGGCGGTACCACTACACTGCTGGGTACCGGGCTAGAAATGTCTACTTCTTGTTGACCTTTCTCCGCGATCATATCTTCCCCTACGTCTTCATCCCCAACAACAGTAATCAGTTCAGTTTGACTTTTTTCTAAGTGAAGTAGGTAAGCCTTCCACTTGATACTGTGGTGTTTTTTTAGATGACTTGTTTGGCCTCCAGCTCCATAGTTTGTACAAAGCTTACCCCGCCTAACAGCCTGCCAACAAATTGAGCATATAGCAATGTTCACCTCCTTACTGCTAACCCAAGAAAAGAAGACCCAAACTGGGGAGGAAAACTTTCTGGCGCAGCTGGAGGTGCCACTTTCAATACCAGATGAACTGGAGGGTGTGCCTGGAATTTGACCCTGTGCATTTACACTATCCCTACCTACTGAGGTGGTGGTTGAGCTGTATTTAGGTCCCTGCCGGGCCTTTGCAAAGCAAATATGGAAGCTGGAGGTCTTGTTGGTTTTAAGTCAAAGTATAATTCCCTTTGGGCGAATTACCATAGAAAGACTAGTTCTTACAAACAGAACATATGAAAACACACCATTTCAGAACAAGTAAACAACAAGGAAGCAATATAAGCAATATAAAAATAACTAGTGAAAACAATATAATAAAAGAAAATCTAGACAATTTATTAATATACACTATATTTCGTTAAAAAATGGGAAACATACAGGACGGAACACTATAAAATAAATAAATCCAATATTCCAATAAAAAAGGAAGTACAGGTAAAGGACTAAATTCAAACAATAATTCAGAATTTTCCTCAATTTCTTGACCCAGTATTACTCCTTGTGCATCGACGCGTTTCGGTGGTAAGTGAAAAATTAGACCACCTTCATCAGGACAATTGTAATGATAGTTTCCCAATAGTTCTCGATCATTAAGTATCGTTTAGATTATAATAAGGGGGAATCAGCCTCCTTCCCAGTCAGAAAAGATACTCGTCCAGCGAGATATCTTCTCAGATTAATAAATATAGTATAGTCCTCCTATTAATCATGCAGATAATTGGGGGAAAGCAATGCTGGTATATTGTATGATTTCTGAACCTCGCACCTGACAGCATAAATATAGATGTGTAGTGCTATAGATCTCAACACGCGGTATCAATTAGTCATATGTATACAATTTCAAAGATTACATTGTAAGTAAGCAGTCCCAGGGATAAGGAACCCTTGTATATTGTGTGGTTTCTGAAACCCGTATCAGACAATGTAGATTTAGATATGTAGTACTATAAATCTCCCAGGAGTAAGGAACCCGCAATAATTCAGGCGTGCATTCCCTATTGGCGCTAAAATGCAAGCGTCCCGCGTGTCGGCACCTTCAACTCAGCAACGGCTGAGTTGGTGTTACCTGTGACGGTGGTGTCTGTGCTACATCCCTTGCAACGATTTTGGATAGTCTAATAATGCTGATCTCCGTCTCCTCTGGGCCGGGAGTGATGTTCGAGATGACTGGCTCGTCATCATCATCACCCCCCTCGTCTACATCTACCTCCATAACTCTAAGGCTTTGCTGGAACCTTCCTTTTCACTAACCTTTTCTTGTGACGTGCATCCCTCAGGCTGAGCTGGTGGCTTCCAAGTGGCATCTAGATTATCAGAAGCGGGCTTAAAGAAGAAGTTGATGGACTAACCCTCCTTTTTCTAGTTGGGGGTCTGGAAGACAATTGATCTTCTGAAACAGTGACTTGCTCCTCTTCGTCTGCAAAACGCTTGATTTCCCGTATTGCCCCTACTTCAGGTGGAACAACTACCATTGTGGGCTATGTTTATGGCTGGGTTTGCGGCTGTGGTTGCGTCTGTGGTTCCAGCTGTGGTTGCGGCTGTGGTTGCAGCTGCGGTTGCGGCTGTGGTTGCAGCTGTTGTTGCGGCTGTGGTTGCAGCTGTGGTTGCGACCGCTGTTGCCCACTTATCTGCTGAGTTTCCACCTGCGAGTGCGTTGATTGGGTACTACTTTGCGATAATTGACATTTCAACTTGACTGCTTGTTGGTAGACTGGCTACTTCTGCCACACTCATGGGCTTGGGCCTAGGTTGGTGGGTTGGGCCGGCTGATGCGGAGGTGCTGCTCTCAGCTTGGTCCCCGCCGGGCACCGCTGTTGCAGGCGTAAGTGCCCAAAAAACACAGATCCCACCACAACAAGAAACTGAAGACAGACAATGCAGGCCTATGGCCAAAAGCAAACTGCCTGACTTCAAACTGGCCTCCAGCCTTATGGCCAGGCTCACCACAACAAGAAACTGAAGACAGACAACGCAGGCCTATGGCAAAAAGCACACTGCCTAGCTTCAAAGTGGCCTCCAGCCTCATGGCCAGGCCCACAACAACAAGAAACGGAAGACAGACAATGCAGGCCAATGGAAAAAAGCACACTGGGAGGCTTAAAAATGACCGCCAGCGTCATGGCCAGGCTAACAACAACAAGAAGCCTGGGCCACAAAGGAAACACATGCAGGCCTATATGGCAAAAGCAGCACACTTATAACTCCCAACAGAATTGGCCACCAGCCACATGAACACTCACAAATCACAAACAACATGCATGAGGACTGGAAACCAATGTATGGAAAACAAGCCTATAATAGCCAGGCAAAGGCTATTGCTAAACCACACTGCTTTGCCTGTAATGCAATAAAATGCAAAAACAAAATCCACAGGGCTAAACTAGGTTTGCAACACACCACACACAACTAAGGCATTTATTTAACACTCACACAAAAACTGAACTACAACCAAAAATAAACATTTTGCAATTCAATCCAACGCCATACATGCCCTAAATGTTGTTTGAAATAAATAAATACATCACACAGCAAAGGAACAGTGACTAGCTCTGGGCCTACTGGCTACCCACAGCATTTTTTTTTATTTTAAATAATGAAAAGTACCAAAATTGTAGCTGCAGCAACTGCAATGCCCCAATCAAACAACACCTACTTACTTGTAAAATCTCAAATCCAAAAGTCCTCAAATCAGCAAACACAAAGAGTGATCCTTCCAGCTCAAATCCAAATGAAAAATGAATAGGAGATGGACAAAGCACTGGGAGGAGCCTGCTGGACAGAAAGTAGGAGACTCTGTGGCACTTTCTCCCCCTCCCCCTAACAAATTTGATAAAAAAAGGACAGCCAAATATCATTCTGAGGAGTTTTTTTTCATCCAAATCATCATTTTATAGAAGGTCTTATTCTGCTCGAGATATTATTCTTCTCCAGATTGAAAAACTGGCGTGTTCGGGATCGCAAGCTTCACCAACATTCCACCAGATATCCGATGGTGCACCCGAATGACGTGTTAGCGATCGCAATCTCTCTCACGGTGCAGAATGGCTCGGAGAATGACGTGTTTACGACCGCACACTCTTGCAGTGTCCAATGGCTCCCTCTCCCCCCAAAAAATTTGACAAAAATAGGACAGCCAAATATCAATCTAAGGAGTTTTTTTCATTCAAATCATCATTTTATAGAAGGTTTTATTCTGCTTGAGATATTCTTCTTCTCCCGATTGAAAATGTTGTGTGTTTGGGATCGCGAGCTTCAACAACATGCTGCCGGATGTCCGACGGAGCACCTGAATGACGTGTTCACGATTGCAAACTCTTGCGGTGTAGCTTGGTACGGGGAATGACGTGTTTGTGAATGCAAACTCTTGCGGGATCGAGCAGCCGGCTACCAAAATCTCGTGGCGCACGTGAACGGATTGGAAAACTAGTTGGCGAACGCAGGAATCCTGGTAAGTTGCTCTCGCTCATGCTAGAACGCATTTTTAAAGCACGAGCAAGAAAATAATTCCGCTACGCCACAGATCGCAGAATTGTTGGCAATTTTGCATTCTATGCGGAAAGCGAAATTACCTAAATTCTGCAAATTCCGCAAGCGGAGCAGAATTTGACGCCCAGGCCTAATTCTGATCTTTGTTTTGCCAATGATCACTTTGGATTCCTCCAAGGCGATCTTTTCAAAAGCAGCTAGTTTGGCTCCAATGGAGGAAGTAACCTCCGGATCCTCCATAGAAAGCCTCCAATGTGCCTCTTTCCTAAATTTGGCATACAGTCAGTTCATCATTTCCTGGAAAAATAGGGAGATATTTGTGCATATGCTCTGAGTTGCTGGGATGGTTTGTTGAGCCAATCCTGGGCTGAGAAAATTTTTCACTATACAAAACATGGTCCAAATTAAAAAAAGAGTGCTCAAAGAGTCATAAATAACAGCAAGAGTAAGAGCACATAAAAACAGTACAGTCCTCCTGGGAGGTTACTGAAGTCCAAAACAAGAGACTACAAAGCTTATTCACCAATCAAAAGCTGGCATTTACTAGGAAAAATAAGAAGAGCCAATTGAATAGTGGACCGGTGCTTAAAGCACATATTCTAGGAATGGCATGCCTCAAAGAGACAGCGCATGCACTGCCTAGGTGAGATCTAAAAAGGGGAATGGTGTATGAGAGATAAGAGAGCCACTGGATAGCACCACTCTACATCGTCACTCTACTGGGTATTGTCATCTACTCTGGTTGTAGTAAATCATCTAAAGGTAAGAATTCACATTTATTATCATAACTTTATGAACATTCAAAACAAACTATATTATTTTATATACCTCCAGAATGTCTCTATAGCTCACGCTTTTGTGATATTGGTGAACTCTAATTTCCATGTACTGAAAATATACTATTAAAATTTTCCATTTTGTTTGTAGACAGCACTTGAAAACAGGAACACATTTCAGATGTTCAATCAGCCTATGTCACCTCAAAAAGCGCCATTTTTTCAGCATTTGAAATACTCTCCACGAGTGATGCCAATTACATGAACATAACCAAGATACTCTCTAATCTCACTTTAGCAGTATATTCTAGGCACTGGTTGGGAGCACTCCTGCAGGCAGGAAAACAGAACACATAAAGCTCCTGCCCGGAGGGAGCATGCAAAAAACAACTACTCCCTCCAGGCAGGAGTAATTTCAGGAGCAATCCCAGCTCTAGCACTACGGAGGACGCTGGCTGGCATCATGGGGGCCCTGGAGCACCCCCTGCTATCCCCAAAGTGATGGTTGGTGTGAGCCCTGGGGACCACCCACCTATAATTAGTGTAGACCCCGGTGGATGAGCTCCCTGGGGCCTAATAAGTCTTGAGAAGAGGCCCCTCCCATTTTTTATTATATGTGGCTCCAGGGGATGGAGCCCCCGGTATAAGAAGGCTCTAGAAGTAAGGCCACATGCCACATCCCCTTGATTATAACATGATATCTCTAGGGACGGGGTCAACACAGCCTGATATGGCTAGTGGAGGGGGGGCCTTGCCCTTTTTTAATTATATTTGGCTCTGGGATGTTCGGTTTCCGGGCCCCATTAGACATGGGGAGGGGGCTTCATGCCCCCTCACCTCAGAATTTGGCCTGAAAGGGAGAGGTCTCCGGGTCCTGTTAAGGGATGGGGGGGCAAACAACTTCATGCCCTTTTTATTCAAATTTGGTCTTGGGTGATTGGGTCCCAGGGGCCAATTGAGGCTTGTGGAGAGGGGCTGCATGTTCCCTGTCCTTAAATTTATATGTCTTGGCCCCGGGGGCTGGGGTACCCAGGACCCGAAGACTTACTGTATGCCATGTGCACCAAAGGCTGAATGTGTATGAGGTTGTCAGCCTGCTGGAGGTTTGGGCACTGGGCCTGGCAGCAGGCCAAGCCCTGTAGCCAAACTCCTTCTGCACACTGCCAAAATGGCGTTGGCTGCCTGCAGGGAGTTGGACACAGGGCCTGGCTGCAAGTTGGTCCCTGTGGTCAACCTAAAACCATGCATGACCGAAGGCCGTGCTCGGCACGGGGTTGACTGAGAGTGGGGGTTTGGTTGCAGTTCCTGGCAAAACCCTGCAGTCAACCCATGGAGGGGTTGGCTTTCTATATAGTAATAGAATATTACTTTATGTTACAAACAGACAAGAAATCACTGGAAAAAAATGTTAGCGTAATCTTATAGTTAGGATAAAGTTTCTATAACAACGTACCGCTTTAAACTAAAACAAACACAGAGATAGACCGATTTTACTTATAGTTATCTCAAATAAATAAAACTTGTGCCCTAAAGTAATTACCCCACATAGTACATCACTCATGACATCTTGTATGACATCATTGATAATTTCACTGCAACATTTGCAATTAAATTATTGATGAGAAAACTGAGCCTGATGGGGGGCAAAAGTTATAGACCTAATTTTTGTAAAAAAAAGAACCGGAAATCCTTCAAGGAGAAGGCTTAACAATGTAATATATACAAATATATATATATTTACCTTGAACTTGCTTTTATGCTTTCAAAAAGGTATTAGTAATGATGTTCTGGACTATATGGAAACTTACACTAAATATCCTGAAATTGGTGACCAATGTTTCCCACCATTGCAAGATTTCTGTGGCTTCAAGGGACATGAAGGGGGAGATTTACAAACATTTTGCGCTGGGTTAGCGTCACTTAGGTGCAAAATGTGTTTTGCTACTTACTTCCCAGTGCAAAACTGGAAAGCACCCTCAAAGTAGCGCAAAGCAGTGCGAGGCACTGCTTTGCGTTACATGTCATAGGCGCTTTACATGGTTGGAACACGGGTGCTCCCATGCAACCACCCATGCCTTTTGAGGCAAAACTATATTTACAAAGATTTGAAGACATGGTATTGGGCCAAAGGTTATTGCCCCTTTAACCTCATAAGTGCTGCGCCCAGTCCAACGGCCGACGGCACCACTACCTCGGGAGTGCTGCCGTCGGCCGTTGGACATTCCAACTGCACCTGCGCAATGGAACGTTCAGCACTGGAGCTGGACGTTCCATAGCTGCTAAGGTGTTAAAGGAGGCGCTAACAGGAGAAATGCTTTCATTTCTCCGTACTTTTCTGACTTTGCATGCATGCGGCACTCTGCAGCATGCATTCAAAGCGGCAAAAGCATTCTAATCTTGTATTTTGTACAAGAAGGGTATCCTTCCTGTACAAAACCTGTGATGGACTCCTGCAGACACCCTAGCACTATGGAACTGAAGTGTGTGCATGGCACAGGGCCGTTGAAATCAGCATGAGGGCTTGGGGAAGGGGAGGAGAGAGCCATATCTCTGAAGATATGGCGCTCTCCTGCTCTCTGCTGTCGCGCAATGCAGAGCAGCCTCGCGGGGGCTGTGCTCCACAGTCTGTATTTTTTGTAAATTTCCCCTGTATTTTTTCATTTTGAGCTCAGGCATCTGTGTGTAGTGCATCCTTTTGAGATGAGGAACAATTCTCCCAGCAGTGCTAACATTCTGGGTGCATCACCTTATTCACTGTAATTAAGACACTACTCATAAATTCAGAGTATTGCTCAGCAGACTAACAAACTCAGGAAGGTAAATACTTGTCACAGATCATGCCACTTTTTTAATCTGAGGGTCAATTCTAAAGTAGTGGGCGACTCAGCTATTCGATTTTAATGAGGAGTTGAATTTCTTAAGTTTGTTGTGAATCAATGGGTTTTGTGAAAGGCAAATACCTTGTTCGACAACAGTTTTCATCACCAACAATTCTCTGAGCGCATCTTGCCTATTGGCCATTCTAGGGACACACTAATCGTATTAGAGATTAATCCATTCACAAATAAATCTAACTAAGTGGGTCAGTAGGATGGCATAAGGACCGCCACGGCCATCCGTGCAGCGGCGATCCGTCCACCATCAAAAGTAGATTGGCGGATGGATCCACACATCGACCGTGGCAGACGCAAAGACCGTCCGTCACGGGACCGTCACAAGCAATCATACAGATTGCCTGGCGGACGGTCCAGATAGCAGGCACAATCCACCAAATTAGGATGCTGGCTACAGCCGGCCTTTCCATGGCAGCAATACCTCCATGAAAAGGCTGGTGGGGATTTTTTACAGGGCCCCGTTGTGGGTCCCCATGTGTTGGGGGGAGGTGTGTGCGCACTGGGGGGTACCCATGGTACCCCCCTACATTTCACAGCACTAAGTGGCAGGCACTGTATGGTGCCTACTACGTGGTGCAGGGAAATGCATGTCCTGCCTTTTCGGCATCGCGGTGGGTGGTGCAGTCAGCGGCAACCGTCACAATGTTAAATGGCACGATGTGACAGCAATGGTGGTGGTTGCATCCTAATTTGGTATGCGGGACCGCCGCATGCATGGCGGACAGTCCCTGTCACCACCATGATGGCGTACGGACTCCAGTCTTCGGCCTTCCTAATAAGCCCCTTAGTTCCAATAGATTTTGAGAACAGTGGAGTCTGCTTGCTTCGTCAGGTTCTTTATTTGTGGCTGGAGTGCCTCTCATCCGCTTTGCCCTAACCAAATCCACATTTCTATTTCTTAAAATAAATTTCCTTTCACACACACTCTTTGATCACCACTCCATTTACATTTTCATCTATTCTGCCTTTCTCTTCTCCCTCTCAACTTCCAACATATGGGTTGTCCGTTCTTCATTTCTCCTGCCATTCTCCTTGATTTTCAGAGTGTCTGCCGTCATGAACCCACCTGGCGCTTTTTGATAAGGTGATTGGTTATCAATGTCTCCTGTGCCGTTTTCATTAATATTTCATTATGTTTTGTACTTAATTAGTAATTGTATAGTGCTTTGTTGTCAATTATGTGGCTCAATAGCAATGTGTAGTCTTTGTGCGAACTAGGTGCAATTTGGAGCTCCTATGTGCAGCTGAACTGATTGTGTGACTTTATGCAAGTTGCAAGCAGTGTGAATGGTTATTCGTGCACATGGTTCTAGAGCTGCCTATATTGAAAGCATTGGTGTTGCATATGACATGGTGGAATTTGTTGCAAACATATTGCAACTAGATGCTGCGCGTATGTGAGCTTGTGTTGTAAAGAAGAGTGCGGTGGATATGTTGACATTTAATTTCATATGAAATAGCTTAATTTAAGATTAAGCTAATGTTGCCTCATCATCCGTGTTTTATTTTTTAATCGTGAACTGTGTAGCTGTTGCATGACTTAATCTGATACCCTTCCAGATTTTTAGTCAAGGGTTTTAACTTTTCACAGGTATTTTCTCCCATACTTCTAACATTTACTTTTTAGGACGTGCCTAGATCAGATTACCCGCATATTGTAACAAAGGAATCTCGAACAAAAGATGTACACCGCACAGAACAGCGTGTTTGAGCTCTACTTGACTCCTTATGAATTAAAGGAAGTGAGGATGCAATTGGAGAGGGGACACATAAACGGCACTAGACCAGATACTGTGTTACCGTGTGGCATCTTTACATGTGGTGTATTTAATCCTAAAGGGATAAATATTTTTCCTGGAATTACTCAAATGACTGGCCTGCCAGATTCAGCGACAGATCTCCAGGTTCTATGACCTGTAAATTAGTCACTGTGCCACATGCCCTCCCTTCTGCACCCAGCCATAGTACTATAACACTTTCTCCTGTCCTGCTACTGTTGAGGCATTTATGATGGTTCTTAAACATCTATTGCTTCAGTTAAATGTAAAAGCATCAAGTGATGTTGTCCCGCCATTAACATGGAGTTTCTGAATGTGTAATTGAGGAGTGACTACATAGGGGTAGATTTCAGAACATGACAACACCTATAAAGAAATGTAATTGTACCCTTTGTGGTGCTCATCAAGTTTACTGTTGTCACTGTCAAAACTCATTTTTGTAAAATTAATGTTGATAGTAGTACTGATTGGATAATACCCATATTTCGTCTGTGATCCCTTGCACGCAGTAATTAATTGCCAATTGGATATGGTATATCAGGGTTTAATCATGCAAATGAAAGTAACAAAAACAACATTTAAAAGAAAACAAAATCGTATTTCCAATAAACGTAAAAGTATTTAGCATTTAGCCCAGTGCCCAGGAAAGTTGGAGCCAGGGAAAATTCAAAGAATCTATACCAGAATTTCTGTCGTTGTCTTAGCTGAAACAACTTCCTCTTCAAATAATATGCTTCAAATTAAAATGTTATGTTTAGTTTAAAAGCCACACATCTGATCTTGAAGGTTTACATTTTAAACATAATACTACAGTTCCACTAACACAGGGAAGATAGTATGCAAAAATGATATCCATCAGTACCTGATTTACATGCAAAATACACACCACATTTTATTCAAAAGCATGCCTGGAAAGAGTTCAAAGGGACTCACCAAATGAAATCTACACTGTGCATCAACACACCACCGACCAGTTGTATCCCGAGGTCCAATATACTAACCAACCGGGGCACAGGCGGGGCAAATGTCGTCAATTAAATGATCTGTTATGAAAATAAAACATTAGTTCACTTTATTTTCCTCTGCGTGTCAGGAAACGACCTTAAAACCACTCTCTGAAGTACTCCATTTTTTGGCCTGGAAAGATTTTATTATGTTTTTGGAGAGACAGAACAGCGGAATATTACAGAACCCTTATGCGCAAAATGTCCCATGGTCCAAATTCTCTCTAGATCTTGTTGATCATCTTTGAAAAGAAACTGGCAGGCACTCCAAGCTGAAAGTGTCATAGGAGATAAAATACTGTCAGGCAAAAAAGAAAACAACATCCTTGAAGATCGTACCATACGGAAAGACAAGTTTTCAGATCAACTCAAACTCGATACCAACGTAATCTACCTCAAGAGCACACAAGCTCGGGGGCGTGGTCAAGATGGCGGCCTGAGCAGTCGCAACCGGCGGAGGCTCCTCGTCCTAAACCCCCCAGGTGATATTTTTGCGGCATTTTCCCACCTCTACCGATGAATTTGTGCTGCGGGGGGCGATCCGGCACTGAGCCTGACCTGATTTACGCTGGTCGGGGGCAGGGAGACGATCCAGCGGGCGCTGAACACCCATACAAGCAGCCGGAAGAATCGGCACCGCGGAGCCGCCCAGTGTGGCAAAGAGGCGGAAACCCCGCATCGGGACGGGCTAGAGCCCACGCCTGAGAGCAGACCCGGGCAGACTCAGGGGCTTGGCGGAGACCGGGGCCGGCGAGCTGGAAGAGCCGACACAGCGGCCGGCGGAGTAGGCGGCGGTGCCAACCAGCGAGTAGCAGCACCGGAGGCCGGGACCGGGACAACCGGTGCAGCCCAGCACCCTGCCGGGACATAGAGGTGAGGCGTGGGCGGCCGAAACTGCTGAGGGAAGCAACTCAGGGGGTGGCCATCGAGCCCCCAGAGCAGGTGAGGCCCGACCGCTAACGGTGGGCCGCGATAGCCAGCACAGCGGCCCGCGGAGGGGACGGCGGCGCCAGCCGGTGAGCAGTAGCGCCAGGGGCCGGGTCCGGGACGTCCGGTGCAGCCCAGCACCAGCCCAGGACACAGAGGTGAGGCGAGGGCAGCCAGAACAAGTGTGAGAGGCGACCCGGGGGGTGGCCAGCGAGCCCCCAGAGCAGGCAAGACCCGACCGCCGACCGCGGTGCTCGGCAATGCCTGGAGGTGGAGAGACGAGTGTCAAGCCTAGGGCGGGAGGCAGGAGGCAGCAGAGGCCCCGGAGACCGCAACTGCAGAGCGGGAACGAGGAACACACAACGGTTACCCTAGCGGCAGGCCCGAATGTGCGGCCCTCCCAAGGAGAGAAGCTGACAGTGAGGCACGTAGAAGGCCCAGGCCACATACCCCGCAGGGGAAGAGTTTGTAGGCCGCAGCGGCCCTCACAGCGCTGCCGGATAGCGGACCAACAGGGGACAACGAAGCGACGAGGCCGGGTGAACTGAGCGAGGCGCAGCAGTCCTCGGGGGGCACACGTCGAGCCCCCGGCAGCAAACGCTGAAGCGGCTGCGGCCCGTGGGGCGCGCTAAAAATCACCAGGTCAGTGGCGCCGCGTGCGAGTGCGGCGATACAGACGGACAGGAGAACCTCCCCTCAGATCCCCGGGATAACGCTGCGTCCCCAACGAACGGCCGACGCCCGTGAGGTCACCACTGCCCGATTGCAGACCAGCTGCAGGTCTGTGCAGGCGAGGGGGCTGCTCTTCGACGGCGGACCACCCAACATGGCCTCCACGAACCGCCGGGGAGGGCGCACCATCCCTGAGATGCTCTCCAAAGGATCACAGAAAGGGGAGAAGAGCCCCGACAAGCCGGTGCCACAGGCTCAACCACAAGACAAAGTGGAGAGGCCCCAGCAACAAAATCGTTCATGGAAAGACTGTTCACATCTCTGAGGGAGGACATTCAAACCCTGAGGCAAGATATGGCGGGAGGCTATAAAGAACTACGGCGAGACATAGACGACATAGGGGAAAGGGTGGCAGCAGTCGAAAACTCGAAGCAGACCAAGAGCGGGGAGGTGGAACTCCTACAACAGGAAATCATCAGGCTCCACGAACAGCAACTGGACCTTCAGACACACACAGAGGACCTGGAGAACCGCTCCAGACGCAACAACATACGAGTCCACAACGTACCACCTAAAGCGGAAGGAGGGGACATTACAGCATACTTGCAAGATCTGTTCCACGAAATATTAGGGGAAAATGAGGATTTTGACATTCGTATAGACAGGGCCCATAGGGTGGGCCTGGCGTGCCGATCGCCTGCCCCCCCCGCCGGACATTCTGGCTTTCCTGCCAGACTATCCCCTCAAGGAACGTATCTTGAAGGCGGCTCGTCAACAGAAGCCCATCACCTTCAGGGATCACGCACCGGAGCTTTTCCAAGACCTGTCTGCGATAACCCTGCAAAAAAGGCGGGCATTCAAGAAGGCGACTACCTTCCTAAGGGACAATGGGGTCCCATACTCCTGGGGCCACCCCTTTAGACTGATCTTCAAGTGGATGGGGACCCTCCACCAGCTCAGATCACTTAAAGACACGTGCAAAGTTTTGGGCATCCCATATGAGGAAGACGCTCCGGAGGACGAATCAGGCCGACGGTCCTCCCAACCGAGCTCCTCACAACGGATGAGCGACGAATGGCAACAAGTGAGACGCAGACGCTTGCCCAAGAAGGGGTTCAGACCGGATCCCGAGACCATGGCGCACGAACACGAAGCAGCTATATTGGTGGTTTCTAAGGACACTAACGCCGGACTTTGAGCACAGTGGAGAGGAAGGGCACCATAGCCTCTCGGTAGAACTGCCCGGGGGGGGGGGCGGGATGGGGGGCCTCAGGCTCGCCAAGGACACGCTTTCCCACTACCAGACAATGAACCACAGGCCTGGACTGCTGTTGGAGAGGCCTGGGACAATGTTCACCAGTTGGGGTTTCACAGTTGGGGTTGGGGCAGGGGGGTGGTGTGGGTGGAGGGGAGACCAGGGTCTCGGTGTGTTCGATTTGACCAGGCGGGGCACAGGAGGATATGGGGCTGCGCTAGGCCAAGACATCAGCAGGTATCGCACCCATTACCCAATGGTTGAGGGGCTCGTCCAAATTCTCACCCTTAACGTAAAGGGGCTCAACAACCCAGTTAAAAGGAGGGCACTCATCTCTTTCTTGGAAAATTCAGGGGCGGACATATGTCTTCTCCAAGAGACTCATTTGCTGGCCAAAGATTGGCATCGTATGAAATCTAGGGCCTTCCCGCACCAATACTACTCCTCCACCAATGAGAAAAAGGCGGGGGTGGCCCTCCTAGTGGCGAAGCATTTTAAGGGACGACTAGGGGACAAAGTGACGGAAACCAAGGACAGGCTACTGGTCCACACAGTGCAGATTGGCGATATGACGTTCACAGTGGGGTCACTCTATGCACCTAACTCCAAGCAAGAGGCCTTCCTCAAGGGGGCGCTCTCCGAGGCACTGACTGTGGACACCAGACACATATTACTAGGGGGAGACCTGAACTTGGTCATGAACAATGAAGTGGATAGATCGGGGCGACGATTTGGGGACACAGGGGCCCTCTCTACGGCCGGGGCACATTGGCTTGCAGATAGGGGGTTGGTTGATATATGGCGCGTGAAACATCACACGGCTTCTGGGTACACTTTCTACTCCCACGTGCACCGCACATATGCCAGATTAGACCACTTTATCGGATCCACCGACCTGACCCCCACGGTAGAGGAGGTGGAAGTCACCCCAGCAGCACTGTCAGACCATGACGCAGTAGTTCTTCGACTGAAGGTCCCATGTACACGTCCCCGCAGGGGCAGATGGCGCCTCAGGGAAAACATACTCACCCGCAAAGAGGTCAAGACGCAACTGTCCCAATGTATCACTGAGTACTTGAGCAGGAACGACACGGGGGAGGTGACCCAGGCGACAGTCTGGGGAGCGCTCAAAGCGGTTCTACAGGGGGAGATAATGGCGATTATGGCGTCTGAAAACAAAGAACGCAAAGAAAGACGCAGGGAACTGGCGGAGCAAGTGCTGGAACTGGAAAGGGTTCACTGCAGGACGGGGCCCCAAGAATCTGGCGGAAACTGAAGGCGGCCAGAGCACAGCTTGCAAGCCTGGATTTGGACCGGGCGGAGTATGCGGCAATCCACCTCCGCCACACATATTATGTGGGGGGGGGGGACAAAACCGGCCGCCTGTTGGCCAGCAAACTGAAAGCTAAAACAGTCCGCTCAAAGATCCCCCTCATTCACAAGGAGGGCGGGGAGGAGGTTACGGAGGAAGATCATATAGCAGAGGCCTTTAGGTCCTTCTATGCCAAGCTATACACAGCAGACCCGGATGTGGATCACGGACACGGATCTGAGTACTTGGAGACCGCATACGTCACAGCCATAAACGAGGTTAGCGCCCAAGCATTGGAAGCCCCGATACGCCTAGATGAGGTAATATCGGCGATAGCACGACTTAAACCGCTAAAAGCGCCTGGGCCAGACGGCTTCTCTGCAGGCCTCTACAAAACGTTCTGCCCCCTTCTGGCACCAGTTTTAACGAAACTTTTTAACTCCTTTCAGGGTCCCGGTTCGATCCCAAGGGAGATGCTGGAGGCCGACATAATTGTTTTACCGAAACCGGGTAAAGATCCCACTAAGTGTGCGGCATACAGGCCTATATCACTTCTCAACGTGGACCTGAAGTTGTTCACCGGGATCTTGGCAACACGACTCGACCCCTGCTTACCGGGAATCATAGAACCAGATCAGGCGGGCTTTGTACCCACCAGGCAGGGACCAGACAATACTAAGCGTCTGATGCACATCATAGATAAAACACACTTCAACGCCTCTGACGCGGCTTTACTGTCAGTGGACGCTGAAAAAGCGTTCGACAGGGTGGATTGGCAATACATGAATAACACCCTGGCGAGATTTGGGATAGGAGATAGGTTCCGAGCCTGGGTGGCCAGCTGTTATGAGTCCCCCAGAGCAACGATCAAAGTCAATGGGACTAGCTTCGGATCGTTCGAAATTCAGCAGGGCACACGGCAGGGCTGCCCGCTCTCTCCTCTTCTGTTCGCCCTCTATATCGAGCCTTTTGCCCAGAATGTTCGGAATAATAGAAATATCCTGGTTCAAGTTCGGAGGGGAGGAGCAGACCATTAGTCTCTATGCGGACGACATCTTGGTGGCAGTGGACAGCCCCAGGTTGTCTATCCCAGCATTCCTGACGGAGATGGAACGGTTCGGGCGGTCTCTGGTTTTAAGATGAACGTGGGTAAATCCGTCATTCTCCCACTGGGCAGTAACACGCGCCAGGCTCACAGAGGAACACTCCACATAGGGGGATTGGGCATGCACACTTCTATGCCCTACCTGGGAATTGAGCTAACTCCCTCCATGGCCCAGACGGTTGAACTCAATTACTCCAAACTTCTAACAAGCATACAGGGAGACATATTGAGATGGCGGCAACAACCGCTCTCATGGCTGGGCTGGGTTGCCGCTGTCAAGATGACTCTGCTGCCGAAGATACTACACCTATTTCAGACCATTCCGTTCACCCCCCTCACCCCCCCCCCCCCCCCCCCCCCGGGCATGCTTAAAAAGTTACAAGACACCATACTATGGTTCGTCTGGACAAACAAACGCCCCAGACTTCAGCGCGATTTAGTTACTAGAACGACAGACGAGGGGGGGCTAGGGGTGCCTGACTTGAAGCGCTATTTTCAAGCAGCACAGCTGAGATACCTCCTGGAATGGTCCCGGCCACTATCAGAAAAACTGTGGCTTTTTCAGGACAGAGCAATGGCGGGTATGCCGCTGTGGAGGGTCCCCTTCCTGTCACGGGCCAGCCTATCTTAAGAAGTCGCCCATCACCAAAACGCTTCTTCAGGTATGGGACGCAGTGGCGGCCCATAAGGGTCTCACATCCTTTCTGTCTCCAATGACTCCCCTGCTAGATAACCCGACGTTTCCCCCTGGGACGGTCCCCGGCTCCTTTCCCCAGTGGCAACACATAGAACACTGCTCCACGGGACACCTGTTTGATTTGAAAGGCTTCATGACGTTGGAAAAGATGAAAGAGCAGTATGGACTTGACAAGCCACAACGCTTCCAGTACTTTCAGCTGAGGCATTGGCTCACACATAAGGATGTAGAACCTCTAGTAGGCCGCGCCCTCACCCCGTTCGAGAAATGGCTCCTCACTAAATCCAATGACACAAAAGCCATCTCAGACCTATACCGACTACTAGACCCCACCCCACCTACAACGAGATCAGCGGGTCAGAAGAGGTGGGAGAAGGAATTAGGACGGACACTTTCCGACAAAGAGTGGCAGGACATATATTACCGGGCACACCACACAGCTAGAAACACCGCCAGCAAGGAATCGGCGGTGAAAGTGGCCTATTACTGGCATCTGACACCAGAACGCCTACACCAGGGTAATCCACGGCGGGATCCGACATGTTGGAGGGGGTGCGGAGAAAGGGGGACCATGATCCACATACTATGGGAATGCGCGGAAGTGCAGGAATACTGGGAGGGGGTACTCAAGGACGTAGACACACATTTTGAGACAGAACTCCCCCGCTTTCCGGCATACACAATCCTCGGCCTCCCCAACAAACTCATGTTCCCACTCAAATCCATCAGGGGAAACCAGATGGGACTGTCACTGGGAGCTGCAACACAGCACATCCTTTCTTTATGGGGCACGACGAGGAAACCCACACATATGGGGTGGCTGCACCGCCTATGGTACATAATGGGGATGGAAAGGATTCAAGCATCACTCACACAAACATCTGACGCATTCAAGGAAATATGGCATCCACTACTCACCCTGCTTACCCAAGAATTCACAGAGCTCACATGCCCTAAATACCTCAGGGTACTCAGACTCTCGGACGAATTCCACAACAAGACGGGCGAGGAGAAACATTAGGCCTGGCCTAGGCCCTCTCGGACTTTGGCTGATTTGAACACACCGGGGGAGAGGGGAGGGGGTGGCTGGGACTGGGTGGGGAGGGACAGTTGGGGTTAGGGTGGGCCAGGGGTAGGACGGGGATAATGGGGTTTTTGCTCCCAATGATTATTCGGGCTCCCCATCCACACGCTTACATGGACGCACGACGGCCGTCCCTGGAGCCCGGACTCTGGGGTATCCGAGCCACAACGAGCAGGGGAAATAATATGTAGACTTATGGAATTGCATATTGTATTGTATTGCTTGGTTGAACCCAATAAAATACATTTGATCAAAAAAAGAGCACACAAGCTCAACTACAGTTTACAATGTAACCTGCCTAAGATAAGAACTACCTCACAGCAATACAAGACAAAGAGACACTATTGACACTAAATACAAAGAAAATCGACCTCGAAAGAACGCAGGTGCCAGCAGACGAGAAGAGGAACAAGAGCAAGCACTCGAAGATGTAAAGCCTACTCAAAAAAAAAAAAGAATCTATATCCTTTGAATCTCTACTCAAGTTAACCGTGAATGTTCTTAGAGGGGGGTTACATAGGTCCACAAGACTAATGTACTAAGACGTCCCGGGGGAGTAGGGGAGTGAGAGGGACCTTGCTGTCGCACGTCTATCTATCGACACACCGACCGGGGGAGGGATGAAGAGAGGTCGGACGGGGGGAAGGGAGACGTTTTTCTGTCTTGTGCGTCACGTTTGTCCTGTCTGTCAAGTTTGTCCAGTATGTCACGTCCATGTCAGTATCATACACTAAGACAGAAAATACGGCACGGCGCTCAGTCAGCTACCTACAAACATCACGCACATAAGAAGCACAAGGGCATCCTTTGAACTCAGTGAAGACTCACTAGAAAGACTGCGAACAATATACAAATACAATGAATAACAACAATGCACTTCTATCTGATCTAAAGATCATCTCTCTCAATGTCAAATGTCTGAACCACCCAATTAAGAGGAGTAAAATACTAGATTACCTGGCAAAGACTAAGGGGGATATTATCCTCCTACAAGAAACCAAACTCTCCTCGGAAGGCGCGAGTAGACTTAGAGCGAGATGGATTGGCCAGCTAGCCTGCTCGCCAGCGATTGGCAAAAAATGAGGCGTAATCACCATTTATTTATTTAGATTTGTATAGCGCCTTTTCACCCAGAGGTCTCTAAGCACTTGTCCAGAAGAACACACTAAATATTCACCGGGCCAAAGCCTCCCGGAAGAGCACAGTTTTAAGCATCTTCCTGAACGGCAGGAAGCTTGGTCCCTTGCGCAGATGTATTGGCAAGTTGTTCCAGGCCACTGGGATCCCATTTGAGAAAGCCCGCCCGCCCATAGTTGATAGTCTGATATGGGGGCGGACCAGAAGGGTTGCGTCTGGTGAGCGGAGAGCCCTACTGGGGACATATGGAACCAAACGCGCTTTGATATAACTTGGCGCATTTCCATATAGGGCTTTATGTGTAATACAAAGTCCCTTAAACATTATTCTTTGTCTGATTGGCAGCCAGTGTAGCTTGCGCAACAGAGATGTAACGTGTGTCCGCCTCAGTTTTTTAAAGACAAATCTGGCTGCATCATTCATGACTGTTTGTAGCCTAGTCAGCTGTTGTTGGGGAAGACCAGCATACAACGAGTTGCCATAGTCTAAGCGCGACAAAATCGTGGCTGTTACATTGCATCTAAGGGTTGCCAGGGACAGATGTTGAGAAATTCTCCGGAGTTGTCTCAGAAGGCCTACACACGTTCCGACGACTGAAGATACTTGTTTTATCATAGTCAGTTTAACCATAGTTAACACTAAATCAAAAGCTATCCATTGTGAAAGAGCACGACAATGAGGATAGACTGCTGATCACCAAACTCAAAAGAGGAGAAGAAACCATACTAGTAACAAACATATACACACCAAACACAGACAACACTACGTACTGGGAGGGGGTGACAAGAGAGATAGAATCAAACCAGGTAAGCAACATGAACATCGTGGCGGGTGACTTCAACTTAGTCCTAGACCACACCCTGGACTGACAATCGGGCTCCCAAACACGACCCACAGCATTCTACAACATCCTGAAAAACATATGCAACAGGTTCGACCTACAGGACCCATGGCGACTGAAACACCCAAACACCAGAGACTACACCTTCTATTCCATCCCACACAACTCCTACAGCAAAATAGACTACATCCTCATCTCAGGCACACACACACATCTGATAGAACACACTGATATTGCTGCAAGGACAATCTCAGACCACTCCTGCATTAGTCTACAGCTAACAGGCTGACATAATGAGCACATAACTCGCAGATGGCGGTTCAACAACATAACACTAGCCAAACAAGAGGACAAAACAAAATTGAGAATGCCATCAAGGATTACATAAAAGAGAATGACACACCGGACACAGACCCTAAAATTCTATGGGACGCCCTTAATGCGACCATCCGAGGAACGCTGATATAAATCAAGGCCAGAAGAGACAGAGAAGCAAAAAAACAGATGGACAAGCTAGAAATAGACATTAAACACCTAGAAACCAAACATATCAGAGACACCTCAAACACAGACGCCCTGGTGGAACTCACAGGGAAAAAATACGAATTCAACAGGATTCTTAGCGAAAGAGCAGGTCTGTGGATTAGAAAATACAAACAAATCAACCTATGCGAAGCTAACAAGGCATGGAAAATACTAGCATCATATCTCAGACGCAAACAAAGACAACATTGTATCTCCACAATCACAGATTCAAACAACAGAGTGCACACCCGACACAAAGAAATCCTACACACGTTTATGGCATTCTACAAAGATCTCCAACACAAAAGATGAGAACATTGACCAAGAGGGCAGCGCAGCCTACCTAGACAGACTAAACCTACCCAAAATAACGGAAGAAGAAGCCAAAACACTAGGCAAAGACATACATTTGAGTGAGATCGCTACAGCGATAAATTCACTAAAGGATAATGAAGCTCCAGGCCCGGATGGCTACACAGCACCCTTCTACAAAACGTTTCAAGACCACCTTCTCCCAGTCCTGACTAAAACCTTCAACTACTGCACCAAGGAAGGGACAGTATCCAAAACCATGTCACAGGCCAACATAATCGTAATACCCAAAGAAGGCAAAGACCCACAATGGCCCAAAAACTACCGTCCCATCTCGCTAATCAACCTAACTGCAAGCTATATATCAAAGTACTAGCCACAAGACTAAACAAAATACTACCACATCTGATTGGAAATACACAGGTAGGCTACATGAAAGCATGCATGTCTCATGATAACACTAGACTCCTCTGCCATATCATAGAACACACCTCAAAATCACTCAACTCTGCAGTAGCAATCATGCTAGACTCAGAAAAGGCCTCGACAGAGTATCCTGGCACTTCCCAGAGAAGTGCATGCAGACATACAACCTAGGAGAAGGATACACCAAGAAAGTTATGGCACTGTACAAAACCCCTACAGCCCAGATAACTATTAATCGTAGCTCTTCTGCCCAATTTACTCTCTAGAGAGGGACAAGACAGGGCTGTCCACTATCTCCGTTTCTGTTCCTACTAGCGCTTGAACCCCTTATCAGGGACACTCTGGGGAACAGTAATATAGCGGACGTGAAAACCAACAATACCACTTGCTGCCTATGCGGATTACCTACTCATAATAATGGAGGAACCGGACCAGTCCATACCAGCACTCATGCAAACAATTGAAACATACGCTAACCACTCTGGATACAAACTCAATAGAGACAAATCAGAATGCATGCCCCTCAATAGACACACAACGAGAGAGGTAATGGGGACCTAGGGACTGTCCTGTCAAACGGGATTTGTCAAATACCTAGGTATTCATTTTGGGAAAAGCCTAAGAATCACCTTAGAACAGAATGAGAAAACAACTCTGGCAAAAATCAAGGGACTATTAGAAACCTGGTCACCAAAATTCATCACCTGGTGGGGCAGAATTGACACTGTCAAGATGATGATCACTCCCATAGTTAATTATCTGGCAGGTATGCTACCGCTGGCTCTCACAGACGATTTCCACAGAAAGGTAGACCAAATGCTAAACAAATTTATATGGAGGGATAAGAAACCCAGAATAAGCCTCCAAAAACTTAGAGTCGACAAAAAACTAGGAGGGCTAAACGTGGCGGACTTAAGGACGTTCCAACTAGCCTACATAGCCAGATATAGCGACAGGATAATTTGCCCTATTTGGATTAGTGATGACTAGTAGTCCACTGACATCTCAGTATATTGTTATGAGTCACTTTGTAGGGTTTGCCTATTGGCTTTGGCATGATTCTGTGCCTTCTTTGCCTCTTTTCGGGCCTAAAGGCCTAAAATAGAGAGCAGCCATCTTTGTATTGCCTCTGCTGACTGAGGCGCTTGCAGGGTAAAGGTGATGTTTAGAGTTAAGTTGTTTTTCACTAGTTAGAAACCAGTGAGGACCGGCCCCTTATCAAACGAATGTGTTTGTCTCTTGGGTCTAGACGCAACATGCAAGTGGCCACTGCAGTTGCGCAGAGAGCCTTGGAGCTGGCACAGGAATTCGGTGGGAGGCCGGGTGCTTGCTGGAAATTTCCATGAGCAGAGAGCCTCCCATATTATCAGAGAACAGAAGAGCAGAGTTGTCAGATGGTTTTTGGAATTGAAGAGAGCAGTCAGTTGGTCTTTGGAGTTGAAGCAGTCAGAGATGATCTTTGGAGTTGGAACTGTCAGCTGGAGCTGCCAGTTTGTCAGAATGCATTGAAGCAGTTGCCAGTCAGATGGAAGAGTTGGAGCTGCCAGTTGGAGCTTTTGGAGCAGTTGAACCAGTGGAGTGAAGTTAGCATGTTGGTGATGGTGCAGGAGAGAGAGAGTCCTGATTCCACCAGAGAGAGAGGAACAGACAGCAGATGTTGGTCCATTAGTGGTGGTGCCATAGTGATGGGGAGAGTCCTAATTCCACCAGAGAGGGACAGAGAGTTGGACCCTTCTTAATAGGGTGAGGTATTCTTAAAATGTTTCCATTACATAATCATTCATTCCTCTTTGCTTCCTATGCTATGTTTAGGTCTCCACTTGCATTAATATTTTCCTACTGTGTTGCTTATATACATAGATCATTGTTATAATGTTTTCTTTGTTCTGTCATTCTATTCTAATGTTAAATAAAGGGACCCCAGTTGCATATTTAAGTGTCGTTTTTATGGCAGGATTAACCTTTCTTTTTAACCAGGTGCTGTCGTACAGAAGGATGGGTGATTCCCTTCTTACAGGTAACTGAGAAATGGATGATAGGGAGGTTTTGACAGGAAATAACTCCCAAATGAGATAATTAGATAGCTCTTATGTGTACATCCAAATTATGAGTAGTAAATACCGTCAGTACACCTTAGGTGCACCGCTGGACCCCCATAGAATACCCCGCCAGGATACAACAGGTATACCGTCGGGAAGTGTAGATAATATTGGCCTTAAGAGTTAGGGATACAGAACTATAAAGATACAGTCGGTGACTATAAAGATATCGTCGGGTGACGTAAAAGAAAAAGTCGGGTGACTATAAAGATAAAGTCGGGTGACTATAAGATATCGTCGGGTGACGTAAAAGATATCGTCGGGTGACGTAAAAGAAAAAGTCGGGTGACTATAAAGATATCGTCGGGTGACGTAAAAGATTACAAAGATAAAGTCTTATGGGACTATAAATATAGGGTAAAGTGAGGTAACTATAGGATGAGATATGGAATCCATTAGATGTTAGTGGTATCTTTGATTGTACAGGCTTGTAAATAGCTTCTTTTCACTTTCTCAGGTGAGTATTCTAGATATCTTGTAAATAGTGGCCTGAGAAGAGTGTTGTTAAGTGACGACTGGGTTAGCCATGGTTGGTGAGCTGCCTGTCCTAAAAATCCGGTTGTTACACCAGACAGGGGATGCACTGGGTGCTCCCGAAACAGCAATACACCCCGACATGGCTCTTTGTAGAGGAAGCCATTCTAAATAACACAAACCCACTAACACTCCTTACCTCCAACAAACAAGCACTTGAGAATAATTCAATCTTCAGGATCACAAGGCAGGCGCTACTCAAGGTAGATCAGAAGCTAGAAAACAGCATAAAGAACTCACATTGGAAAACACTCTGGGCAAACCCCAAGATCAAATACAGAGGTAAGCCACTCGACATAGAATCATGGAGGAAAATAGGAATTTTGTTTCCAGCTCAACTAGAAGTGGTAGGAAAACCCTACACCTTTATCAACCTGAAAACAAGACATGACCTCCCTGATTTAGAGCTATACAACTTCCTAGCAATTAAAACAGCCCTAACAAAGTCAAAGCAAGCCAAACATAAACCATCAATCTTTCAGTATATGGAAACCATAAACATGACAGGGCACCAGATCTCACTCCTTTACAAACTCCTCTGTCCTGACTCCGCCAAGCTCAACGCTAAAAACACCAAGTACTTGGAAACTCAAATAGGCACCAAACTCACAAAGGCGGACCTACAAGCACTCTGGGCATCCCCATCAAAAAATATGATATCCCCAGTGCTGGGACAAACTAAATTCTTGCTACTCCACCAGGCACACAGGACACCAGCCCGCCTCGCCTCGTTAGGTCTACGTGACAGCGACCACTGCTGAAACTGTGGCACAGAAAGGGGAGAGCTAGCGCACCTGATCTACCACTGCACCAAGGTCAAAAACGTCTGGAAGAAGGTGCTCGACTTCATAAATAAACCCTAGAATGCAACCTAAAACAAACATTTACCACAACAATCACAGCACACATTACACCAGACATCGCCACAAAAGGGGACAGAAACTTGCTGGACTTCCTCCTCACGACAGCAGTCAAAATAGTACTAACCAAATAGAAGGACACCTCCAAAGCCACTTTCAAAGGGTAGCTGAACTGGGTGACTTTCCTCAGAGGAGCCGATAACACTACTCTCAGGTACACACCTTGGAGAAACCCCAACAGAGGGATGTGGTCGAAATTGGATAAGTTTCTAAACTCCTACAAACCCCCATAGATAACTCTTACGGGCCTAATATACCAAACCAGGTTAAAGTTATCCTGCACGCCGTAACCAAATAGCCACCAATAGCGTCTATGTTTTATGTACCAACTAGACACATGCCCTATCGCAACAAGCTTAGTGTTTAATGTAATATGTTTAATGTAATATGCTTGCCAGACTGCGTGGGGCGGACGGGCAAAGAGGGATAAAACCTAACAACCACCACCACCTCTTATGTTTTAGATAATGACTAGGAAAGTGTCCCATCACAACAAATTTAGCGTTTTATGTCTCATGCGCAGCTAGACCAAGTGGGGATGTCAGGCAAAAGACTATGAAAACATCCAATGTGGCCCTATATCTGTAGAGGTTATTGTTGTCTGTGTCCTCTGCAATAAGTAATGTGTAAATACCAATAAAAAGATTTTTTTTTAAAAGAACTGTCAGCGAGAACCTGTAGAAGGGTTTTTCCTTGCACTAGACAATAAGACCTGCAAATTTAGTAACAAGGTTGAAGTGCATGAGATTCCAGGATTCAACAAAAAGGGGATAATCACAAAATAATTAAACTGCAATTCCGAGTTTAATGTATACTGCTTAGTGTGTCCTTGTGAAAAGTGACACACCCATCAAAGAAATGAGTGTTGGAGCACATGCGGGTAATAACGAATAAAGACTCAACATGTCATTTCGTGAGACATTGATTGCTGTTACTTTGATTTTCAGATTCAAAATGTCTTGTGAAAGGATATGTTGAGTCTTTATTCGTTATAACCCGCATGATTAAATGATGTATGATGGGAAATATTAATGAAACATTTATAAGGTATAAGAGTGGATATTAGGAGGCGGAAAGGTCTGAAAATATACAGCATGATAGAACCAAGTCCTGTGCACATGTAAAAGGGTGAGGGTTTCAGTTCAAAAACCAATTCAACAGATGCTATCTTGTACGAATAATGCAAGTCGACATCAGGAATAGTGTTAATGGGATTTATATATCATTCCAGATCAATACAGAAACCGAAAACCAGCCAACACGTGTTTCGTCACAACGCAATACAATTGTGACTCTTCAGGGCTAAAATTAACTAAATATGTAAAACAAAGTAAGTATATATCTTAACTAATTTAAAAAGTTATTTAATTAGATCTAAATTAAATATTGAAAATGCAAAATATAACTAACACATTCTTTTATTTTAATTCCTTCGACCGGCTAAAACACAAAAACAACATCAAAGAAATAGATAACATCAACTAAAAAAAGTATGTATTTTTTTAAACATAAAAATAACTAAATAAAAATAGGGAGTAACTAAACGAAACTAACAAAGTAACCCTTCAATAAAACTAAATTTGTTTTTAAACCAACAGAAATAAAAGAAATCATTGAATAACGTACACACTTTAAAAAATCATCCAACAAGAAAAAAAAAACAAGATATATATATGTATGTATATTTTAAAATGTAAAAAGTATATCTGAGTGTTTACTCTTCACTAAGTAATAATTAACACACATATATATATATATATATATATATATATATATATATATATATATATATATATATATATATATATATATATATATATGTGTATATTACCTACTGGCGGTCGCTAGTAGGTAGTTATAGTTAGGACCAAGTTTCCATAGGAAGAGCATTTTTTGTTTTGCTTATAACTTTGGCGTCGTTTGATGAATAACAATATGTTAAATGATTGGGGGTGATTCCTCAAGAGGGGGCTGAGAAAAAAAGGGGGGGTCCCAAAACGTGTTTTCTCCATGTTAATTTTGGTAGGAAACTTTAGACAAGGCTACAGGTCGAACAGGTGAACAGAATTACCCCAAATTTGGCAAGGAGAAGGGTCTTGGTCTAGAAAGCATGCTTTTGTTTATTTGGTGTAAATCCATTCAGTAGTTTTGGAGAAATATCAAAATTTACAGATATCGATATTGAGGAGTGTGCGTAGTGCCGCCTACTCCGCATTTTGCGGAGCGGGCGTAGCCAGGCGGCACTACGCACGCTCCGCAGACGGAGCGTAGCTGGCCGCCACCCGCCTCCCTCCCGCCCTCCCTAAATACTTTCAATGAAGCAAGTAAAATAATTAAAACGCACTTACCTTGCCCGCCGCTGCCCGCCGCGTCCCCGGGGCTCGCTATCTGCAGTCTTCCGTCTTGTTTACTAATGCGCATGCGCGGGCGGCCGCGCATGCGCATTTTCTCGTGAGAAATGCGCATGCGCGGCCGCCCGCGCATGCGCATTAGTAAACAAGATGGAAGACTGCAGATAGCGAGCCCCGGGGACGCAGCGGGCAAGGTAAGTGCGTTTTAATTAGTTCACTCGTTTCATTGAAAGTATTTAGGGAGGGCGGGAGGGAGGCGGGTGGCGGGGCTGGCGGCCAGTGGTGTTTGCGTAGTGGGGCTACGCGGAGTGCGGAGGTGGGTGTAGTTTCTCGCCCACTTCGCGTAGCTCCGCGAAGCCCCACTCCGCCCACTCCGCCCAGGGCTAGTTATGACCATGAGCTTGCTGCTTATCGGTTGCGAGCGCTGTGACCGTTTGCAACTAGGAAGTGTTGGCCGCCATTTTGTGATTTATTGAAAATAGTCAGGGGAAAAAAGGGCAAAAAGAGTAGGAAATAGGAGGATAGGAGCATTGTAACCTCTGTGGAGGAGTGCGAAGAGAAGTAGTCACTCCTACCGGTCTGAAAGTGCGATGTTGCTGAGAGTGAAATGGTGCTGAGATGAGATGCTGCTACACTTGGGTATGAAACCGAGAGCCTAAACCGTGAGCTGATTTCTGTAAAGTGATGTGCTCTGGTCTTTGTAGCATACATGTGCAAGTAGTGTTAGTAGGCGTTTACACCATACAGGGAGTGGGAAGCGAACTACTGACCGGTACTGTACGTTTATACTATACCGGAAGTGGGAAGCGAAGTACTCACGCCTACCAGTGTGAAGACTCGGGGATCAAACCGAGCTGATTGTTGTAAAGTGATGGGCTCTGGGCGCTAAAGCACACTGGCCGCTGTCGTATAACTGTGTAAGTAATGTTAGTTTGCGTTTATACCATACAGGAAGTGGAAAGCGAGCTACTCACCCCTACTAGTCTGAAGACTTGGGGATTAAACCGCGAGCCTAAATTGTGAGCCCATTTCTGTAAAGTTACGTGCTCTAGGCAGTGTAGCATACCTGTGGAAGTAGTTTTAGTTTGCTTTCATACAATACAGGAAGTGGGAAGCGAACTACTCACTCCTACCAGTCTCAAGACTCGTGGATGAAACCATGAGCTGTGTAGTATTCCAATGTAAGTTATAGTAGAATGTTAGTATGTAATTCTACTAGAATGTAAGTATGTAATGTTAGAATGTAGGGCTGTCATGAGGGGAACCTCAAGGAGTTTGTACATGGTGCTAGAGAAGATGGTTGCCTTGCTGTCTGCTCCTGTTGGTGGCTGTTTAAGCTGTCTTGTTTTCCTGCAATAAATCTATTTATTGGATCCACTGCTGTCCGCCTCTTCAGTACATAAATTTGGCGACGAGCGGGAGAAGGTAAAAAGAAGGCAGCACTCACCAATATTTCGAGGTTACTTGCGTTGTGCTGAAGAGCTGTTTTCTTTGTGAAGCTGTTTCTACTCCTCCCAGGGTCGTAGGCTCATTGCGCTATGTCATCCGATCTCTGGTAGGATTTATATTTTAAGATTTTGCGCTTCCTCTGCCTATCAGTACACTCTGGTCGCTGTTCTACACGTGGGCAAGTAATGTTAGTATGCGTTTATACTAATTCTGTAGTTATGCAGTAACCAATGAATCATGGCCCTAGGGAGCGCCACTTCCCAGGCGCAGCTCATATAATGTCCCGGGGTGTGCATCCGTGGGACATTTATGTTTGCTATTAGAGGGCAAGTGCATGGCTTCTCCCCTGTGATAGCAAATCCTTGTTTGCCTCGTTGAAGCGAGAGGAGGAAAACCTTGTATCGCTTTAATAGGGCGGATCTGGATAGTAAAAATGGAGAAAAAAAATGAATCAGGGTCTCACCCGTTCATTTAAATGAGCTCCCTGGTGGGTAATGTTCCATGGCCAATCCTATTATTATATTGCGGGGTGTTTGCAGGACTTGGGACCTTAATCTCACATGCAAATTAGGTGCAAAAGCGAACATAGACGTTTCGCAGCCTAGGGGATCGCCACCTCCCCGGGTATTGTTTACTAATTATTTGGGGGGCTTCGAGGCCAACTGAAGTCCGGGGTTAGCCACCCTCCGGGGCTTTACTTAAATATGCAGGGTGAGCCTCTCCAGTCGCTGAAGCCTCGGTGGTCCTAGGCAGTCCTTATTGGTTCTGTAATTACACAGGCAGTACTCAAGGTGTTGTAAAGTGATACAAGCATAGAAACCTTGCAGTTTTAGAATTCTGCAGGCTTGATTTATGTAATAGTCTGTTGGTTTATATTTAGTAGGTGCACCGCAAAATTATAAATGTTTTCCCTCATAACCTCCTATAAACAGACAATTTTCACAATAAACTACAGACAAGTGTTGTC